>NC_085843.1:79269703-79875536 GCF_035594765.1 Anolis carolinensis | reverse complement strand
TTTTCATTGTAAAGAAGAGTTTCTGTCCTTTTAACCCTGGTGGACTAATTATCTAAATAGAATAGTACAGATTCTGAACAGTGCAGATTCTCAAAAGAATGATACCATATGCTTTTGACTACTTTTAGACATAGTGTGAGAATATGTGACTCATTAGAAAATATAATAATGGTTGGTAAGGTAGAAGGCAACAGAAAAAGAGGAAGACCACATTCCAAATGGAAAGGTCCCATCAAAGAAGCCATGGCCCTGAAGCTACATGACTTGAGCAAGGCAGTTGATGATAGGGCAGATTGAAGGTCTCTTATTCACAGGGTTGCCACAAGACAAAGTCAACTTGATGGCAGCTAACAACTGCCATTTGGTAGATGGGCATCTGTAACTATTTAGCATTGATGAAAGATATTAACATTGCACAGGACATTGTGCAAAAAAAAAAAACCCCACAGAGGTTCCAACAATCCTGCAGATGCTTATAATGTTTAACAGCAATATGATACATAACATTTTTATCTACATGTGAGTTGTTCCTTCTGACTGCTTTCGGCTGTGCATCCATGTAGATAATATGACTGAACATGATCTGAGACGGCATTGCCTCCGATTGCAGTTGAGAAAAGTGCTGCTTCTGGCTGCTTCTGTATGTGACAGGTCATAAGTTTAGCTTGTTTATGTGATTCATTGTCTAATTCAGGAATTAATGAAAATAGTTTTTATGAAACAAACTAGCATCTAACTTAGGGATGGCCCTCAATAAGTTGTTGAACTACAACTCCCACCATCTCTAGCAGCATAATTAAGGGCGATGGATGCTGAGGATTTCAGTCCAGCAACATTTAAAGGACCATATGATTCCCAGCTCAGATTTTAACTGAAATAGTGCGAGACGTGGCTGAAAGGTGATCCAGCACCTAGAAACAGAACTGTATTCAGCACCAGTTGTTGAGAAAGTTCTTAGTCATGGTTTGAAATGAGATTTGCAGTAAGACTCAGATAGCCAAAAAAAGAACTAAAATGTTGCATCCAAAAGGATCTCTGTATTTTGAACAACCAGGTCACTGTACCATGACAGGGATATGACAAGAGTCAGAGTGTAAAGAATGCTCACACATTTTACCATATACATTTAAGCGCCTTAAATGTATATTTACCATACACATTTAAGTGCCTTAAATGTATATTTAAATGTATAATTATGTATATTTTTAATGTATACTTTAAATTTTATTGTAATTTTTAATCTCGATGGATTTTTAAATCTGATGTAAACTGTTTTTTGATGTGTATGTTTCTATTGTAAGCCACCCTGAGTCCCCTGATGGGTGAGGAGGGCAGGGTAGAAATGATGTAATAAATAAATAATAAATAAATAATAAATACCATCTCTTTATAAGAAAGAATGTTTTTCATACTGAGACATTTGGATCCCCCCCCCTTAAATAGGAAAGAGTATTGTGACTTTAAAAAAATGTTTGCTATATGAGAAGATGAGGGCAGTAATCTGCAGAAACATGATACCATTTTCCTAAACCTCTGGAAAATAATTAGAAAATCCACAGGGTGTCTTTTTGTTCCTGAAGAGGAGCTGCAGGAATAGAGCCAGCTGGCTATCTTTCTCCTTACCTTTTCACCAACCAGAAAACAGGTAAAATGGCTCATGGAAGGAGTTGTAGGGCATGGAGACAATGAATTCCTTTATCTGCCAAGATCCAAAAAGTTCCATGTATAGCATAACTTTCAATACCACTGCTTATGTCACTAACTGGATGCTAGTCTAAATCCTTTCTTTTCAAGATTGTACCTTCACACTGAGAGGTGTCAGACCTAGAGAGCTGGAAAACGTAATAGATGCTATGCCAAGTTTAAAAGCAGGGGATTAATCTTTCTGTCCCCCTGGTTTCTGTAGCCTTTCCCAATGATACACCACCTACTCAAACCCTAGGTTGGCTGGGCAGTTGGCAGCAGTCTAAATAAGTCATATGAGAATATTGAAGGCTAAGTAGGCCATGGCCTGTTCGTGCACCCACCCAAAGGACAGCTAGCAGAGGCTTGGCAGTGATATGATGAGACATGCTAAAAACATTCAAGTGAAGCTACTAATTCTAGCACTAGAAATGTTTTCTCCTATTTTCTTACTTAAAATGGCGCTCACTTATTGTCTTGCAGTAAGAAAGTATCAGAGGACATTAAAAGTACTTTTAAAATCCAGTTAAATGTGTTATTTCACCATCTCTAGCCAAATCTTTAAGAGGTGGCTATGGTTGGAAACAGTTTTAATGTCCACACTAGCATTTGTGCATCCAACTCTGTCCATTCCAATGCCTTAAAAGATTATTTTATATTTCAACATTAATGCAGCAGCAAAGTTGCAGAAACTTGTGAAATGAACTTTCCTGTGCAAAATCAATATAAACTTCATATTTGAATCTTGGAAATGTTCTAAATAAATCATGAAAGAATGATAAAAGAGGAACAATATACAACAAGCTCAGTTCCCATCCTAGTTTCATGACGCAAGCTGGTTCATGTATTTTTAAGAGGACATGCCGAAACCGATCTTCCAGTCATTTGATAAAGGAGTGAAAACATATTAAAGTTATCACACATGGATGTATATTTTACTAGTCTGCTGATGCTTGCATATACCAAATGGGAATTCTTTAATAATGCAAAATGTCAAAGGAAGCTTATTTACCACTACATATCATTCAAGTACAGAAGAAACATTGTTAGTATTTTAATGGACTAAGTTTGGGTTAAAATTTCAGCCAGGTGAATATACTATACTCAGGACCTCATCAGATGCAGTCTTGTCTCTGTTTCTCTGCGTTGCTGAAATGGAGCCCCACAGAAGCCATCACATAATGCTCATGGGACTCGATTGAAGCAGCGCAGAGAAACGGAGGGAAGACTGCGCTGTCAGAAATTGGGTGCTAGCCAACTCCCAACGGGAGAAGCTGGATAGAAGCTGGGTTTTTTTTTCATGTCAGGAGCAACTTGAGAAACTGCAAGTCGCTTCTGGTGTGATATAATTGGCCATCTGCAAGGAAATTGCCCAGGGGAGCACAGATGTTTTACCATCCTTGCAGGAGGCTTCTCTCATGTCCTCGTGTGGAGCTGGAGCTGACAGAGGGAGCTCATGTGCATTCTCCCTGGATTGGATTCGAACTGGCAACCTTCAGGTCAGTAACCCAACCTTCAAGTTAGCAAACCTGCTGGCACAAGGCTTTAACCCATTGTGCCACCAGGTATAAGCAGGGAAAGGATGTTGGGTGGCTACCATCCCTGAACACGGAGAGGCATGGAACCTGTTGATAGGGAATGAAGAAAAATTGTTCCCTCTGCTTTTCCCCACTTAGCCCACTTTTCCACAATTTAATGTGATGAGGGCCTCAAACTAGGTATCCTCTGTACTGGAACTTAGCTCATATACACCCTCCTTAGTATCAGTTAGCTATGAAAAAAAACTGATTGTACTATTATCTGGGGTGTAAATTGTTGTTGATTTTGTAATTGAATGCAAGAACAAATGATTTCAAAGGTTTTCTCTTCTCTGGGCAATATCATAAGAGCTTTTCCACATTTTGTGGATTTTTCTTTGTATCTTGGGACTTTTTCTGCAAAGAAAAATTGCACAAAGAGTTGTTCGCCAATTGCTCATTGTGCAAAAACATATTTTCTCATGAAAAAAATGGTTCAATACTAACTTCGAAAGTAGGGGGCGCTAGTGCTTTGTTTCTAAAGTTATTTTTTTCCAAATTTTGAAGCCAAAAATTCAAAACTTTCCAAAAATTCAGAATCTTCGTATATACCTTGTTAATGGCAGATGTGCATGCGCATGAAGGAAAACATTGTCAATGGGGAAACTTGAGGGGCTTCTCTCTCCCTCATTTTTTGAGCCATCCTAATGAAATTTTCTACAGCAGTAGAACATATTTACCACTGTTAGCCCACCAAATCTAAGAACGTTTGATGTATCCTCATATTTTTGGTGAATTTTCAAAGTTTTTATAAAAAAACATTTTTTAATAATAACAAAAATCTGTTCTTGGTTTGGAAGTGTTATTTCCTGTTTCATTGGGCTTTCTTTACTTTGAAAGTCATTGTTCTATTTCAGAAACTTTGTTTTTGTGGCTGAAACTTTATTAAATTGGTGGACAGAGACTCAACAAACCATAATGTGCTATTTTTTATAGGATAGCGTCCCTTGCGCAAAGTCAAAGTTTTGGTGGTGTAATAAAGTTTTGCCATGTTTTATGACAGAACCAATTAGGAAATGACATTTATCAACAAGGAACAGAAATCATAGCACACCATCAAATCACTCCTGACAAATGGCCATCAGCCTCTGAATAAGGACATCTGTTCCTGGTTTGAAAGAGTTATTTCCTATTTCATTGGGGGTTTCTGGGGCTGAGAGTGTGTGACTTGCCCAAGATCACCCAGTGGGTTTCCTTGGCTGAGTGGGGAATGAAGCCACAATCGTAATCCAACTCACAAACCACTACACTACACCATTATGTCTCAAAACAGGAGGGAAAACATTCAGGAGTGGGTTTCTTCCTATGAGGCTTAGCCCTTTTCTAACCAGGAGGGAAAACGTTCAGGAGTGGGCTTCTTATGAGGCATGGAAATTAACCAGGAAGGGAAGGGGGGTTTCTCTTCTGGATAGCAGTGGGTTTAAGAGCCCCATAGAAACCAACCAGGAAGGGAAGGGGGTTTTCTCTCCTGGATAGCAATGGGTTTAAGAGCCCCATAGAAACCAACAAGGAAGGTACGTGGTCATAGCAGAGAGATGGGCACATTAGTACTCCGAGGAGAGTGCCAGCTCTGGAGGGTGACTTGGTAGAGCAGCAACTCCCTTTCCCCCGTGGATTGAGGCAGTGGGGAACAGATTATATCCTAAGGTTATCCAAAGGTATTCTGAGGCATGGGCACCAACGCTTCGAATTGGAAGGTTAAATTTGAAGCGCCAAACCACCTTGGAACCCCGTTCGGATTTATTACAATTAACGAATTTATTACGACTAACGACAATTCTGATTAATTCACCCATGCCTAGGTTTCAGTGTAGGCACAACATCTAAACTAGGAGAAGTTTATCAATAGCATCCCATTGAGAAGAAATGTGCATCTCAAAATAATGCTATTAAGAATAAACCATGTATTAATTCTTTCTCCTTCCATAACTTTCCCATTTTGCTTGTTTGTTTTTGGGCTAAAGCAGGATAAAATCTGGAGGCCAGAAAGTAATCCATTGACTGCATTCAGCTTTTTTCCCCAGTGGAAACAATCATTAAACTAAGGGTGAGGATAAAGCCTCAAGCATAACACAAAATTTAGTTCTAAGTGACTGATTAATGCTGCCCTTGTTTTTCTTAGCCAAACAGAAACCTCTGTTGTTTTAAACTATATTAGAAAAGTATCATTACTGTATAGCTTTTGTAGTAATTAAGCCTCAGTTCATGAAATATTAAGCCCACTCATTTTCAGTGCTCTTGAGTTGAAAGGTCTCTTTTCATTGCTAACAAAGCACACACAGCATTGAAAAGACGTAATTAGAGCATTGAAGCCAGTGAAGCATCTTATTACTTAAAGCTTTGCCTGGAAATGTTATCACTTGGCTGCATTGTCCTATAGGAAGATTGGACAAATCTTACTTATAGAGTAACTGGTTATCTTTTCAATTGTTAGGGTTGAAGATTTGCCATATTTCTCCCACAGTTATGTCTACAATCACCATCTTAAAAAAAAAAAAGGAGGACCCTCTTGAACAGAATGTTAAACTGTGGTCTCAAAATGCCAGCCAGACTATCATGGATATGGGACAGACATAGAGTCACCCCTGCCACCATGTTTAAAACTCTGCTTCATTCCACTAGATGGCTCTAATTCTCACATCGACATCCACCAAGATGGGAGGGGGAGATATATGGATGTGTCATCTATAAATAGTCTTTTGACTCAGCCCTGATGCATCATCCATAAATACCAAGACAGAAAGAATTGCAGCATCTACCTGTATACTTCTACACATAAGGATTACCTGCTTTTAGCATGCTTTGCTCCTTCACACTTGAAAACTGTCTCGTATGCAACACATAGTAGCAGGAAGCCTCAAGGATGTAAACATTGTTTTATAACACAACTGGTGTATATACGTAATGTTGCCTGGGTATCAGAGGGGCTGCTGCCACTTTGCTTTCATTACTTTTTTCTCTTTCCTCCCCTTATATCTTTCCCCTTTCATTTCCCTCCCTCTTTGCCTCCCTTCCTTCTCCATTCCTTTCTTTCCTTCCTTTCCCTCTTCTTTCTCCCTTCTCCAGGTCTGAGAGGGCCTACCTCACAATGTCTTTCCTTTCTCCCTCCCTTCCCCTCATACACATGTCATCTTTCTTTTCCAGTGATACTTCACCTAGCAACAGCAAATCCAATGACATCACAAAAGCCACTTCACCTAGCAACAGCCTTTGTGGAAAAGACATGCTTTGATTTTTATATATAACGATTATGAAATAGAAGCCCTTTTTCCAGCCTGTCTGAAATATGGCAGACATTGTACTTTAGATTAGTAGTCACAAGAGTAGTGCTCAAAATATACCTGGATGGTATACCTGGATGGAAGTGGCCAGAATAGTAGATATGAGAAGACAGGCTAGATTTCATAGAATCATAGAATCATAGAATCATAGAATAGTAGAGTTGGAAGAGACCACATGGGCCATCTAGTCCAACCCCCTGCTAAGAAGCAGGAAATCGCATTCAAAGCACCCCCGACAAATGGCCATCCAGCCTCTGCTTAAAAGCCTCCAAGGAAGGAGCCTCCACCACAGCCCGGGGGAGAGAGTTCCACTGTCGAACAGCTCTCACAGTGAGGAAGTTCTTCCTGATGTTCAGGTGGAATCTCCTTTCCTGTAGTTTGAAGCCATTGTTCCGTGTCCTAGTCTGCAGGGCAGCAGAAAACAAGCTTGCTCCCTCTTCCCTATGACTTCCCTTCACATATTTGTACATGGCTATCATGTCTCCTCTCAGCCTTCTCTTCTGCAGGCTAAACATGCCCAGCTCTTTAAGCCGCTCCTCATAGGGCTTGTTCTCCAGACCCTTAATCATTTTAGTCGCCCTCCTCTGGACGCTTTCCATTGTAATCATTGCAGAAATGAACAGTACAATAAGCTAAACAAATAACAACAACACAACAACAACAAAAACTTTATATATATACTGCCCTATCTCCCCAAAGGGACTCAGGGCAGTTTTGAACATGTAAGGCAAACATTCAATTGCCTTTTAAGTATTTATCAGTGGGGATAAGAGCCATCATACACTAATAGGAGAGGTTTAAACCTCACTTCCCAGTTCCTTGTTTTCCTGAAGTCCTCCCTGCTGTTCAGGAGCCAAAAGAGGAGTAGGACTTCCACTGTTGTCAATAGAATAAGGCTATCAGGTCAGGACTGCTAGCTCCTGAGATTTCAGAACCAGACCCTGGAAACTAGAAACAAGCCCTTGTGATGTCACAGGAGATGAACTTTGGAAATGTTACAGGAATGATGTCACAAGGGGTAGCTCTTGGTGATATCAACACAGCTGCAAAGAGTGTTATTGAAATAACACATGAGAAATGAGAGATGCACCTAACAAATGAGGAATGTGTGTGTCGTTTCCAACTTATGGAGAGCCTAAGGCAAGTCTGTCCTTTAGACCATGCCTTTGGATGACATGTCTCCTATTGGAATGTACTTTAATTATGTTTTATGTCTGTTCTAATTTTTATAATTCTCTTTTATGTCTGTGTTTTATGCTCAAGGCACTGTATAAGTGCCGTTTGTAAGCCGCCTTGAGTCCCCTTCGGGGTAGAGAAAGGCGGGATATAAATATAGTAAATAAATAAGTAAATAAATCCTGGGGTTTTTCTGGCAAGGTCTGTTCAAGATCAGAACATGATTACTATTGGATTCCTCCTAGGTCGAGAAAGTATTCTTTGCTCAAAGTCACCTAGTAAGTTTCTGTGGTTGAGTGAGAATTTGAACCCTGGATTCCCAGATTTCCAGTCCAATACATATACCACTATGTTTTTGTGTATGTATGTGTGTGCATATGTGTGTAAAGCACTAACACATTTCAAGGCTATGTTCTTGCCCTGAAAAGAGAGCCCATATAATAATAATCATAATAATCATAATAATCATAATCATAATCATCATAATCATAATCATAATAACAACTTTATTTTTGTATCCCGCCTCTATCTCCCCGAAGGGACTCGGGGCGGCTCACATGGACACGAGCCCAGTATCAACATAAGTTAAAACAAAATCCATGAATTAAAAACAATATAACAATATAATATAAAACAAGATTAAAACATAAAACAGCATAAAAACATATCAGATATTTAAAACCTGGGCATAAGTACAGTATGTGCAGGAGTGAGCTTATACAGGACTCTCAGTCAGGCTCAAGAATCATATGGCAGCAATCAGAGAAAAGGAGGGAAAATCTCATTAAAACAATTAAACAAACCTACAAGTATGAAGAGCAGTGATAAAGTGCAGTGATTGTAAACAAGTTGGGTAACTGGTTTGACTATTCACTCAAAAGTGCATCGGAACAGCCACGTTTTGAGGAAGGTGGCCAGCGAAGGTGCCAGTCTGATCTCCCTGGGGAGGGAATTCCAGAGCCGAGGGGCCACCATCGAGAAGGCCCTCTCCCTCATCCCCACCAGCCGTGCTTGAGACAGAGATGGGAGCGAGAGAAGGGCCTCCCCGGAGGATCTAAAGGACTGCATGGGTTCATAGGGGAGGAGGCGATCACGGAAATAAGCAAGACCTGAACCGTTTAGGGCTTTGTAGCTAATCACCTGCATCCATGCCGAAGGAGCCCTTCAATAGAAACTTTTGCCATATAAATAACAAAAACATCAAATTTCTTTGTTTAGGAAAACAGGAGTCCAAGGAAAATGTAATATTCCCCTATTTGTGGATGGCAGTCTAAATCCAGATGAGAAGCATACGATTATAAGGTTTTATTTTAAAAAGAAAGAAAAAAGGCATGAGCTTTACATGGATACAATAGATCTCAAGACTCATTCTTGACAAATGATGAGAAGTTGTATGACTGAGATGTGGAATGGCTAAAAGTGAAAGAAATTTATATACAAGACAAAAAGTATAGCATGACATCTCGCCTAGTTCATATGTCATCTTCTGGCTGATAGTTACATTAAATGAGTTGTTGGAAATGGTGCTGTATTAAAGCAGTATAAGAGTAAATCACGTGGTGATCTCATATTTATCTCTCTTGTGGCTTAAGGCACCTCGAAACTATAATTTATGGGAAAGGTGTTATGAAAAACCCCTATCTCAAAGATAGCACTGAATATCTGAAGCAGCTGAAGACCTGGCTGTGGGATCAAGCATTTGGCCCACCCTAAGATATGATCTGATATGACCTGATGGATTAATATTAATTCGAACACAGACTGGCTCTGCCTTTGGCTTGAAATTTCCCCTTTTGTAATGGTCACATGGTTTTAATTGTTTTAATTTGATTTGGATACCAGCTTTCATTTGTGTTTTATGTTTGGTTTTTCTACATGTTGTATTATATGTGACATTCTGCCATTATGTAAGACCACTCTGAGTCACTCTGAGAAGAGCGGTATATAAATTAAATAAATAAATAAATAATATTAAATCTACATTATGTCCCACATTTTAAAAATACAGTAGAGTCTCACTCATCCAACATAAACAGGCCGGCAAAATGTTGGATAAGCGAATATGTTGGATAATAAGGAGGCATTAAGCAAAAGCCTATTAAACATCAAATTAGGTTATGATTTTACAAATTAAGCACCAAAACATCAGGTTATACAACAAATTTGGCAGAAAAAGTAGTTCAATACGCAGTTATGCTATGTAGTAATTACTATATTTACGAATTTAGCACCAAAATATCACGATGTATTGAAAACATTGACTACAAAAATGCGTTGGATAATCCAGAACGTTGGATAAGCGAGTGTTGGATAAGTGAGACTCTACTGTATTCTACTTTTTACAGATATTCTACTCTTGCTCTTCCCTGTTTTTCTGAAAGGAAAATAGAGACCCTTCGTGGATTTTTTTTTCTGCCCTCAAAATGTTGGTCTCACCTCTGGCTTTTCTTCCTTAGCATCCTGGTCTCCTTTTGTCCTCACAGTGCCTCTGTTTTCATTTCAGTTGAACTGAGTTTTATGCATCCAAATGTTCAGGGTGAAAAGAATTTGTGAAATATGAATTGGCAATTGTAAAGCCCTCTGGCACTTACCGTTCTATTTCCAATTGGTAGCCTTATGTAAATGCTACAGTGTGCTAGTCTATTCCCTAGACAAGAAGCAAACACCATGCTAAAAATAGTGCACCATGCATCTGTGTTGGAAACTTTGCTACAATAAAGCATATGGTGCCAAACAAAGCCTGCAGGAATAAACAGAGATTCTCTCCAAGCCTCTGAATGGTTTCTCTCTCTATGAGTTTAAATCAGAAATAGAATAAGAACTCTTTGTCTTTTAAGTAACAATAGCACAGCTATTATTTTAAAAGCCAAGTTGAGGAATCTGCTTTATCTTCAAACTACTGGGCAAGCTTTTTGTTTTCTTAGTTTGGACAGTAAAGGGAAACTTTGCGTGAAGTGTTTAGCTAACCTGCTATCTAAAGACTTCTATTTATGGTACACTGCAGTCTCTATGTCTGTATTTTTTTTTAAAATGACTAATGGAACTGAACCATTATTGGAAACTTGTTCGTAAAAACTTTTTTGTGTACTGCAGGTTTATATGGGTGCAATTTTGGCAGCTACAATCCAAATCCAGGTGTATTAAGTAATTTTAAAACCATTGATGAATTAACTGCTTTAAAACAAGGGAATAATCTATTTTAAAACAAGTTTTATTAATGGCTCTCTTTGTAAGTGAAAGACTTTCTTATGTTATGAAATACCTGAATACCATCTGTATTCAGCCCTATAGTCATGTTGACCAGTCCATTAGCCATATATTGTTTGTGACCCACAAGCCAAATCCCTGGCCTGTTCCATTCCCTCTAATTTTTGCAACTTTTAATCAAATCACAAGTCTGTGAAGTGTATTGAAGATCTCATGGGATGTTCATCATGCAGACTTTTGTTTGTTTGTTTGTTTGTTTTTGCTTGTTGGCACAAAAATGAAATAGGCATAATTTTAATCCTCTTAACATTTTTGGGAGCAGATTTTGGAAATTTTGCTGGAAATTTTACTGGTAACTACAGAGCCTAAGATCTCTTAGTCCACACTGGTTGGGGATTTGTGGGAAATGTAATGAAAAGAACTGATTTTTTTGAGCTCTGAACAGTAGGACAAATAAGCAAGGCAGAATTTTCAAGGTGGTAATGGAAAACATACCATGGGGATCTGGACCGATAGCCTTCTCTTCCATATCTTTTGGTTTTACAGTGTAGAATAGAATAGAATAGAATAGCTTTATTGTCATTGTGCTATTGCATAACGAAAGTAAATGCCTTCCCCAGCACATACCACAAAACAACACACCTATCCCTCCACACCTCAACCACCACCACACAGCCACCAACGTGAACACTTGGAGTTTAACATAGCACAGCTCTAGGATAAAAGTTACATCTTAGCCTGTTTGTCCTTGTCTTTGTCACCCTGTGCAAAGGTTGGCAGGTAAAATTCCCACAAAAGAGGACCAAATTCTTTGTTTGCTACACCACAGAATTGGGTTGGGAAACACACTCAAGTAAGCACTGGGTGCAATGGAAAAGCCTAAGACATTTTTGCCTCCTTAAGAAGAGGTGGTTGCCAGATGTGTTTTAAGTGTTCCAATATGTCAAGGACATACCTGATGAATTCTCTGTTGTTCCACATTTTGAACTGCTTTACATATGTCTCAGGCCCCTTCCACACAGCTCTATAACATCCCACATTATCTGCTTTTAACTGGATTATATGACTGTGAACTCAGATAACCCAGGGCCTTTCCACACAGCCTATATCCCAGAATATCAAGGCAAAAAATCCCACAATATCCACCTTGAAATTGGTTATCTGAGTCCATACTGCCATATATTCCAGTTCAAAGCAGATAATGTGAGATTTTATTCAGCTGTGTGGAAGGGGGCCCAGTTCAAAGCAGATATTTTGGATTATCTGCCTTGATTTTCTGGGTTATATGGCTGTGTGGAAGGGCCCTACGTTTCTCCTCCTCTTTCTATTTTCATCCTTTATTCTTAGGTTACTTTAGATGTTGTAAACTGAGTTCAAAATGCAAAAGTAGTTTACACTTAGTTAACAGGGGGAAGAGGAGAGGAAGGGGCAGAATTGCCCTTCCCAATAGGCTCAGGCAAAACTGAATTATTAGAGAAATGTTCTCTCTGGAAACCTCTAGATCCTCCAGCATGATTGGAGAAGATTAACCATAGAGTCACACTGAAGGACCTAGACATTCCAAGACAGAACAGTTTAAATCAAATCTTTGAGTATCTAATCCTCAAATGTGAAAACCCCAAATGTGGAGGGCCAACTGTATTAGGTAAGATGTGTTTTCATATGATCAGATGGACACTGTTTGTGGATACAATCCTTCCCTCTTTCTTCCTCTCCCTTTTTCTTATCAGAAGAGCATAACTAACAACTTTTCATTTCTTTTTGCTTTCCCCCTTCCCTGAACAGGTGACATCATGCATTTGCCACCGTATCTTAGAATGGACTTTTTGTTAAATCGAGGTGCTCAAGGCACAAGCAGAGACGTGGGTTTAGGACAGACTTGTCTGGAACCTCAGAAAAGCCGGACCTTGAAGCGCCCGACAGTTTTGGAGCCCATACCTATGGAAGCTTCCTCCACAAGAGAAGGACAGTCATGGCAAGCTGGTGCAGTAGCAACATTACCTCAGCGGGAAGGAGCTGAGTTAGGACAGGCAGCTAAAATGAGCAGCTCCCAAGAATCTCTTCTGGACTCTCGGAGCCACTTGAAAGGAAACAATCCATACGCAAAATCCTACACCTTGGTATAACAAAAGAGCATAGCTGGACAGCTGCTGTAAATACTTAACAATTATTTAAAAATCCAATCAAAGCTACCTTTTTTATTGAATTCCAATATTTATAATTAAAGAAGAAGATTGCCAAAATATTTGGGACAAAATGCAACCTACAGACAGTGCAAAGACTCTCTGGCTTTTTTTCTGTCTGAGTGTGAGCTTCATCTAACTGGGCCTCCCAAATTTTTTGGGAAAAGGGAGTCCAGTTTTTCTGATATTCACAAGCTTTTGTGTTTTTACTGATTTTCTACAAAGTGCATGGGGACTAAATAAAATATTTTAAACTAGGAGTTCCATCACACACAAGTAAGAAGGAGGAAAACAATTTTGAAAAAAAATCACCCTATTTGTGGATTTAGCAGGGATATTTATTTGAGAAGGAAAAAAAGGTTTTTTGTCATGTTTTGCACACTTTTTTAAAACTAGAAAATGGGTCCTTCCCTAATCAGTTTTATTTTACCTTCCTTCTTTTCTTTCTTTCCTCATTCATTGTTAATTAGGATGAGTGCTGTGAGTCAGTGAAGTGGGGAAGGGAGGGGGGAATCAATTTGATTTTTGCATTTCTTTTCTTTTTTATATTAATTTAATGAGACACTCTTTGCATTTTGTCTATGCGAAATAAAACGGTCTTCTGCCTTTATCTGCGTGTCTGCCTTGCCTTGCCTTGTTTTCACTTAAGCTGTATTTAGTTCGCATTGAATCATGCCAACTTTGTAAAATATTAACTTTGTCTCACTTAATTGGAAACAATTTTTTAACCATTGGAGACGTAAAAAAAAATCAGGGGCTTTCTGAGAGAAGGGAGCTGTTTCAATTGAAATTTAAAATGATTTCAGAAGAATGGATGATAATTCATGGTACAACACTTGTGAGAAGGAGATAACATTTCTTACTAGACTTTGGGACATTTCCTTTACCTGAAGCATTAGTGTGAGGCACACAATTAGATAACTTGTTCCTGCTTAACTGTGAAGTAATGTTGATAAATATGTTTTGCCACCAACATCTCTTGGATGGTTATTATAGGTTGCAACAATGCATTTTTTTCCTGAGTAGGACTGGTTAGGGACTAAAACCAAGAAAAGGTGTTTCCTTTTCCTTTTTACACTTTAAGCAGGTAGTTAGTTTTAAGGCTTTTATCTTACCCAAAGCAGAAAATTCTGTAGTTTATAATGCATGCCATGTGCCACAACGGCAATAGCAAATCTATACATACATCTTTCACATTTTTGCATTGACTGGTTTGCTTAGATACAATTAATTTTTCTCCTAAATTTTCGGGATGTAAATCCATTAATGACAACCCAATCAGGATAAAGACAATTTGATGTCTGATTTAATTTATGTTCTAGTTTCAGATTATTTCAGATTCTGGTAGTATTTTCAAATGATGTAAGTGATATATGTAAGCAAAATATGATTCTGAGATTTACTAAGCCATGATGTGGCCTAAGTCCAAATGCTACTCTCAGCTAGAATGGACTTGTCCATTTGGTGGGATTTACATAATCACCAATTTACTATTCGGCCCTTCCAATAAATCAATCAACAATTGAATTTAGTCTTGTGTATTGAAGAGCTCATATTCAAGCCAGCCATATTGTCCATGCAGCAAAATACAACAAAATCCACAAAACAGCAATTCTTTATTCCGCAATCAAAATGCATCATGCAGACTTTCAAAATTTCAATGACTTTTTCATCAGCCAAAAATGCTAACAAACATACAGGAAAAGACCAGTGACAATGTTTGAGTGAGGTGGGGAGGGGGTCTAAATGGCATTTAGCCAAAAAGCAAGAGGAATCAAGAGGAATTAGATTAAGGGCTGGAAACCATGTATGCACTTAAAAGGTGCACTTAAAAGTCAATTCCTCCTGAAAAAAGCACACCTTCCCATGCCTGTGTATCTCTGCAGGCATGGAAAACATGTGCTTTCCTTCCCTCCCCCATCTGGACTCCTCCCAAGCACATGCGTGTCTGTCAATCCCAAACAGCTGATCAGCTGTTAAATGGCTCAGGGAAGAATAAGGGAAAAGTAAATACAAATTCTGTCTTTTACACTTTGTAAACTTAAAGTGAGCTTGACTTAAGAATTGGGGGAAGACAGAACTGCGAGTGAAAGTTTTTTTAAAACTGGATCTTATATGCGCTGGATCTTATATGCACATATGCACCTCTCTGGAGTGATTTAAAAAAAATATTCTGCCAGATGTACTCTGTCTGCCCTTCGTCTTAATCTGGATCAAAAGACAGCTGTGAGCATGGCAGGGGACAATGTACCAGGATTCAGTCTCCCTGTCTGGACTCTCTCTCAGGCACCGTGTTTTTTAAACTCAGTTCCCTGTCCTGCATTTTAGGGCTATCAGGAAATGTCCTGTATTACTATTCTTTTATTGCTCTTTATCTCTGGTCCCTATATGATCAAGAAGGGGAATGGCCTTTGCCAGATCCTTCAAGATCATCTTAGCTCACAACAGAAGTAACATTTGAGACAAAATGTAGACCTGTGACTAACATCATCACTTTTCTTCTCATATATGATTAACATCTTTGCCTTATGTGGCCAATGAAACTTCAAATGTTTGTATGATGTATTTTGTGCATTTTGATCTCCCTAATGAGCCTTGTAGGGAGCCCCGGTGGTGCCGTGAGTTAAACCGCTGAGCTGCTGAACTTGCTGAGCTAACCAAAAAGTCAGTGGTTCGAATCTGGGGAGCGGGATGAGCTCCTGCTGTTAGCTCCAGCTTCTGCCAGCCTAGCAGTTCGAAAACATGCAAATGTGAGTAGATCAATAGGTACCACTTTGGCGGGAGGATAACAGTGCTCCATGCAGTCATGCCGGCCACATGACCTTGGAGGTGTTAATGGACAACGCTGGCTCTTCGGCTTCGAAATTGAGACAAGCACCAACCTCTAGAGTTGGACCCGACTAGACTTAATGTCCGGAGAAAACCTTCTTTACCTTTACCTTTACTGGGCCTTGGTTGTATCTTCTGGTCATATCCCAAACAAATCTGCAATATCATCAATTATGAATTCTGTCGCATTAATATTTTGTCCTAATATTTTTGTATCCTTGACCCCATATATCAGGGTCATATATAAATCCAGATTACACATTTGAGATTTACCTAATGGCCTCTTCTTAAATGTAGGAGGGTATCCTTTTCCTCTTCAGTCCCTCCATGTTGCTTTCATGATGTCATGCCATACAAAATTTCCAAAGAATTGACATTGCAGCTTTTGACATCATCCCAGGAGAAGTACAAGGAAATAAATGTATGAATGAATAATTAAATTGAATTAAATTAATATATTTTAATTTATAAGCTTTTATGAAAATTCCTACTCAATATAATATATGCAAGAATCTACTGCAAGATTTTGTCTGTAATATGCAAAGTTTGCTTATCCAAATTACTAATTTGCTGAATTGTGTGGGATATTAAAATAGCCCTTTTATATCACTGACTTGGTTTGTACGGCACAGTAAACTATTGTTGAGTTTTAATGTGCATGGTTTTGAGGTTTCTGTCCCTGCACCAATCTCTTGTATCTTATGGTTTTGGCGTATTTCCCTAAAACACACTTAACACTAACCACAGTTCTTAATTTTGATGAAATGTATAGCTGTGGTCATTGAAAACAAATCAAAGCTCTGATTTATTGATTGCCATGTGAGAAACGGATTTTGAAATGGGGTGTATGTGAGTCTGAAATCAATTCAAACTTGATCATAAAGGACTAAAATCTAATTTAATATTATAGCTTAATTTTAAAAGTTATTTTCTAAATATTTACAGCCAGTGATCATGTTTGCTGGAGAGAATTCTGAGTGCTGACTTGTTCATGGCATTCTGGTGATCTCAGAGCCCTTCCAGACATATCAAAGTCATATCAAAGATATAAAATCCTGATTCCTCTCAGGACTTTGTCCCCACTCCAACCCCAAACCCGGGCTTTGCCTGAGGCGGTGGCTAGATGCCATTCCAGGACAACCAAAGGTTGACCCAGAAGGGCATCCAGCCATCCTCCCACTTCCCATTCCCTACCCCAAATTTAACCGAAGGGCCTGACACATAGCCATGCAGGTCCCTCTGGAGAGCTCTATAGTAACACATTGGGTAAGTTTTGGGGAAAGGAGTAGGGGGCTGGGAGGAGGATGCTTTTCAGCTCCTCCGGGCATTGGGGAGCCCAAAGAAAGGAGATGGCTGTGGGGACTAATTTCTGAGACTGTCACGACCCAGGCTGCAGAGCACCAATAACCATACACAGAGGCCAGAATCTATCTAATATCTTTATTAAGGAAATAAGTAAAAGCAATAAAAATAAGTGTAGAATATAGTTCAGAAGATGTCCTTTCAGGAAAGGTCAAATATAGTCCAGGAAAACAATGTCCAATATGAAATAGTAAGGTCCAAAGTTGTAATCCAGTAACCGAAACACTCACTTTGCCAAGCAAAGTGAGGGGAGATGACAAGGTCCTTTAGTCCATGAAACTTAGGCAAGGCAAGGAAATAGCTTGATTCAAGGCAACAAGGAACGAGGAACAGGGACAAGATCTGTGGTAATTACTTGGCAAGGTCCGGGAAGCAAGGCAAGGTCCTGGAAGGCAAGGCTGAGTCCTAGGAAACAAGGCAAGGTCCGTGAAGCAGAAACAAGGCTGGAAACGTGAACGAAGGCTTGGAAACAGGAACGAGGCTTGGAAACGGGAATAGCGCTGTCCACACACAGCCTACTCCAGTAGCTGACGAATTGACTCCGCAAGATTCCTTCGGGGCAAGGAACCTAAATAGGGTCTCGTTTTCCCACCAAAGAACACTTCTCTGGGGAATCAGAACCGAAAGTCAATCTCTGTGTCCAGATGCATGACTCCCTAGAATTTCTCATGGAAGCAGTCTTAATCAGCTGAATGCCTGGCTGCGATTCTCAGGCTTCTGCGATTAGCCTGCTGAACTCCTTTTTGTTGTTGATAATAACTACGGCGAGAAAATGGGGGAGATTCTGACTCAGGGCTTGTTTGGCAGATTTCTGGAAGGCAAACCTCTTGCAGGTGCAAGGGCTCCAATTCAGGCTGGGAAAGTTCCAATTCTGGCTGAAATGGTGGAAAACCCAAGTTTTCCTCTTCATCTGTCACAACAGCGTTAGGAACGGGACTACATGGCCCATGAGTCATCACACTATCCCCCTCCTCAAGCCCCCTCCCAAAATGGGACTCTCTCCCCGAGGTGCGAGGCCGCGGCTTGGTGGGATAGGTCTGATGGAAGCGGCGGGTTAAATCGGGGGCATGGACTGTGGAAGCGTCTTCCCAAGAGCGTTCCTCGGGACCAAAACCCACCCAGTCAATGAGATATTGTAGGCGGCGGCGGTGAAAACGAGAATCCAAAATGTCCTGAACCTCGAACTCCTCCTCTCCGTCCACCAAAACAGGGGCGGGGGCCGGCCGGTCTACATCAGGGCGCACACCATCCGCCGGAAGGAGCAGAGAGCGATGAAACACTGGATGAATGCGCATAGAGCGCGGGAGTTGAAGTTTGAAAGTCACGGGGTTAAGTTGCGCCACCACTGGATAGGGGCCAATGAAACGGGCATCTAACTTCCGGCAAGGGCGATGGGAGGGCAAAAAACGAGTGGACAGAAGAACCCGGTCTCCTACCTTGATTTCGGGGCCCGGCTGGCGATGATTGTCAGCGTGGCGTTTATAGTCCTCCTTGGCTTGGTCTAGTTGCTGGAGCAAAAGTTGTTGCACCGCTGTGAGTTCCTGCAGCCAGTCCTCTGCTGCAGGAACTTCTGAGGATTCAATGACAGAAGGAAAGAAACGTGGATGGAAGCCGTAGTTTGCAAAGAACGGGGTTTCTTTAGTTGAAGCCTGGACACCATTGTTATAGGCAAACTCTGACAGCGGTAACAGGGAAGCCCAATTGTCCTGCTGGTAGTTCACATAACAGCGAAGGTATTGTTCCAAAGTGGCATTGGTGCGCTCAGTTTGCCCATCCGTTTGGGGATGGTGAGCCGAAGATAAGCGGGAGTCTATGCCCAATAGTTTTTGTAGTGCTTTCCAGAAACGAGAGGTGAATTGGGACCCACGGTCTGTGACCAAACTCTTGGGCAACCCATGCAATCTGAAAACATGTTGAAGGAATAAATCTGCAGTCTCTTTGGCCGTGGGGAGGCCATCGCAGGGAATGAAATGGGCTAACTTGGTAAAAAGGTCCACCACCACTAGGATCGTGGTGAATCCACAGGAAGGTGGTAGATCAGTGATAAAATCTGCAGAGATTATTTCCCACGGGCGAGATGGGGTAGGAAGGGGATGCAGAAGCCCTGAGGGCTTTTCCCTTCTTGTCTTGGAGCGCTGGCATACTGGGCAGGTATTGACATATTTTTCCACATCTTTGCGGATCTTGGGCCACCAGAAATCTCTTAGGATCAAATGCATGGTTTTAAATAGTCCGAAATGCCCTGCTGGCTTGCAGTCATGACACAGACGAAGTGCTTTTTCCCTGCCCGGTCCTGGAGGGATGTAGACATGATTTCTATAGCAAAGTAACCCATCCTTAAGCGAAAAGGGGAAATGTAGTCCTTGGCGAAGTTGGTCCTGAGCCCAGGCATCTGCTTTTGACTGGCCCTGATTTCCTGGGCACAAAGGGGCCCTGGAGTAGAGGGAGTTGATTCAATTGGAGTGGATTTGGTGTTTCCCACTGTGAGCGTGGCAAAGTTCTCGGGCTGCAGCAGTTGAGACTCAAAGGTCTCTTTGCGCCCTGCAGCATATTCCGGTTTTCGTGACAGAGCATCTGCTTGCTTGGTCTGGGCTGGGGTTACATAATGGATTTGGAAGTTAAAACGTTCAAAGAATAAAGCCCAGCGTTGTTGCCTCTGATTTAGCTTGCGGGCAGTTCTTAGATGCTCTAGATTCCGATGATCAGTATGGACCTCAATGGGAAATTTGGCCCCTTCTAACCAATGTCTCCAAGTTTCAAAGGCTGCCTTTATGGCCAAAAGTTCCTTTTCCCAAATAGTGTAATTTCTCTCTGGTGCGGTCAGTTGACGGGAGTAGAAGGCACAAGGGTGAAGGTGTTCTCCCACTGGTTGTAGGAGTACAGCCCCAATCGCCACATCGGAGGCGTCCGCCTGCACGACAAAAGGGGTTTCAGGATCTGGGTGCTGAAGGATTGGCTGGGACGTGAATAATTTCTTTAGTTGCTGGAATCCTTTCTCTGCTTGCTCTGTCCAGCGGAAAGGCTGTTTCCCACGGATGCAGCTGGTGATTGGATCAGACCAGCGGGCGAAGTCTGGAATGAACTTGCGGTAGTAGTTCGCGAACCCCAAGAAGCGTTGCACCTCTTTCTTGTTGGTTGGCGCCTGTGATGACCCATGGGCCTTGTAGTCCTGCTCAGGACATTGTAATTCCTGATGAAGAAGAAAACTTGGGTTTTTTACCTTCCCAGTCAGAACTGGATTCCTCTCAGCCAGATCTTTCCCAGGCAGACCTGGGAACCTTGCACCTGCAAGAAAGTTGTCTCCCAGAAGTATGTCAAACAAGCCCAGAGCCTACTTCTCCCGTGTTCTTGCGCCGGGAGTTTTGTAAACAACAGAGAAGTTTGGAATCAGCTTCGCGCAGGAGTGCGAGAATTGCAGCTAAGAATGTAGCCAATTAAGACTGCTTCTCGTGAGAATCTTTAAGGAGTCTAACATCTGGTCTCAGAGTTTAGCTTTCGTTTCTGATTCCCAGAGAACTGCTTCGGTGGGAAAGTTAGACTCTATATAGGTGTTTTACCCGCGTAGTAACTTCGCGGAGTCAATTCGTCAGCCTACGGAGCGAGTTGTGTCTGGACAGCGCGCTCCGATTCAAGCCTCGCTCCTGCTCAAGCCTTGCCCTGCTTTCCAGCCTTCGCCTTGCTTCCCAGCCTTGTTTACCTACGGACTTTGCCTTGTTGCCCAGGACCAATCCTTGCCTTGTTCCACGGATTTTACCAAGTTATTCCACGGACCTTGTTCTTGTTCCTAGCTACCTTGTTCCACGTTTAAGCCTTGTTTCAAGTATCAAGTTATTTCAAGTTATGGACTAAAGGACCTGGCCTATTCCCCTCACTTTGCCTGGCAAAGTGAGTGTTCGGTTATTGGATTACAACTTTGGACCATAATATTTCATATTGGACATTGCTTTTTTGGACTAATTTTGACCTTTCCTGAAAGGTCCGCTTCTGAACTAACTTTTACATTTGTTTTTATTAATCTTATATATTTCCTTAATAAAGATATTAGATAGAATCTGGCCTCTGCGTATGGTTATTGGTGCTCTGTAGCCTGGGTCGTGACAGTTTGACTCCGCCACCCTAAGCACCAATTAACCTCGGCCAGAATGTCTACCGGAACCGTGCCCGGTGGGCAGCCACTGAGCTACACCATCAGCAAGGACGAAGTGGATCGCATCCGCGACAGACTCAACGCCCAGGATGGAGAAATAAAGGGTTTGCGGGAGCGCGGAATCCGCCTCCCGGCCATGGCGTTGCCAACCAAGTTTACTGGAGAAGCTTCCAAGGTTCATGTTTTCCGTCGCCAATGTCAAGCTTATCTAGAGGCCCGTGCTGCCGAGTTTCCCCAAGAAGACATCAAAGTGGCGTGGGTTTACAGTCTTCTAGACGGGCCAGCGGCCAACTGGGCGACGGCACTGTTCGACCAAGCCTCTCCACACCTAAGATCAGCGCAACACTTCTTGGACCACCTCAAGGAGACTTGGGGAATCGAGGACAATTTGGAGGCAGCCGGTCACAAACTCCGTCGCCTTTTCCAAGGAGACAGACCTATGTCTCAGTATATAGCCGAGTTCCGAGTGCTGGCCCACAACACCGGCTGGAACGATGTAGCCCTCAGAGGACAATTCCGGGAGGGTCTCAACATTGAAATGCTGGAAGAAATCTCCAAGGTGGATCCTCCCCAGACCCTCGAGGCACTCATTGATCAATGTTTACGGGCTGAAGTCATGATTGCCAACAGGAAACAGTGGGTTCGAGGCCAGAGCGGTAGAGCCGGGGCAAAACCCCCCGCTCCCGCCAGCGTTCAGCCACGTCCAGTGTGGAGACCCCCACCACCAACCCCATACCCCAGAGGAAGCGAGGAGGTGCCGATGCAGTTGGGCAACGTGCGTCCCAGACTAGATGCCGCCGAGAAGGCCCGTCGTCAACGCTTAAACCTCTGTTGGTACTGCGGGAACGGGGGCCACTTCGCCAGAGAGTGCCCAGCCAAAGGGAAGCCTGCCGCCCGTCTTGCGGCGGCGTCCTCCACGGAGACGAAGGCGTCTGAGCCGACTGGCACACAGCCGGCGGGGGAAGCCAACGACCGGGCGTAGAGAGGCTCGCCAACCCGGTCAAAAAATCCATTCAAGAGCCGCCTACTGGGGTCCTGTTCCTTCTCGTGGTCACCTTATGGTCAGCAAAAAGGGGACCCGTCATGATCCATGCCATGATAGACTCTGGAGCCACCAACAATTTCATTGATAGAGAGTATGCCGACTCTCTGGGATTACAATACCATGATTTCAAGAATGCCCGTGTGGTGCAAGCCATAGACGGCCGCCCCCTCAAGACGGGCCCCGTAAGTCAGTGGTCGGAACCCACCAGGATGTGGATAAGGGAACATATGGAAGAGATTTCCTTCTTTGTTACCGAGGTTCCCCATTTCCCTGTGATTTTGGGAATTCCATGGCTGACTCTCCACGACCCTAACATCTCCTGGTCCAACAGAGAACTGCAGTTTGCTTCACAGTACTGCCAAAACCATTGCCTTGTAGCCAAGGTCTGCCATGCCACAGACACCGAGCCCATCATCACCCTGCCCAAGAAGTACTCCGAGTATTGGGATGTATTCAATGAAAAAGAAGCCGAGAAATTACCCCCACATAGACCTTATGACTGTGCCATTGACCTGGTGGAGGGGGCCCCGATCCCGCGAGGGCATCTATACTCTCTGACTGAACCAGAGCAAGAAGCTCTCAGGGAATTTATAGAGACAAACCTTCGTAAGGGATTCATTAGACCCTCTCAATCCCCAGCCGCCTCCCCAGTGATGTTTGTGAAAAAGAAGTCAGGGGAACTACGCTTGGTGGTGGACTACAGAGCATTGAACAATATCACCAAGCGGAACAGCTATCCCCTGCCCTTAATCTCGGATCTACTGGATCGGCTTCGAGGAGCCAAGGTTTACACCAAACTGGATCTTCGGGGGGCTTACAACTTAGTTCGCATCAGAGAAGGGGACGAGTGGAAGACCGCCTTCCAGACCAAATTCGGATTATTCGAGTCCCGAGTTATGAATTTCGGATTATGCGGAGCTCCCGCAACGTTCCAGCATTTTGTCAATGACATTTTTCAGGACTATCTAGACAGGTTCTTGATAATCTACCTGGACGATTTTTTGGTGTTTTCTAGATCACAATCAGAACATGAGAACCACGTCAAAATGGTGTTACAACGATTGCGGGATCATGGACTTTATGCCAAGCTGGAAAAATGCGCTTTTGATCTACAAGAGGTAGATTTCCTTGGTTACCGCATCTCGCCTCTAGGGCTTTCCATGGACCCAGCCAAGGTTTCAGCAGTATTGGAATGGCGGGCGCCAACCAACAAGAAAGAGGTGCAGCGTTTCTTGGGGTTCGCGAACTATTACCGCAAGTTCATTCCAGATTTTGCCCGCTGGTCTGACCCCATCACTAGCTGCATCCGTGGAAAACAGCCTTTCCGCTGGACTGATCAAGCAGAGAAAGGGTTCCAGCAACTAAAGAAACTATTCACGTCCCAGCCAATTCTACAGCACCCAAATCCTGGAACCCCTTTTGTTGTGCAAGCGGACGCCTCTGATGTGGCAATTGGGGCTGTACTCTTACAACCGGTGGGAGATCACCTCCATCCCTGTGCCTTTTACTCTCGTCAACTAACCACACCAGAGAGGAATTACACCATTTGGGAAAAAGAACTACTGGCCATAAAGGCAGCCTTTGAAACTTGGAGACATTGGCTAGAAGGGGCCAAATTTCCCATTGAAGTCCACACTGATCATCGTAACCTAGAACATCTAAGAACTGCCCGCAAACTGAATCAGAGGCAGCAACGTTGGGCTTTATTCTTCGAACGTTTCAACTTCCAGATTCATTACGTGACCCCAGCCCAGACCAAGCAAGCAGACGCCCTGTCACGTAAACCGGAATACGCTGCAGGACGTAAGGAGACCTTTGAATCCCAACTATTACAACCCGAGAACTTTGCCACGCTCACAGTGGGGAACACCAAATCCATTTCCATTGGTTCAACTTCCTCTACTCCAGGACCCATCTGTGCTCAAGAAATCAGGGCTAGTCAGCAAGCAGATGTCTGGGCGCAGGACCAACTTCGCCAAGGTCTGCATTTTCCCTTTTCGCTTAAAGATGGGCTGCTTTGCTATAGAAATCATGTTTATATCCCACCCGGACCGGGCAGGGAAAAAGCGCTTCGTCTGTGTCATGACTGCAAACCAGCAGGACACTTCGGACTATTTAAAACCATGCATCTGATCCTAAGGGATTTTTGGTGGCCCAAGATCCGCAAGGATGTGGAAAAATATGTCAACACCTGCCCAGTATGTCAGCGCTCCAAGATAAGAAGGGAGAAGCCCTCAGGGCTTTTACACCCCCTTCCTACCCCATCTCGCCCATGGGAAATAATTTCTGCGGATTTCATCACTGACCTACCACCTTCCTGTGGATTCACCACGATCTTAGTGGTGGTGGACCTTTTCACCAAGTTAGCCCATTTCATTCCCTGCGAAGGCCTCCCCACGGCCAAAGAGACTGCGGATCTATTCCTTCAACATGTTTTCAGACTACATGGATTGCCCAAGAGTTTAGTCACAGACCGTGGATCTCAATTCACCTCTCGTTTTTGGAAGGCACTACAAAAACTATTGGGCATAGACTCTCGCTTATCTTCAGCTCATCATCCCCAAACAGATGGACAAACGGAGCGCACCAATGCCACTTTAGAGCAGTATCTTCGCTGTTATGTAAACTACCAACAGGACAATTGGGCTTCTCTGTTACCACTGTCAGAGTTTGCCTACAACAATGGAGTTCAAGCTTCTACAAAAGAAACGCCGTTCTTTGCAAACTACGGCTTCCATCCACGTTTCTTTCCCCCTGTCATTGAAACTTCAGAAGTTCCCGCAGCAGAGGATTGGCTGCAGGAACTCACAGCGGTGCAACAACTTTTGCTCCAGCAACTGGACCAAGCCAAGGAGGACTATAAACGCCACGCTGACAAACACCGCCAGCCGGGCCCCGAAATCAAGGTAGGAGATCGGGTTTTTCTGTCCACTCGCTTTCTGCCCTCCCACCGCCCTTGCCGGAAGTTAGATGCCCGTTTCATTGGCCCCTATCCAGTGGTGGCGCAATTAAACCCCGTGACTTTCAAACTCCAACTTCCGCGTTCAATGCGCATTCACCCAGTGTTTCACCGTTCCCTGCTCCTTCCGGCGGATGGTGTGCGTCCTGATACAGACCAACCGGCCCCCCCTCCTGTTTTGATGAATGGGGAGGAGGAGTTCGAGGTTGAGGACATTTTGGATTCTCGCTTTCATCGCCGCCGCCTACAATATCTCATTGACTGGGTGGGTTTTGGCCCTGAGGAACGCTCTTGGGAAGACGCCTCCACAGTCCATGCTCCTGATCTAACCCGCCGCTTTCATCAGACCTATCCCGCCAAGCCGCGACCTCGCGCCTCGGGGAGAGGGCCCCAGTTTGGGAGGGGCCTTGAGGAGGGGGATAGTGTGATGACCCATGGGCCTTGTAGTCCTGCTCAGGACATTGTAATTCCTGATGAAGAAGAAAACTTGGGTTTTTTACCTTCCCAGTCAGAACTGGATTCCTCTCAGCCAGATCTTTCCCAGGCAGACCTGGGAACCTTGCACCTGCAAGAAAGTTGTCTCCCAGAAGTATGTCAAACAAGCCCAGAGCCTACTTCTCCCGTGTTCTTGCGCCGGGAGTTTTGTAAACAACAGAGAAGTTTGGAATCAGCTTCGCGCAGGAGTGCGAGAATTGCAGCTAAGAATGTAGCCAATTAAGACTGCTTCTCGTGAGAATCTTTAAGGAGTCTAACATCTGGTCTCAGAGTTTAGCTTTCGTTTCTGATTCCCAGAGAACTGCTTCGGTGGGAAAGTTAGACTCTATATAGGTGTTTTACCCGCGTAGTAACTTCGCGGAGTCAATTCGTCAGCCTACGGAGCGAGTTGTGTCTGGACAGCGCGCTCCGATTCAAGCCTCGCTCCTGCTCAAGCCTTGCCCTGCTTTCCAGCCTTCGCCTTGCTTCCCAGCCTTGTTTACCTACGGACTTTGCCTTGTTGCCCAGGACCAATCCTTGCCTTGTTCCACGGATTTTACCAAGTTATTCCACGGACCTTGTTCTTGTTCCTAGCTACCTTGTTCCACGTTTAAGCCTTGTTTCAAGTATCAAGTTATTTCAAGTTATGGACTAAAGGACCTGGCCTATTCCCCTCACTTTGCCTGGCAAAGTGAGTGTTCGGTTATTGGATTACAACTTTGGACCATAATATTTCATATTGGACATTGCTTTTTTGGACTAATTTTGACCTTTCCTGAAAGGTCCGCTTCTGAACTAACTTTTACATTTGTTTTTATTAATCTTATATATTTCCTTAATAAAGATATTAGATAGAATCTGGCCTCTGCGTATGGTTATTGGTGCTCTGTAGCCTGGGTCGTGACAGCGCCCGCCATTCCAATACTGCTGAAACCTTTGCCGGGTCCATGGTGAGCCCTAGTGGCGAGACACGGTATCCCAGGAAGTCTACCTCTTGTAGATCAAAAGCGCATTTTTCCAGCTTGGCATAAAGTCCGTGATCCCGCAATCGTTGTAACACCATTCTGACGTGGTTCTCATGTTCTGATTGTGATCTAGAAAACACCAAAAAATCGTCCAAGTAGATAATCAAGAACCGGTCTAGATAATCCTGAAAGATGTCATTGACAAAATGCTGGAACGTTGCGGGAGCTCCACATAAACCGAAATTCATGACCCGGGACTCGAATAAACCGAATTTAGTCTGGAAGGCGGTCTTCCACTCGTCTCCTTCCCTGATGCGAACTAGATTGTAAGCTCCTCGAAGATCCAGTTTGGTATAAACCTTGGCCCCTCGAAGCCGGTCTAAGAGATCCGAGATCAAAGGCAGGGGATATCGGTTTCGCTTGGTGATATTGTTCAATGCCCTATAGTCCACCACCAAGCGTAGGTCCCCTGACTTCTTTTTCACAAACATCACTGGGGAAGCAGCTGGGGATTGAGAGGGTCTGATGAACCCCTTGCGAAGGTTTGTCTCTAAGAACTCCCTGAGAGCTTCTTGCTCTGGTTCAGTCAGGGAGTAGAGGTGTCCTCGCGGGATCGGGGCCCCCTCCACCAAGTCAATGGCACAGTCATAAGGTCAATGCGGGGGTAGTCTCTCGGCTTCTTTTTCACTGAATACATCCCAAAAGTCTGAGTATTTCTTGGGCAAGGTGATGATGGATTCAGTGTCTGTGGTATGGCAGACCTTGGCTACAAGACAATGGTTTTGGCAATATTTTGAAGCAAACTGCAGTTCTCTGTTGGACCAGGAGATGTTTGGGTCGTGGAGGGTCAGCCATGGAATTCCCAAAATCACAGGGAAATGGGGAACCTCGGTTACAAAGAAGGAAATCTCTTCCATGTGTTCCCTTATCCACATTCTGGTGGGTTCTGACCATTGGTTTACTGGACCTGTCTTGAGGGGGCGGCCATCTATGGCCTGCACCACACGGGCGTTCTTGAAGTCGTGATATTGTAATCCCAGAGAGTCGGCATACTCTCTATCAATGAAATTGTTTGTGGCTCCTGAGTCTATCATGGCATGGATCATGACGGGTCCTTTTTTCGCTGACCACAAGGTGACCACTAGGAGAAATAGGACCCCGGTTGGCGGCTCTTGAGCGGGGTTTTTGACCGGGTTGGCGAGCCTCTCAACGCCCGGTCGCTGGCTTCCCCCGCCGGCTTCGCGCCAGCCGCCTCAGACGTCTTCGTTTCCGTGGAGGACGCCGCCGCCAGACGGGCGGCGGGCTTTCCTTTGGCTGGGCACTCTCTGGCAAAGTGGCCCCCGTTTCCACAGTACCAACAGAGATTCAGGCGTTGGCGGCGGGCCTTCTCGGCAGTATCCAACCTGGGACGCACATTGCCCAGCTGCATCGGCACCTCCTCGCTTCCTCTGGGGTATGGGGCTGGTGGCGGGGGTCTCCACATTGGACGCGGCTGGATGCCGGCGGGAGCGGGAGGTTTCGCTCCAGCCCTACCGCTCTGGCCTCGGATCCATTGCTTCCCGTTGGCCAGCATGACTTCAGCTCGTAAACATTGATCAATGAGTCCTTCAAGAGAGTGTGGAGGATCCACCTTGGAGATTTCCTCCAGCATCTCGATGTTGAGACCCTCCCGAAATTGTCCTCTGAGGGCTACGTCGTTCCAGCCGGTGTTATGGGCCAGCACTCGGAACTCGGCTATGTACTGGGACAAAGGTCTGTCCCCTTGGGAGAGGCGCCGGAGTTTGTGGCCGGCCGCCTCCAAATTGTCTTCGATTCCCCAAGTCGCCTTAAGGTGATCCAGGAAGTGTTGCGCTGATCTCAGATGTGGGGAGACTTGGTCGAACAGTGCCGTCGCCCAGTTGGCCGCTGGCCCGTCTAGGAGACTGTAAATCCACGCCACCTTGATGTCTTCTTGGGGAAATTCGGCATTACGGGCCTCTAGATAAGCCTGGCATTGGCGACGGAAAACATGAACCTTAGAAGCTTCTCCAGAAAACTTGGTTGGCAATGCCATGGCCGGGAGACGGACCCCGCGTTCCTTCAATCCCCTTATTTCTCCATCCTGCACATTGAGCTTATCTCGGATGCGGTCCACTTCATCCTTGTCGATGGTGTAGCTGAGTGGCTGGGCCCCCGGTCCGGCTCCGGTAGACATTCTGGCCTAGGTTAATTGGTGCTTAGGGTGGCGGAGTCAAACTGTCACGACCCAGGCTGCAGAGCACCAATAACCATACACAGAGGCCAGAATCTATCTAATATCTTTATTAAGGAAATAAGTAAAAGCAATAAAAATAAGTGTAGAATATAGTTCAGAAGATGTCCTTTCAGGAAAGGTCAAATATAGTCCAGGAAAACAATGTCCAATATGAAATAGTAAGGTCCAAAGTTGTAATCCAGTAACCGAAACACTCACTTTGCCAAGCAAAGTGAGGGGAGATGACAAGGTCCTTTAGTCCATGAAACTTAGGCAAGGCAAGGAAATAGCTTGATTCAAGGCAACAAGGAACGAGGAACAGGGACAAGATCCGTGGTAATTACTTGGCAAGGTCCGGGAAGCAAGGCAAGGTCCTGGAAGGCAAGGCTGAGTCCTAGGAAACAAGGCAAGGTCCGTGAAGCAGAAACAAGGCTGGAAACGTGAACGAAGGCTTGGAAACAGGAACGAGGCTTGGAAATGGGAATAGCGCTGTCCACACACAGCCTACTCCAGTAGCTGACGAATTGACTCCACAAGATTCCTTCGGGGCAAGGAACCTAAATAGGGTCTCGTTTTCCCACCAAAGAACACTTCTCTGGGGAATCAGAACCGAAAGTCAATCTCTGTGTCCAGATGCATGACTCCCTAGAATTTCTCATGGAAGCAGTCTTAATCAGCTGAATGCCTGGCTGCGATTCTCAGGCTTCTGCGATTAGCCTGCTGAACTCCTTTTTGTTGTTGATAATAACTACGGCGAGAAAATGGGGGAGATTCTGACTCAGGGCTTGTTTGGCAGATTTCTGGAAGGCAAACCTCTTGCAGGTGCAAGGGCTCCAATTCAGGCTGGGAAAGTTCCAATTCTGGCTGAAATGGTGGAAAACCCAAGTTTTCCTCTTCATCTGTCACAACAGCGTTAGGAACGGGACTACATGGCCCATGAGTCATCACAGAGACTGATCCAGAACTTAGCTTAAAGTCTGGATTAAACCAAGTAAATTCAGGCTGGTTCCAAACATACATTAAACCCACTTCGGAGTGGGTTTAAGAAACCAGCCCCAAAGGGGGTTTAAGTCCACACAGGCAGGGGAAAAACAGGCTTTGTCCACTGGCTGTCCACTTGCCATCCCGAATATTTTCGGAATAGCATGTGGCCATCCACCCTCCCGCCCAAAAAATCCTTAAAAATGAAGAGGAAACTCACTGGGAGCCATAAGACCACTCTTCCTGCCTGATGGAACATACCAATGACACACGAAAAGACAGGGGGAGCCAGGAGCAATTTGGGGACCCCTTCTTTTTGCATGTCATTGATATGTTGCATTGGGCAGGAAGACCAGTCTAAAGGCTCCCAGTAAGTTTCTTTTTTATTTTTAAGGCTTTTGGGGGGGTTGGGGATTGGGAAGGGGGTGGAGACCATCTTGCATCTCACGGCTGCAGGAGCTCAGAAGGTGTAAGATGGGTGTATGGACAGGGCCCACAGCCCATTAGACCCAGGCCTTCACAAAGTCATGGGTCTAATGGGCTATCAAATTAATTTGGGATAAAGTAGGGTTTTCCTGCTTTGTCTAGAATTAATCCACCTTTACTGGAGAGGTCATTTGGACACCTCCAGTAAAAGTACGAGAGGACCCGGGATATCAGCCCTGTCTAGATGAGCCCTCAGTTTACTTCCTGTTGAAACAGATTAGTCTGAAATGTTATCTGGATGCCTCAGGCTAATATGTTTTTAGTCCGAGTTTTAGGGCTATGTAAAAGGGCCCCCAGAAATTGACACTGTCATTGTGTACCTGGCACATAGCCAAATACTTCACTATGCGCATGTACAGTGTGAAGGGCCAGCAAATGAACTCTGTGGCAGGTAAACAATGCATGGAAGTGAGCAGGGTTAATGTAAACCAAAGCTGCTTAATGAAGTCTTGAACATGTTAACCAAGACACAGGTTGCTCTGAATCCTCCCCTAAAATTCAGAACAAATTGTGACTTTGCACCCATCTAAATAGTTGGGTCAATTCCAACATGCAGCTGTTTACATGGCCACCTGTTTTTCTCAGGCTTTGGCAGCCCAGGGAAATATAGTACTCACCATCCCCTCTCATTTTCATTGTGGTGGCCAGTGGGTGTGACATGAGTCATAGTGATTGCTCATCACCTAAAGCAGGCATCCTCAACCTTGCCCCCCCCCCAGCTGTTTGGGCCTCCAGCTCCCAGAATTCCATGACTATTGAACAAGCTGACTAGGGCTTCTGGGTGTTGGAGGCCCAAACAGCTTGTAGGCCGCAGTTTGAGGATGCTTAATCTAGAGTAATGATTGGTTGGAGAGACAAGGTGAATGGAGAATGGAGGTGAGAGAAGAGGTGGGAGTGAATCCTCCTCTCCTGCCTCCCCTGTTCTGGCATCCCAGCTGATGTCACGCCAGGTGATGAGTGTCTGGCACAACACGTCACACCCACTTTAGCAAGGAGATTGGTAATGGGTGGTAAGTGTGGCAGTCTGCTGGGGCCAAAGTCATTTCACCACCACAGAGCAGTCAGTACTCCTTCCCATCTCAGCAACATCTGGGGAGGTGGCAATCAAAATCATTCTAGAGGTAATACAGCTTTTGTCACTCCAGATCAGCCCTGGATATGTGATTCATGTAGATCCACTTTCTGGTGCTTCTTCTCTCTACTAACCATGTTATAGCTGTGGAACAGGAGCCTGCATACAGAAGGTAAGTCCTAAAGCTGTGGGGAGGCATAGTTCCACCTGAATGGAACATCTCCAGATCCAGAATCGCAGTCTTTTTATTATTTTTTATCTTTCTTTCAAACAAAGTGATAATAAAGAACTACAGAATCAAGGTAATACAGCTAGTTATAATGTGCAATGTTTTCTTAACAATGCAATGATTTTGAATATATGTCATGTCTACACCTGATATCCTCAATTAAAAAAAATTAAATCATTTTCTCTTGAAAACTGTTTCTTCTGTTCTTCTTCTTTTGTTTTACTTACAGCCTGATATTTCTTTCCCTTTAATCTAACTCTTCATTGACATTATACCGTTTTCACAATGTGATTCCCTTTAACTGCCATGGTTCCAACCTATGGAATCCTGGGATTTAGTTTAGAATTCCATTTAGAATTCTCAGCCAGAGACTTCTAGGGCTTCATCAAACTACAAGCCCCATGATTCCAAAATATGTCACCATGGGAATTTAATTGGAAGTATAGCATAATCACTGAGTAGTGTGAAGGTATCCCTAATTTCCTAAATGCTAGCCAGGCAGTAACAAACAGAACCATTAGCAACTGTTGATATTTATGTACAACAATGGATGATCAGGGATTTACATGGGAATTCAACAAAGAATTGGGAAAGAGGGCATCGAATTGAAATTCTGATGCAAACTTCTTTAATGGGTTGTGAAAATTATATACACACTTTTCTGAATATTTCAGTGTTTCAGTGAAAATATGTTTACAAATATGTGCCTCTTATAAGAAAGAGAAGAAAAAGAGATATGTATTAGAAAAAAATTCAAAATGTCATTATACTAGAAGAAAACACAATGCTTACCAAAATGTTTATTTTTAAAATTATGGAAAAATAAATATAGATTTCCATACTGAATTATAGAAAATGTGCAAACCTAAGGACAAAATAAATGATCACCTTTTCCTCCCTGCTCACTGGATTTTTACAGAACATGTTGTATGATCATGATTTATGGAGGTTTCAAAGGATACCAACTTCTGTTACTTTTGAGTTGATAAATAAAAATGATTATCCCCCCCCCCCCCATTACAGCAGAATGGTCACATTTATTTTGTGGAGGTGGGGAGGGGGAATTGAAGCTTACAGAAACTACATTTGACAGACTTACTAATTCCAATGATAACCAGAGATATATTGCATTCTATTACTCTTTTCCTAACCACACCATGTATGAAAATTTTATGTGTAAGAATACCTAACAATTTTCAGTACAGTGTTCCCTCACTTATCGCTGGGATCAGGTTCCAGGACCACCCACAATAAGTGAAAATCCGCAAAGTAGGGGCATTCATTTTAATATTTATACATTATTTTAGTAGTTATACGCTATTTTAAGTCTTTATCAACCAATTGCGTATTGATAAATCACCTCCTTCTCCTCTCGTTGCCACTTGGGCACATTTTCTCTCCCTTTGGCTTCTCCTTCCTCCCTTCCTTAGGCTGTAAATTGTAATTTTTTATGATTTATAATAGTATTTTAGAGTTTATTGAAAATCACGAAACAGCAAATCCACGAAAAGTGAACCGCGAAGTAGTGAGGGAACACTGTATATAAAAATTCGTTTCTTTATTTTTAATCAGAGTTATAGATTCTTGTGGAGCCGCTGGTGGTGCAGCGGATTAAACTGCTGAACTTGCTGACTGAAAGGTCAGCAGTTCGAATCTGGGGAACAGGGTGAGCTCCTGCTGTTTGCTCTAGCTTCTGCCAGCCTAGCAGTTTGAAAACATGCAAATGTGAGTAGATCAATAGGTACCACTCTGGTGGGAAGGTAAGGGCACGCCATGCAGTCATGCCAGCCACATGACCTTGGAGGTGTCTACGGACAATGCTGACTCTTCGGCTTAGAAATGGAGATGAGCACCAACCTCTAGAGTTGAACACAACTAGACTTAATGTCAGGGGAAAACCTTTACCTTTATCTTATAAATTCTTGTTAGCAAAGTTCTCTTTCAAGATGATGGATATTTAAGTACTGGTTCATATATTTTTTTCAGGTTTCTTCTAGGATTAGTCAAAGTAGCCAAAATCAATTTGACATAAAGATAAAGATAAAGATTTCCCTTGACATTGTCTAGTTGAATCTGACTCTGCGGGAGGTGTTGCTCATCTCCATTTCTAAGCTGAAGAGCTAGTGTTGTTCATAGACACCTCCTAGGTCATGTGGGTGGCATGACTGCATGGAGTGCCATTACCTTCCTGCTGGAGCGGTTCCTATTGATCTACTCACATTTGCATGTTTTTGAACTGATAGGTTGACAGAAGCTGGGGCTAACTATAGGAGCTCACCCTGCTCCTTGGATTTGAACTGCCAGCCTTTTGATCAGCAAGTTCTGTAGCTCAGCAGTTTAATCCGCTGCATCACTGAGGCCCCATTTTGTCATACTATCCAGTATTTTTGTTCAAAGTTTTGTTCAGATGTGTTTTTAATATCATAAAAAATAATTCTTGCTTTTTATTCCTCGCATAAGTATATTTTCCAAGGTAGTCACTATATTCCTAACTCAAGAATGGAAAACAGATTGTTGGTAGACAGCAAAAGAGATTTAAAGATGGGCTTAAAGCCAACCTAAAAACTGTGGAATAGACTCAGAGAATAGGAAAGCTCTGGCCCTTGAGTGTTCAACTGTGACCAACATTGCTGTGTAATTGAAAGAGGCACGAATGGTGGGCAAAATGGAGGAAGAAGGAGCATCAAGCCAGCCCTTGTCGGACCACCTTTCACCTGGAAATTGATGTCCTCACTGCGGAAGAACATTTAGGTCAAGAATTGGGTTCTATGGACAAGAGTGATTGCCGATGATTTTCCAAGGGTGGTTGCACCTAATTTTTTTGATATGGCATAGCATCTGCTAAAATATGGATAACTTGAAAAGACGCATCTACATTGTAGAATTAATGTAGTTTGGCACCACCTTATTGTATGAAATATCTTTATAAGTGAGAAACTAAGCTAGTTCATGAATCTCGAAGCATTTTTTTGTTTTTAAAAAAGCTATATTTGGAACATAACACATAACACATTTTTTGGCTATACTAGATTACTTTTCATCATTTATACATTTCATCTATATGAAAACTCATTTTAAAGTATTGTTCTAGGATTAGGAGCACTGCTTCTTAAATTGTGGGTCCTGACTCCAAATGGGGTCCCCCTTAGCTGAATATTGGGATCATGAAAAATTTGGTAACATCAAAAGCTTTCTGATTTATGCAAATCGGTTAGCAACAACATGCAGTGTTTACAGTGGACTCTACAGAAAATGCTTCGTCTGTACTCAACAAAAAGGAAAATCAAACTGTTTAGCAAGCCTTGAAAATGCTGATTAATTATCAGTAAATGTTTGATTTTTATACATGTTTTATATACCTATATACCTAAACATTCCTCTGGTAGAAAGGGGTCACGAGTTGAAAAGTTTAGGAAGCCCTGATCTAAAGAACATAGGTAGGCAGGTGGAGACAACTTATGTAATATTTTATAATACAGTAATATAAATTTTCACAATCCTCCCTATTGATCCATTGACATTAAACATTCTATTCCATGTCATTGTATTTCTTAATTTCTCCAATCTCAGCCACATAGTATAATCAAAAGGTTCCCTGAAATGAAAAATATTATCTCCACGCAGTTTTAACTAGTATTATTTAAATACAGCACAACTCTCTTAGACATGGATTCAATATCCACTGTTTCTGTTATCTATAGGGTGTTGTGATTCAGCCAGATGAAGATGAGGGGATTGGGATTTCAGAGCCTGGGAGAGTGATAGACGGTTCTTTAGATGAGAAAAAAGAGGGAATTTCAGAGCAAGAAGATGTCTGTGAGACGGAGTTTGAAAGTAGAACTGTTTTGGAATCCAACAGACAGGGAGAGGACCTTTCACCTACAAAGAGCTTAGCAACTCATGATAAGGACTTGAGAGATAGCTCATTCAAGGGAACAGCTGGGTTAGACAGAGATACCAGGCTGCTTCTGAGGGGGAAAAACCTCAGGCGCAGGAAATCTGAAAGAATCTGTGAGAAAGAAGTACAGAGGAAGGGACCTCAAGATCAAATAAATGCTTTCATGTTTTGCAGTCCTTAAATCAGTGTCCTGGTGGGACAGTTGTCAGGCAGTTGTCAGTTGTCAATTCATGTCCTAGCTCAAGATCCTAGGTTATGGATGCATAGTATAAGAGGTTTTATGATCTGACTTTTGGATACAGTTTGTCCTGTTTGCATATAAAAGTAGAGTTCCTCTCTTACAGGAAAATAATTATACTAGCTGTGAAAGGTTGACTGAGCAAGAATCATTGGAGACTTCTCCCTTTTTTTCTTTAGTCAGCTCGTTTATAGTAATAGTCTTGAACTGCTTAATTGGTGCAGTTCTGTTAAATTACACATTCTATATACTCCTTTCCATAGAAAGGCTAGATTCCTACCCCTGTACTCACCCACTCTCTTTGAAATAGTTGTATTAGGAGAAATTCAGAGATATTATTTTTTTTTCTTCACAAGTCATTATGTCATTATGGTGGAAGCTTTCAATTGCCATTAAAATGTGTAGCTGGGACCAAGTACAAGACATTGAGAAAAGGATTGAACAAATTCATGTTAAAATGTGTAAAAAAGCAGTGTGGATGGGCAATGGTAATGGTGGAGGTGAGGGGAGTAACATTGTCCTGTGCTTCCCTTTCCAGTGCTAGAGCTGGTGGTCGCCTCCCAGCTCCAGGGATTCCTAGAGGACACCGACTTCCTTGACCAGTCACAGTCTGGTTTCAGGCCTGGGCACAGTACTGAGATGGCTTTGGTCGCCTTGGTGGATGACCTCTGCAGGGAACTGGACAGGGGGAGTGTGACCCTTCTGGTTCTCTTGAACATCTCAGTGAATTTCGATACCATCAACCATGGTATCCTTCTGGGACGGCTCTCTGGGATGGGCCTTGAGGGTACTGCTTTGCAGTTGCTGCAGTCCTTCCTGGAGGGCCATTCCCAGTTGGTGAAGCTGCGGGACACCTGCTCAGACCCCTGGCTATTATCCTGTGGGATCCCGCAAGGTTCTATTCTGTCCCCATGCTCTTTAACATCTAGATGAAACTGCTTGTAGAGGTCATCTGGAGTTTTGGAGTTGGGTGCCAACTCTATGCAGATGACACTCAACTCTTACTACTCCTTTCCACCAAATTCCAAGGAAGCCTCTCAGGTTCTGGACCAGTGCCAGGCCACTGTGCTGGGCTGGATGAGGGTGAAAAAGCTGAAGCTTAATCCTGACAAAACAGAGTTCCTCCAGGTCAGCCGCTCGGCCGATTGGGGCCTAGGGTGGCAACCTGTGCTCGATGGGGTTGCACTCCCCCTGAAGACACAGGTCTGCAGTCTGGGGGTCCTTGTGGATTCATCACTGACGCTTGATGCTCAGGTGTCGGCGGTGGCTGGGAGGGCTTTTGCACAATTAAAACTTATGCACCAGCTTCGACCGTACTTCGTGAAGTCTGACTTGGCCATGGTGGTCTACGTCTTAGTTACCTCCAGAATGGATTATTGCAATGCACTCTACGTGGGGCTGCCCTTGAAGATGACCCGGAAACTACAACTGGTCCAATGATCAGCAGCCAAACTGCTAACTGGAGCAACTTACAGGGAGCGGTCAACCCCCCTGTTCAAAGAGCTCCATTGGCTGCCGTTTACTTTCCGGTCCCAATTCAAGGTCCAGGTAATCACTTACCAAGCCCTGGACAGCTCGGGACCCATCTACCTTCACGACTGCCTCTCCCCCTATGAGCCTGCACGGTCTCTTAGATCCTCAGGGGAGGCCCTCCTCTCACTCCCATCACTATCTCATGCTCGGCTTGCTGTGACGAGGGAGAGGGCCTTCTCTGTAGTGCCCCCCCCCCGGCTTTGGAATTCCCTCCCTAGGGAGAGCAGATTGGCCCCAACCCTGTCTGTCTTTATCAAACAGTTGAAGACATGGCTCTTTCAATGTGCATTCGAGTAACCACCAAACATTGTTTTTAGCACTTAATTTCCTTTCCTATTTACCCTATCCCATGTTTTCGCAGTTATCTCTCTGACAATTTTCCATGCACTTTATTAATAAGCCTTGAAATTGTGAATTTTATATGCCCAACCACTTTTTATCTATAGTGGTTGATGTTTGTATCATTACCTCATTTGTTCTTGGTTATTATGTGTTATTATTGTATGCTATGTTTTAATTGCTGATTTTATTTGACTGTTGTATCATTATTTTTTAGCTTTAGATATTCGTTGTAACTGTTATATTTTTTTTTTGTTCTGAGCTTGGCCCCATGTTAGCTGCCCCGAGTCCCTTCGGGGAGATGGTGGTGGGATAGAAAAAATGAAGTATTATTATTATTATTATTATTATTATTATTATTATTATTATTATTATTATTCTCTTCTTTGCATAGTTGTCTTTGGTAAATGCTTCGTAGCAAACAAGTGACCTCTGAGATAAATTCAGCTTTGTAAAAAGCGAGGCTGTGTATTTTTTATTTGTTTGTCATTTCTTGAGTTAATTGTTACTGTTGCTATTATTGTTCTTAAGTTGGAGCTGTAAATCATCACAATTTTATTTTTCAACTTCAATAAACCTGCTTCAGTCCTACGCCTTTTTGACCACAAACAAATTCAAAATACTGTTGAAAATTATCAATGAGGTTTTTTTGCCAATGCTTCCTTTTTATTCTGTCAATTCCAGGTTCATGAATATAAGTTATTTCAGTATTACCACAACTACCTTTGCTTTATAAGGTACAAATTACTACTATTACTGTTAAGTATGCCTTTGTTAGGTGTGTAAGTGTGTGTGTAAGTTTGGAAGTTTTATCAAATAATTATGATGGCTGGAATCCTGTATGGAAGATATCAAACTTTCACAAGTGCATAATTCCTGTTAGTTTTGAAGCTAACAGGTCTTATCAATAGGCCATCTTGAATTTCTCTGCTTCTTCCCTTTATGTCCAGCCACGCTGGGCCTTTGTTGGACTATCACATCCTCACCCTCTGCAAGCTGGCAATCATATCAGACACCTGGAGTACCACCGCAGGTTCATTGATAGGTCCTTAATATCAAGTTGCATTCTTTTCAACTGTGCCAGACTGTGTTATATCCCAAAAAAGATCAGGATTGGTTTCACTGAGACTGGCTTTTCTTTTGTGTGTTTGTATCTGTATGTGTCTTCAAAATGGCTGTGGACATATGATGACCTTATGAATTTCATAGCTATGCTAATTTATTTAATGCTTAGATAATAGGTATTTTCATATACAGGACAAAAATAAATACATAAAACAGAGAAAAGAGAGTGGTAGCTGTCCACACTCATCTTGAAATGTGGGGTTTTGCTTCACATGAGTTAAAACCCACATTAAGAACTGGAATGCCCTGGATGTTGTCTGGACATTCAAGTCGGACTTTTCTTCCAATTCAGGGTATGGGGTAGTGTAGACAAGTCCTAGGTTCAAGCCAAAAACAGAGTGATGATGGGACCTGCAGTTCATGTGCTATTAAGCCTTGCTTCATACATTTTTTCCAGGCTCTCATTTTTAAAATCTGAAACTGGACTGGGCTGCCCTTCTAAAATGAGATGTCTTGAAATAGTTGACTGCCGTTTGACATTTTTTCAGGTCATGGAATTCTTTTGATAAAAAAGACATATGGGGCCATCCTGTCAGCTGACTATTGAAGTTCTATACATTTGGGTTTTTTTTTTAATACAAGGCCAGTTCTACATCTTTTCAGACACTTCAGACATGTGTCCAGAAAAAGTCCCCTTGTGCATCCTTTGCTATTTTTAAAAGGAATGGGGAATGTATTGGGGCCAAGCAGTCAAATACATTTGCAAGGCACAGGATGAGAAGCAGAAAAACTGTTTCTCTGCTGATATAATCTGATGTTAGTAGCATCATTTCAAAAAGCCATCTGTACTCTTATTCGCAATCTAGAGAATAAACAACAGGTGCTTTTATGGACTATTTCAAAGCATCTAGAATGCCTTGTTCATTAAGCACTCATTTGTTGGTAAAAAAAACCCTCAAACTATATCAGTCTTGAAGGCAAACTGCCTGGTATTGATAGTTGGAATTATACAAAAGGGCTGGAAACCAAAACAGTATGCAAAGTAAGCCGATCTAGCCTAGTAAATATAACAAGACTTTGGTTTTAGAGAGAACAGTTTAATAGTTTGGGAGGGTTGCTTTGTTTTGCTTTGTTTTGTTTTAGAATTTATTCCCAGATTCATTTAGTATTTATTCTGAGAGAACAATATTATAATGACTACTTCAGAATATGAGGTCAAACTCTAATACTAGTCCTATGAAGAGTAAATGTCATGCCCCATGAAGACCCTCACTGTATACCCCTAATTAAGCCCTTTTTAGATAGAGGGATTAATATTTTATGTACAGTTTCTGGGTGGTCATCTAGACAGTCTCTTTGCATTTGAAGCCTGTCACCCTGTCCCTTTAAGGATCCGCTCAGGGGCAGAGCCTCTGCCAAGGCACTTCTGGTTCTTGGAGGAGTCAGCCTTTTCGTGACTGGAAGGTGAAGAAAGAGGAAGGGCAGAAGGTCTACAAAATAGCAGGTCCAGTCAGAGTTGTATTCAAGTCCAGTCAGAGTTAAATATTGAGACCATCTTAGAGACAGTTGAACAGCATACAATAAAGAGACAATAAGAAGAAATAAGGATTCAAGAGCTAAAACTGTGTCTTATCTCTCAAAGACTCTATCTCTCTCATAAAGACTTTGTAGTGAGACTCAGAAGGAGAGAAAGTCTAAAATTCTTGTCAGTTAATAAATTCTTCTTTGATTCAACTATATCTGTTCCCTGCGCAGGCAAGTCACCTTTCAAGTAGTTAAGATAGCATGGAGGCAGAACAATAAAGATATTAGAACTTTTTACTCTAGATAGAACTAACACTGGAGGTAGCTTATAACGTTTTACATGGTGAAATGAGACTGATAGGACACTAAGATGACAAGGGGGAGGGCCTGCTCCTGGACTTTGGAACGCCCTCCCAAGCGAGACCAGATGACACCATCCCCACTTGCCTTTCACAGGCAGGTGAAGACACATCTCTGCTGCCAGGCATTTGGAGGAGGATGAGGGGCGGGCTGCTGTGGATGTTGTGGGTGGGTTTGGGGGAGGGTTAGCTTTTAAAACTAATTTTAACATTATTTTAACTGTATATTCATTTTTGTATTCATTACATAAATATTTAACTGTTTTTAATTTTTTATTCATATGCATGTGTATTTGCCTTGTTTTAAAATTCTATTGTGTTCTGTCATATTATGGTTATCTGCCTTACCTTCCTGTGGGGAGAAAAACATCATAAAAATAAAGAGAAGGAGGAGAGGAGGAGAAATAATAATTGAATATTTTTAAAGCACGATTTATTTTTATTTTTTTTATATCCCACCTTTCTGTTGAGGGGTTTAGGGAAGCATATGTATAAATCCACAAGTTTAAGCTACAAGGGAGAGAAGGAAGGGAGCAAGGAAAAAAGAAAGAAAGGACAGCCCTTCTTTGTGAAAAGCTAGCTAGGAAGGCTATTAGGCAAGAAAGGGCTTGACTCTTGAAACCCTTTCAGGGAGAAGAGATGATGATGATGGTTGTGTTATCATCATCATCATCATCATCATCATCATCATCATCATCATTATTTTGAGCATCCTTTCTCCAAAATACTTGGGACCAGAAATGTTTTGGGTTTCGGCTTCTCCCCCTCCCCAGGATTTTGGAATCCCTGTCTTTTTACAGACATACGTCATGATGACATATCTTGGAGATAGGGTCCAAGTCTGAACACATTCATTTATGCTTCATAAACATCTTATATACTGCTAAGGATGTTGTTCAGGTACTGAACCGGTGCTTGGTAGTTGAACTGGTGCTTTGTATTAATTTTCTGTAATGTAACTATATGAACATAATGATGTAAATAGACTTCTGGTTTGTAAGGTAACTCTTTTATCTATTCTATTCATCTCTACCTTGTACCTTTTATTTTTCAGTGATTGGTTTGGGGGGGGGGCAAAATACTGTTTGCTTACACTTGAAAATTACCTAGGGCCCGGCCCTGGGTGGAGACCCCTTCTTTGGAGGCTTTTAAGCAGGAGGCTGGATGGCCATCTGTCAGGGGTGCTTTGAATGTGATTTTCCTACTTCTTGGCAGAGGGGTTTGACTGGATGGCCCACAAGGTCTCTTCCAACTCTATGATTCTATGAGTCTGTGTTTAGTTTTGATATCTCTGAATTCAATGAGGCAAAGCTTTTAATGTAAAATAATAGTCCTGCTTTATTCATGGAGTGTTTTTCTTACTTTATCATCTTTTAATTGTAGGCAACTCTCATTTTCCCACTTCTCTCACCTCCTTTTCCATCCCAGAAGAAAAGCAGTTAAGTGGAAAAGCCAAAATAATTCTACAATGGGGACTCCTGTTTGTATCACATGGGTTACATGTGTATGTCTTATTTGGGATGAAGTGCAAAACCTCTCAGTCCAATATCATCACCACCACCTCCACCACCACCACCACCACCACCACCACCCCCCCCCCCCACCCAGCAGCTATTAAGGCTTGTGGAACACAGCTATGGCTTTTTAATGGATGAGGGCACAGAGACTATGTGCCATGCTGGTTGCTGTTCTCTAGTCAGAAGAAAGAAAATGAGAGCCACCTCCAGCTGGACAACCACAGCCAGACAGGATATACTTCCTTCATTCAGTCTCTCCTTCATTCTCTCAGCCATTAAATGGTCAGGTCAGCAACCAATTGGACTTGACAGCTGCCAGGGGAAGCTACAAAATTAAATGTATTGAGCATCATGCTTTATGTTCCTGATACCAGATCTCAGGATCTTTTGTTTGGTTGCAACAGAAGACAATCACCTTGAAGCACTAAATATTTGGAATAAATGGGGACATGTTCCTTCTTAAACTCCTGAAATATACCAAAGATGAAGGTTATTTTTAAAATGCACACATTTTGAAGGTCACAGACAAATTTCTCAGGCACATACGGTCCTAAGTTTGTTAGTTTAAGCTTCTAAATCAATGACAAAGTGTAATCCAATTAGCTGTTCATTTTTTCTCCCTCCCTTTATCTCTCTTTTGGTACCTTTGAGACCTTGATGGGATTCATGCATCTCTTCAAAACTACCACTGAAGATTGAGTATGACCCCAATCAACCTAGTCTGCATTTGTCTTGTATCTGACACATTCTGTCTGAGGTTTCCATGATAAATATAATAGCAGCTATCTGAAATGAAGTAGAAGAAGTGGGAAAAAAGATCTGGCCTGAAATCCATTTGTTAGTCTCAGCTAGAATAGATGCTCTGAATCACTGGTGCTTAGATAAGTGTTCAAGTGCTAGGTTCCAATTTATTCAATGGGTCTGTTGGATTTACTTCTAAAATGTGGAATACAGTTTAAAAATATTAGAAGATTGTTATGTCAATTAACTCCCTATACTTATCTAATCAGAAGTAAGTCAAATGAGATCAATAGTTTGTTTTCATGGTATGTAGATACAGAGATGCCACTTATATTAAAAGTTATAATAAACATTAGATGCTATAGAATATATGCAGGAGATTGTCACAACCTTCACATTCTGCACTTTGTGTGCTTTCCATACATGTCCTATTGGTCCCTATAAGAACAAAATTCTAGGTTGTTGGCCTGATTCAATATGGCGGCATTAAGTCAATATCAAAAAGAAAGAGTAGCCATGTGCCGAAAGATCTGGGCTGGACTCTAGTCATAGTAGAGACACTTGGCAAGTAGAGACTCGGGGCGGCTCACAACAGGGACAAGCCCAAAACAACAACACAACATATTTGACAAAAACTTAAAATATTCCAACAATACACAAAATAAAATAATGGACAATATATTAAAATCCAAGCAGATAAAATCAGAGTAATTAAAAGCAAACCAGTGGGGACAGGTTTCATAAAGTGTTGTATCATGGAAATAAGTAACAGTGATAAAGTACCATATGCTTTTAAAACAGAAAGAAGTATTCTAATGACAGCTCTATTGGGCCTGTTCATTTAAACGCACTCTAGAACAACCATGTTTTCAATTCCCGGCGGAAAATGGGCAGGGAAGGATTTTTGCCTCCTGCCGAATAAAAACACTGGTCATCAGCCAGTAAGACTGATGCCAAATTGCTTGCCATTTTGACATATTTTCTTTGCTATGTATGAGTAGCAATGGGCTGAACTAATCATCTGCTGCCTTTGTCGGCCTGCAGCCAAAGAGGGCATCAGATGGCAAGAGGGCTATCCTTTTGCGGCCCTGCTTCTCCCATTGGCAGCACACCCAGAAAGGCAGCATCTGATTGCTTTGGCGTGCTGTCCCTTAAATTTAACAGACTATTGCATGTGAAACTATCACTTTAGGACTGTAGGCTTGGCTGGCCAGCCAGTGCGACAATTTCCTTTTGTGAAGGAGACAAGCTGATGCTATCACTAGCCACAGTTTTGCTACTTTTGCCACACTCCTAAATCAAAAGTAACTAAAAAGGAGATGTTTAGGGAGGGGTTGGCCTCTGGTACCCTCTCCCCAGTATCATGCCCCTTGAAACCCACATTTGTAGCCTCCAAAGTGCCCATAGAGACCCCTCCAATCCTTTTATCTCCTCAGTTTATTTTTCTCCAGAGAGCTCCAAATGTGAGTAAACTATTTACAAATGCATCCATTTTGCTTTTTCACCCCAAGGAGTTCACCTGAAAAGCACCTGAAAATAAAAGCAGGGGATGCTGTGACATCCCTTCTGGTGGATTGTAGCACATGACTGGGAATGCAGAGCAGGAGTATTGGTACAAACATTGTCCCCCATCCTAGTGCTATTGTTCAAGTTATTGCCACATTAGACTTTTACTTTATTAATATAGTGTTAAAAGGTAAAGGTAAAGGTTTTCCCCTGACGTTAAGTCCAGTCGTGACCAACTCTGAGGGTTGGTGCTCATCTCCATTTCTAAGACGAAGAGCCGGCATTGTCCGTAGACACCTCCAAGGTTATGTGGCCGGCATGACTGCATGGAGCGCCGTTACCTTCCTGCCGGAGCGGTACCTATTGATCTACTCACATTTGCATGTTTTCAAACTGCTAGGTTGGCAGGAGTGTTACTTTATTATAATTTTATATGACTAGCTGACAGCTCTGTTGAATTCTAAGTAGCCTTTTATTTCACTTCATTTAATTTCTATTCCACTTTTCTCTCGTAATAGTGTTTACTAAATCCTGCATTTAAAGCTCTATCTGTAGCAATCTACTAAAAACTAAATGGCTCCTTAAATAAGAATTCCCCATTCTGGTAAGGGACAGAAAAAGAGGGCCAACCAGATCTCCTGGGAAAGGGAGCTTCATAATTTGGGAGCATGACCAAGAAGGATCTCTCTTGTGATCAAACCAGATGTGCCTGGGATGGACGTGGGGCCAAGAGAAATTAGAGCACAGGCCAATTCGTATACGGAGATTCTTATTTTCAAATAGTCTGGACACAAATCATGTAGAGCTCTAAAGGTCATAGCTATGCTGCTGGCAAGGGAATTATAGTCCAGAAAAGTCATTTTTCCAAGCTCCGGTGAACAGTATGTCTTTATTACTATAGTTCAAGGACACAAGCCAGAGATTTTGAAATCTGATGTACATGGGAGAGGGGCCTCTGGGAGGAAGGCAGCAGGTATAAATTAAAACACTGCATTTGGCAAACCTAAAATATTAATCTAAAAGCTTGACCAGTACTGTGTTTTTCTCTAAGAGGCATTTTACATTTCCTCTCCCTGCAATGGACAAAAGAACATCTGAATAGCAACCTGGTGAGCAGCTGGTTAGCCTTAAATAGTGAAACCCCTGAGTGTTTTCTTTGTAAGGCAGAGGGAATGTTAGTCTGGTTTTCCTATGATGAATCACAGAAAAGAAACCTTTTAATGTCATGGGGGTCTGACATTTCAGATACACAAACTCCAGAGTTGTTTCCCAAATTTTATTGACTCTTCTAAGAGTTCATTTTTAGAGGACACGAAACTTGGCTAGAGGACAAGAGTTAGCTACTTTAACAGCCACTATTAAATATTTTGAAGTGCTGGAAATAAACTTGCTGTTCCCCAGACAAATAACTGGGATGCCCTGTATGTTTTGGCTGTACTTTTGGGCTGGAAAATATTGAGTTAAAGCAGTAAATGTCCACAGACCAGATATCACAAGTGACAAATGCATAATATTCTTCTATACCATCCCCTTCTTTGCAAATCCTCCAAATTATTAAGAAGCAGTGTCTTGTATTGGTGCTACCGTTTCAAAGCTAGATATTGAGAGTAAATTTCAAAAAAAAAGAAAAGAAAAAGAAGCAGCATCAGCCTATGCAAAGGTAGGCACAGGCCAAACCGAAGATAAGCCTTTGCGAAAAGACAAAGATGCTGACCTTCATCTTCCCAGTCGTCCCATACATTCCATATAGAAACAAACTGGATTGGTAGAAGAATTGTAGTTTAGCGCTAAAGACAAGGCAGTCGCCATCCAAACCTGAAGTCCAGACGTGTTAGGTGATGGTTCCTATGTTAGTAAGGTATGATTCTACTCTTGCGGGTGTAACCTGAACATTAAAGAAGCTTATTTTGAGGGGAAGGTTCGGCATGTTGGAGAGCTCTTTTTACATTCAGGCCAAAATCCAGAATACAACTACCACCCTGTTAACATGGAAACCACTACCTGCCTACTTTAGGGGATGCAGGACACATCATATGGAATAAACAGACTTGTGTTCTGACTTGTGTTCTGATCCATTCTCTGACATCTCTTGCCTAAGGGGTATGCTTTACTCAACTGAATTGCATAGCTGACCCTGAGTAGGGGAAATGAGTGCATATTCTGTGAAACTGAGATCCAACAATTTGTGGAACCTATACACACTTATACATTGGGCTTTTTCAAAGACACCCATGGTCAATGTGCAGATGGTGAGGTATGGAGTCTTAGAAATAGTTAAGATTGTAGCAGAGTATGTGCTCCAGTCACACTCGTAGCCTTTTTCTGAAAACTGGAGTGAAGTCCTGCATGTAGCCCTTTGGCTGTAAAGTATGGCTTCCTCCTAATGTTCCCAAACCCCCAGATTTAAAAACATTTTTCAAAAACACAAGCATTTATTTGCCTAACAAATTCTTCTAGCAGTTTATAACCACTGAAAAAGCCAGCTGTGTTGTTCTACATGTTTACGATGGACCCACAAATAGCAAAAACCCCAGCAAAGAAAAAAGACTGAAAATCAGTTAAAAAATGAAACTGGGAGTGGCATGACATTATTTCTATTCCCATTCGTTGCACCATGTGGAAGGGGCGGTCACACAAAAATGCCCCTTCATGCTTGCCCACCCCCTTCTCCAAAGAATGCCTTCATTTAACATCATTTGGGTCCTTCCAGCTTCTTCCAGCTACTGAGCAGATGGAGTGGAAAGTGTGATAAAAGGACTCAGGACACTAGAAGGGGTAATCTAAGCCATCTACTTGGCAGGCATAGCACTAGACAGTGTTATCTTGTTTGAGTTGTTTGAAAAGCACTACTGGAAGGCAAATATAAGTAAATTGTATTGTTTTGATTAATTTTAATCAGAGGAGAAACTAATGAGTTTCTTCCTTTCATCATGCAATTTTGACAGACATTTGTTTAATTAACGAAGTAATTGCAAATTGATTTGCTTCAAATAATGTGTGTTCTTCTACCTCATCTGTAACTAGGTATTTGCAATGTAAGTTGCTGCATACATTTGTAGCACCTAAATATTGTAAAAGCACGAGATCCCACCTGATCTTGGCAGCTAAACAGAGTCAGCCCTGGTTGGTACTTGGATGGGAGATTGCCAATGACTACCAGCTGCTGTAGGTCAACCAGCTTGAGACAAAGACATGGTAGAAAAATCTATTTGTTTGACAGCTCATGTCTGCATCAACGATTTATGGCAGAGTCCCTTGTACTCATAGAAGTTCGTCTTCTTCACAGCTGAATGAAGCAATGGGTTCCTCCCAGTAACTATACTGGAATCAGCTTCAACTTTCCACCAGGGCAGGAATGGGCAACTGTATTCAGCAACTATCAAAAATATCAAACAAAACCAATCTAAAAACCAATCTAAACTAGATTTAGTGGATAGCCGCTTTTGGTCTGGGAATAACAGGTGCAGGAAATTCATGTTAAACAGTGCAGGAAATTCATGCAGCCTATTTCAATGACTGCTAGCTAGCTAACAGCTGGCATGACCTTACTCAGGAGATTGAACATCTGCTAAGGGAGAATATTGACTCTCTCTTGAGCTATGTGGTGCCACTTCTATACCTAGTTCAGCATCGTTATATAAACTGCTGTCAGCTTTTTCTGGTGGTCAGGGGCCACTCTAACCACCCACGCAACAACCTTTTATTTTACCCCACACACTGTTCTGGTGAACTACACCTTGTAAACATAGAAAATTGCTGTTTGGGTAATTTGGAGCTATTTTGAGACAATAGGGAAATGGAGAATTGCTTCCCTAGAGGCCTCTTGAAATATAGGTCTCCATTTTGGCTGGGATTTGAGAGTGAGAGCTGGGAGACTTTAGAGAAGACTCCAAGCCTTCATGAGAAGTCTCCAAACCTTCACTGGCCACTCAATTCCCACCCTTGTTCTAGGACACAATTGACAAGGAGGTTCATTGTTGCATTTTGGGAATAAATTCTGATTTAGGTCAAAATCATTATTTCCTTCTTCTGTTTGGCATAGAGCAGGGGTCCTCAAACTTTTAAAGCAGAGAGCCAGTCCACAATCCTTCAGACTGTTGAGGGGCCAAATTATCATTTGGAAAAAGAAAGAAAAACCGAACAAATTCCTATGCACACTGCACATGTCTTATTTGTAGTGCAAAACAACAACAACAATGAAAGAACAATACAATATTTAAAAATGAAAACAATTGTAACCAGCATCAACCTATCAGGATTTCAATGGGAAGTGTGGGCCTGCTTCTGGCCAATGAGATAGTCAAGTTAATTAGGATTGTTGTTGCTGTTGTTGTGTGCCTTCAAGTCATTTCAGACTTTGGGTGAGCCTAAGTCTAAAATTATTTATTTATTAATTTACTACATTTATTTATTACATTTATATCCCGTCCTTCTCACCCTGAAGGGGACTTAGAGCAGCTGTATGTACATACAATATATTATATTATTAGCATAGCACAATATTAGCATTATATATTACTATATTGAACTATACCACTATACTGTAATATTATATGTAATATATAACATATAATTAATATTATTATATGGTATTAATATTATATTGTATAACATTATAATATTATTATCAATATTATATGTATATACAATATATTATAAAAATGATATAAAATATTATATTATAAAACTGAGGGCGGGGGCCAGGTACATGACTTTGGAGGGCAGCATCCGGCCCCCGGGCCTTAGTTTGGGGACCCCTGGCATAGAGAAACATGGAGATGGGAGTGGAGATAGTACTTTGTGCCTTTCATTTCATGAACCTTATGCTCAAATCAAGTTCTGCACCTTGGGTAACTCCAGAAAGTATTCTCTACCATTAACACGGGGACCATCATCACTACTGATTGGAGAGCAGAATGTGTGTGTGTGTGTGTGTGTATGTGTATGCATATGTATGTAGACAAAGAATTACAGTTCAGGGGATCTGGGACATTATTTTATCTTGTTACTGGCTTTGATGTTAAGAAGAGAAAATGAGAATGAAATGGAATTATGAGATGGCCATTCTTTGAGAATAACAATACTTTGGTATTAATGAAGCCTTAGGTCTAAGCCAGCACAACTATGAAAATAACAAGTACTGAAGAATAGCCATATTCTGTTTTGCATATTGATTCAGGAAATGTGTTAGACTTTCATCAAAATGTAAATCTAGTGAATTTTTTATCCATTTTTATAGTTAAGAGGACATAAAAGTAAGAAATTCTGTTTCTTTTGCAGTTCACCTTCTTTCTGCTATTAGAAGTTAACTTTTTTGATATTACCCACTTTACAGTACTTTCCCATCTCTATGCAGCACAGATTGTTTCAGAAACAACATGCAGCACTGTAGAGAGAGAATGAAAAGTATTCAATATACTGGTTAATTTAATGAATATAAAAAACAGAACTTTCTCGAACAGCAAACAATTTTTCTCTGGTGAGCATACATAAATTCCAATCATGATTAGAAGGAAAGAGTTTCAATGAAGTGACAAAATGTTCTGATGGTATAGAATTTGAAAGTCACGTAATCTGAAACAAACCTCTGTGGAATATTCAGGTAATGTTCTAGACATTAAATGGGAAATATAAACGCAAAGTACAAAACAATCACATGGAAGATAGTGCGGAGGTGGAGTCAGAACTCAGGAAAGTTAACTGCTTCCATTTCTGCAGGGAATATATTATTTCATAAGCTGTATTAAAGGGTCCAATGGCTTGTTTCTTGTGGCTGATTGATCAAAATTCAAGACTTGCTAAGATCCTTTGTGTGGAACATGAAAACTAGAGCTTCCAGAATTGCCCAGTGAGTGTAGCAGTGGCTGGGGATATTATGGGAATGCTAGTTCAAAAAGTAGCTAAACTCTACATATGAAATACCTTTCTTCATTTATACAACTACTCATGGGGAAGACAGTGCTTCAGCTCTGTCCCAAGAGTATTATTTTATATCATAGAGACAATCTTTTATTTTTTTTAAAAAAAATACTTGTTTAGTGGGTGGATTTATATGCCTAACTTCCAGTTTAAAAACATTATTTATGTCATCTTTGACGTCTTTTTCACATCCATTGTCTCCCTCTCTTTAGACAAGGCCAAAAAGGCAGCCAGAAGATGGACTGACTGATCTTGTCAGGTATCTGAACTCATCATTTCAAGAGAGCTTTTGTAATTCAGCTAAAATTTCTGTGACTGGAAAGCTGGCTCTTCAGTTAATTTTTATAGGGGAGTTCAGTTAAAGTACAAAGTTCTTAGAATGGTGCATAAAGTCTTCATCACATGAGGGCTCATTTTAAACAAACAATGTTGTTTTCTTAAAATGCAGCAATTCCCATTCTATTTTATTTTTATTTATTTATTTATTTATTTATTATTCAAACTTATATGCTGCCACTCCCCTAGGGTCTTGAAAAATAGATGGTACATCTTCTGCAAGCAGTTGATGAATGCTGCTGAGAGGCAGCTCTATGGGCAACATTTGCATTGACTCACTATTGCACTCTTTTAATTAGAAGCCTCTGAAGATAGAACGTCTACTTACAACATGATTACTTTTTAAGAAAAAAGATAAGCAAACAACAGAAAACATTTCACTTTGTCTAGCACCCGTATTACTGAAATGCCACCAACAGAAGCTTGCTTGCTGAAATAATTTAAAAAGGCAGCAATGTTTGCATTTCATGGGCTTTTAACCAGCATGATCGATAAGCAATTCTCTAGGTCCATTCAGGCAAAAATTTACTGGATGTGTTGCCAGCATGATAGCAGGAGACTGGAGGAATGTATGCAGCTCTGCATTGGAGGTGAGTTAATAAGGTAATGGAAACTTGGATTGCATTAACAGGGCTCTCGTCCATGTTTGATAAACATTGAGAGAAATATACTACATATTGGTGTATATTTACATTTTCAAAAAGATATCAAAATGACAATTACAAACAAAGATGCATTTTCCAGATGATTTAGCAACATACTACATACTGGTATATGTTTACATTTTCAAAAAAGATATCAAAATGACAATTACAAATAGAGATCAATTTGCCAGATGTTTTATCAGTATGTAGGTAAACTCTCTGTATTAGATTCAATGTCTAAAAATTAAAAAGTGTGAAATAAGTGAACTATTTCATATGGGAAATAAGGGTCCCATATGAAGGGTATTACAATGGTATTCTCCATAAATCAAAAGTAAGTGTGGGGATACTATCTATAGGTAAAGGTAAAGGTTTTCCCCTGACATTAAGTCTAGATGTGTCCGACTTTAGGGATTGGTGCTCATCTCCATTTCTAAGCCAAAGAGCCGGCATTGTCCGTAAACGCCTCCAAGGTCATGTGGCTGGCATGACTACATTGAGTGCTGTTAACTTCCCGCCAGAGCGGTACCTATTGATCTACTCACATCTGCATGTTTTCGAACTGTTAGGTTGGCAGAATCTAGGGCTAACAGTGGGAGCTCACCCCACTCCCCAGATTCGAACTGCCTACCTTTCGGTCAGCAGATTCAGCAGCTCATGGCCAAGAAAAGTTACATAGCTAAGAGTATGCTAAGTAGCTGATGTGGAATAGTGGATAATGTTTATAGTTCTCATACTGTAGCTACAGATTGAGTATCTCTAATCCAAAATGATAGAAACCAGACATTGATTATGTATGTATTTATTTATTTATTTATTTAGATTTTGAAATACCTGTATTTGCCTATACATGCATAATGGGACATGTTGGAGATGGGACCCAATTCTAAACACAAATTCATTTATATTTCATTTACACCTATTCGCTTAGCCGGAAGATGCTTTGATCGTTTTCCTGTATGCCATGTGGTTGGATTGCATAAACCTTGTGGTCTCTTCCAGTCCTATAATTCAATGATTCCAAGACAATTTTATACAATATTGAAGGGAACTGATATTCACAGCACTCTTCTTGCATTTTATGAAATCATTTTTTAGGTTATTGCTTAAAATCATTCCAGATGGGTTTGCATCAATCATTTGGATCTGCATAACCAGATGGGTGGTGTCAAAAAGTCTGCACCTGCTAGTTGTTCCCTGAACAATGTGAAAGAGCATGAAGGCATCAGCTGAATTCACAAAAGAGCAGCACATGGGTAAAATGAAAGGCTACTGCAGTTGGCTTTATTAAAAAAGCTACTCAGAGAATTTGCAGCAGATGGACCAGAAGGTTAGAATGGATCAATGACCTCAGTGATTTCAGTAAGGGTTGAACATTTTCTTTAACACAAGTCAGCTCATGTTCAAAAAACAAACAGAATGAGCTCTTGCAACTTCACGAGAAAATCGAGACCATTCATTCCCCTATGCCCTGTGATGGAAGTGTGGCCCTACCGTTGGGCAGAATGAGACAGCCACTCAGATTTTTGTAATGATAAAAGACCAGCAAAATGTTAGAAATGTAATATTGTACTTCCACTGTTATCAAGAGGAAGAGTTAATGAGCAGATTTTGTAGCTCATTTGCTAAATTAATTTGGCTAACTTTGTCTAGTATGCATTGTGACATTAGAACTGTGTGAGCCACATGCAGATGGGCAATTTGCTATCTCACCTCAGTCGACAAATGTCTTCAACCAACTCATATCTTATAGGCATATGCAAACTCAAACTGTATATTTCTCCTTTCAGAGCTGATTTTGACAAGTGATGCCAAGGCGGTCTTTCCTTATCAAATGTTACAATGTAAACTGTTCCCAGCTCCAGGCATTGCCTGTTTGTGTGTTCGTGTGGAGGACTGTGCAGGCCAAGGCCTTTAGGCACTGCACCCAATGTGCTAATCACCACTGGGTCCACCTTGACTGGCTTGTGCCAGAGTCTTTGCAATTCGATCTTTAAATCCTCATATTGTGTCATCTTTTCCAGTTGTTTCTCCTCAATCCTACTGTCACCTGGGATTGCTACATCGACAATCCATACTTTGTTTTTTAACACAATAATGAGGTCAGGGATATTGTGCTTCAAAACTCTGTCTGTCTGAATTCGGAAGTCCCAGAGTGGCTTGTTCATTCTCTGTAACCTTTTCAGGCTTGTGATCCTACCAGTTCCTTGTCACAGGCAGATGGTATTTGTGGCACAAGTTACAATGAATCATCTACAGTATTCACCCTTTGTCTTTTGCACTTGAAGCAGTTTACTACTATTGACTTCCCTCAATGTTGGTTCTTGACTGCCTTTAACATAATCTGTCAGAGCATGTTTGTTATTATTATTATTATTATTTTATTATGACACAGCAAACAAGATAGATATGCTGGATTTCATATCACAAAATCACAAGTCGAACACTTCCCAAGTGTCTAGGACTGTGTGATGTATTTTCGGATGATCCGTGCAGATCCCAGTAGGCAGTTGCAGTTTTGCAGTTGGCAGATTGTGATTTTGTCAATGTCTATTGTTTCCAAATGCTGGCTGAGATCTTTTGGCACGGCACCCAATGTGCCCATCACCACCGGGACCACCTGCACTGGTTTCTGCCAGAGTCTTTGAAGTTCAATCTTGAGGTCTTGATAGCGGCTGAGTTTTTCCTGTTGTTTTTCGTCAATGCGACTGTCACCTGGGATGGCGACATCAATGATCCAAACCTTTTTCTTTTCCACAACTGTGATGTCTGGTGTGTTGTGTTCCAGAACTTTGTCAGTCTGGATTCGGAAGTTCCACAGTATCTTTGCGTGCTCATTTTACAATATTTTTGCAGGTTTGTGATCCCACCAATTCTTTGCTGCTGGGAGGTGGTACTTGAGGCATAAGTTAAAATGAATCATTTGGGCCACATAGTTGTGCCTCTGTTTGTAGTCTGTCTGTGCGATTTTCTTACAGCAGCTGAGGATATGATCAATGGTTTCGTCAGTTTCCTTGCACAGTCTGCATTTTGGGTCATCAGCTGATTTTTCGATCTTGGCCTTAATTGCATTTGTTCTGATGGCTTGCTCCTGGGCTGCAAGGATTGGGCCTTCTGTCTCCTTCTTCAGGGTCCCATTCATGAGCCATAGTCAGGTCTTCTCCTTATCAGCTTTTCATTATTATTATTATTATTATTATTATTATTATTATTATTATTATTATTAACAGTACAAGCATATCCATGGCAATAATGTTGCTAGCATCTAGAAGCCATGAATGATGTGCTAGAAAACTAGCTGAAAACAATATAACCACCGTAAGCAGAGACAAAATGTTGGCCTTGCAGGGAAGCTGTTAATACAGATTGTGCCTTCGAAAGACTCCTAAAACTGAAACTTTTGCTGCCACTGCCATTTCCACCTTTGATGAAAAAGGACTAAGCGAAACATCCAACACCACTGAGTTTCCTCAAGGAGCACAGGCAATTGATACAGTGCTCACTGTTCATGCTCTGTTTCCTAGGTGCCTGCCATGCAGGGCAGGCACCAAAATGATCAAAAAAACAATCTCCCCTTTGGGACTTTACAATTTGACACTTTGGAGACTGAAGGACAAAACATATGGAACACTAAACTTGTCATCTTTAATTCTGTGAATTTTCTAAAAATGGGAAATGACAACAACAGGGTTACAAAGGTGATGGGGCTTAAGAAGGCCCACTGAATAAGTCCTAATGAAAGTTTTCCTCAATCTACTCCTTTCTGTTGTGGGTATGAACATCATGACCACATGTGGCAGAAAGGAGCAGGTTACCCTTCCTTAGGGATGGACAAGTTTCACTTTCTTGGTTCCGTTGTAATCAAAAATCAACTGAAACCAAATTCTCACACATTCTTATTTTCTCCATATGCAATGATTTCAAATATGTTTAGATTCGTTTACTACTATTATTTGACACTGTTAATACGGCCATGCAACTAAAAAAGGTATATTTAATATCCCATATTATTTGTCCTTGAACATTTTGCTATGATTTTGTGATCCATTTCTAATCTTTATTAGTTGGAATTGCAAACATTTGGGTACTATTTACATTTATGCCATGTACTATGGTGGACGATTTTGTGCTGCAGCAAAAGCATTGCCCGACTTAAGGCCGTTGCAGTGGAGGGGGCCCTCTTGCCGAACATGGCATCTCCATGGGGTTCTTCCTCCCAGAAGCTGCCTGTGTGGCGGGAAAATTTCCAGCCACCAAGGCCACAGGCCTATCGGCGGCGGGCTCACCCCTTTGCAGGGTGGGCCCAGGGCCCACCGCCCATTGTTTGGGACAGCCTTTATTAGGCTGCCCCTTAGTTCGAGCAGGCCTCTTGCCTGCTATTCTTCATTCCGTCTCACCCTCCCTGCATATATCTTGTTTGTTTTGCTTTCTGTTCTTGTTGTGCTTTCTGTCACAACTTGCTCTTGGCGGGTGGCATGAGCCCTGGATCTGGCTTTCCACCCCCACCTTATTGTAAGGAGGAGGAGAATACAGTGGTGGTCAGGGGCACGGTGGTAACTCTGGTCCGGTATTGACCCGGAGGCACTCTGGCATGGTTTGTGGTATCGGTCAGCATTGGGCTATCTGATCCCTGATCCAGGGCTCATGCATGTCAGCCAACCCTTGCTCTTATAATCAATAAATAAGTTGTGGCCAGTTGTTTATCCCAAACCAGTGTTTGAGTAATTGTTGGGTTGTTGGTGGGAGGTGTATCACCCATCCACACACAATAGTATTTGTATAAAATGTTGTTTGTGCTGCTTTTATTGCCCCACCATAGATCTTCAAAGACATTTTTGCTTATTTTTGGCCGGAATCACTCTGAGTTCTCTGTTACTGTCACTCTAGTTCCCGTCTCATGTGTTTCATTGCTGCCAATTCCTTAGTGAACCAGAGATCTGGTTTAGCTCCACTTCATGAGAAAAGATGTTTCAGGGAAATCATGTCTACCACCCTGGTTATTTCTCCATTCCAGAGATCGACCAGTGTTTCAACAGGATCATCTGCCCAGGTAGGCGGAAATTTCCCAAGGGCCATCAGGAATCCATCTGGATCCATAAGCCTCCTGGGGTGGACCATCTTAATGGGTCCCCCACCCATGCAGAGGTTTTGAGTCCCAGCCAGTCTAAACCTGACCTGATGCTGTCTAACCCTACATCACAGGTTGAGATCCAATAAGGTAAAATACAGATAATAAATAGTCCAAAAAAAGAAGTAACAACTGGAATACTGCTCAGCAATAATGTAACCTACAGTTCTGAATTAACAATTGCTATATATATGACTTCTACATGGTCCCTAAATTTAGGGCCTAGATAGGGACTGTGAAAGTCCCTTAAACCCAACTTACTGGTAAGCAGTCACTGGGATCAATGGGATCCATTCTACTGTAATTTGGGAAGCAGCTGCCTTACGTTTCTATCCGCTCTTGCACAAGCAATTTCCAGTGTGATGAGATTTGCAACGGGTCCATTTTCTACCTAACACTTGGGAGATAAGTCACAGGAGATGGGAACATGATCAATGGGATGAAGCCTCAGTGATCCCAGTGGCTGCCTACCAGTAAGAATGATTTGGAGGGTCATGCTGAAATTCACTATGTAACAATGTCATTATGGTGCTATTTAGTATATAATGGTCATAAAGGATTCTGGCAAACATTTCCAAGTTCTGGTTTGGAGTATCCAGAAGTAAAATTTCTTTCACACACAAACATTGGAAGACACAGTCCTTTTCTCTAGTGCTATAGTTGGCCTTTCTTTTTAAATTATGACACACACACAGACCCTTACAGTGTATATCACATTGTCACTGAACCCAGTGGATTAATTGGATAGGAAATTGTGCTTTTATGCACGGAAACCATCAGAAGATATCTTCGAGTACTAAAAGTAATAAGAATGCACTCACTCTAAGATTGCATCTCACCTCTAGAGGACAATCCTCACCCCACATGAGCTGCAGTGCATGATAATGGCTCTCAAGGAAAGTATATGATGTAAACAAAGGTAAACTTTAGAAGCTGGCATTTAAAGGATCCTTCCTCTCTAAAAATAAAGACACTGAAAACCAGAACAGCCAACTTTAATTACACCTTTGAGGATCCACAAAGTCTTTGGTCTGATGGTATATTAATCAACAGAGTCAGAAAATAACAACCAAAAGGAAGTGAAGCAAGGTTGGTTTGTTATGGGGGGAAAACTGTGTAAGGCCATTAGCACTACAGCAGCTAAGAGACTTCCTGGAGACATTTCCAGTGAGCATTAACTTTGCCATTAAGCAAAGTCCCCTGGTATGTCAGGTCATGGTGGTTGTTTTCCCCCTTATCCCACATGTAATAATAACTTTATGAAACAAGGATTTTTAAAGGCACAAGTCCATAGCTAATGTCATTTGTGCACATCACTTGGTGATTCATAGGTAAACATGTGTAATAACTTTAGGATAAGACCTTTGTATAAAATAATGTGAAATGGTACCCAAGGTGTATGTATGGCATGGCAGAATATGTAGTTCATGAGCAACATCAGCCCACTTAGGAGAAGGGAATGTGGCAAAATCTCCCTTATAAACTGTGGGTGTTTCAGGGGGAGTCAGGGGCAATTTTGTGATGGATATTTAAGCATGATGCCCCTGTTAAAGCAGCTCAACTGGCTGCTGATATGTTTCTGGTCCCAGTTCAAAGTGCAGGTTATGACCTATAAAGCCCTAAACGGTTCGGGTCCTGCCTATCTTCAGGACCGCATATCCTCCTATGAACCGGCGCAGGCACTAAGATCCTCTGGGGAGGCCTCCTCTCGCTCCCACCACCGTCACAAGCACGATTGGTGGGGATGAGGGAGAGGGCCTTCTCAGGGGCAACCTCCTGACTTTGGAACAACCTCCCCAGGGAGATTAGGCAAGCCCCCACATGGTTCTCCTTTTGCAGGGATTTCAGCTAGCATTTGAGAATGCGTAGTCCCTAGTTATAAATGCCCAGTCCCTAGATTCCCTGATAATAATTTGTTCTCATTCAATACCCTGGCCCTATGGTACATTGCTTGCACTATCCCATGCCCAGTCCTTTTATAACCAGGTCCCGCCTATTGGTTTTGTTAAACATTGTTTTGATTGAGTTTTAACCCTGCTGTTTTATATTTTTATGTTTTATTTTAATTGTGCTTTTATCTGGATTGTTAAATTTTGCTATGTTGTTATTTTAATTGTGTTTTTGCTTTAATGTGCCATAACTGAGTAGTGTGAAAGGGCTCAAAAAAAGGAAGTGGAGAAATGTACTTTTCCCAGCATTTTAGGCAATGTTAAGAGGTGAGAGCAGATACAAAGAAATAATGAAAGAAAATGGAGAAAAATAGTTGTTTTCCCACCAGAACCAGAACACCAGGAGTTATCTTATAAGGGGTTTGGGCTAGCTTTTGAAATTAAATTTAGTAATGGGGCATTTGTAGCTCCTAATTGCAGATCCAAATCAGATCTGAAGGAGCATTGTCATCTAATAAGGCAGTTATTATTTATTTATTTATATCCTGTTTTTGTTCCACAGATGAGACTCAAAGTGACAAACAAATTGATTAAAAACAAAAATTAAATAATATAACATCATCCTCTGCAACACAAACAAACAAAAAACCAACACATTGCATAAACACATTACATAAAACATATAAAGTTATCTCAGATAAGAGTTGGGTGGCAAATGGAATACAAATATTTACTTAATGTTAACTCTCATGGAGAGTGTCATTCAATAATAATAATAATAATAATAATAATAATAATAATAATAATAATAATAATAATAATAATAATAACAATAACTTTATTTTTATACCCCGCCCCATCTCCCCGAAGGGACTCGGGGCGGCTTACATGGGGCCTTGCCCGATAAAACAATAAAATATCAAAACACAGCAATAAAACAGTTATCCAATAAAAACATCAATTACAGTAAAAAAAACAATCGTTAAAATCAACATAAAACATACAATATTAATATCAAGCCCCTTCCACACAGCTGTATAAAATCCACATTGAACTGGATTATATAGCAGTGCGGACTCAGATAATCCAGTTCAAAGCAGATATTGTGGATTATCTGCCTTGACATTCTAGGTTATATGGCTGTGTGGAAAGGCCCATAGTGTGCACATCAGGTTGTTCGTCAACTTATGGCAACCCCATGAATTTAATAGACTGGGAATACTCAAGTGTTTTGCCATTGCCTTCCTTTGAAATATAGCCTATAACATTTGGAATTCATTAACACTCTCTTTTCCAAGTCCTAACCTGGGTTGATCCTGCTTAGCACAAAAAAAAAAGAGGGAATCTGGTGCTTCTGCGGTAGTTTGGCCTGTGCATAGCTGTTATTCATTTATTACATTATAAGCTTTCTACTAATAATATTATAGAAGGTAGCAAACAGTAAAACCAAAATAAAAACCAATGCAATTAAAATTGGTTTCAAAAACTCACTAAAACATACCAATAAAATGAAAAAAAAACTTCTTTCAGCTTTATACCCCTATTCTAGACATCAACTCTTTCATCTGAAGGACACGAAAATGCCTCACCACTGATCTCCATTACAGTCCTTTCCTCCCATGGCAGTGCAGTTATATTTGCAAGAAAACTAGTCAGCATACAAAAGAGCGGAGTTCCAAGGATATCTACAAAATATGCATCACTGCATTGTTTCCGGCAGGACTGCTGAGTCCTCTCTTGTCTGTTTGCTCCAGCTGCACAGTCTGAGCATCCACCAAGTCTCCCTGATTGTGTATTGATATTATGGGAACAGAGTGTCAGTGGGGAAAAAGAATGGTGATTTTTTGACATTTATTGCTGGTTTCATCTCGGAAATGTTCCAGCTGTCTGTATTGGTAATGAAATGTCCCCAGGAGAACTGCTTTGTTGCCCAGAATCTGAATCTGAAGACTTACAATAGCTTCCTCTCTTCTGTTCTTCATTTCTCCTCCTCCAGTCTCCTTCCCACTGGCAGTGTAAATAGGCAAACACTCCTTTTCACTTGTTTAAACCATCTTTATTTACTTAGAATGATTATAGTCTCAGAATACTGCTTAGAGGTAGGGACAACGGCTTTTAATTCAGGTTATGGGGCTTGGCTCATTTATGTATGCATGAACTAAGCACTTTTAGATAGATTGCTAACACTGAGGAAAATATACAGTAATGGGGAATTGCTTTTCCTTTAGTACTGAAAAGACCACTTACCTCGTTTCCTTCATGGGAGAGCAATGAATGGGAATGCATAATGTATGCTTTTGCCACACACTCATCAGCACAGACATACTGGAAGTGAGCAGAAATAGCCAGATGGCTCATCAATCTTTCGCAATGCTACAAAAAGTCCTAACTGGCAGTTTTCCATTCTATTAGATTTCTAATGTACTGGATTACATTTCCACTCTCATTTCTCCTCCAGTCATCCAGAGAGAAATAGATGGATGCTGAAAGATTGTTGTAGTGTTTCCTCATTACTAAAGCATAATATGCTATGCATTGTATATTAGGCAGATTTCAAGATGAAGGATTTATAGTACATGTGCCGTCCGCCGGACAATAAAAAACTATAAAACTGAAACGTGCTGTCCTTTATCCGGGCGAACTGCAAATCCCTATAAGCTGTCCTATAGATATTGAACGACTGAGTCTGGATAACTTCAAAAAAGGATGTTTATTCATACAAGGTTGTAAACCTGGCACAGATCTTAAAGTTGCAGAAAATGAAACAAATTTCTATAGGTTTTAGGTACAGAATTATCCCTGGTTCCAGAAAGCAAAGGTGATTATAAAACCACTATACCCTAATCACGCTGCCTATATTAGAAGGAGAAACTCTTTCCTTCCCTATCTTTGCAGCAAAGATTAGTTCTAGAAGCGACAGAATAACCCTGCTCCTCTAACTAGATTTCCTATTCCAGATCAATATAATTCAATACTTATCTAATTTGGATAGGCTTAGATTGGCCTGCTTTTGAGGATGATTTGTCCCAGTTAGCCTTGCACAGCTCCAGCACGTTGGAAGACTATAGCCAGAATGAAGCTCCAAAATGGAGACTAGACCCTGGTAAAAAGGGCGGTCCTAAGATGTTGCATTCTTTGACCAATCACTGCAAAGAAAACTGCAGCCAGCTCTTGCAGATTCCAAGCCACTTTTCCTAGGCTTTTGCAGCCAGAGGCTCAAACAAAATGTAAAGGAGGGAAAACAAACAAACGACCAATAGGTAAGGCAAACCATCGTCCTGGGGGACGGAACACTCCCCGCTAAATTCCCAGGATGTGGGAATTTACCAATCAAAAACATACAAACACCTTTGTATACACAACAATACAAACACTAGAACTTTAAACATCTCCAATAAGCAACACGAGGTCACTAATTGGTCTGTCCAAAATGGACACTTTGCCTCTGTTGCAAGTCTTTAATTGAACTTTCCTGACCTTACCGTCCGGGCAAGGAAAGGTCTTTAATACAATGCCCATGGGCCACGCATGGCGGGGCAAGTCTTTGTCCTTTAACAACACAACGTTGTTAACCTCAATGTTGTCCTGTGGGCTTTGCCAGATTCTTCTAGCTTGAAGCTGGCTTAAGTACTCAGCTTTCCACCTTTTCCAAAAGTGGTTGGCCAAGGACTGCACCTGTTTCCACAGGGCACGGTGAGTTCCGTCCGGAACTGGCAACATGACGTCCTTCCATCCTGGCACCTTTTGTGTCAAAATAAGTGCAGGAGTCAGTGGTTGTAAGTTCTCAGGGTCACTGGTAAGGGGAACCAGCGGCCGGTTGTTGATAATTGCGGTAACTTCCGCCATAAGTGTCACCAAAACATCATGCGTCAATGACCTATGACTCAAAAGCATGGCATTAAGGATTTTGCGACTAATACCAATCATCCTCTCCCAAACACCACCCATATGGGAGGCGTGAGGAACATTGAAAGTCCACATAATTTGTTCAGTATTCGTAAAGTTCTGAACCTTTGGGTCTCTCCCAAACCTAGACACACAATTGAGTTCTTTGGTCGCACCTACAAAATTGGTGCCACAGTCCGACCGAATTGACTTAATTGGCCCTCTGAGGGCTATGAACCTTTTTAATGCGTTTAAAAATGATGAAGTGTCCATCCCTTCTATGACTTCTATATGGACAGCTCGTATTACTAAACAAGTAAACAAAACTGCCCACCTCTTGTTATTTACAACACCACCCCTGGTTTTCCTAGTGACAACCTCCCAAGGACCAAACACATCGATTCCCACATGGGAAAAGGGTGGGTCTGTCAAAGTCCTATCCTGAGGTAGTTCTGCCATCAACTGACTTTGACAGTTTCGCCTAAGGCGCCTGCATTTAACACATTTGAAAATACAACTGTTGACCAACCTTTTGGCATTAACTACCCACAGACCTTCATTTCTAAGGGCTGCCTCAGTTAGAGTTCTACCCTGATGATGGATTCTTTCATGGTGATGCCGAACGAGCAGCAATGCAGTGTGACTATTAGGGGGTATGATGATGGGGTTTTTTATGCACGCCTTGAGTTTAGCTTTGGCTAACCTTCCTCCAACTCTCAAAATACCCTCCTTGTCTAGAAATGGGTTTAACTCATTTAGAAGACTTTGATTAGGGATGTTGAGCCCTTGCTCTAGCCTAGCTATTTCCTGCTTGAAAGCAGATCTCTGCACTGACTTGAATATGACGCTCTTAGCCTTTATCATATCCTGGACCTGTAAAGGCTCACTATCTTTGCAAGCTAAACGATGTATAAGCCTAGCTACTGCTCTAAGAAGACTGTGCCACTCCGAAAAACGTTCAAAACGGTGTGGTTCCAGGCAAGATCTTTGGCCCATCTTGATTTCTGTGGTTGATTTGCAGGCTTTCACCTCTGCACTTCGTGAGACTTGAGCATTCATAATGTCCGAAAACCTTTGCTCATCTTTCGAGAGCGCTATGGCTTCGTCTCTCTCAGAGACTTTGAAGGTGGAGGAATACTCTGGAGTTATTCCTTGGCAGTAGACTGAGATGTGACTTAGGCAACTGCGCACAAGTGTAGGACGTCCACCTTTAAGCACCTGTGCTTGATTGGAGTCCAACGACGATGGTGGGTGCATCTTGTTTATGCACACTGGGCCTATGACTGTCCAGCCTAATGGCAATTGTTGTGCGATAGGTGCACCTGGAGGTCCTTTAACTTGGTCGTTCACACAGAACAAGCTCGGGCAGTCCGAGCCAAGCAAAAGGGCAATGTCCACATCTGACTGAAAGGCTGGTATGGCATTCTTTAACCGTCGCAAATGTGGATGAGCCTCCACAACTTCTCTAGTTACAATTTGTTTTTTGTTCCGAGGGATGGAGGAACACTCAATCAGGTCTGGCAACTTGAACTGTCTCTTCTGGTCGCAAGAGGAGACAACAAAGCCAGATGCTATGCGACCCTGCAACTTCTTTTTTCCTGCACATGTAGTCATGGTGTAATTGACCATCTTGGTTTTAAGGTCAAACATGCGGAAGAACTCTGGAGTAGCTAGGGAGGCATCGCTCTGTGAATCTAGGGCCACATAGAGTCTCTTTTTAAGCCAAGGGCTCTTGGATGGATATACATCCGCTAGGCAGATAGGATGACAAACTCTGTACTGGTGCGAGTCAGAACACAGCTCTGTGCAGGCGACTGCTGAAACCTCCACCTGCATCTCTGGTACAGCTGGCTTGTCGGTGTCTTCGACTGCTGACTTTTCTTTTGGTGAAGCGTTCCCTTTGGGGTGGGGGATGACACTGGAGTTGTGCATTGCAGTGCAATGCTTGAGGCTGTTGCATTTCTCACACTTGATGTTTTCTTTGCAGTTGGATGCAAAGTGTGGAGTTGCTCCACAGCATCTAAAGCAGATTCCCTGCTTTTGAACTAGCTGTTGCCTTTCTTTGTATGTCTTTCTACTAAACTCCCTGCAGTTGGCCAAGCTGTGAGGCTTTTGGTGAATAGGGCAAAGCAACTCTTTTACCTCCGACCTGGGTTCATCAGTCTTGTGTTGAGTTTCGACTGCCTTTACGCGGACAGGTCTATTGGCCTCTCTAGGTGGTTTCTTGTCCACTTCAGGTGCCTTCTCTGGCTGGGTCCCTTGGTATAAGGTGGGGAGGCCCGTCTGCGGATCATTCCTTTCTCTGGCCGCCCTGGTGATGAACTGGACCAAATGAGAAAATGGAGGGTATGCCTGGGAGTGGGCCTCCTTGTAGTTGAAGACCTCCTGTCCCCAGCGTTCTTGCAAAGTGAAGGGCAGCTTGGTCAAGATCTGCCTCTGGGACAGGTGCTGATCGAGGCACTTCAAACCGGGCAGTTCTGGATTCTCCTTGGCCGACTCTAATTCCGTAAGGAGATCGCTGAGGTCCCACAAGAGTTTGAAGTCTTTGAGTTTCAAAGCTGGGAACCTTTGGAGCTTGTCCATAAGAGATGCTTCAATCTCTGTGCTGGCCCCATACCTCTGCTGCAACCTGGCCCAGGCCTTTTCCAGGGCTTTGTCGGGATCGGCTACGTGGGCTGCGTAGATCTTCTTAACTTGTGAGGATGAGGCTGGGCCCAACCATGCAGCCAGAAGAGTCAGTTCTTCCTCAGGCAATAACTCTAAGTCTCTGATTGCTCTCTGGAAGGTGGCCTTCCAGAGAAGAAATTCCTCAGGCTTGTCCGAAAACTTTTCGACACCCTTGTCCTTAAGATCTCTTCTGGGGCTTCTGATGATGGAGACAAGCTGGGACTCTGGCGTCGAAGGGAACAATTGAGGAGTTTGCTGTTGTGGAGTGGACTCCCACCGTGCACCTTGCGTCAACCTTTGGCCTCTTGGAGGGATGACATCGACCACTGACGAATCGGTGGCTCCCTGTGCAGCTGTCTGTAAGGGCCAACTAGCACTTGGCCTTGAGGCCCTGATTGACTGACCTAGGGATTTAGCAGGAGGCACAGGTAGCTCGGGCAAGGGTGAGCTCCCCGCTATGACGCTCTGCTCTGCAGGAAACTCAAAAGTGACTTTGGGGCCCTGCTCTGGGTAAGGAGAGAAGTCTTCCTGTTCCTCATCCGAAAACTGGCTGTTCATGCTGCCAAGGTGCGCAAACACTTTGGCAGAAGGATCCTGTATTGGTAACTGGCTTACATTTTCTTCTGTGAGTGGCTCAATTAGGGCTTTGGCCAAAGTCTCAGCCCTTACCCTTTTGGCTGCGGCATCCATCTTTATTCTAAGCATTTCTATTTCACATTGCCTTTGGGCCTGTTCTATTTGCATTTTGCTTTGCAGTCGTTGCTCTTCTTCTTTAAAGGGAAGGGTGAGATCAGCTGCCTTAGCATCAGCCTCCGCCCCCGCTACCTTGCTCTTTAGCTCCAGACGTGCAGCCTCCTTAATGTGCAAGGCAGCTAGGGAAGAGATGGCACTCCCAGCAGCAGAAGACTTGCTAGAGTGGCTATGTTTAGATGATGCACACTCCCTTAGTTTAGATACCTGGCTAGAGCGGTTGGACTTAAGACTAAGTGCCACAGCAGGTGATTTTAAAAGATTGGTCTCATGGCTGCATAAGGAAGACTGATTTCCTTTTGGCTCAGACCTTAGATTAACAGGTGGAGAACTAAATTCCAAGGCATCTAGAATTGCCCTCACCTTATTTTCTTTCTCATTAGTGTCAGCTAAGACACTCACTATTTCTAACTCTGAATCCTTGGCGTTAATGCGCTCGAGGACCTGGACTATCTTAGACACCAAACCCCTCCAGAGACCGAAGGTCTCTTCAAGGTCGGTCTGTAATATGGATGGCACCCTTGTAATACCCAAGCTCTCAATTCTGTCCATCAATGTTACAATTCGCTCCCATGCCGAACCTAACCTCACATGGAGGAGCTCCTTTTCATCTATTAGATGGGCTAGCATCTTGGCTGAAGGGTGCTTTATCCTTTGGGGCCTTTCATTCCTACTTTCAGCCTCAGAAGGAGGTATACCATCTGTATCATCTTGAAATTGCATAGACATTATGTATTCTTAATAGCAAGTAAATTTACAACAAAAGCAAATACAACATACCAGCAAGTAAATTTACAATAAAAGCAAATGCAATATATAATACAATGCACAACACTTAACCATAGCAATATATATCACTAAGTAACTATACTTTACAAAGATTGTGACCTTTGGCGCCAGATTTTAGTGGGCAAGCTGCAAAATGCCAACTGACAGCAACTTGCCACTTGATACCTCCCTTGCCCGAGTGACGTAAACTGCCAAAATGGCGACTTCGCCAAATTTTCAAGCACCTCGTGCTCTGCGGCTCGAGGCCTGCCGCCGAAGGAGCACCGAGGCTGGCTTTGGAAAGGAGGAGAGAAAAGACGCCTCCTCCCCGCTGTGAAGGGAGGTCACCACCGCAGGACGATGAGGCAGGTCGAAGCCGGCCGAGTGCTCCGGCCGAACTCGCAGCAGCGTTGCCAGGCCTGTCCAGGTTCTAGCCTGGTTCTGGTGGGCTTCACGCCTCAGAGCCAGCCAAAGAACTGTCGCTGGTGCTCCGCGGCTCGAGGTCTACCGCCGAGGGAGCCCTGGACGTTGCTGGGAACTGCACAGCCTGTGCAAACCCAGAAAGCCACTGGGCCACGTGCGCACACGCGAGCCAAATAGCAAGGAAATAGAGCCCCACTATTTGACTCCTTCAGGTCTGAGAGCGGGCTCCACTGCCTCAGACGCTGGTAGAGTCTTTAGGTATGCAGACTGAGCTCAGGCGGAAAAGCCGCGGCCTAAACTAAACTTCCTAAACTATAAAAAACTATAAGCCGTGCAAGCTAGCTCAAGCGGAAAAACCGCTGATCTACCTCAAAACTGTGCCGTCCGCCGGACAATAAAAAACTATAAAACTGAAACGTGCTGTCCTTTATCCGGGCGAACTGCAAATCCCTATAAGCTGTCCTATAGATATTGAACGACTGAGTCTGGATAACTTCAAAAAAGGATGTTTATTCATACAAGGTTGTAAACCTGGCACAGATCTTAAAGTTGCAGAAAATGAAACAAATTTCTATAGGTTTTAGGTACAGAATTATCCCTGGTTCCAGAAAGCAAAGGTGATTATAAAACCACTATACCCTAATCACGCTGCCTATATTAGAAGGAGAAACTCTTTCCTTCCCTATCTTTGCAGCAAAGATTAGTTCTAGAAGCGACAGAATAACCCTGCTCCTCTAACTAGATTTCCTATTCCAGATCAATATAATTCAATACTTATCTAATTTGGATAGGCTTAGATTGGCCTGCTTTTGAGGATGATTTGTCCCAGTTAGCCTTGCACAGCTCCAGCACGTTGGAAGACTATAGCCAGAATGAAGCTCCAAAATGGAGACTAGACCCTGGTAAAAAGGGCGGTCCTAAGATGTTGCATTCTTTGACCAATCACTGCAAAGAAAACTGCAGCCAGCTCTTGCAGATTCCAAGCCACTTTTCCTAGGCTTTTGCAGCCAGAGGCTCAAACAAAATGTAAAGGAGGGAAAACAAACAAACGACCAATAGGTAAGGCAAACCATCGTCCTGGGGGACGGAACAGTACAGCCCCCATATCCGCAGAGCATATATTCCCATACTTTGCATGGATATACAGAAATGCAGATAAGAGCAAACTCTATTGAGATGAAGGTTGTCTGTCCCCAAAATACCACAGGGTCATGCTGGAGTATTAAGGACTTCATCCCAGAAGTGGGGGTGGAGGGAAGCAAAGGGAATTGTCTTCTCCCATTTTCTCCTGTCTTTCCCTGTTTTGTGGGATGACCAGCCATCCCACAACCTTGCTGCATCAGTGCACATCTTTCTCCCGCTTTCTCCTGCTTTTCTTCCTTTGGAGTTGGGCAATACCTGACTCCAGAAGATGGATGTAGGGCTCTGTTTCCATGCACTGTGGAAACAAAGCCCCACAGACTCTCACCAGAGGTGCCCTTACATCTTATGATAGCATCCGTAGGGCTCTGTTTTTGAAGTGAATGAAATGGAGCCCTACACCCATCTGATGAGAGCCCTAGAAAATGCCTAGAGAGGACATAGTTTGTCAGATGTGGATAAATGAAACTGTGAATACCAGTTCTATGAACATGGGAAATCTCCTTTTTTTTAGTGGAAACTCGTGTTCTGCCAGTCGTAGCCTGAAATAAAAGAGAGTTACTTAGCACTGAAAAATTCTAAGTGTCAGGACAGAAACAATACCAAAATCCACTTCTGGTTACCCAAAGATCAGGAAAAGGATCACCACCACAATCATGCTTGATGGAGTGCAGCCCCAATCACCTCTATCCACTACAACAGTGGTTCTCAACCTGTGGGTCCCCAGGTGTTTTGGCCTACAACTCCCAGAAATCCAAGCTAGTTTACCAGCTGTTAGGATTTCTGAGAGTTGGAAGCCAAAACATCTGGGGACCCACAGGTTAGGAACCACTGCACTACAGCAGTATTGAGAGATGATGGGAAATGCAGCCTAATAACATGTGGAAGGATTGTTGAAGGCTTTCACAGCCAGAATCAGTGGAGTGTTGTGTGGTTGCTGGGTTGTATGGCAGTGTTCTAGCAGCGTTTTCTCCTAACTTTTCACCTACATCTGTGGCTGGAATTGTCAGAGGATCTTCATAAATAACCTTCTGAAGATGCCAGCCACAGATGCAGGTGAAATGTTATGAGAAAATGCTGCCAGAACGCTGCCATACAACCCAGCAACCACACAACATCCCAATGATTCTGGCTGTGAAAATCTTCAACGTATTGGAAGTATTTTCCACATCAGGAAAAAATGCTATAACAAAGCCGTACAACCCAGAATCCACACAACACCCCAACATGTGGAAGGCTGCACATTTTTTATCTTGCTTCATTTCAGCAATATAATTTTAGTGCAATGGAGGATTCATTGGGGGGGGGGGGGGAGTTAAGGCACACCTGATCCAAGGCACTTTGCCACCTTAAGTCAGCTATGCAATGCAATTTGAAACCAAAAGCCTCATTATGGACCCAGTGAAATGGTTTTAATGCTATTTGAGAGCCACTGCAGTGGGGCTTGCCTCCTCGACAGAATCAAATGCTATGGCACCACTTTCTCACTATATATTATATTTAGGTGAGAGGCGTCTTCAGTTTGAAAGTCTTTTTTATTCCACCCTTCTGTGTGATTGAAGTAGTGTTTAAATTTATATAACTAGTTAGCATATATTTAGTGCTATTGTTTAATGACTTAACTATAGAAAATGCAATGGGCTTTGAATATGCTAACAGTGCATCTTTGATTGCTTTCACAGGCCTTTCAAACACATCTGTCATTAATAGAGATTTCCTTTCTTTTTCTAGAATGGATGAAAACACTGTTTATTTAAAAAAGAAGAATCATCCCCCGCCCTCACCAGCATTAATTGCAGTGGTTTTCAATATGCAACGAACTAGGAAATAACAAAACCAGACAACAGAGCTGGGTAACTAAAGGGCCACTTTAAATATAGTTGACTCTCAGTTACCTGGAATGCAGGCAACCAGAACTCTCAAGTAACCGGCAAAATATAAAAGAAATAATACCCTAACTAAAAAGTTGTTTTTATAATTCAATAAAACATTGTGTTACATTGAGTTACATTTGTTTTAATGTGCTTTTAATTACTGGATTTTAATATCAAGTCTATATAATGGTATGGTACCATATCATTATATAGTATGGTACCATACCATTATATTGTATAATGTTATGGTGTAATAGAGGTATAGTATTAGTTAGGCCTGTTTTAGAAATGACTTTCAGTCAACCAGAAACTACAATTATCTGGCATCTACCAATCCCCATGGGTGCCTGTCAACTGAGGGTCCTTCCACACAGGCCCATTACTCACGACAGGTCATGGGTTTACCTGAGGTGTCCAAATGGTATTTCCCAGTTTACTCCAGATTAATTTGACACCTGGCAAAATCTGAACCTTAATGTAAGGTCCAGATCTTTCCAAGTGTGAGTCTGTTGGGATTCACTCTCAGGACCACGTTCCATGGTTCAGGAAGTAAATCCCCATGGCCATTCCTATTGTTTGGGCTCTCAGAGTCCAAAAGAGGGGGATGGGACCCCCACCCTCACTTCTCAGTCCCCCATTTTTCCCTCCCCCCTCCCCCTTCGAACCTCCCGATATGTCATTTGGATGCATCAGAAGCTGTCTTCAAGGAGCCAGGCCCCTCTGGTATGTTTTTGGGGAAAATGGGGGCATGTAGACAAACAAATCCAGAAAAAGTGTGGCATTTGGCCCAGCTATGTGGTCTCAATCCAAGGAGGAATTGGGGTTAAACATCCCAGACTCTCCCATGGTTTGACCCTGTTTGTAAGGGCCCTGAGATTCTACTGTTGAATGTTACATATTTATGATCTACAGCAGAAAGGAGCCCAAAGAGAGTTCCAATCTGACTTCCTCCTCAACCATCCCTGAACAAGTTCTCAGTGCCAGGTATCATTTTGAATGAGCACCTAACTCTCCATCAACAAGGTGAACCTGTCGAGAGAATGTCTCCCTCCCTCAGGTCTCAAGACATAAAGGAAAAATATGTACTATGCTCAGGTTGTCTCTTTTCCTCTCCCCAGGTCTCATAACACAGAGAAGCAAATTTGGAGAAGTCTTCTCCAAATATTTTCTCCAAAATGGTATCAAAGGTACTCACTCATCATACGCTCCTTCAAATCTTCCATCTCCTTGCCAGTGACACCTATTTAACTGCCACACCCAAAACTAACTAGCCATGCACTGTCTGAAGCCAAAAAAGAAGAAACTCTACTGAAAAGGGAGGAGAAAATTCTTAACTAACCTCAAAAGGCAACCAGTAGTTGCTTGTACTGCCTGTATGATAGACAGAGAACTAAGGAGGCAGAGCTAGCTATAAACCCTCTGTTCTCATCTCAGTGGTTAGGACTGATTTGTAAAATACTACAGTATTAGTAAGGCCAGCAAAAACCTCCCCTCCCCACAGCTGGGTCTGCTGCATAGCAGATGTGAGAAAAATTGTGAGCTCCTTAATACCCTATTACTATTTGCTAAATATATTACGCTGGATCTGGTGGTATATTTGATTTAGTGAAAATAATTTCTTCTTGTCCAAGAGCATGAAGCACTTCTCAAATACCTGAAGGATGGTCAAAGTAAGGAAAAACGTATTCTAGGCTGCTCCAGGTCATGGAACTAGATCGGATGGAGCAACTTAAAGGAGAGTGGTTTTGAATGAGCATACAAATAAACTTCTTTGAAGGCAAAGCCTTGGGAATGCGTCAATTTATTTGGTTAAAGGGCTTTCTCTCATTGGAGATCTTCAAGGTGAGGCTAGACAGACATCTATGGAAGATACTATTTTGATTTTTGTATCAAACCTAGTTAGATGGCTTTCAAGACTCTCTTGGCATTATTCTGATATGTAGTAGTAAAATTATGTAATTTTGTGAAACAGGAAAACAAAATGTGTTTTAGACAGTGGGTAATGTGGTCTTTCATTGGGAACAAGGACATTTCTAAAATCAAATGGATAAGAAAAAAATAAAAATAACTTTTCAGTTATAGTAACACAGTACTAGTCTATTGTTGGGACCAATTATTTGACTGACATAATTTTTGGTCAAATCTGGTTTAGTCTTAAATTGCCGTTGCACCTCAAGTACAAGTTCTCAGTATCTTATGCCAATGTCTCAATGAGGTTGTCTCTGACATTTTCTATGAGGCACTGTGTGGTCATGTAAAAATACTGTAACATGTGAGGAACACACCTGCTTAGTATTGGTCTTTTGCCTTCTTGTGCAATAGGGGGAGAAGAAGCTTTGAATAAACCCTGAGGCCCCCTTATACCTCTATGATTGTATGATCTGGTGCTATCATGTCACAAACTATGGGATCTTGAGAGAACATATAGGAAAAATCTAGTGTATTTAACTTTACATTTTGCTGATATACCACAAAGAGCCGTAAACAATCTAGTTGAATATTATGAGAAGCCATGATTGGAAGATGAGTATCCCAATGGAACTAATTGCCTAGGATAAGAACGGACAGACGGTCAATTTTCTATTCCATTCCTAGGACCCTGTCCTCCATGAAACCATGATTCTTAAAGCGAGGATGACAAGTCAGGGTTTCTTAATTAAAAAAGAAAATCAAAATTGCTAAAGGCTTCCAGCCATGATAGTGCTTATTTCTTTTTTTTTCTTTTTTTTTATTTATGATTTTCAAATACAGTGCACTATTAAAAACGGGGATAGGTGCAAAAACAAAAAAAAGCAAAGGCAAAAATATATATACAACCAAACAAACAGGACATAAGGGGTGAGGGTTAACAATCTATCATAAAGAAGAAGAAAAAAAAAAGGGGGGGGTCAGGAATAGGGATAGGGATTAACAATCATAAAACCATAAGAGAAAATTAATATTTAACACTGTATATAAAGCTATCAATTTCCAATTTAGACATAGTCATCAAACGTAGAATTTATCATTTTTTAATATAGTCTTCCAGTTTGGACCAGTTTGTCCTTCTAACAGGTTTTCCTCTCGATTCTTTCAAAAGGAATGTAAGTTTATCCATATTTTTTATTTCTTCTAACTTGTGGATCCAAGCTGCTTTTTTCGGGGATTCCTCCAATTTCCATGTCTTCGCCCAAGTCATTCTAGCAGCTGTAGCACAATAAGTAAATAAAATATCATCATTTTTATCAAGTTTAAATTCGCTATCTACAATACCTAATAGGTAATATTCTGGTTTTAATGGGAATTTCAATTGTAAAATTAGTTGAGTTTCTTGGTGGATCATTTTCCAGTAACTTTTTGATTTTTTACATAGCCACCATAAATGATATAACGAACCTTCCTGTGATTTACATTTCCAACATTTCTTATCATAATTTTTATAGATAGTTCTTATTTCTTGATGTTTTTTCCCCAATAGCAGTATCCAGGAGTGTCTTGGAACTTGTAAAAATGGGTGGGATTTGAATGCAGCTCATGGACTGTATGCAACTCTCCTTGATCTAGGAACATGATGAGCATTTCCTTATTGGAAGTCTTCAAGCGGAAGCTGGGTAGCCACTGATTGAGGATATTCTAGCTCTGAATCTTCTGCACTTAACTGGTGGTTCACCTAGCCTCTGCTTGAATGAGAAGGCGCCCATTCAGCTATGTGTTTCTATGCAACATATCATTGTTCTTCCTATCCTAGAGTAATGGGATACATCGTCTCATTCAAAATAGTTCCCAGGTTTTCTGGCCTGGAAAAAAAAAGATATTTTGAGTGCTTAAATAAAACAACACATTACTAAATAGAACAATGTATTACAACCTTTTTCATTTGTAGGCTTGGCTCTCAGATGGGCTGAGGATTGCATCAGTTAATTTCAACAGGAATACCTTGATTGACATAGTAATTTGTTTTGTTGCATCAAAATAGATGGGGAAGGTTTTGTATGTGCCTATTGTTTCTCCACACCTATGCACAGACTGCTAATATAACAACTCAGATATCTGGCATTTAAAATTCTCTATCAAGATAGAATCCTATAAGGTGCAAGGATTACTGGTAGTGGGGGAAATGCCCTCCGAAATCTAGTTTCTTTACACTTCTTGTTGAATCTTTTATTTATATCTCCAAAAGATACAAATAGTCTTTCTGAGGCAGCCAATCTTCCCAGCAAGAACAGTAACTTGAGTCCCCTCGAGTGAGAAATGCAGGGTAAAAATGCTGTAAATAAATAGATAAATAAATAACTGGATATGTAATCCAGTTACCATATTGCATGGTTAAACTCTTTTCTCTTTGTTCAAAGTGCACTCAATTTACCTTCATTTTAGCATCAGACAGGTTGTTTTATGTATTTTTCTTTCTTTTTCAGAGAAAATAAAATGTTTTTAGCATGAACATTTTAAGAATTCTGCAGAACACACACTGCCTACATTTCATATACTAGTAATTAATAAGAAAATATATATCTGCTCCTGCTGTATTGGTTTATTTTATGGGACTGATGTGGCAATGACTGTATTTGAATTCATTAGGACTTCACACAATGCAAAAAGCTCATTGATTTCCATGAGTCTGGTGCCTTGATTCCTAAACAGAGTACATTAAAGAGTTCATTGATCCACATTATGCATCTTTGCCCATTTTTTTCTTATGGATTCTAAAAAATGGTTAGATATGCGAAGCTTCTGAAAAGTTTTGAAGAAAAGAAGGCTTCACAAAAGAGGAAGAGGCATTTCACATCAGACAAAGCCCCTCTTATTTAATGAACATTAGCTGTTGTGAGCAATAAAAACTTCCTTCTAAGTGCTTAAAGTTTAAGACCATGAATTTGAAATCAAATTCATCTCTTGGGCCTGATGAGTTCACCACAAACTTTTATAAAATATTTCAAGCAGAAGTTACTCCCTATCTATTTATATTGTTTTAATGAGATATTGATAAATAAAATAATCCTAGGTACATGGAAAAGATCAGAAATAATAACAATATTAAAACCTAATAAGGAGAAGGCCTAACTAAATTCATACCAACCAATAACATTATGTAATGTGGACTATACGATTTTAACAATATTTTTAGCAAATAGACTGAAATAAATTATGCCACATTTAATAGAGGAGGATCAATATGGATTGATAAAAAAGAATTTTAGCAGAACCATTCAGAAGTCAAGTCTGCAACAAGAGAAAAAGGAAAACTATTGATATTAAAATTAGATGTTTTTAAAACATTTAAAATTAGATGTTTTAAAATACAGCAAACCACTAATATTTGTCCATTTACATGAGGAATTTAAATGGGGGGGGAGAGAAATTGTGGCATAATTAGATAACTATATAGCCATAATCAGGCAGAAATAATAGTAAATGGTTCCAAATCAACAACTCTTCAAATTAAAAGTGGCGCAAAGCAAGGATATCCTTTCTCACCAATTCTTTCTGCGATGATGATAGAACCTTTAGCTAATTTAATCAGAAATGATAACAAAATTAAAGGGTATAAAATTGGTAAGGAAGAATTTTATTAAAATATTGAGAATTAGATGGAGGAAATATTAAAGTATAAATGTAGAGTTGAACGAAAACAATTATTTACTTAGAAAATGGATATAAAGAATGTGTCAAAAAAATTTAAATACATGATAGCAGCAACCCAAGCAATGGTAACCTTAAGATGGAACGAGCAAAAAAAAAAAAAAGGAACATAAAAATTGTATGAATATTTATCAGATTATATGCTTCAAGATTACATCACTGAAATGAGAATTAAATATACCAATAGACATCCTGGGAGTCGAAATATAGAATAAAATGGAAAGGGTAATACAAGGAATTGAATCAGATAATCTTCTTGATCAAACAAATAAAGCAAGCTGAGAAAGCAACAAGCATAGCCTTCTTTGTAAGTAGCATTATTTATAATTACTTGTGCATAATCAAGTAATCTTATATCACAAAAACACTATACGTGAAACTCTACATTGATATAATTTCTGATTATGGTAGCTGTAGTACTATTTAGTTGTACATTTTGGTAGCAGTTGTGTATTTTCATAAGGAGATGCTCCCTTCAGAAGAGATACCCACAAACCTCAAGACCAGAATGGCCACCAAAAAGAAAGCATCACTAGAATGGCCTCCAAAATGGCTGAGAAGCCAACTGCCAAAGAACATGGCACCATTACTGCTGTCGTCCTCACCTTTGTAAGTATGCTCAGATCTCTTGGGATGGGTGTCCAGTGAAATCATTCAACAGAAACTGGTAGTACCCCTGAAACATTCACTGCTCACCTGTAGGGCACACATACATAACAGTTATATAAACCCAAGCTTGAAAATGTACACTGCTTCAGTTATTAGTGACTGACCGTGGTTGTACTTGTGCTGTTTGACCAGAGGCTGATTGACACTACACTATTATAGTGCTATTTTTCTAATTTTCCTGAGATGGTTTTTAGGGTTTCTAGTTTGGAGAGACAGCAGAGCTCTGCAGCCGAGCACTCTAAAGGTCTCTCCTTAAACTGCCAATCCCATGATTCCTTAAGAACACAACCATGGCAGTTGAAGTGGAACAATAGCTCTATAACTCTGTGGTGTGAATTGGCACCATGATATGTCAGGTGATGCTACACATGCAGAAATTCTATCTTGGTAACTGTAGGGGCGCCTCTCTCTCTCTTCACTTCAAAAAATATAACTTCTATCATTCATGTCTCTCAGAACTACACAAACCAGCAGGAATCAAAGCCAGTGGGTACAGAGGGGTTACTATAATAAGGCTGAGTAATTGGATAGATTGGAAATACACAGAATATATAGGTTGCTTGCACAGCAGGCTTTCCATCAGGTCTGTTTACTAAAATGGATTTCCAAGCAGCTACTGTATAATCTGCTTTGGGAGGCAATACATCAGTTTGCCGACTGCTTTGAATTTGTTCCAGAATATCTTGGCTGCCTGTATACAGCTGCGTAAATGTGTCAGTGAAGACATTAGTAGAAGTTATGAATTGGGGAGGGGATGGAGTGGGAATGTTTTGAGTGAAAATAAAATAGATTTAGTACTTGCTCACCCATTACATTGGAGGTAGCGATAGTCATGATAATCTCCAGAAAGGTCCTGAGAGAGACCTTTTATTGCCTGCCGTGTTCATTTGCTATGCTTGTGGTGGCTAGTGGCAAAGTTAATGGTCCAAACGCCACAGCAGCCCCATGGGACTGGACTAAAACAATGAAGAGAGCATACAGAGTACTGTTGTATTTAGAGTTAAGAGGCAGATCCAGCATCAATATGTGTCTCTTTGCCATTTGAATGAGTTGTACTTCTACTGTTTGGTCAGTTCATGTCTATTTATTAAACATGTATTACTTATTTATTTCATTAATGTTCTGCCTTTCCCTTTGCTCAAGGAATCATAAATGTCTATCTTCACGATTAATCCTTTCAACAGTCCTGTGAAATTCGTTATCCTGAATGAGATTATGGGCACTTCCACAAAGACTAAAATACGCACTGAAGTAGGTTTAAATAACTCACTTTGGCATGAGTTTCAGTCCCCACATCTGAACAAAAACCTAGGCTTTTCCCAGAGGGGTGGCTACATGAAGGAGGAGACAGGAGGTGCAATGAGAAAAACCTTTCCTCATCCCCCCCCCCACAACTCATGCATCATCTCCTCATGCCAGGAGGATATGAGGAGGGAAGTTGTGGTGGCCAGGTATCTTTTAATTCACTTTTAGGGGCTAAATTGGCGGCTTGGGTGGAAGGGGTGACCAAAAGGTTTGGGATGGCAATGGAGACTCACCCCTGGGTAGTCCCAGGACTACCTGGAAATGAGTCTCCATAGGCCCAATACCCCGTTAGACCTGGGCCTTTTTAGAAGACCTAGCTCTAATGGGGTATCAAATTAATTCAAAAGGAAACCTTGGTTTGCTCCAAATTAATCATTTTTACCAGAGGCATCGTTTGGACGCCTCCGATAAAATCCGAGACAATCCTGGCTTTTGGGCTTGTCTGGATGGGCCCTATATTGTCTTCAAAAACACCAGCACACTGGGTTGATATAACTATATGGTGAACTTATGCACCACTGGAAAGGAACGTATGGAATATTTAAAATTATCCCACTTAGGAAGATCAGCAAAATGATTCCACAAGTTCCTAGGGGTGTAGTTTGCCATCTGCTATGATACATAGACCTCATATACAAGGAACACACTTCTTTCTGTTTCTCTTTAAATTATGTTATTAGTGTAGTTGTTTATAGTAAATATTATGGATAATTGGAATTTTATTCAGCCCTTCCCCTTCATTTCTGTGGTTGATTATCCTTATTCACTTGTTTTTTTTGCACAGGCTGTCGGTCTTTGAATGTTTTGTAACTGTCCCATTATCCCCCAGGGACGCCTGAAACCAAGAATAATAGTGAACCCTATATTTTGACTATAACTAGGATGGAAGCTTACCATGGATGTGTATTGGAGGACTTAGAGAGGCCCACAAACATATATATTTGTGGGCTTCTATTTTTGGAGCATGGGTAAATGCAACCCTGGATATCAAATCTGTGATTAAAGGAGGTCGTATTGTAATAGTAACTCAGGTTCTAGTCCAATATTCTAACTACCGTAGCATTCTGGCTCTCAGCTTCTAACTACAAACAAAAATCTAAGGTATGTAAGCTCAGTATATGCATTTTTAAATTATTTTATTTAATTATTTAGAAATAACTCTGTGTCAGTTCAGAAGTTTCTAACCTACACCAGTCATAATTCAGAAATTATTCTGTACCTAGGTGTGCAACAGCCAGAAACAACTTAGGTTCAGCCTTTTGCATGACTACCTCTCCCCCTATGAGGTTCGCCATGGAGGCCCTCCTCTCGATCTCACCTTTGTCACAAGCACGACTGGTGGGGATGAGGGAGAGGGCCTTCTTGATGATGGCTCTCCGACTCTGTAATGCCCTCCCCAAGGAGATTAGACTGGCCCCTTCTTTAATGATTTTTAGGAAGCAGTTGAAAACATGGCTTTGGAAACAGACATTTGAAAATGGTTAATTGTAAACCAAGAGATGGACATTTTAATGAGATTAATTTTAATTGGGTTTTATCACTTTTACCAACAAAAGTAGTTTCTGTGATGTTTTTAGTGGTATTATATGTCTTAATTGTTGTAAGGTTTTATATTTTTATGGGTGATGTTTATGAGTTATAATTAATGTTTATTGGGATTTATGTATTATTATTTGTCATTTTTTATTTGTTTGTTTGGATTTAATCTTTTTTGGCTTGGACATGTTACTGATATTATGTATATTGTTTCCTCTCATTGCAAGCCATTGGAGGGAACGGGATATAAATGAAGTATTATTGTTGTTGTTATTATTATCATTATAGTTCCATGAAATTCCATTAAAAGCAATAGAGAATGAGTCATTAATGGAAAGAGGTCCAAGTAACACCTTTATCTCAACTCTCCCTCACTGCATGGGACAGGGTTCCTGATCCAAGTGTAAAGACTACAGTCTGAAATATGCCAAAATTCCAACTAACCTGGAATTACTTGAATCCTGCAATCTTATTCAGGAATAATCCCCGGTAAATATCACTGTACTCCATTCTGAGTAAACATTTGTAGGGGTGTGAATATTTCAGTATGGGTGATTACAGGTGAAACTTTTTTACAATTTTTGTGTGTGTCAGGAGCGACTTGAGAAACTGCAAGTCACTTCTGGTATGAAAGAATTGGCCATCTGCAAGGACATTGCCCAGGGGATGCCTGGATGTTTGATGTTTTACCATCCTTGTTGGAGGTTTCTCTCATGTCCCCGCCTGGGGAGCTGAAGCTAACAGAGGGAGCTAACCCGCTCACTCTGGATTCAAACCACCAACATGTCAGTCAGCAGTCCTGCCAGCACAAGAGTTTAACCCATTGTGCCACCAGGTTCCTTTTAAACCATTTAAACTTGGGGTTTATACTGCATGCTATGTGAAAAGTGTAACATGCAATTTACAATTATTGCTTATCAACCCTCAGTGTCCTTCTCCAGCGAAAGTCTATTAAGTATAATACACCACTCAGAATTAATTGGGTATGGAGTTTTAAATTTTCACCATTTTGCTGCCATCTTACCATTCAGCTTAGTTCACAGTAATGAACACTCCTTCCTTCTTTTTCCATTTCCTTCTCCCCTTTTCCTTTTTTCCTCCCTTCCTTCCTTACTTTATTTTCTCTTCCTTTTTCACTGCCTTTCTACCTTTCATCCCCCTCCATTTCCTTCATTTGTGCTTTCTTTCTTTCAATTTATATGTTCAGATGAAAAATGCCATAATAACATTGTTGCATAATTCAGCAATCATTTTTAATTTTATTTTTTAAAAAACCATAGAAGGTGTTTAAAATCTCACTCTCCTCTCAAGGACACGAAACACGTCTTTTTACATAAGAAACTGAACTACAGTTGCCAATATTTATTGATGTTTTATTCTCATAATGGAATTGGCAAAATAAATAAGGCATCTGGGGAGTGAAGCTGCCAGAAGGGTTGTGAGCAAGCCCAGAGTTTTTAAATGGCTGCATCATTTTACAAATGCAAGAGGACTAGGCTTAAGAATTCATCAGTCAGCAAAAAATAAGAAAGAAGAAAAAGAAAAATCCACAGTGACTCTATTGTTATTCAGTTACACACACGCGCGCACACACAGTTAAGCTGTACCTGATTATCTGTTGTACTAAAACAGCAGCAAGATTTTTCATCTATGTTTAACGGTTGGTCTGAGTGATGTCAGAAAGACAGTTTGGGGGTAAACTAAATTATTCTGGGAGGGATCATTTTCATAGCTGAAATCAAGCACCTGAGTCTTCTGCTCTTCAAGCATTGTTTAGTTCATCTGTTTTTTCTTGCTCTTGTCAATAATAAAACTTTACAGTTGGCAAGGGAATTTCTGTAGGCTAGTAACAGTGGCTTTTCAATCAGCCAGCGTGGACATTCTTTGGCTGTCAATGCAGCTAATGAAAAGTTTTACTGCCCCACAGGGCAGCCCCATAGGGTGGGGTGATGATTCCTTATAATGTATGGCTCTACTGATAGTCTCGCCTGTATTTTGAATTTGTGGAACTGCTTCAGTAAAATCTAAGCTTGGTCTGGAAAACACAAAGTCTGTTTGATGTTATAATCAATGCCATACTCTTAAAACACAGTATTAACCATGGCATTAGCTCTGTGGTTTCCAAATCAATGTTGTTTTATTCAAGGCAAGAATGAGGGATATGCAGCCTCTCAGATGTTTTGGGCTACAAATCCAACATTTGAAAGATGGGATTTTCCCTTCATCAATTCATGGAGGGTACATAACTTTCTCTCAATCTCTTCTTCTTCTTCTTCTTCTTCTTCTTCTTCTTCTTCTTCTTCTTCTTCTTCTTCTCTCTCTCTCTCTCTCTCTCTCTCTCTCTCTCACACACACACACACACACACATGCACAGTCTTAGGGAAGATTGAGGTTTCCTTAATATGCAGTTTCTCTTTATTCTCAGGAAATGTTTGCACTTAGAAAGAGAGAGAGAAAAGTTTTCTGTATACCATCAATATTGAAAAGAATTCTCAAATACAATACAGGGTTTCATTTATGTGCCTTCTCTACATTGGTAGAAGAGGAATTCAGTTAGTGTTTTTCTCCTTTTCATTGTAATATTTAACAGGAGAAGCTGCATTGCTTGAATTCTGTTCAATGCAAAAGTCCAGACCAAAGTTTGTACTTTCCCACTCCAGATCCATCCATCTATTAGCTAATTCCATCTCTATCCACTGACTTCTTCAACATTTAAATTATCCATGTATCAGTATAAGTCAAGCATTTGGGAGAATTGTTTTTCCCGTAAACTTCACCATACCTAGTTTTGAAATTTAATGGAAAATTTTCCTACTTTCATCACACCTAATCCTTCTATCTGCTTTCTTTAAATATACTTAACTCATGTATTAAGGTAAAGGTTTCCCTGACGTTAAGTCCAGTCATGTCTGACTCTGGGGGTTGGTGCTCATCTCCATTTCTATGCCGAAGAGCCAGCGTTGTCTGTAGACACCTCCAAGGTCATGTGGCTGGCATGACTGCATTGAGCACCATTACCTTCCCGCCGGAGCGGCACCTATTGATCTACTCACATTGGCATGTTTTCGAACTGCTAGGTTGGCAGAAACTGGAGCTAACAGCGGCCGCTCCCGCCTCTCCCGGGGTTTGAACCTGGGACCTTTCGGTATGCAAGTTCAGCAGCTCAGTGCTTTAACACACTTCTCATGAGGGACGCTTTGCCTGGCTTTGTGATGAGGTTGTCAAATATCTGTTTCATTGTTCATAATAGAACAAATGTGTAGTCCTTGTACTGCTGGCCTTTCCGTCCAAAAAATCCCATTTTAAAAAAGAACATGTAACAACAAGCATTCCATTTCCCAAACTAGCAGCATATGGAAGCACAGAAGGTTTTGTGCCATTGCTGCCATCCAGCAACATTTTGTAACTGACAAGACACTGGGAATATAACCTCCTTCATCTGCCACCTTCATCACATTTTCCTATCAGAAGAGGTAACAGCTAAATAACAGGCCCATAGTGTTGTGTTGATGCAATTGTTTTATTGGCTGGCTCAGTTTTGATATCTGCCAATTCATCACTGAGACAAATGCACCAGACATTTAGTAAATAGATTCACTACATGGCAGTTTTCTATTAATTTTCTATGGTCCATTTTTAATGGCTTTTGACTGCTGTTGTAGCAATATAGCTGTCAGCATCAATAATATTAAGCATAAAACATACAATAAACATTTCCCATGGCTCTGTTTTCAGCTTGCTACTTCCCATTTTGCTTTATTGATCAGTTATGTACATAATATATTGAATATCATTTCTTCTCTTGTATCTATTTATATGTGGATAATTCTGAAATGAGTTCAAAATACCAATCTTACATAAATAACTTTGCTCTTAGGGAGAGGAAGCCTGGTGCTGGGATGGATCCAAACTTAGGAATGCCTAAAGTAGGTCCACTGAAGTCAGTAGAACAAGTTAGTAATGACTAATTAAGTCCTACTTACCGTCTATCAAAACTTTTGCTATAAGTATGACTACATTTTGCTCCAATTTTTATTGTTGGAGCATGTATTTAACAATGTTTCATGCTTTCTATGACCAACCATAGAATAATGAAACCAGCCACAAAAAGTTGGGTTAAATAAGGGCCACTTTATTTTATCTGTTTCTTATTTAAGCTGATTCTTATGTTCAGGTTCAATCAACTTCAATAAGAAACAGATCAAATAAACATGAAACAATCCCAAATTTGGATCCATTCCACCATCTACTTCTCTCAATAAAAACAAAGGTATTCATCTAAACCAGACCAATTTTGTGATGGACCTTAGCCTACCCCCTTAGCCTTTCCTTGGGCAAAACACCTAAACCTCAAGAGCAATCTAATAGTTAGGTTGCTCTTGGGGGTGGGGCACAAGACCTTGGACTATACTAGTGAGAGCAAACCCCCAGGTAGACTCCTTATCTACCACCCAAGCCCCAGGACCTGTGGAGGCCCATTGCAGAGTTTTATCTTCATCCAAAGTGTGTCATAACAAACTCTTAAAATTTCCCCTAAGTAAAGGTAAAGGTTTCCCCTGACGTTAAGTCCAGTTGTGACCAACTCTGGGTGCTTTTTCATTGTGAAAATAATCCATTAATGACCCTCTTTTCCTGTCACAAATTTATAACTGTTTCAGGTGCATATTTCTCCGTAAACGATGCATTACTGGGTGTAGTGTGAGTGTGTGGCCAGTATTCTAAAGGAAATCTCTAATGGAGAAGCCCCAGACCTTTTCAGGTGCTCCAACAGGGAAGATGACTTTTCTAGTATGTTTAAACCTCTCTTACCCCTGTCTTCTTGTTTGTTTGCTGTTATATCATAACATCATAGCACACCATACTGTCATAGCATTATAGTGCTATTACAACTACATTTTAAAAATAATTAGATGACGCAGTCAGAAAACTAAGGAAGACATAACTGCTCCACTGTGTATTCACAATTGTGGCACTACTGTTGTGGTTTTAAATGCCCCTCCCCAGTTTACCATTACAACCAGCAGCCCACCAAATGAGAGAAGTGTGTTCAACTGATGAGGTTGTGACAATTAGAAGCAGAACTCCTGTCACAATTCTTCATTGCAGCTTGTTCACTGACAGGAGGGGTTGGAAACATTATCAACTTCGCTTTGTGCCACTGCTGTTAATATACATTTAGGTGACTGGGCCAGGATTGTTACTTAGCCATACATTTGCACTTAAGTAGGCAATGTAGTATATCAGTAACCACCTGTAAAGAATTCCAAATGAGTCGTGATGGCATAGATCTGACTTACTATGTTAATTCATCAATTACATTCCAGCCATGTAGTCGTGTTCAGGTCCCAGTGAGCTTCTGATTTGCCCATGGATCAACATTGTGCATACACAAGCTTTCATGTTCACCTTAATAGAACGTAAAAGTAGATAATCTTTTGAAAACAACATGTAAGACTAGCATTATGCTTCTGTTCAGATGAACAGACCCTTTTTGTACAGTTGAATTTCTACTATAAAAGAAAGAAATTGCTTAAGGGGTATGATGAGGGATTATATTACTTTGGAGAGCAATATTAGTCATTGTATTCACTGAGAATACACTGGTGCAATCACAGCAGGCCAAAATTTTTCCTGTGCTTGTGCAAGCAGCCAATTTATACAAGCAGGTGTGGTTTTATCAGTGTGTGTAAGGAGGTCTTTGAGACCTTCTTAGGCAGGTACATCCTAAACTGTGCACTACTCTGTGATACATCGAGATAATTCCTCTTTTCAGTCCATATACATACATATATATGTATATCTATACATACATGTATATCTACTACCACCAGCTCCTTAGTACTGTTAGCTGTCTTTGACATTCTTCGCATTCACCTCATTAGGGGAAAATATTGCCTACTGCTGCATATGGCTAGCATATGGATTCACCAAATGAAATAAGCTGAGCAGAGTTTATGCTCTCATTCTTCAGCAGAAAGGGGTTGTTAACATAAGGTGGTGTGTTCATGTCTCCAAGCTTTAAATGAAGAGAAAAGCAGACATCTGGGTTGCCTCAATTTGAGCATTGGACTTAGTAGATTAATGTAACAAGACAGATCAAAGCTGACAGTTGGACATTGTCCTAACTTTTTATTTGAACATCAAGTAATGGTGAATTACAGAAGAAAGGAGACTGGAGAGAAACACAGATATCAAGCCACACAACAAGCATAATTGTTTTAATACCTGCCAATTGAATTTTAAATAGTGATATTTTCTGTACATGCATCTATATATATTATTTAATTTCCTCAGTTCCTGGCAGACCAGAGAGCAGTGATGGTGGAATTTGTGAGGTAGAGGCTAAGACTGGGAGCCAGTCTTTTTCTTCTGGAATTTTCTGAATTGGGACTGTATCGCCACTGCAGCTTTCTCTGTTTCTGGTGCCTCCATGTCTATATCAAAATCCTCCTGGACTTTCTTTTGATCATCTGCATCAGAAGACACAAACAAAAGAAAAGGCCACAATAAATGAGTACATCTTTGAGAACAAAACACACATTTCTGGTGCACTTATCTGTCAGTTGCATGTTGGTATTTAAATAGGACTGAAACTAACTATTGTTTTAATTTCCCTTAATAACCATGGTAATGCTAGGTTGAAGACATTGTTGACATAATTTGGAAAACTAACCATGCTGTCTTGGAGATCTGGGGAACTGTATTTCAATTTAGCAACAATTAACAAAGTTGATCACATACAATTTTTTCTGGATTACATATGTCGGAGGATATGCGTAAATTGTTCCCTGGGGTAACTCCCAGGGTAGTAAAATACAATTCCCAACATGCAACCCAAATTGTAACATGAGTGGAAGGAAGGAAGAAATACATGCTTGTGTCCTATTCTAAAAAATGGCCAATGACTGGTACATACAGAAAGAACAAAGCTCATTTTTCTCCACACCTGTCCAGAGAAGACAATCCAAGGAGACACATTTAATCAGCACCACTGTAGGCTGATAAGACAAATTCTGGCACTTTGATGAATGGTACCATTTTCAGCAAAATGCCAAGCACTATCAAGTCTAATGTATTCAATGTAAAATGTTGCATTCATAAAATTAGTAATGGCAAGGGTGAACTAATTAAATTAAATTTTCTGTTTTGATTTTTAATGCTTTAAAATGGCTTTTATTTTACCTATGATTTTACCTATTAGACTCATGTGTTTCCTTTTTATCAAATAATAGCTTTAAAGTGGAAGTAACTGACAATTATATACACATCTAAGGCTAGAAATTTTAGTTTAAAAAGTCCTTAAAAACTCAAGTTGATTTATCTCCAGGTCAGTACTATACCTTAACTCTTATCAAAAAGGGACTCATCTCTTTCTTTGAGTAGAGTAGTGAAAGGTGAGAACTTAGTCCAGTAAAGGACAATGTAAAAGAGGTATTGAGATGCTCTATTGTCTCCTCAACGATGCCACTTCTGGCTTTTATGAATATCTGGGTGGAAAAATAACACTGACAACCAGGGCAAATTGGCCCCTGATGTGGCACTGGTGCTGTCCATTCTCCACAGAATGACCCTTGTGTCACGACCCAGGCGGCAGAGGCACCAATAACCATACACAGAGGCCAGAATCTAACTAATATCTTTATTGAAGGAATATATAAAGTTAATAAAAACAAGTATAGAAAATAGTCCAGAATTAGACCCTTCAGGAAAGGTCAGAATTAGTCCAAAAAAGCAATGTCCAATAAGAAATATTAAGGTCCAAAGTTGTAATCCAATAACCGAAACACTCACTTTGCCAAGCAAAGTGAGGGGAGATGACAAGGTCCTTAGTCCATAAAACTTGAGCGTGGCTAGGAAATAACTTGATACTTGAAACAAGGCTTGAACGTGGAACAAGGTAACTAAGAACAAGAACAAGGTCCGTGGAATAACTTGGTAAAATCCGTGAAACAAGGCAAGGATTAGTCCTGGGAAACAAGGCAAAGTCCGTAGGTAAACAAAGGCTGGGAAGCAAGGCGAAGGCTGGATAGCAAGGCAAGGCTTGAGCTGAAGCGAGGCTTGAATCGGAGCGCGCTGTCCAGACACAACTCGCTCCGTAGGCTGACGAATTGACTCCGCGAAGTTGCTACGCGGGCAAAACACCTATATAGAGTCCAACTTTCTCACCAAAGCGGTTCTCTGGGAATCAGAAACGAAAGCTAAACTCTGAGACCAGATGTTAAACTCCTTAAAGATTCTCACGAGAACCAATGTTAATTGGCAACATTCTTAGCTGCTATCCTCGCACTCCTGCGCGAAGCTGAATCCAAACTTCTCTGTTGTTTACAAAACTCCCGGCGCAAGAACACGGGAGAAGTAGGCTCTGGGGTTGTTTGACATACTTCTGGGGCACAACTTTCTTGCAGGTGCAAGGTTTCCAGATCTGCCTGGGAAGGATCTGGCTGAGAGGAATCCAGTTCAGACTGGGAAGGTAAAAAACCCAAGTTTTCATCTTCATCAGGGATTACAATGTCCTGAGCAGGACTACAAGGCCCATGGTTCATCACACTATCCCCCTCCTCAGGGCCCCTCCCAAACTGGGGTCCTCTCCCCGAGGCGCGAGGTCGCGGTTTGGTGGGATAGGTCAGATGGAAGCGACGGGTTAGATCAGGAGCATGGACTGTGGAGGCGTCTTCCCAAGAGCGTTCCTCAGGCCCAAAACCCACCCAGTCAATGAGATATTGTAGGCGGCGGCGATGAAAGCGAGAATCCAAAATGTCCTCAACCTCGAACTCCTCCTCCCCATTCATCAAAACAGGAGGGGGGGCCGGTTGGTCTGTATCAGGACGCACACCATCCGCCGGAAGGAGCAGGGAACGGTGAAACACTGGGTGAATGCGCATTGAACGCGGAAGTTGGAGTTTGAAAGTCACGGGGTTTAATTGCGCCACCACTGGATAGGGGCCAATGAAGCGGGCATCTAACTTCCGGCATGGGCGGTGGGAGGGCAGAAAGCGAGTGGACAGAAAAACCCGATCTCCTACCTTGATTTCGGGGCCCGGCTGGCGGTGTTTGTCAGCGTGGCGTTTATAGTCCTCCTTGGCTTGGTCCAGTTGCTGGAGCAAAAGTTGTTGCACCGCTGTGAGTTCCTGCAGCCAATCCTCTGCTGCGGGAACTTCTGAAGTTTCAATGACAGGGGGAAAGAAACGTGGATGGAAACCGTAGTTTGCAAAGAACGGCGTTTCTTTTGTAGAAGCTTGAACTCCATTATTGTAGGCAAACTCAGACAGTGGTAACAGAGAAGCCCAATTGTCCTGTTGGTAGTTTACATAACAGCGAAGATACTGCTCCAAAGTGGCATTGGTGCGCTCCGTTTGCCCATCTGTTTGGGGATGATGAGCTGAAGATAAGCGAGAGTCTATGCCCAGTAGTTTTTGTAGTGCCTTCCAAAAACGAGAGGTGAATTGAGATCCACGGTCTGTGACTAAACTCTTGGGCAATCCATGTAGTCTGAAAACATGCTGAAGAAATAGATCCGCAGTTTCTTTGGCCGTGGGGAGGCCTTCGCAGGGAATGAAATGGGCTAACTTGGTGAATAGGTCCACCACCACTAAGATCGTGGTGAATCCACAGGAAGGTGGTAGGTCAGTGATGAAATCCGCGGAAATTATTTCCCATGGGCGAGATGGGGTAGGAAGGGGGTGCAAAAGCCCTGAGGGCTTCTCCCTTCGTATCTTGGAGCGCTGGCATACTGGGCAGGTGTTGACATATTTTTCCACATCCTTGCGGATCTTGGGCCACCAAAAATCTCTTAGGATCAAATGCATGGTTTTAAATAGTCCGAAGTGTCCTGCTGGTTTGCAGTCATGACACAGACGAAGCGCTTTTTCCCTGCCCGGTCCGGGTGGGATATAAACATGATTTCTATAGCAGAGCAGCCCATCTTTAAGCGAAAAGGGAAAATGCAGACCTTGGCGAAGTTGGTCCTGCGCCCAGGCATCTGCTTGCTGACTAGCCCTGATTTCTTGAGCACAGATGGGTCCTGGAGTAGGGGAAGTTGAACCAATGGGACTGGATTTGGTGTTCCCCACTGTGAGCGTGGCAAAGTTCTCAGGTTGTAGCAGTTGGGATTCAAAGGTCTCCTTGCGTCCTGCAGCGTATTCCGGTTTACGTGACAGGGCGTCTGCTTGCTTGGTTTGAGCTGGGGTCACATAATGGATCTGGAAGTTGAAACGTTCAAAGAATAAAGCCCAACGTTGCTGCCTCTGATTTAGTTTGCGGGCAGTTCTTAGATGTTCTAGATTACGATGATCAGTGTGGACTTCAATGGGGAATTTGGCCCCTTCTAGCCAATGTCTCCAAGTTTCAAAGGCTGCCTTTATGGCCAGTAGTTCTTTTTCCCAAATGGTGTAATTCCTCTCTGGTGTGGTTAGTTGACGAGAATAAAAGGCACAGGGGTGGAGGTGATCTCCCACCGGTTGTAAGAGTACAGCCCCAATTGCCACATCAGAGGCGTCCGCTTGCACCACAAAAGGGGTTCCAGGATTTGGGTGCTGTAGAATTGGCTGGGAGGTGAATAGTTTCTTCAGTTGCTGGAACCCTTTCTCTGCTTGATCAGTCCAGCGGAAAGGCTGCTTTCCACGGATGCAGCTAGTGATGGGGTCGGACCAGCGGGCAAAATCTGGAATGAACTTGCGGTAGTAGTTCGCGAACCCCAAGAAACGCTGCACCTCTTTCTTGTTAGTTGGCGCCCGCCATTCCAATACTGCTGAAACTTTGGCTGGATCCATGGAAAGCCCTAGAGGCGAGATGCGGTAGCCAAGGAAATCTACCTCTTGTAGATCAAAAGCGCATTTTTCTAGCTTGGCATAAAGTCCATGATCCCGCAGTCGTTGCAACACCATTTTGACGTGGTTCTCATGTTCTGATTGTGATCTGGAAAACACCAAAAAATCGTCCAGGTAGATTATCAAGAATCTGTCTAGATAGTCCTGAAAAATATCGTTGACAAAATGCTGGAACGTTGCGGGAGCTCCGCATAAACCGAAATTCATAACTCGGGACTCGAATAATCCGAATTTAGTCTGGAAGGCGGTCTTCCACTCGTCCCCTTCTCTGATGCGAACTAGATTATAAGCCCCCCGAAGATCCAGCTTGGTGTAGACCTTGGCTCCTCGAAGTCGGTCCAGTAGATCCGAGATTAAGGGCAGGGGATAGCTGTTCCGCTTGGTGATATTGTTCAATGCTCTGTAGTCCACCACCAAGCGTAATTCCCCTGACTTCTTCTTCACAAACATCACTGGGGAGGCGGCTGGGGATTGAGAGGGTCTGATGAACCCCTTGCGAAGGTTTGTCTCTAAGAATTCCCTGAGAGCTTCTTGCTCTGGTTCAGTCAGGGAGTAGAGATGCCCTCGCGGGATCGGGGCCCCCTCCACCAAGTCAATGGCACAGTCATAAGGTCTATGTGGGGGTAATTTTTCGGCTTCTTTCTCATTGAATACATCCCAATACTCGGAGTACTTCTTTGGCAAGGTGATGATGGGCTCGGAGTCTGTGGCATGGCATACCTTGGCTACGAGGCAATGGTTTTGGCAGTACGGTGAAGCAAACTGCAGTTCTCTGTTGGACCAGGAGATGTTAGGGTCGTGGAGTGTCAGCCATGGAATTCCCAAAATCACAGGGAAATGGGGAACCTCGGTAACAAAGAAGGAAATCTCTTCCATATGTTCCCTTATCCACATCCTGGTGGGTTCCGACCACTGGCTTACGGGGCCCGTCTTGAGGGGACGGCCGTCTATGGCTTGCACCACACGGGCATTCTTGAAATCATGATATTGTAATCCCAGAGAGTCGACATACTCTCTATCGATGAAATTGTTGGTAGCTCCAGAGTCTATCATGGCGTGGATCATGACGGGTCCCCTTTTTGCTGACCATAATGTGACCACGAGAAGGAACAGGACCCCGGTTGGCGGCTCTTGGATGGATTTTTTGACCGGGTTGGCGAGCCTCTCTACACCCGGTCGTTGGCTTCCCCCGCCGGCTGTGTGCCAGTCGGCTCAGACGCCTTCGACTCCGTGGAGGACGCCGCCGCAAGACGGGCGGCAGGCTTCCCTTTGGCTGGGCACTCTCTGGCGAAGTGGCCCCCGTTCCCGCAGTACCAGCAGAGGTTCAAGCGTTGACGACGGGCCTTCTCGGCGGCATCTAGTCTGGGACGCACATTGCCCAACTGCATCGGCACCTCCTCGCCTCCTCTGGGGTATGGGGTTGGCGGCGGGGGTCTCCACACCGGACGTGGCTGAACACTGGCGGGAGCGGGGGGTTTTGCCCCGGCTCTACCGCCCTGGCCTCGAACCCATTGTTTCCTGTTGGCAATCATGACTTCAGCCCGTAAACATTGATCAATGAGTGCCTCGAGGGTCTGGGGAGGATCCACCTTGGAGATTTCTTCCAGCATTTCAATGTTGAGACCCTCCCGAAATTGTCCTCTGAGGGCTACATCGTTCCAGCCGGTGTTGTGGGCCAGCACGCGGAACTCGGCTATGTACTGAGACATGGGTCTGTCTCCTTGAAGGAGGCGCCGGAGTTTGTGACCGGCTGCCTCCAAATTGTCCTCGATTCCCCAGGTCTCCTTAAGGTGATCCAAGAAGCGTTGTGCTGAACTTAGGTGGGGGGAGGCTTGATCAAACAGGGCCGTCGCCCAGCTAGCCGCTGGTCCGTCTAGAAGACTGTAGACCCACGCCACCTTGATGTCTTCTTGGGGAAACTCGGCATCACGGGCCTCTAGATAAGCTTGACATTGGCGGCGGAAAACATGAACCTTAGCAGCTTCTCCAGAAAACTTGGTAGGCAACGCCATGGCCGGGAGGCGAACTCCGCGCTCCCTCAACCCTTTTATTTCTCCATCCTGCGCGTTGAGTCTGTCACGGATGCGGTCCACTTCGTCCTTGCTGATGGTGTAGCTGAGCGGCTGTCCAGCCGGCGCGGCTCCGGTAGACATCCTGGCCTCGGTTAGTTGGTGCTTATGGGTGGCGGAGTCAAACTGTCACGACCCAGGCGGCAGAGGCACCAATAACCATACACAGAGGCCAGAATCTAACTAATATCTTTATTGAAGGAATATATAAAGTTAATAAAAACAAGTATAGAAAATAGTCCAGAATTAGACCCTTCAGGAAAGGTCAGAATTAGTCCAAAAAAGCAATGTCCAATAAGAAATATTAAGGTCCAAAGTTGTAATCCAATAACCGAAACACTCACTTTGCCAAGCAAAGTGAGGGGAGATGACAAGGTCCTTAGTCCATAAAACTTGAGCGTGGCTAGGAAATAACTTGATACTTGAAACAAGGCTTGAACGTGGAACAAGGTAACTAAGAACAAGAACAAGGTCCGTGGAATAACTTGGTAAAATCCGTGAAACAAGGCAAGGATTAGTCCTGGGAAACAAGGCAAAGTCCGTAGGTAAACAAAGGCTGGGAAGCAAGGCGAAGGCTGGATAGCAAGGCAAGGCTTGAGCTGAAGCGAGGCTTGAATCGGAGCGCGCTGTCCAGACACAACTCGCTCCGTAGGCTGACGAATTGACTCCGCGAAGTTGCTACGCGGGCAAAACACCTATATAGAGTCCAACTTTCTCACCAAAGCGGTTCTCTGGGAATCAGAAACGAAAGCTAAACTCTGAGACCAGATGTTAAACTCCTTAAAGATTCTCACGAGAACCAATGTTAATTGGCAACATTCTTAGCTGCTATCCTCGCACTCCTGCGCGAAGCTGAATCCAAACTTCTCTGTTGTTTACAAAACTCCCGGCGCAAGAACACGGGAGAAGTAGGCTCTGGGGTTGTTTGACATACTTCTGGGGCACAACTTTCTTGCAGGTGCAAGGTTTCCAGATCTGCCTGGGAAGGATCTGGCTGAGAGGAATCCAGTTCAGACTGGGAAGGTAAAAAACCCAAGTTTTCATCTTCATCAGGGATTACAATGTCCTGAGCAGGACTACAAGGCCCATGGTTCATCACACCTTGACTGATCCATGAATCACATTAGCATTCATAATTTTGACCCCCCCCCCCAACCTCTTCTTGACATATACATGAGATTGACTTATACATGAGTATATTAACAAAGTGTCTTTCATTCTTTTAAAGAGTCCTATGCAAGAAATGCTCCAGAGAACAATGAAGCCCCAAAACACAAGAATCTACAGAGCTCACTTGTTCCAAAAGGTGTACTCCACAAAAAAATGCTCAATTTTTGTGCAAAAATTATGCCCCACAAAAATTTACAAATAAATAAATAAAAATGAAACATTCATAATAGCACCTTTCCTATCTGTGAGCAGGAATTGAATCTATGGATATATATATATATATATATATATATATATATATATATATAGAGAGAGAGAGAGAGAGAGAGAGAGAGAGAGAGAGAGAGAGAGTGTCAAGAGATCCCCAACCTGTTCTGTAATCATCTGAACTTTCATAACTTTCTTTTTTTGCTCCAAATCTACAATAGTCTGTTATCATGTTTCATGGGTAGGGAGTACTAATTTGGATGTACAAAACCTCTATACTCTCAGGACAAATCAAATCTGACATTGCTTAACAAAATTCTATACTTGTACCAGAGGAACATTAAAATAAACATTTCATAATTTAGGGTTAAATAAGAGAGGTATTTTGCTAATGCTAATAAGCTATTTTGCATTCATAGGAAGCACACTATACAGACATGATAGGTAGGTAGGTAGGTAGATGGATAGATAGATGATAGATAATTTCTGTGTAATGATTACAACTTCTTTAGAGATGCAAATGAAAATGTAGATCATGGCTAAATTTGTCATTTTTGCTAGGCCTTCTGGTTACGAATAATATAACTGTGAAAGTAAACGAGTTATTCAGTTCAGTTGGAGAGCAAATACGTTAACTTTATAATGTGTTTCAGTGCAGCACAATCAATAAAAAGGAATGAATAAATGGTGAGCAAACTCTTGAGATATGCAGTACAAGCATAATTACTCATGACCAAGCCTTCAGCTAATTTCTTGCTTTACTTTCCAAGCTGGAACTGAAATGAGTGATGGCAATACCGGTAAGTGAAAAGCATTCCCTTTTTCTCTAGCGTCATGAATACCAAATCATCCTGTGCTGTTCTGGGCAGGCAAGACAGCTTTCTAAAGATTTGTTTTTCAGAAATAAAAATTGGAGGGATAGAATTACACACAAGATCATTTGTCATTTTTAGATTTCATCTTACTGTATCTGACAGATAAAATTAACTTGTCTGCATTGGTCTAACAACATAAGTGATACAATACAGAAATAGCATTTAAACCATTGATAGAGCAAAGGGTTATTTGCAAAAAAAAAAGTTTGCTTCCCATGTATTGTACCACCCAGAAAACTGAAGGTACATAAATATATGCAGCATGTGCAATCAAACACTGAACCTCTTGGCGACCTGGCTGTCTTTAAGGCTGGGATTATATGATATGCATCATACAGTTGCATGAAATTAACAACTCAATTTCTTTGTTTTTTCACATTTTTCACCCAATTGCTGTTTCAGGGGCTGTTGTTCTGAAGTTCATTACTTTCCCCCTATGTATATCTTCAACAAACAACAGCACCAGTTCCTTTTCTAATTTCTAACATTTTATGCTTCAGGATTTCAATAAATGGCAGTTGTTGAAGACCACGCCCTTGATGTTATTTAGACAATGCAGTTATAGTACTCCATCATATGTTGTGATGTGTTTTACTATTTCATCAGATGAAGGCAGAGAAGTATCTTCTTCCTGTTTCTCTGAACTGCTGGCATGGAGTCCCTGTAGAACATCACATGATGCAGGGCTGCTTCTGGCAGGACTCCATGGGTTTCCGGGGGTGGAGAGAAATAGACTCCTCATACAAGAAAGCCAGAGAAGGCAAAAAGGAAGCAAGGGACAGCAGGGAAACATTGTGGGTAGGGATACCATGATGGCCCCAATGGTAGGGAATGCAGCGTGATGCTGCCCCATGATTTCCCACGCCATCCCCTACTGTCCTCCTCTAATTGCACCTGGAACTGTTTGTATATACTCTGCCTATATTTGAGTTCCATGACCTTGACAGATAGGTTCTTAACATTTTCTTTGGATTAAGCTATGGCCACCATTCTCAGAAAAATACACATGAAGATATGTGCACCAAATTATAAATATAATTTATTTTTATTGCAATAGAAATTGGTTTCCTTGACTCAGTCAAGAATGAAAAAAATGTGAGGAGGACTAACTTTTTACTTTAAAATGCACAATGACAGAGAAAATTTACATTAATAAGAAGGGAAGTGAGGGAACAATAATTTTGCACCCTATTCATAGACACTTTGAATTCCCTTCACAAACCCCAAGTTAGCAACCTCTGGTTTATGAGCTACTATAGTAGATACTGGAGTGGAAAATTGGATTTTCATAAAAACCATAAACATCTTTTACTACTACAGTACTAGGGCAAAGTATCCATTTATGTAACAAACCATTTCTCAAATAATATAGTAGAATGAGAAAACTGGTTTATAAAAATTAATGCCAGCAAATTCTATTTTTTAAAAAAGAAACAAACCAATACTCATCAAACTGTGGAAAATCACTCATGAAACTTTGGACTCCTGTTTTCTAAAGCTTTTTCTTCTTACCTCAAAATCTGCAAACAGATTAGTCCTGCAGTGCCAAATTTCATCCAAGTTATTTTCTGCATGTAAATGAGAGAAATTGCTGCCTGATCTATCTTAAGATGAGGGCATTCTCTGAAGTCCCATTTGTTTCCATGGGATTTTTTTTTTTTTTTGGCCAGCCAGTGCAATACTACAGTATTTGATGGTGGCTGGGTTTAAGCCTGTTGTTTTAAAGAAGGAATTTCCTAACACCCTGAGACATCTGTCTCATCCCTCTCATCTTCCACTGCAAGAATGTTTATACAGTATCCACAAAATAGTTTTGGAAACATAATATGAAATTTACACTGCACACTACTAAAAGTGAACAGCTTCCTTTCTTCATGATATTAGTGTCACAGAAATTTAGACACCACCTGATAATCTCAAACGAAATATGTCTAATACAAAATGTAAGTTTTTGATTTAACATGTGTTAATTTCTTTGAATTCCACATTTCAAATCGTTGGTACCCTTAATGTTGCAACATCCAGCTCACCAAATGAAATGACTAAAATTCAAATCACTTTTTCTCCCACTAGAGTTTCATCAGCTGATTAGAACTTCTCCAAAAAATGTCAAGACATTCTTTGAGCTTTATTATTATTGTATTTATTTATATTTATTTATATCCTACCTTTTCCCCAGTTCACCTCATATAAAACTATCAAAAATACAAACAGTTATTTATTATTTTATTTTATTTCCAATATTTCTATCCCGCCCTTCTCACCCGAAGGGACTCAGGGCGGCGTACAACTGGCAACAATTCGATGCTGACACTTAAAACATAATGATTAAAAAACCCGAATAGACTACCCATCTCATATTGCAAGGCAGGGATGTCACTAAGATTCATATACCGAGTACAGTAAACCATGGTGTCATCCCAGAGGGTCTCCTCCATAATACAATATGTCAGAAAATCTGACAAAATCAGCAACTGTAAAAACCACCACTAATGACAACCATAGCTTGTCCTTTAAGGAAGTGCAGATGAAACAACATAATTTTAAGTGAGATAGTAATTTGGTAATTCCAGAATCCATGGGCATTATAAGGTTCAAACTGAATTAACATAGAGTTTTAGTCTTGCAGCTATGTTAGTACAATGGATGTAAACTGGGATTTTGAAACATATCTGTGGTTATACAGTCTTTGCCTGCCTATATAAAGATGTCAGGGAAGACACCGGTCTAATTTCTCTTGGAAAGAAGTTCCAGAGCCTTGGAGCAACCACCAAGAAGGTCCTTTCTTGTTTTCCCACCAGATGTGCCTGTAAGGATGGTGGGACAGAAAGAAGGATCTCCAAATCCCATGACAGGTGCAGGCTCATGTGAAGAAATATGATCCTTCCAATAATATTGCACCTGACCTGTATAATTCATACCCCAAACTTGGAATTGTGCCTATAAGTGGACTGACAATGGAGCGTTTCCACAAGGGGACTTAATATTCAATGGAGCAATGCTCCTTAGTGAAGAACATCCGTGGCCAAAATAAATTCATAACTTTTTCACATTAGCATCATGCAGAACTCCTTTAATATATCTGAGAAAAGGAGAATTAATTAATCTTTCGCTTTTAAACCATAAATTACCCTTTGATCCAAAAGAGATGACTACTGCTGGTCAAAGTTTCCTTTTCCTTGACCTTAATTCTTTTCTTATCAAGTTCTGCAAAGTTAAGTTTTGATGTGCGGCATGGCAGTTAACCTCTTACAAGAGAGTGTTATTTCAGTTCACATCTTTGAAGTGTTTGATTAATCTTTTCTTCCACATTGTAATAATGAGAGAACAAGAATACTTGCACAGAGAGAGGGAGAGAGTGATGTGAGAGGATATACACACAGCAAGAAATGAGTACATCAGTATAGATGTGAGAAATAAAAATAGTCATAAAGGCAATGCATAATATTAAAGATTAAAGTGATCCTCAGCCCATTAAGGAAATATTGATTTTGAACAACTGATATGGTGACAAATGTTTGGCTCTTTAAATGCTAATGCAGAGCTGTTTAACTAGCAATTTATTTCTGTTCTGCGGTGACTTCACAAGCTGTAATATGGTCAGAATTACAGTCCTAGGTTTCACACTCAGCCTGTGCCAGTGTTCCTCCCTTAACCTTCATGCACCAAGATGAGACATTTGGTCCTTCAGAGCCATGTTTGGAAGCACAATGCACATAGAAGAAACCTGTAATGTAGGAATTCCAACATTATTACATGAATAGTTGTAAAACATAACTGCTTGTTATATGCAAAAGATTTCTAAAATGCTTTTTAAAAAATCATAGATGGGACAAAATGTACTGAATTGCATTATTGTTCTTGTCAGTGTGTGTATGTGTGTGTGTGTGACCTTTGGTGACCTCATGATTTTCATGGGGTTTTCTTGCACAAAGTATACTCAGAAGTGGTTTTATTTATGTATTTACAACATTTATGCCCCGCCCTTCTCGCCCGAGGGGACTCAGGGTGCTTACAGAAATTGGCAAAATTTAATGCCCAAAATGCAATCATAAAAACAAAACAATATAAACAGATCCATTAATAACATTGTTAAAACACATTATAAAAAACCTTAAAAACGTATTTATAATTAATTCCATTCTTCATGCTTCATCCTTAAATCAGGCCATGTCAACTTTGTAATTACTCATCAAAAGCTTGGGAACATAACCATGTTTTCACAGCCCTTCTGAATCCCAGTAGGGTAGGAGCCTGTCGGCTATCTCCAGGGAGGGTGTTCCACAGCCGGGGAGCCACCACCGAGAAGGCCCTGTCCCTCGTTCCCACCAGCCGTGCCTGTGAGGCAGGTGGGACCGAGAGCAGGGCATCTCCAGATGATCTTAGGGATCTTACTGGTTTGTAGGAGGAGATACGTTCGGACAAGTAGATTGGGCCAGAACTGTTTAGGGCTTCATAGGTGTGATGACCCATGGGCCTTGTAGTCCTGCTCATGACATTGTGATGCCTGATGAAGAAGAAAACTTGGGTTTTTTACCTTCCCAGTCAGAACTGGATTCTTCCCAGACAGATTCTTCCCAGCCAGATCTGGGAACCTTGCACCTGCAAGAGGATTATGTTCCAGAAGTATGTCAAACAAATACTGAGGCTACATCTCCAGTGTTTTCTCGCCATGAGTTTTGTAAACAACAGAGAGGCTTGGAAGCAGCCTCGCGCAGGAGTGCGAGAATAATTGCTAAGAATTTGCCAATTAAGCCTACTTTCCATGAGAATCTTTAAGGAGTCAAACATCTGGTCTCAGAGATTAGCTTTCGTTTCTGGTTCCCAGAGAACTGCTCTCGGCGGGAAAGTTAGACTCTATATAGGTGTTTTCCCCGCGGAGTAACTTTGCGGAGTCAATTCGTCAGCCTCCGGAGCGAGTTGTGTCTGGACAGCGCGCTCCGTCTCTAGCCTCGTTCCTGCTCAAGCCTTGCCTTGTTTCCAGCCTTCGCTCCTGTTTCCCAGCCTTTGTTTACCAACGGACCTTGCCTTGTTTTCCCAGGACTAAACCTTGCCTTGTTTCACGGATTTTACCAAGTTATTCCACGGACCTTGTTCTTGTTCCTCGTTACCTTGTTCCACGTTTCAAGCCTTGTTTCAAGTATCAAGTTATTTCCTAGCCTTGCTCAAGTTCATGGACTAAAGGACCTTGTCATCTCCCCTCACTTTGCCTGGCAAAGTGAGTGTTTCGGTTATTGGATTACAACTTTGGACCTTAATATTTCATATTGGACATTGTTTCTTTGGACTAATTTTGACCTTCCCTGAAAGGTCTACTTCTGGACTAACTTTTACATTTGCTTTTACTAACTTTATATATTTCCTTAATAAAGATATTAGATAGAATCTGGCCTCTGCGTATGGTTATTGGTGCTCTGTAGCCTGGGTCGTGACAGTTTGACTCCGCCACCCTAAGCACCAATTAACCTCGGCCAGAATGTCTACCGGAGTCGTACCTGGGCCGAGCGGCCAGCCGATTACCTACACCATCGACAAGGATGAGGTGGACCGAATCCGTGATAAGCTCAATGCACAGGATGGAGAAATAAAGGGTTTGAAGGAACGCGGAATCCGTCTTCCGGCCATGGCGTTGCCAACCAAGTTTACTGGAGAAGCTTCTAAGGTTCATGTTTTCCGTCGCCAATGCCAAGCTTATCTAGAGGCCCGTGATGCCGAGTTTCCCCAGGAAGACATCAAGGTGGCGTGGATTTACAGTCTCCTAGACGGGCCAGCGGCTAACTGGGCGACGGCTCTGTTCGACCAAGCCTCCCCACATCTAAGGTCAGCGCAACATTTCTTGGACCACCTTAAGGCGACCTGGGGAATCGAGGACAATTTGGAGGCAGCCGGGCACAAACTCCGCCGCCTCTTCCAAGGAGACAGACCCATGTCTCAGTACATAGCCGAGTTCCGAGTGCTGGCCCACAACACCGGCTGGAACGATGTTGCCCTCAGAGGACAATTTCGGGAGGGTCTCAACATTGAAATGCTGGAGGAAATCTCCAAGGTGGATCCTCCCCAAACGCTGGAAGCACTCATCGATCAATGTTTACGGGCTGAAGTCATGATTGCCAACAGGAAGCAGTGGGTACGAGGCCAGAGCGGTAGAGCTGGGGCAAAACCCCCCGCTCCCGCCAGCGTTCAGCCGCGTCCAGTGTGGAGACCCCCACCACCATCCCCATACCCCAGAGGGAGCGAGGAGGTGCCGATGCAGTTGGGCAATGTGCGTCCCAGATTAGATGCCGCCGAGAAGGCCCGCCGCCAACGCCTAAATCTCTGTTGGTATTGCGGGAATGGGGGCCACTTCGCCAGAGAGTGCCCAGCCAAAGGGAAGCCCGCCGCCCGTCTTGCGGCGGCGTCCTCCACGGAGACGAAGACGTCTGAGGCGGCTGGCACACAGCCGGCGGGGGAAGCCAGCGACCGGGCGTAGAGAGGCTCGCCAACCCGGTCAAGAAACCCATTCAAGAGCCGCCAACCGGGGTCCTGTTCCTTCTAGTGGTCACCTTATGGTCAGCAAAAAAGGGACCCGTCATGATCCACGCCATGATAGACTCAGGAGCTACCAACAATTTCATTGATAGAGAGTATGCCGACTCTCTGGGATTACAATATCATGACTTCAAGAATGCCCGTGTGGTGCAAGCCATCGATGGCCGCCCTCTCAAGACGGGCCCCGTAAGCCAGTGGTCGGAACCCACCAGGATGTGGATAAGGGAACATATGGAAGAGATTTCCTTCTTTGTTACTGAGGTTCCCCATTTCCCTGTGATTTTGGGGATTCCATGGCTGACACTTCACGACCCAAGCATCTCCTGGTCCAACAGAGAATTGCAGTTTGCTTCAAAGTACTGCCAAAACCATTGCCTCGTAGCCAAGGTCTGCCATGCCACAGACACCGAGCCCATTATCACCTTGCCAAAGAAGTACTCCGAGTATTGGGATGTATTCAATGAAAAAGAAGCCGAAAAATTACCTCCACATAGACCTTATGACTGTGCCATTGACTTGGTGGAGGGGGCCCCGATCCCGCGAGGGCATCTCTACTCCCTGACTGAACCAGAGCAAGAAGCTCTCAGGGAATTCATAGAGACAAACCTTCGCAAGGGATTCATCAGACCCTCTCAATCCCCAGCCGCCTCCCCAGTGATGTTTGTGAAGAAGAAGTCAGGGGAATTACGCTTGGTGGTGGACTACAGAGCATTGAATAATATCACCAAGCGGAACAGCTATCCCCTGCCCTTAATCTCGGATTTACTAGACCGACTTCGAGGAGCCAAGGTTTACACCAAGCTGGATCTTCGGGGAGCTTACAACTTAGTTCGCATCAGAGAAGGGGACGAGTGGAAGACCGCCTTCCAGACTAAATTCGGATTATTCGAGTCCCGAGTTATGAATTATGGATTATGCGGAGCTCCCGCAACGTTCCAGCATTTTGTCAATGACATTTTCCAGGACTACCTAGATAGGTTCTTGATAATCTACCTGGACGATTTTTTGGTGTTTTCTAGATCACAATCAGAACATGAGAACCACGTCAAAATGGTGTTGCAACGATTGCGGGATCATGGACTTTATGCCAAGCTAGAAAAATGCGCTTTTGATCTACAAGAGGTAGATTTCCTTGGATACCGTATCTCGCCTCTAGGGCTCTCCATGGATCCAGCCAAGGTTTCAGCAGTATTGGAATGGCGGGCGCCAACTAACAAGAAGGAGGTGCAGCGATTCTTGGGGTTCGCGAACTATTACCGTAAGTTCATTCCAGATTTTGCCCGCTGGTCTGACCCAATCACTAGCTGCATCCGTGGAAAACAGCCCTTCCGCTGGACTGATCAAGCAGAGAAAGGGTTCCAGCAACTAAAGAAATTATTCACATCCCAGCCAATCCTTCAGCATCCAGATCCTGAAACCCTTTTTGTGGTGCAAGCGGACGCCTCTGATGTGGCAATTGGGGCTGTGCTCCTACAACCGGTGGGAGATCACCTTCATCCTTGTGCCTATTATTCTCGTCAACTAACCGCACCAGAGAGAAACTATACCATTTGGGAAAAAGAACTATTAGCCATAAAGGCAGCTTTTGAAACTTGGAGACATTGGCTAGAAGGGGCCAAATTTCCCATTGAAGTCCACACTGATCATCGGAATCTAGAACATCTAAGAACTGCCCGCAAGCTAAATCAGAGGCAGCAACGTTGGGCTTTATTCTTTGAACGTTTCAACTTCCAGATTCATTATGTGACCCCAGCCCAAACCAAGCAAGCAGACGCCCTGTCACGTAAACCGGAATACGCTGCAGGACGCAAGGAGACCTTTGAATCCCAACTACTACAACCCGAGAACTTTGCCACGCTCACAGTGGGGAACACCAAATCCACTCCCATTGATTCAACTCCCTCTACTCCAGGGCCCATCTGTGCTCAAGAAATCAGGGCTAGTCAGCAAGCAGATGCCTGGGCGCAGGATCAACTTCGTCAAGGTCTGCATTTTCCCTTTTCGCTTAAAGATGGACTGCTTTGCTATAGAAATCATGTTTATATCCCACCCGGACCGGGCAGGGAAAAAGCACTTCGTCTGTGTCATGACTGCAAACCAGCAGGGCATTTCGGACTATTTAAAACCATGCATTTGATCCTAAGAGATTTCTGGTGGCCCAAGATCCGCAAGGATGTGGAAAAATATGTTAACACCTGCCCAGTATGCCAGCGCTCCAAGATAAGAAGGGAGAAGCCCTCAGGGCTTCTACACCCCCTTCCTAACCCATCTCGCCCATGGGAAATAATTTCTGCGGATTTTATCACTGACTTACTACCTTCCTGTGGATTCACCACGATCCTAGTGGTGGTGGACCTTTTCACCAAGTTAGCCCATTTCATTCCCTGTGAAGGTCTTCCCACAGCCCAAGAGACTGCAGATTTATTCCTCCAACATGTTTTCAGACTACATGGATTGCCCAAGAGTTTGGTCACAGACCGTGGATCCCAATTCACCTCTCGTTTCTGGAAGGCACTACAAAAACTATTGGGCATAGACTCTCGTTTATCTTCAGCTCATCATCCCCAAACGGATGGGCAAACGGAGCGCACCAATGCCACTTTGGAACAGTACCTTCGCTGTTATGTAAACTACCAACAGGACAATTGGGCTTCTCTGTTACCACTGTCGGAATTTGCCTACAACAATGGAGTCCAGGCTTCTACAAAAGAAACGCCGTTCTTTGCAAACTACGGCTTCCATCCACGTTTCTTTCCCCCTGTCATTGAAACTTCAGAAGTTCCCGCAGCAGAAGATTGGCTGCAGGAACTCACAGCGGTGCAACAACTTTTGCTCCAGCAACTGGAACAAGCCAAGGAGGACTATAAACGTCACGCGGACAAACATCGCCAGCCGGGCCCCGAAATCAAGGTAGGAGATCGGGTTTTTCTGTCCACTCGCTTTTTGCCCTCCCATCGCCCTTGCCGGAAGTTAGATGCCCGTTACATTGGCCCCTATCCAGTGGTGGCGCAACTTAACCCCGTGACTTTCAAACTCCAACTTCCGCGCTCAATGCGCATTCACCCAGTGTTTCACCGCTCCCTGCTCCTTCCGGCGGATGGTGTGCGGCCAGATGTAGACCGGCCGGCCCCCGTCCCTATTTTGGTGGATGGGGAGGACGAGTTCGAGGTTCAGGACATTTTGGATTCTCGCTTTCACCGCCGCCGCCTGCAATATCTCATTGACTGGGTGGGTTTTGGCCCTGAGGAACGCTCTTGGGAAGACGCTTCCACAGTTCACGCTCCTGATCTAACCCGTCGCTTCCATCAGACCTATCCCGCCAAGCCACGACCTCGCGCCTCGGGGAGAGAGTCCCAGTTTGGGAGGGGGCTTGAGGAGGGGGATAGTGTGATGACCCATGGGCCTTGTAGTCCTGCTCATGACATTGTGATGCCTGATGAAGAAGAAAACTTGGGTTTTTTACCTTCCCAGTCAGAACTGGATTCTTCCCAGACAGATTCTTCCCAGCCAGATCTGGGAACCTTGCACCTGCAAGAGGATTATGTTCCAGAAGTATGTCAAACAAATACTGAGGCTACATCTCCAGTGTTTTCTCGCCATGAGTTTTGTAAACAACAGAGAGGCTTGGAAGCAGCCTCGCGCAGGAGTGCGAGAATAATTGCTAAGAATTTGCCAATTAAGCCTACTTTCCATGAGAATCTTTAAGGAGTCAAACATCTGGTCTCAGAGATTAGCTTTCGTTTCTGGTTCCCAGAGAACTGCTCTCGGCGGGAAAGTTAGACTCTATATAGGTGTTTTCCCCGCGGAGTAACTTTGCGGAGTCAATTCGTCAGCCTCCGGAGCGAGTTGTGTCTGGACAGCGCGCTCCGTCTCTAGCCTCGTTCCTGCTCAAGCCTTGCCTTGTTTCCAGCCTTCGCTCCTGTTTCCCAGCCTTTGTTTACCAACGGACCTTGCCTTGTTTTCCCAGGACTAAACCTTGCCTTGTTTCACGGATTTTACCAAGTTATTCCACGGACCTTGTTCTTGTTCCTCGTTACCTTGTTCCACGTTTCAAGCCTTGTTTCAAGTATCAAGTTATTTCCTAGCCTTGCTCAAGTTCATGGACTAAAGGACCTTGTCATCTCCCCTCACTTTGCCTGGCAAAGTGAGTGTTTTGGTTATTGGATTACAACTTTGGACCTTAATATTTCATATTGGACATTGTTTCTTTGGACTAATTTTGACCTTCCCTGAAAGGTCTACTTCTGGACTAACTTTTACATTTGCTTTTACTAACTTTATATATTTCCTTAATAAAGATATTAGATAGAATCTGGCCTCTGCGTATGGTTATTGGTGCTCTGTAGCCTGGGTCGTGACAATAGGTCAAAATCAGCACTTTGAATTGGGCTCGGTAGCATATCGGCTGCCAGTGAAGCTGGCTTAGCAGGGGGGTGGTGCGCACCCTGTAAGTCACCCCGGTTATTCATCTGGCTGCCACCCGTTGTACTAATTGGAGCTTCCGGGCTGTCTTCAAAGGCAACCCCACATAGAGCGCGTTGCAGTAGTCCAAACGGGATGTAACCAGAGCATGGACCACCATGGCCAAGTCAGACCTCCCAAGGAACGGGCCCAGCTGGCGCACAAGTCTGAGTTGTGTGAATGCTCCCCTGGCCACCGCCAAGACCTGGGGCTCCAGGCTCAGCGACAAGTCCAGGCAGACACCCAGACTGCGAACCTGTGTCTTCAGGGGGAGTGTGACCCCGTTCAACACAGGCTGTAACCCTATTCCCTGTTCAGCCTTGCGACTGACCAGGAGGACCTCTGTCTTGTCTGGATTCAATTTCGATTTGTTCACCCTCATCCAGTCTGACACAGCAGCCAGACACCGGTTCAGGATCTGGACAGCCTCCTTAGTGACAGGTGGAAAGGAGTGACAGAGCTGGACATCATCTGCGTACAGATGACACTGCACCTCGAAACTCTGGATGATCTCTCCCAGCAGCTTCATGTATATGTTGAACAACATGGGGGATAGTACCGACCCCTGCGGGACCCCACAAGACAATGGTTGTGGGGCCGAGCAGGTGTCCCCCAATGACACCATCTGGGATCACCCCTCCAGGAAGGACCGAAGCCACTGCAGAACAGTACCCCCGAGCCCCATCCCAGCGAGGCATCCCAAAATGATACCGTGGTCAACGGTATCGAAGGCCGCTGAGAGGTCCAGCAGAACCAGCAGGGACACACTCCCCCTGTCCAGCTCGCGACATAGATCATCGACTAAGGCGACCAAGGCTGTCTCGGTACCATGCCCCGGCCTGAAGCCAGACTGTGTCGGATCCAGAAAATTGGCATCTACCAAGAATGCCTGGAGTTGTGTGGCCACCACCCGTTCCACGACCTTGCCCAAAAAGGGGAGATTGGAAATAGGCCGATAGTTATCCAATTGAGTGGGGTCCAGTGATGCCTTTTTCAACAGCGGTTTGATAACAGCCATTTAAGGCTCGCTGGAACAATGCCTTCCCGAAGGGAGGCATTCACCACCACCTTCACCCACTTGGCCAATCCCCCTCTGGTTTCTCTCACCAGCCAGGATGGGCAGGGGTCTAGGATGCATGTGGTAGCCCTCACCTCTCCAAGCACCTTGTCCACGTCCTCAGGCTGAACCAATTGAAACAAATCCATCAAAATAGGACAAGCAGGTGCTCGTGCTACATCCTCGGAGACTGCCGTTAATATGGTGACAAAGCCAGAACGGATCAAAGAGACTATGTCCGCAAAGAACCGAGCAAATGCTTCACAGCGGGCTGCCGGGTTGTTAGGGATCCCATCTTAACAAACTTCTGACAACTTGGAACAGCTCCGCTAGACGGTTCTTTGCGGACGCAATATTAGCTGCAAAGAAAACATTCTTTGCAGCATCTATTGCCGCGGCATATGCCCTGAGGTAGAGACATAGCTGTGTTCAGTTTGGCTCGCTCCGCTTCGAATGCCACATGCCCTCTAGTCCCCTCTTCTTTCACTTCATCGCTGCCAACTCCACAGTGAACCAAGGAGATGGTTTAGCTCGGGTACTCGAGAGGGGATATTCCGGAGCGATCATGTCTATTGCCCTAGTCACCTCCTTATTCCAGAGAGCGACTAGAGCATCAACAGGATCACCAGCCAAGGTAGCGGGAAACTCCCCAAGAGCCATCAGGAATCCATCTGGATCCATAAGCCTCCTGGGGCGGACCATTTTAATAGGTCCTCCACCCCTGCGGAGGTTAGGGGGCGCAGTGAGTCTAAACCTGATCAGGTGATGATCGGTCCATGGCAAAGAAGCGATTGTGAGCTCCTCCACACCGCCACCTTCCTCCCATCCCTGGCAGAAAACCAAGTCAAGTGTGTGCCCCACTCTGTGGGTAGGGCCAGATACTAGTTGGGGCAGCCCCTTGGTTGCCATGGTGGCCATGAAGTCCTGAGCCACCCCGGACAGAGCAGTCTCGGCATGGACATTGAAGTCCCCCAGCACAATAAGCCCTTGGGACTCCAATGCCAGGCCGGAGACCACCCCCGCTAGCTCAGGCAGGGAGACTGTAGTGCAGCGGGGTGGTCGGTACACTAACAGAATCCCTATTCTGTCCAGGTCACCTATTCTCAGATGAGCACACTCAAACAAGGTTGACTGCGGGATGGGGCACCTGGTCAGGGGGATGGACACCTTATAGACCACTTCAACCCCTCCTCCCCTCCCTCCGGGTCTTCGTTGGTGCTGCACAGTATACCCTGATGGACAAAGCTGGGTGAGATTGGGCCCCCCAGCCTCATCCAGCCAGATCTCCGTTATGAACGCCAGGTCTGCCCGCTCATCCAGGATAAGATCCTGGATGATCGCTGCTTTTCCATTAACAGACCTGGCATTCAGCAGCACCACCTTTAGACCGGACGGATCGCCAACCTGGGCACCCAAATTTATTGTGTCAGGAAGCCGTTTTAAATCTACAAGGACTCTTCTTCTTTCCCTAGGCCAAATTAATTTTTGCCTCCCTTTCCTGTATCTCTCCCTCCCTTGAATTACTTCTATAGGGGCCCCTCGGCATCCACCCTCCCCCGACCTGGTCCATCATTACGTTAACCCTGGATCTTAGAGTGGTCAGAGTTCCTATTTCAGCTGTGTCCTGCTTTCACTTCCTTTAGGTTAGAACTAATTATTTCCTTCCTCTCCTCCCTCTTCCCCTAGGGAGTTGCCCAAAGATTATATACAAGAAGGCTTTATACCTCCCGCTCTTCTTGTCTAATAAATCCTAAAGTGACAAGTACTAAGGGAGGGGAGAAACTAATTTGACACTCCCTATGCTCAAATTATCGGGGCAGGAGATTCAGCTGATGGAAAGAGCAGTAATAGACTTGTAATTCCATACTACTGGTTTTGCCAGTTCCTTTTTCTGAAATAAAGCCAACAGCATCAGCTATACATTGGTGGTCTCCCATCCAAACAACCAGAGCTGAACCTGCTTAAAGGAAGTATTCGCATTAGGGTTTGTGGTACTAAACAGGTCCTATGGAAATCAAGGTATTACGTAATGTGCTACGGCAGGCATGGGCAAACCCAAGCCCATGGGCTAGACATGGCCCCTTGGTGTTACACCCCTAGGCAGCGAGAGCACTGAAAACAGAGGCCAATAACAATATAATATCTTTATTAAAGCAAAATAAGTTCCAAAAGGAATTAAGCAGCAAAGTTGAATAAGCAATTGACCTTTCAGGAAAGATCAAAATTAGTCCAATAAGTGAAAGTCTTATGTCCAATATTAGAGTCCAAAAACCAGAAACCGAAACACACTCAAACTCGGCTTGAGTATTGAGTGGGGGAAAAGGAGCAAAGTGGCAAGAAGAGTTCTCTGGAGTAAATGTCCAAAAGCAGGCTTTCAGGGCAAGGCATAAACTGGATGTGCAGGAGCTGAATTGCAGTCCAAACTTGGCAAGGAGATAGACCGGTGCCCGGTCTACTCAAGAGTAGTGCACCTTCAGGCCGCTTGGATTTCAAGAGCTAGAGACGATAATGCTTCTCAGTTAGAAGTAAAGTTGACACCGCGAAGAAAAGTTATCAGCGCAATACTTTTATTGAAGTTCATAAGCTCCCCCAATCCAGGTGCCTGACTCCCTAAAACTTCCCAAGAGAACTGAGCTTGTCACAGTCACCGCACCAGGTGTCTAACTCCCAAATTCTTCCCAAGAGAACAGGGCTTAGCCATAGTCACCACGCTCCGCTAATCTGGCACTTCTCCGCAAGCTTTGTCTTTGCGATCTCTCTGTTTGGACAAATGCCCTATGATCAAACACTAAACCTTCCGGAGAATCTGGGAGAGCCGGCACTGTTTCAAGGACATCCTTAATTGGCTCTGGCTCGGAGATGTCAACATGAGGCATCTGGAAAGGAGTTGAATCTTGCTGACATGGGAGAAAACCCAAGTCTTCTTCGTCCTGGACAGTAATGGCCACAGGGTCAGGAGCCAAAGGTGCCCTAGGCATCACACTTGGTCTCTTCCCTCTGCTCCTCATCTGCCTTGGCCCTCCTCTCTGCTTGCAGACACAGCAGCCCTGGAGAGCTCTCAGCAGTGATGTCTCTCCTCCTCTTAGGATGGGAATGCAACCCAACCTAGCCGGGCCTCTCTGCCTCACCCCAGCCCGCAATGCAGCCTCCACCACAAAAAGCTTACCCATGCCTGGGCTATGATATATACCTTTATGATGATAGAGCTACATCACTGACGTGATACATAACCACATTAGAGAATTCATAGAGTGTCCAATGAGGGCTCCCATTACACAACAGGGAATGTTTCTAACCATGTATGGGGCACATTCACTTTCCATTGCCTTCTGTTCTCAATAAGCAGTAACCCCTCTTCTTGCTCTGTCATTTTAAAGGGACAGTCTCCTCCCCCCCCAGCTGCCATGCTGTTATAAATTTTGACTCTTGCACAATGGCTGTACTGTTTGTTTCACTAGTGCAATGGATTCAACATCACAACTATTCCCTCCTAGAAATCCACCTGTTGTACCATTCTAACCTATACAATCACAACTTGTTTTCATATGTCATTATTTCCCTTCCCAATAGGATGCCAGTCCTTATTTTTCAGTAAACCATAATGCTAAGAAGTAGATGTTGGCTTGTACATGGCAGGGATGGGAGGGTGGAATTTCCATTGGGTTCAGGAAATAAAAGAAATGTACATTAAACTTGGTGAGAGAGCACCAGTGTTGTGTAGTGGGTTGTTTGTTGGACTAGGACACTAGGAGAGCAAAGTTCAAATCCCCACTTGGACATGGAAATCCACTGGCTGACTTTGAGCAAGTTATGCTATCTCATCTGAGGAAAGCAACAACAGATCCCATCTGAACAAATCTTGTCAAGAAAGCTTTGTGATAAGTTTACAACATGGTTGTTATAAGTCAAAAACAACTTGGAGATACATGGCAACAACAACAACTAGGCCGTATGTGTGTGTGGGGGGGGGGGGGGCGTGGTTGAGAAGAAGACAAAGGAAAAGAGGAAGACTGGAAAGACTGGAATTTGCAGTAGGTTCAGAACATACAATTGAATCTGGTGCGTGTGAATTAAAATAAAAATCCTACATATTAGACTGGAAAGACTTTAAACATCTGCATGAAGATGTGTCACAAAAAGAACTGAGACAGACTTATTTGAGTAAGACTGTTATTTGAATGCCCTATATTCAAGGAAAGGGAAGCAAACACATCAGTCAGTGGACTGAGAGAAGAGATGGTGGTGCAGCACTATTAGCCCAAAGGGAACAAGAAGTTACATTTGTACACAAATCATGAGAGATGAGTGATGTTGTGTGTCTTCATTTCCATCACTAAGACTTATGATTACGACAGTTTCAGAGGACCGTGATGTACCTAGATAGTTCAATTAGCTGCTAATCATGACACAATGGGTTACAATCAGATCTTCATATTTTATTTGACTTTGATATCTTATGGGTAGCACTAACCACTGCGATATAACTTAGGCATTCATAAGAGCTTTAAACCAAGGGTAATTAAATGTGTAATTATATATTAAATATATAATGACTATCAGAGAACATGAGACATCAGATTTGTTTGATTTGCAAGTCTTTAAACATCACCCTCTTCTCTTCTTTCTCAACACAAGAAAGCAGTCTATCAAGAACATGATTTTGCTAAAGCCTCTTTGAAAAAGATGGATGTTACATAGAAAAATATTTGGTTAGTTCAGATTCTGCAAAGCATTTACATTTTAAAAGGGAGAGACAACAGTACTTAACACATATTTCTAAGCTTTCATGAATAATGTTTATCTTGCCAAGGTAAATTATACTCTTCTATATTGGGGTTAGGAGCCTTGAGCCCTAAGGACAAATCTGTCTCTTCTGGCAGTGACAGCCATGCTCCAACACTTTGGGTGGCTTTCCAAATTTTATACCTGCCCCCACTTTTTTGGAAAAACTTGAAATGCTTCTCATCAGGCTCAGGTACTGGCAGTAAATCCTTTACACACAAAGAAAATGATATTTTGGTCTTATCCTTTTAAATTTGGAATGCTGCCCCAGGATCTCCTCTAACACTGAATTTGGCCCATGCACTGAAAAAGATTGCCATCCTTGCCTTATACACTCTACTAGATAAGGGTCCATTGCTATAGAATGCTTAAGAGATATCTCAAGGTAACTCCAAAATGAGAAACAAAGCCATTATGACCCCTGAGATATAGAAGTAATTCCACAGGTGAAGAATGTTTTTATTAAGGGTAGCTGGAAAGTTGTTGAAGACTTTCATGGCTTGAATCACTGGGTTATTGTGAGTTTTTTGGGCTGTATGGTCATGTTCCAGCTGCATTCTCTCCTGATGTTTTGCCTGCATCTGTGGCTGGCATCTTCAGAGGTCTGAAAATGGTCATACAGTCTGAAAAATTCACAGCAACCGGCCAGAAAGTTCTTCCCAAGTTTGGATCCTGTTCAAAGTCACCTACAGCCTCATCACAAAGGCTACGCAAAGTGTACCACTTTGCATGGCATCTGGGAGGAATGAGGGAGAAGCGGGGCAAATCTGTTGCCCTGCGTCCAGCTCTCTCTCTGCAAGGCTTTCCCCAACACATGAGGAAAGTGTCACCTTCACGGAGAAGCTTCCTGTGTTGGGGGAAAGTGTCTGGTGAAGTTTTCACCCTGGTTCAGGGCGGGCCTCAACTGGAACTCACACAAGATCATGTGATGTCCAGCTTAGGGCTCCGTCTACTAAACAGGGTGGAAGTGTCCTAGGGTGCTGAATCCACCCCGTCTGATGAGGTCCTAAGTCTTAGCACCAACTTGCAATAATTTATTTATTTATTTTGTGTCAAAAGCATTGCATAACAAATACATTTAAAAATGATAAAAAAATTAGAGGAAATCACAAACAACTAAATAGTTTTAGACCAGAATAGTTTTAGACCTAAATAGTTTTAGGCAACTTGCAATAATGAATATAGTGAAGAAAATATAGTTGGTAGAAGTTTTGGCAGCTTTCCAAAGCTGTTAGCAGTTTATGCTTGCTGAAATGACAAACTGTGTACTATAGTGAACTGTAGCAACATGATGATAATTGCTTCTGAACAACAATATTAAGGAAACAGAAGGTGCCTGGATAACACTGGCCCTTCCCCCAAAAAACTGCAACTAGTAAAAAAAAAGCCAGTTTCTACAATATATTACAGATTTTGTGAGGCTGGTGAAGAAGAAAATGTTTGCTCATGCAGCTTGATGAAATTATGCTTTGCCCTCACTCTGATTTGACTATGTGACATCATTAGATGTCCCACTCTATTTGTATGGCACTGTCAAATAATCAAACATGATTTGCTGCCTAATTGCAATGAATCCCCATGCTGCCTATGTGATATGTACATCTCTGGGATTTTCTTAGGGGAAAGCCGAATTTAAAAAAAAAAGAAAAACATTGAAGCTGAAAATCAAGAAAATAATCTACTGTAAACAACCAGTAAACAATACATGAAAAAAGTAAGGAACAGAAGTTGTGATACCTTTCGCTTACCCCAAAAAATTCTGCTTGGCAAAAAATCTTACTAAACCAGTGGGTGCCACCACCATATCAATGTTTTCAGTGTGCCAAAGCAAACTAGAACAGCCCAGGTGTGATTTGTTCCCAATCTGGGCAAAGCTCCAGGGAAACATCAACTACTTCAATCTAATTTCAAGTAATAATGAAGCACTCCTTTGATGTGAATCTTTAAATCTCGCCTTTTTAATTAAGTTAATTTATGTCCTATTGAGAAAGAAAGGGAGTCAGTAAATTAACAGTGCCAGTCATCGATTGCTTTAATCTTCTCAGAAGCAGATATTCTTTGGACTCCATGGAAGATACGTTTATAGAAAAAGAAGCCTCCCGCTGAAAAAGGGTCCTCCTACATGTCTGTTTCCAGACAAGCCTGTGAACATAGATGTTCCATTTAGCTAACTGACAAGTCTTTTTCTACTAACTTCCTTATTTCTCCAAATTCTATACTCCTTTTGTGTTGGCTCCATGTAAGATTTTTTATTAAGGGCAGGGGATTTTACATTTTCTATGCATGCATTTTGAAAAAAAGTATATGCAATTAAGGGAGGTGACTCTACATTTTTATCAAATATGAATGTATTTGAAGGCATTTTTGGCTTTATTTCACCATTGCAAGCCTTGAAAAGCACTTATTTTCAACCATTAAATGAATCAGTTTCTCTTTCTGGTTTGGGAAGTGCAGTTGGGAAAAATCCACTGATGAAATTCACTTCTTCTATTCTGATTCTATGACATCCCTGTTTAGGCACTATGACTTAACAAGAAATTCTACCTGTGTAAGAGGAACTGGGGAGCACATGCCTCTGTGTCTCTATCAGCTTGGCCCCAAAGGTTCCCACATAGGATGGGTAGTTCTGAAAAGCATTTCTATTCCCGATCACTTGAATGTGATTAGAAGTTGTCTACACTTTCTGGAACCTTGTTTTTATCAAGATCTTTATCAAGCACCTTTATTGATCTATTTATTTAGAGCAGAGTTTCTAAAACTGTGCACCTCCAGATGTTTTGGATTTCAGCTCCCACAATTTCAAACAGCTAGTAAGCTGGCTGGGATTTCTGGGAGCTGAAATCCAAAACACCTGGAAGAGCACAGTTTGAGAAACACTGATTTGGAGGATTTAAATATCATCCTTCAAACAAAAAAGGATCCCAGGGTGGCTTACAAACCATGAATTTGACATTTCCCCAACCCCAGGCTTACAATCTAAAAAGGCAGGAGACACAAGGAAAAGGGAGTCGTAGTAGGAGAGGGAATTAAGTCCATTAGAGGCTGGCTTTCTACTCTCCCTTAGAGACCACAGCAATGAAAGTTGGAATGAAGGGGCTCTTACTAACTTGTACTCACTACTCACTATAGGGGGGTGGGTGTTACATTCCAAAGGATCGTTTGAAATGTCATTTAAGCATTAGTTACTTTTGGTATTATGTATATTGAAATAAGACATGCATCGCTAAAATTTTGTTAATTGTTGGAATGTAATAAAATTTAAAATTTAAAAAAAAGAAAAAAAGGGGGGGGGGAAAGTATCAAAGCCCAAGTCACACAGCTTTTTTTGACCTTATCAGATGGGCCAAATTGCCTGTCATGTGCCAGTTCCTATTCACTTTTGCCACAGAGCCTGCCAGCTCCTATCCCACATTGTACATCTACTTCTGACAGGGCTCTGTGGCAACAGTGAAGAAGAACCCATATTCTGTGCCGCTGCAGCTATCAGGAGGCTTCCCATGTTGCATTGGCAACAGTGGGGGGAAGCTGGGTGGCGGATGCTTACCCCCCCCCCCCCCGTGGGATGGGGTAAAGGGGGAGCTGGGTGATGCATGACATGGGGTGTGGGGTGATGGGTTCCCCATGCCAGGCCCCAATGGATTTGTGGCAAATCCTTTACTTAATGTGATAAGTTCCTTTATTTACCTCTTCCTATCTAGTACCTCATGAAACTGAAAGGAAGAACTTATACTAAATTTACAAAATTCTTATCCAATTGCTCATCACAATGAAACTAGAACCATGAGACTATTCCCTGAATGACAAGCAAACATCCATTCAAATCCAATTGATTTAATAGATCTACTCTTTTGGGGACTATCATTTGAATTTAGCCCAAAGTGCCTGATGCATAATGTTTTGCATCACAGTGAGAGATGGTTAAAAAGACAGGAGGGTAATTTAAATGCATCCCAGAGAGAGTAATTTACATAAAACTGTATATGTGTATAATTAAATATAAAAAATCTTTTAAGTTAGCCATAAATCAACATGGGCTAGCATTTTTAAAAAGTGCCTCTAACCATGGATCAAGTCCAAAGCCCATTAAAGGAAACAGAGTGGCCCACTATAAAACTATGCTATTTCAACACTATCACTGAAAAAGCTGTAATGCACCTTGATAAAGATCAGTAGATCAGCTTCCAAGAGATGATTTACTTCATTACAGCTGTAAAGAACTGCACTAGCCATTGTATCATTCTGGCACCAAACACAAGAGTTTTTAAATACATGAACAAGAATATTCCCTTCTTGGAGATATACAGCTACGTTGCCAAGACCAAGAATGGTTATCATGGTCATTGCTATACAACTATGGCCATTGCTGGGATTGCAAGAAGTCTTTTTTTGGCACGTGTTCTCTTTCTTTGCTTTGAAATACAGTTACGCACATTTCTGAATACTAGCAATGAAGGTCTAAGGTGAACAAAGGCCAAAATATCTTCAAAGAACTCCTTTCTGCTATTGATTCTGACACAATTGCTTCTAAAACAGACATGTAGATGCCCATTTTCTTTGGGACAGAAGAAAATGTCCCCAGGAAAGCAAGCTATATTCCTATGACTTTTTCCCAAAGAGAACATGGAACCTGTGGTGTTAAATGCAGATCCCAATCCATAAAGAAGGATAGATACCAATTGGTATGCATGTTGGAAAAATCCATGTGAGCGTATTACCTGATAGTGTGTATTACGTATGTGTAAATGTGTAGTTTGAACTAACAAAGCTGTATAAATCTTACATGCCCTCTCTCTCATTTCATCATGTTCCACCATAACCATTCAACTGCTTGCACCCTCCTTCACAGCAAGTAAAGAGGATTCACCCTCCAAGGGAAGTATTTACAGGCAGTCCCCAAGTTACGAATAAGATAGGTACTGTACGTTTGTTTTTAAGTTGAATTTGTAAGTCGGAACAGGTACATTTTAAAAGTGTAACTCCAGCCAAAAATACATATTTTGGAGATTGGATAGCATAAGGAAAGGTTAACACCCCTATGGTGTTTGTTTTGCTGTCTGTGCCCCTGTTCAGAAGATTTCACCTCACTTTCTGTCCCTGTGATAATTGGATTTTGAACTAATTGGCTTGTTGTGGAAACAATGATTGGTGATAAAGCTTCAGTGAAGACACCTCTTCCACATGATAACTCTTTCAGGAGTGAATTTTCCTTCCGATTTCTCTCACTTCTTGCTGTCTCAGCCCATTATTAACTGTGAGTCTTTGTAAGTAGGGTGTCTGTAACTTGAGGATTGTCTGTACTTGTATATAGATCCATAGTTTTATGAATATTGTACTGTTCAAAATTTGTACAGGCTCAGACGCTTCTTGCTACCACCAAAGGCTTGCATGCCAGTTTTGTTCATATTGTCAGACTATTGGTTGTCAAAGGGAGTATGGGTTGATTGCACAGAATTAATATGCCTTTCTTTTATCATCTTCTGTATTTCTTTCATGTTCATCTGGGATTTGTCATGGAAATTGCAATAAAGATTTCAATAAAGGTAAATTTAATTTACTTCCCTCAAGGGACAATAGCTAACCTTCCCATACCAGCACACAAACAATATTTATTGTAAACCACGAGGGGAACAGCAACGACAATTAATAGGTTCTCTTCAAAGAACAGCGCATGAATCAAAAAGGGCACCGTGTCCTTCTTGCTGCTTGCTCATTAGTTATAGAGAGTTGTTACACTGTTTTGCCAAAGCTAGAAGTCAATACTCCAGCTCTGTGGGATTTCTCTTGCCTGCCTTTTTTATCTATATTTATTGAGTGAGTGCTGATGGTAAAGGATAATGTAATTTTCCAAGCCTTCTTAAGCAACTGAGATTCATGCACAAGGTCATGCACCATATCAAAGGCTTCACACAGCATTTTCTTCTGCTGAAAAATATATATGATTTACACGAGCCAATCTTCTACAGGTTTACTTTTTAAGCTCTAAAAAGTAATGATTTTGGAGGATGGACAGCCCTCAACCCTTCATTCTGTTTCCCACAAGGCTGTTTGCTACTGTTCACAGCCAGGAGCCCTTGCACATTAAACAATTACAGCGTTTCCACTACCATGGCCACATCTTATGACATCCTGAGACTTTCAGTTTAGGGAGAGGTATTCAGAAGTCTCAGACAAAGATCCCTAGTCCATCACCAAAATATCTGTAAGAGGCTTCTATAGGCTGTTGTCATAGCACTTAAAGTGGAATCTGAGAATGCATCTACACTGTAGAATTAATGCAGTTTGACACCACTTTAACATCCAATGCTCAATGCTATGGAATCCTGGGAGTTGTAGTTTTACAAGTTCTTTAGCCTTCTCTGCCAGAAAGCGCTGGTGCCTCACCAAACTACAACTCCCATACCATTGAGCCATGGCAGCTGAGGTTGTCAAGCTGTATTAATTCTCCAGTGTAGATGCACCCACACTACTACAACTAAGGCCCCATCATTACTAACGATTTAATGCAGTTTCAAACCAGTATAGAAGAAAATGGTTTTGCTGTGCTGATGATTATATAGGAAATCCTGGAACCAGTTCGAGGCCTGGATGGCGATAACACAAACCTGTTGTCAGGCTGCCACAGTTTGAAGCTAGCTTCAGTGCATTAAATAGCCAAGGCAGTTGGAGACTGAGTAAAATGGAAAGGGCCCTGATATTATCTTTATGTCACTGCTTTCATTGCCATTTTTTCTTACTTTTAGTCTTCCTCAAATGATCACAGCCAATCGGCATTATGTTCAAGGGACAATAGTGTAATGTTGCTGGGTCATTTCTTTGTTAATATCAGTAAGGAATAGCGAAGGGCATAAAGGGTGGGGGAAATGTTTCCTTTATGGTTTACATGAGCCATATATGGATGTGAAGCTATTTAAAAACAATAATCAGTCTTGAATCTCAGTTGAAGCAATAATTCCCATTAAGGGCAGAAACACTTCCAGCACAGACCTCCTCCTTTTCTGTGAAATACTTGGGGTCTACTATAGCCTCTTGATGAAAACTAGACCTTTGTAATCCTAGTCCAGTGAGGGGGACATGTTATATTTGCCTTGCGGTCTGCCAGTCACTGTAGTAAATTGGGTAAGGCATTTTGAATGTTATGCTCTGCTTTAGAAAGCTGGGAGAGCAAACTGACTTTTTTCTACTCTTTATCGAAGCTCTGCAGGATGCTAGAAATCTCAAATCTCTATATTTTGTGCTGAATAGACGTCTTCATATGTCCTCTTATATTACTTTTAAGCTGGCATCTCTATGAAGCTCTTTTAAAAAATGAAGTTGTTAGAAATTGGAAGATATAGGTTTAACAGAAAGTTTGCCAATTAAAATTAAAGTGCATTAAGCCTAGTGTCAGCTTGATACGAAAACCTAATTGAGTTTGCTGAGGCTTTCTCTCTTGGTTGAGCAGTATCAACTCAAGAAATTAACATGGTAGTTAGCACAAAAATATGGAATGAAGCTGGGGCACGCAAAATAGTATGCAGTGAATAATAAAGACTAAAAGGAATTCTCACCGCATTTCCAAAACTAGATTGGGGCTCACAAATGGGTTGTGAGGTGGACCTCGGTGGGCTTCTCAGTGAGGTCTATTTTTCTTGTACTGAAGTCAACATTCATCTTTGTGAGATAGTTTCAAGAGACAATTTTGTTCCATCTTTCCCTCAATATATGTTTTCTATTCAAACCCACCACAGCTGTGCAATACATGGCCGATGAGCTACACATATTATCCCATGTTTAAAGCCCATAGGGGTGATAGCTGGATGGTGAAGCAAGCTGAAAGGTTGGGAGATTTGGGGGGAGGGGTAAATAAGGGCATCAGGAGCCCCAAAAGAGGTTCAAGGGCTGCATTCTGCTTACAGGGCAACTTTGCCCATCTCTAGAACAAGCATTTTAAATCCAGAAAAATGTACTACAATAAAAGTCAAAGGATCCAGCACAACATTAACTCATCCCCTAATATCAATTTTATGTGGATTTTCAGAGAAATGCTGCAAACAAATCCTTCACCTAATTATATATTGCCCTTTATAATAATGAGCATTTTGCTAGTATTATTACAATACATTAGAGAGCACTTCTTAATCAAATCAGTTTCTAGGATTTCTTATTATTGTTCATTTCATTGGCGCCCTGCCTAAAAACCTTTTCTGGAACGTTTTGTTTTTCCCTCATGTGAATTTAAACTCTGACAAGACATTCTGAATTCAGCCTGGATTTATGAGTGTGCCAAATTTGTCACTAAAACTGATCGGTCAGGCTTTCTCAGTTGACAGCCTGTGAGTAAACCCATTTCTTAGAGCAGGCAGACTATGTTCCTCTAATCCAGTGAATATCAGCCTCTCTACTCTCAAGAGACTCTTTCTGTATCAATTTGTCTACCAAGGAATTACTGAGTGTGTGCTGCAGACTAGAACATGGGAGAAATGAATTGGAACTCCCCAAATCCCTGTGCTGACTGGAAGACTCAGGGCATGGTGTTGTTTGTTCTGCACTTTACATTCATTTGGAAGCATATTCTAGAGCAGGCCTGCACAACCTGTGACTCTCCAGCTATTTTAGACTTCATCTCCCAGAATTCCTGACCATTGGACAAGCTGGCTAAGGCTTCTGGGAGTTGGAGAGCCCCAGGTTGTACAGGCTGCTCTACAGCCAACAGTGGCAACTGGTGGTATCCACTTCAGTGCAGTGGTGGATCTGTCCGTCCAAACTTTGAAGGATTTATTCCAGGCTCTCAAGCTATCTTGGGAACAGGATTCAGGAATTTTGACAACTTTAAAGTTCAGAGCAAAACCCAGAGAGGATTTACTGCCTTGTCCACATGAAGCCAACATCCACCACTGAGACAACATTATGCTGGTTCTAGTTGTCCCTCTTTGTAGATCTAGAATGTTCCAGAACCTGGCCAAATAAACAACACTCTGGGTTGTTGTGTGTTTTCCGGGCTGTATGGCCATGTTCCAGAAGTATTCTGAATACTTCTGGAACATGGCCATACAGCCTGGAAAACACACAACAACCCTCTGATTCCGGCCATGAAAGCCTTCGATAACACATTAAACAACACTTCTCTTGGGGTATTATGTGGTTTCCAGGTTATATGGCTGTGTTCTAGCAGCATTTTCTCTTGACATTTCACCTGCATCTGTGGCTGGCATCTTCAGAGGATCTGATAGTAATAAAACATGTGGAATATATATACCTATGGAATGTCCAGCATGGGAGAAAGAACCACTGTCCGTTAACTAGGTGTAAAGGGTGCAATAGCAAGCTTGATTTGCAAGTGTTGAGTGGGATCCACTCATTAACATGTGAGTAACCATGAAGATCACAAAGTCAATTAGTGAGGGCATCAGCCTAGAAGTAGCCTGGCCTTTGTTCCCTTTGAATTGTTTACTGTCTAGAAACAACCTTTGTCTGGGTGGTGTTCACTGGCTCTTGATTGCTTGCTGTCTGGAGTCCTCCTGTGTCTCGGTGGTGTTCATTAGCTAACAACATGAAACTTGGCATCTATGATCAACTGGTGGAGGCCAACAGCTGTATCAAATTTCAAAGTGAACTGGTAAAAATTGTCATGGGCACACCAAATTAATTTGTGCTGAAAATTGTACATTTTTTTACACCAGTGTTCAGAAAGGGATACTGTGACTGACATCCTGTTAGTGACATATGCAGACATAATGGAAAGTTACACCTACATATATACTTTATGGTTGGAGCAGACAAAATAATTGAGCACCTGCATCTGGCACCACTCCTTCCTTGAGCCACCTACCAATTTTCTGGCGGGATGCCCCTCCCCCATAACCACTCAGGATGGGAGAGAGGATGAGGGTCAGCCACACATCCAGCTGGCTCTCTTCCTGCATACTCCTGAGTAAGAAAAAGACTTCATCCTGACCATTCAAGAGGTCCAGGAAGATGTCATTAATCTTTCTACACTCATTGCAGAAACCGAGCCAGCTATCTGCCTAGCTCTCCCCTGGTCACCATATATCTGTGGGAGGGATAGCCAACCAGAAAATAGGCAGATCGAGCATGTGGAAATAGAGGACATGGCTATTCCTGGAAAAACCTCACAATTTGCCCACATGGCACACCATACAACTGTTCCAATCTTTTTAAAGACAATTCCAATTGATCCTCTGTCATCCCCCTTTTTCAGATGCTTTAAAATGTCCCAGTTTCTCTCTCTTCCTTCCAATTCTCTTTGTCCTTTGTAAGCTGAGTTAAGTCTAATGATATACAATGATGAAGTAAAATGGTGCCCCTTATATAAAATAGCAAAATCAAATGTTGCTTTTTGGAATTATTTTGGAGGGGGAGGTGAGGTAATATTTTCTAGTCATGAATGGCTGAATTTATGGATTCAGAATGTGGATGTCAAGAACTTACTGTAATGTACTTTGGTTAAGTTATGAGAAGTTCAAATATTAATAAGGGTTCCTGTTTCATTAAATCCTAAAGCAGCATCTAATGACAAAGTTGTCTCATGTATGTTTAATTTCATTCTGAAGCTAGACAGCACCCCAGCCCTTTCAAAGATATTCTAGTGGGTTATGTATGCTATGTTTGTCCCTTTAGTTAGGAGACAGACCTCACAAAGTCAATTTACAAATGCTTCTGAATGGCTAAGGTCTCCTAAACAGGGAGCATAGAAGAAAATTTAGCCACGTGATTCAAACCAAGAAGGAGCCTCACACTTTCATTTTAGGATGTGGTACTGTTGTGGATGAGTCTCTGAGTAGTAGTAACAACAGAGAATTGGAGAGTAGGCAGGCAGAAAGGTCTACTCGGGAACAAGATCCTATAGAAGAGCAACAGCAGGAGATGATTTGGCAAATACTTACTGAACCCACCGATGAAGAGTCTTTTGAAGGGTTTGATGGGGATACTGGGTTTGACAATGAAGCAGTTTCTATGAGAAGTGCTGGGAGTGACACTGATGAGGTTGTGGATGAGATGGATTGGACAAAAGTAGCAGAAGTGGGTGAGGGCCTACAAGTAGTGGCACATTCAGAAGATCTGTTGGGAATGAAACTTGGAAGGAAGATTAACATTCATGCCGAGACCACATTAACAGGTGTAGCTCAGGATTTCATGGTTGCCATGACGACCATGGGGCTGTCTCAAGTTATATCCGGGCCCACACATCAGACGGGACACACGCTGGACCTTGTTTTCATCGTGGACGGAGGGACAGTCAGAGTGGAAGAGCAAAACATTCTTCCATTGTCATGGTCTGACCATCATCTGATCTGCTTAAGTTTCGCCGCATCTTCTAACCTCCGCAGGGGTGGCGGACCCACTAAGATGGTCCGCCCCAGGAGGGAGATGGATCCGGATGGACTCTTGAGGTCTCTTGGGGATCTTCCTGCTCTGGAGACTGGCGATCCTGTCGATGTCCTCGCTGATCGCTATAACAGTGAACTGAAAAGGGCACTTGACACGATTGCTCCCGAACGTCCCCTCTCGCTGCGTAGAGTCAGGTCGACTCCTTGGTTCACTGAGGAGCTGGCTGTGATGAAGTGTGCGAGGAGGGGACTAGAGTGCATCTGGAGGAGATCTCGGGATGTGTCTGACCAAGCACGGGCTAAAGCCGCCATTAAGGCTTACTCCGTGGCTCTGCGAGCAGCCAGGAAAGCTTTCATGACTGCCCGCATAGCGTCTGCGGCCAATAGGCCTTCGGAGTTGTTCCGAGTTGTTGGGGAGCTCCTGTGGCCTGCTGAGGCCCAGGAGCTCCCCGATGACTTGGCAACTCGGTGCAGCGAGTTCGCGCACCATTTCGCAGGCAAAGTTGCTCAGATACGTCATGAGTTGGACTCCAGCTTAATTGTAGTTCCAGGAGGTAACCGAGGCACCTGTCGGTCCGATTTTGTGGGATTCTTTCCGGCTTGTTCTTCCTGATGACGTGGAGGGGATTCTTGGATCTGTGAGGGCGACCACTTGCGCTCTGGATCCTTGTCCATCTTAGCTGGTTAAGCTGGCCAAAGTGTCAGGCTCACTTCAAAGGACCAGTCTGAACGCAGATCAAAGATAGCTGCTCTCAAATCCAATCTTTATTGAAGAATACATGACTTTGGAAAAGTCGAGAATGACCTAATGTTTACATACATCTAATTTTATCACTTCTGATGCAACGTAATACCACACGCAAATATCATCATCAAATCCCACCCCCTGGATCACATTACTACCATTCCCACACACTACATCAATTATAATTGTTTATATTTTCAACCCTGAGTTCCCAGGCTCATTTTATCTTCTCCCGCCAGGTGCTTGCAGGATTGTTTATGTTATGAAGTCAGATTCAGGGCTTGGAAATTCAGCCCTGGGATCTGGCTCCATGACATGGCGCCCTCGTTTTCTTCGTCCTCCTCTTCGGTTCTTCTTTCATCATAGTTCTGAAACAAATCAAACAATAACTCTATGTGTCCATTTTGTCCAAAGTCCCCATATACTTTTTCAGTAAGCTGCGATGGAATACTGGGTGTATTTTCCCTAAACTTTTTGGCAATGCCAACTGGAAAGTTACTTCATTGATAACACCCTGTATTCTGAATGGTCCAATATATTTGGGGCTCAGTTTTCTTGAAGGTAGCCCCAATTTGATGTTTTGGGTACTTAACCACACTAGATCTCCTTTATCTAATTTATCGCCTTCCACCCTCTTTCTGTCTGCGAACGCTTTATACTTTTTGTGTGCTTCCTTTAAGGATGCAGTCACTTGACTCCAGCATTCTAGCATTTGCGTTTTCCATTTCCCTGCCTCTGTTTCCTCATTTTCTGTCCATCTTGGCAACTGGGGTAACGGCTGTATTTCATACCCGTAAACTACTTCAAAGGGGGTTTTATTTGTTGCTGAATGTATAGTCGAATTAAAAGCTAGTTCCGCAAAAGCCAACCACCTAGACCAGTCATTTTGTCTCATGTTAGAGTACATTCGAAGGAACTGCCCAAGCGTCTGCTGAGTACGTTCTACCGCCCCGTTTGTCATGGGGTGAAAAGCAGAACTTAGACTCCTTTCTGCTCCTAGCATTTCCAAGAATTTTTCCCAAAATTTTGCTGTGAATTGTACTCCTCTGTCACTGACCACTCTACTGGGACATCCATGCAGTTTGTAAATATGATTTATGTACAGTTCAGCTAGTTTCTCGGCCGATGGTAGTTTCGTCAGCGCTATAAAGTGGGCCTGTTTAGAAAACAGGTCTAATACTGTCCAAATATAACGATGTCCTTTGCTAACCGGCAGTTCCCCCACAAAGTCCATAGCTACACATTCCCAAGGTCTGGTAGGTTCCACTACCGTTTGTAATAATCCCATAGGCTTCCCTCCTCTCGATTTATTTCTGGCACAATCATCACATTGAACAACATGATTCTTTATGTCCTTCCTCATTCCTGGCCACCAACAATGTTTTGCTATTGCCTTTGTTGTTTTTGTAATTCCTGTATGACCAGCGCTCTGGTTGTTGTGAAAACGATGCAAAATCTTAATCCTTAATATTGCTGGGATATACAGTTTCTTGTTTACAAACCAAAATCCCCCCTTCTGCTCCCCCTTTTCTGCGTTGGATGCGATCCATTGATCTCCTTCATAAGACTGTTTCAGTTCATTTCCCCAATTATCTTCCCCGCCGAGTTCAACAAAAGCCGTGTTCTCCTTTTGGGTTTGTGCTCTTGTCCTGACAGCTAAGCCCCATTGTTTGTCAGAGAATATTGTCCCCTCTTTTGCTGTGGTTATGCCTTCGTGTTGAGGCATGCGTGAAAGAGCATCTGCCAAGACATTCTGCTTCCCTTGAAAAAACTTTAATTGGAAATCGAATCTGCTGAAGTATTGCGCCCATCTAATTTGTTTGGGAGATAATTTTCTAGGAGATTTTAAATACTGGAGGTTCTTATGGTCAGACCAAATTTCAAATGGGATTCCGCTTCCTTCGAGGAAGTGTCGCCAGCATTCTAAGGCTTTTAATATGGCTAATGCCTCCTTTTCCCATATTGGCCAACTTTTTTCAGTTTCGCTGAACTTCCGGGACAAATATCCACAGGGTTTTAAGTTCCCATTTTGATCTTTTTGCAATAGTACTGCCCCGTACGCACAGTCTGAGGCATCGCAATGGATTATGAAAGGGCTCCTGATATCGGGGTGTTTTAGGATGGGTCCTTCTGTGAAGCATTCTTTTAGGGTTTCGAATGCCTTTTGGCATTCTGGCGTCCAACTTAGTCTGGCGCCAGGAGCTTTTACTTTTGCTGTCTCCCCTTTCCCTTTTGTTTTTAAAAGTTCAGTAAGGGGTGCGGTTATTTGCGCGAAGCCTTTTATGAAGGGTCTGTAAAAATTTGCAAACCCCAGAAATGATTGCAATTGCCTCCTTGTTTGAGGCACTCCCCATTCTTTCACATCTGATACTTTAGCTGGATCCATAGCTAGCCCTTCTGGAGATATCCGATACCCCAGAAAGTCAATTTGAGTTTTATTAAATTCACATTTGGACAGTTTTGCGTACAGCTTTGCTTCCCTTAGTCTTTGCAAAACTTCCCGGACCAATTTTATGTGCTTTTCCTTATCTTCACTCACGATCAAGATATCATCAAGAAATATGAATACCCCTCTGTACAACAATGGGTGTAGTATTTCATTTATAAGCTGCATAAAGCAACCGCCTCCATTTTTTAAACCGAAAGGCAAAATTTTATATTCAAAATGGCCGAATGCGCAGGAAAATGCAGTTTTCCAAGTATCCTCCGGTTTGATTCTTAATTTATGATACGCTTCAATTAAATCCAGTTTAGTAAATATGCTCCCTTTCTTCAATACGGTAATTAAATCCTTTACTAAGGGCATAGGGTATTTATTGTCCTTAGTAATTGCGTTTAAATTTCGATAATCAATGCACAATCGTAGGGAGTTGTCTTTCTTTCTCCTAAATAACACTGGGGCCCCGAGAGGAGAGTTGGATGGCTTAATGAAGCCTCGCGCCAGGTTTTTATCAATATATTTCCTCAATTCCTCCTTCTCCTGCACAGACATGGGATACACTTTTGGTTTTGGTAAGTTTGCTCCTGGGGTTATTTCAATTTCTACTTCTATATTCCTTTTGGGAGGCAATTTCCTGGCCTCTTTCTGATTGAAAACATCCACAAAGTCTCTGTATTCAGGTGGCAATAGCTGTGGGTCTATTTCACCTGCTTCATCTTCCTCGTCCTCCTCTTCTGCAATTTTGCTTATCTCCCATTGCGTCTGCTGTTCTTTGAATGCTAGGCTCTTTCCTCTCCAATCTACTTCAGGATTTGCCTGTTCGAGCCATGGTATCCCTAATATTACGTGGTATGTGGCAATAGGGGCTATCACAAAGGATATTCTTCCTTCCCATTTGCCTATTTTACATGGGACCCCCCGTATTTCCTTTGTAGATACTTCCCCAGCAGCGACTGATCCATCTAGCTGCGAAAATGCAATTGGGGAGTCAAGCGCCATCTGCTGGCATTTCAGCGCTCCTGCTAATTCCGGAGTTATAATATTTCTAGAACAACCACAATCCACAAATGCCTTGCAGGTGGCCCGATTCTCTAGCCCCGAGAGGCAGATTGGCACTACTATCATGCGTTTGTCCCGACTCACCAGTTTTTTTGAAGATTCTGGGGCTTGCGCCTCCTCTTCCGCGCGCCTCCCGGTTGCTGGCTTGGGCTTTGGGGGTTTTGGCGGCTCCCCCTTCCGGGCCCAGCATTCTGCTGCCCGATGGCCCGTCTTCCCACATACAAAGCATCCCGGTTTAGGTTTGTTGTCGTCTCCTCTGGAGGGAATCCCCGGCCTCCCTCCGGGTCTTTCCTGCTTCCTCGTTTCTCCTCGACCTCTCGCCACCGGTCTTTGCTGGCCGCTGCTGCTCCTGAAGCGCTTTACTTGGGCCAGGGTGGATTCGACGCGCCCCGCTAGTTGAATCCATCCCTGGAGCGTTTCGGGGTCATCTCTGTGCGCTGCCCAGCTGAAAATCTCGGGGCGTAGTCCCTCTTTAAATAATTCCACTTTGGTCACTTCAGACCACTCTGGTACCCTTTCTGCGAGGTGGAGGAATTCCTCTGCGTACTCGGGCACTGTTTTGTCTCTCTGCTTTATTCCTTTCAGCTGGTCTCGAGCCCTCAATTGCTCTAGCCGGTCTCTGAACCGGGTTTCCAGCGCGGCGAGGAAGCGGGGCACTGACCTCAGGCATGGGTCGCGTCTGGCATGTAGCTGCACATACCAGCTGGCTGCTCCTCGCTTTAGTGTGTTGCCGATGGCTCGAACCCTGCTCGCTTCGGAGGGGAATGTGTGTGCATTGTCTTCCATGTATCCTCTGATGCTAATTAGAAAAAAGTTCAGTTCATCTGATTCCCCTCCGTATTCTAGTTTGAGATCTTCCCTTCTTGGCATCCATTCTGCGGCCCGTTGATGCTGTCTGGGAGGCATGGGGAAGGGTTGCATCAGGTTTCCTCGGGCGGCTCCTTGGAACACGCCGCGCCCCACTCCGGTGGTCATTCTGCGCGGCTCCTGAAAGTCTGCCGCCGCTGTCGGCCCTTCCGCCCATCCGCATACTGGCCTCGCTGTAGCCCCCTCATCTCGCCTTTCCTCGTCGTACGGCACATCCTCCTCCTCTTCCTGGATCCCCCGCTCCTCTCCGCCTTCGTCTGCAAATCCACTGGACCCGATCCCTGGCCCCAGTGGCCTTTCCACCCCGACGCCCATCCGGGGGGTTGGGAGCTCTGTTGGAGATGGCGGCCTCAGAGTTCCCAGAGCTCGCTGGCGCTCCACTTCGCGCGCCATTCTGTCTCGGAACTCCAGCTCCTGCCAGTATTCCTCATCTCCCTCGTCCCTTGCCGCCACGGGACTCTGCGTTGACGCTCGCTGGCCCCTCCGGCTCCAATCTCCTTCTTTACTTGGCTCTCTCTCGGCGCCATATCGGATGGGTTCCTTTTGGAGATTCTCTTCCAATAGTGGCACCAACCTCCCCACGGTTTCCGACAGCCTGGATAAATTAGTTTCCAGGATGGATAACCGCAGGGCCACGGTCTCCGGCATGCTTCCTCCAGATCCCCAACTGGTTTCCGCAGCCGCAGAGACGCCTCTTCCTCCCCTGGGAATCCTCTGGGTCACGCCGTTCGGCCTGGGGTACCCCGTAGAGGAAGCTATGGCTTGCAGCGTCTCTTCTCTCTTCGGCCGGGCCCCTTGCAAAGGCCTCCCTGCCCCATTTGGGCTTTGATCTCCTTCTTCACTCATTATCACTTCACTGCGAATTCCGCAGGAGGGTGAGAACGGGATTCTCGACTTAAATGTCAGGCTCACTTCAAAGGACCAGTCTGAACGCAGATCAAAGATAGCTGCTCTCAAATCCAATCTTTATTGAAGAATACATGACTTTGGAAAAGTCGAGAATGACCTAATGTTTACATACATCTAATTTTATCACTTCTGATGCAACGTAATACCACACGCAAATATCATCATCAAATCCCACCCCCTGGATCACATTACTACCATTCCCACACACTACATCAATTATAATTGTTTATACTTTCAACCCTGAGTTCCCAGGCTCATTTTATCTTCTCCCGCCAGGTGCTTGCAGGATTGTTTATGTTATGAAGTCAGATTCAGGGCTTGGAAATTCAGCCCTGGGATCTGGCTCCATGACACAAAGATGGGTTGTTGGAGTGGTTCGTAGCCATAATAAATGCCTCTCTGGGTCCGGGGTCAGTTCCATCTTGTTTTAAGCAAGCAGTGGTAAAACCGCTATTAAAAAAGACCTTGTTAGACCCATCTGTTTGTAACAACTACAGACCAATCTCCAACCTCCCATTTCTGGGCAAGGTTCTGGAGCGGGTGGTGACCACGCAGCTCCAGGAGTTTCTCGATGACACTGATTTTCTAGACCGCTCGCAGTCTGGCTTCAGGCCTGGGCACAACACCGAGACGGCTTTGGTCACCTTGGTGGATGACCTCCACAGGGAACTGGACAGGGGGAGTGTGACCCTGCTGGTTCTCTTGGACATCTCAGCGGCTTTCGATACCATCAACCATGGTATCCTTCTGGGGAGGCTCGCCGGGATGGGACTTGGTGGCACGGTTTTGCTGTGGCTCCGGTCCTTCCTGAAGGGTCATTCCCAGATGGTGAAGCTGGGGGACACCTGCTCGGACCCCTGGCCTTTGACCTGTGGGGTCCCGCAAGGGTCTATCTTATCCCCCATGCTATTTAACATCTACATGAAACCGCTGGGAGAGGTCATCCGGAGTTTTGGAGGGTGTTGCCATCTCTACGCAGATGACACGCAAATCCACTACTCGTTTCCATCTAATTCCAAGGAAGCCCCTCGGATGCTGAACCAGTGCCTGGCTGCTGTGGCGGACTGGATGAGGAGGAACAAGCTGAGAATCAATCCTGACAAGACAGAGGCCCTTCCTGGTCAGTCGCTCGTCAGTTCGGGGTATTGGGTGGCAACCTGTGCTGGACGGGGTTGCACTCCCCCTGAAATCACAGGTCCGCAGTTTGGGGGTCCTACAGATGTTGGCAGTGGCTGGGAGGGCCTTTGCACAACTCAAACTTGTGCGCCAACTGCGACCATACCTCGTGAAGTCTGACTTGACCACGGTGGTCCATGCCTTAGTTACCTCTAGACTGGACTACTGTAATGCGCTCTACGTGGGGCTTCCCTTGAAGACGGCCCGGAAATTACAATTGGTCCAAAGCTCGGCTGCCAGATTAATAACGGGGGCAAGTTACAGGGAGAGATCTACTCCCTTATTTAAAGAGCTCCACTGGCTGCCGTTCATCTTCCGGTCCCAATTCAAGGTGCAGACCATCACTTATAAAGCCCTAAACGGTTTGGGACCCACCTACCTTCGTGACCGTATCTCCCACTATAAACCTGCCTGATCTCTCCGATCATCTGGGGAGACCCTCCTTACGCCAATTCCTATTTCCCAAGCCTGCCTTGTGGGTACTAGGGAGAGGGCCTTTTCTGTTATGGCCCCTCGACTATGGAACTCACTGCCCATTGAGATCAGGCAAGCTCCCACTCTGTTAGCTTTTTAAAAAGATTTAAAAACATGGCTCTTCCGCTGTGCTTTTGGAGAGTAACTGTTTTTATTCTTCTTCTTGTTCCTCTCCAACGTCTTTCCTCTAGACGGTTCCACCTTCGTATGTCCCTGCTCCCTGTGGTCTCCATTCCCTTATCTTTCTCACCCGAGTTTTAATCTTTGTATTCATGCGGCCGGCCCTGTTTTTACTGTTTTTTGTGATTTGTGTTGTAGTGTATATTGTATATTATTATTTACTGTATCATTTATTGCTCTATATTATGTTGTATTCATACTTGCTATATTGTTTTGCTCTGGGCATGGCCCCATGTAAGCCGCCCCAAGTCCCCGCTGGGGAGATGGTGGCGGGGTATAAATAAAGTTTTATTATTATTATTATTATTATTATTATTATTATTATTATTATTTGTCTCCTGTTTGGGAGGATGTAAGTAGAAGCAAGAGAAGGGCCGCTTGGCAGGCAAGGCAAAGAGCAGCTGGCAGCTGAGCGTGGGGTGTTGTCTGATTCTAGTTTGCAGGAGAATGCAGAAGCAGCTGAGGGTGGGGTGTTGGCTGATTGCAACTCAGAGGAAGGTTTGTAATAAAAGGAGGGCTGGTTGCAATAGGGACCTTGTGACTGGCAAAGTGTGTGATGGGTTGCATGTTATGCTGGGTCGTGATTCCTGAACTTTGTGGATTCTTTGGGATTTGCTACTGTTCTTGGTTTGGACCTTGGATCGCTTCTGGACATCGTGTTCACTCTTGTGCCCTGACTTTGGATTGGACGTTGACGCTGCTGCTGTATCCTGTTTGCTGTGGATGACCTCTGGACCGGCTTGACTTGCTGCTGTATCCTGTTTGCTGTGGATGACCCCTGGACCGGCTTGACTACGACTTTACTTCATCTTGGAATGTGTTCGCTGAAACGATAGCGAATATCTCTGCCGGGTATTTTGGTTAGTGGGTTGGGATTTTTTTGGACTTTGGGACTCTGTTTTACCTCCTTTTTGACTGGTTGGTCTGTGTTTGTTTTTGAATACTATTTTGCTGCTGTTAAGCATTTTTTATTCTTTTGAGCTGTTTCTTCATTAAACTATTGTTACTTTGTACTTGGGACTGACTTCGTGGTATCTGTACCTTGACAGATACCCTCTCTCCCTCCTCAGACCAGAGGTCATCCCTGGCTTTAACCTTTTCATACCTGCCACATACCTGGAACAGGATACTTATTGGTTCCATCTCTGGAGAGATTTATGTTTTTTTCCATCAGCCAATTTAGAAGGTGTATGAAGAGAGGGAACAGACCACAGGGACAGTGAGAAAATAAAAGCCAGCCACCCACATGCAACATTTATCCACCAATAGCTTTGAAGACAGAAAATGACAAAAAGTTGCAGTCAAACCTGATAACAGCAGTAGGCCAACCTGAGAGGAGAAACTGACTCTAATCTCTCACTAGCATTGGATAAATGGTGCATGCCCCCTTTGTCCAGACAAGCATCAAACTTATTGATTGCCTGTTTGTAACAGAGGAAACGGATTTACTGTTGATGCTCATATTTGTGCAAATCCACACTGGCCTATTCATTTGTGTTCAACTTTTATGTTCAACACAACATTTATTTCAACATAATCCTTGCAGTAGAACTTTCTATCAAATGACGTTCTCTTTCTGACAATCTGATGTGATAGCATAGCTTGTGGATCTTTTTAAATATTACTAATAGCAACAAATTATCTCCACCCTCACACCTCTGAGGATGCCTGCCACAGATGTGGGCAAAACGTCAGGAGAGAAAGCTTCTGGAACATGACCATACAGCCCAAAAGACTCACAGCAACCCACTATCTCCACCTTACTGAAAATCAAAGGTTGCTCAGTGATTTGTCTGAAAGAATACAGCAGATATCATGCCAGCAGAGAAGTATATGGAATAATAGGAAAGGTAATAAAATCTTTACTAGTATGCAACATACTAGTTATTTCCCACATGTATCATGTCTGGCAGATACTGTTTTTCCTACTTGATGGAAGATCACTGAGAGCTGACTGAGGAATCACCAGAACATATGTTAATCTCATGCCTGCTCCCAGAACAATCAGCATGAAAATATCTTTTCCTTCATCTGCGCACAATGAAGGTATTTCCTGGGATTCATCTTTGCTTTTCAACTACAACAATTTTGTCAAGGAGTCCTATCCTCCCTGTGGGCAATGTCACATCCAATATTGAGAAAAAAGTGAACTCCGTTTTATCAGAAAGTCTCCCTCTGAAAAATACAGATGCATCTAATATGGCATGGGCTTAATTTTCCAAGGAGCACTACCTTCATGGCAGACAAGTATATTCTTAGTTTTAGAATCACTCTGTTAGACATAATGATGTGCAAGGTTTTGGATACAGTTGGCACTGACTGTGACAACAAGGTGTCTTCCATATATGTTCAGTTATAATTCTGATCACACAGCCAAGATGGCCATGCTTGCCAGGGATGGCACGTGTATCCTGACACATCTGGTGGATGTCTGCTTAAAGAGGGTAGAATTGGTACATCACTCTCTTTTTCTCTTTAGAAGATTATGCTTTGTAAAATTTAAATTCTTGAGACACAAAGTGACTTACCTCAGAAAGTCTGCCTAACACCAGTTACAGGGAACATTCAAAAAATGCATACATTTGCATGCATCAGTCTGTATTAAAACATATCCCTCTAGTTGATGCAATTTGCTTCCTCATATAGAAATGCTCCTGGGCATCGAAATGCCATTAGCATTCTTGAAAAATCCATTTATTATACTGAGTAATTCACTGGTGATTTGGGAGTCATTCACAGGAAGCAGATGGGAAAATCTGGCATTTGATGGAATGAGAAGAATGGGAAACCTAGCCCACAAGAAAAATCAAAGTAGGCTTATGAAGAAAAGGTAGAGGGAAAAGAAGTCCTTTCGGGAGGCTTAGAAGATACAGGGGATGCCTTTGAAAGGGGGGAAGATGAGATTCTGTAAAACTAAGAAGTAAGTTGAAAGCAGAATAGAACAATATTAAAAACCAATGAACTCGTAAGAGAACAAGAAAACCTGATCTATGGTGAAAATTAGTTTGAAAATAAGCAATATAATTCAAACCAAAGTGCCATAGGAGTCTCTTTGGTATGAAGATTAAACAGATAAAACATGCTATAAGTGTTACTGAAATGAATGCCATCAGGATTTCCACTGACAGTGTGTGTGTGTGTGTGTGTTTTAAGTGTTTTGCATATATGAATAGGGATTTGGATGAATAAGCCAGAGCCTGCTTTCTTCAAAGTACCAAAAAGTATAGGTCTTTCTTTTTTCTCTAGCAGATGTTCATTTATGGAGGGGAAGTTGGGGGAGCACATTGGATAGAAGCACACATGAGAAATTCCAGGTTAGTCATTGGCAACTGTTTGGTTTTCTTTTTTAAAAGGGATTCAAACAGCAAATATACTTTAAGGGATCTCACAATAGTTTTTTCCTTGAAGTACAGTATGGCTCCCATCTTTGAGTGGGACACATTCCATGACCTCACATGGATAGTGAATCCTATATTTGACTATACTTGGCCCAAAATAATTACTAAGTATCACAATGGATGAGCTAGAAAAGCCCACGAACACTTTCAGGAGATAATATTTTTTGGAGTAGGGGTAAATGAAACCACAAATATTGAATATGTGGATAAAGAATATAGTACACAACAAGTGAGGGAAGATGGAAGCTAAGCAGTTTGAAATCTACTTGCTTCAGAATATTCTAGTCAACATACAATGGCCCATCCCAACTAGATCAAATCCCATTGTATCTATTGCAGACTAATGTCAACACTTACATAAAACAACATCATAAAACAATATAAAGCAAATGACATCATAATACAGTATAAAACAACCATCGAGCAACCAACCAGTAGCCTGATATAGTAAACATTTACTGGGCTCGTGTGGGCGGGCTGGTACAAACAGTTGCAAGGACAATGCTAATGGATAAAGTGCAAAAGTCAGATGACAGAATTAGGAGTAGAAGGGCAATATTAAGTAGAATACTATGTGTATGGGCAGAGGACAATAGTAAAGTGCAGGGAATAGATCTTGGGTCAAAGCTGGGGACAAAATTAACTGGGGAACTGACTAATCAAAAGCACAGTGGAACAACCACATTTTTAGATCTTTACGAAAAGTGGACAGGGTGGGTGCCAGCCTAATCTCCTTGGAGAGAGAGTTCCAGAGCCAGGGGGTCCCCACCAGCCACACGTGATGGGGCGGGAACGGGAGGAGAGCCTCCCCAGAAGATCTTAAAGATTGTGCAGGTTCGTAAGGGAAGCTTGTGAAGGTAGGCAGGTCCTGAACCATTTAGGGCTTTATAGGTGATAACCTGCACCTTGAATTGAGCCCGGAACTCAAGAAGAAGCTGTGACCAATCTCACCTTCCTGACAAATCTGTCTGTATGGATTTCACTGTGAATATAAATCTGTCACAAGACTGCAAAAATTTGATAGTCTATATAATTTGGATTACAACTATATAACCTTTTACTATATGCCCCAGGCCTCTTAAAATTGAAGTCCAAAATATCTGGATGGCCAAAGTTGTAAGATGATAGAGATAGATGTGATTTGTATGCTTGACTAGTCTAGAAGAATGGAAAATTTGAGCCTCCATATATGTTGGGTCACAATAACAAAACCTTTTACTGAGGCTATATGCCTCAGGCCTCTTGGAATTCAAGTCCAAAATTTCTGATGGCCAAAACTTTCTTGATCTTGATATAACATTCAAATGTGTCTTTTAAAGATGAATATTTTTTTCAATCTCATATATATTCCTGACAAGCAACTCCATTCTCTATAAACTGTTCATGAAAATAAAATAAATATGGCAGTATAATTTTGTTAGCCAATGACTAAGAAGTGGAATCTATTCTTAACAAAGTTCCCTTGAATTCAATTGTTTTCTGATTTCCAAATGACTGTGAAAACTGGATAACTTTTAGCAATACAAAGTGAATTGATTAATTTTTAAAATGAAAGGTAAAGGTAAAGGTTTCCCCTGACATTAATTCCAGTCATGTCTGACTCTGGGGGTTGGTTGTCAGGACCCAGTCTGCAGAGCACCAATAACCGTGTGCAGAGACCAGAATCTATCTAATATCTTTATTAAAGGAATATATAAAGTCAATAAAAACAAGTGAAGAATATAGTTCAGAAGTAGACCTTTCAGGAAAGGTCAAATATAGTCCAGGAAAACAATGTCCAATATGTGATATTAGAGTCCAAAGTTATAATCCAATAACCGAAACACACACTTTGCCAAGCAAAGTGTGGGGAAATGACAGGGTCCTTTAGTCCAATGGAGCTTGACAACAAGGCTGGAAGCAAACTAGATTCTTGGCAAACAAGGCTTGATACGTGGCAACAAGAGGCAAGAAGCAAGAACGAGGTCCGTGGCAAGATCCGAGGACAAGGCAGGCTTGGGACTAGAACAAGGTCCGTGGCAAGGTCCGGGAAACAGGGAACTGGAGTAGCGTAGTCCACACATGATCTCACTCCCGAAGATGACGAATTGACTCCGCAAGGATTACCTTGCGGGCAAACACCTATATAGGATCTTGTTTTCCCGCCAAGGAACACTTTCCCTGGGGAACAAGAAACGAAACCCATACTGTGTCCAGATGCATGACTCCTTAAGATTTCCCAAGGGAAACAGGCTTAATCAGCTAATTGTCTGGCAGCAATCCTGGCGCTTCTGCGATTCGCCTCCCTAGCGCCTCTATCTCGATTATAATAATCCCGGCGAGAAAATGGGGGAGATTTCTGCTCAAGGCTTGTTTGGCTGACTTCTTGTGGGCAAACATCGTGCAGGTGCAAGGGCTCCAATTCTGGCTGAAACGGTGGGAAACCCAAGTTTTCCTCTTCATCTGCCACAATAGTACTAGGAACGGGACTACATGGCCCATGAGTCATCACATTGGTGCTCATCTCCATTTCTAAGCCGAAGAGCCGGCGTTGTCCGTAGACACCTCCAAGGTCATGTGGCCGGCATGACTGCATGGAGCGCCTTTACCTTCCTGCCAGAACGGTACCTATTGATCTACTCACATTTGCATGTTTTCTAACTGTTAGGTTGGCAGAAGCTTAGGCTAACTGTGGGAGCTCACCCCGCTTCCCAAATTCAAATCACCGACCTTTCAGTCAGCAAGTTCAGCAGCTCAGTGCTTTAACACACTTCGCCACCAGGGCTCCACAATTTTAAAAATACAACATTGCAAATCTCTCTGTGGTTGTGTATAATTTGTAATGTTATATTACACACACACACACACACTATTACTGCCATTAATTTTGCTCTTGAAATGAAATGCTAATGGGAATATACAGATGAAGGAAGGCAGCCAGTCTTGGATCTGCAATTTCAGAGACCAACAGATGGATGGATCAGGCCATTTGGTTTTACATCTGCAGTTTTAACAAATAAATGACTGCTATTTTTATCTATATTAACTCTTTCGGAATTCAGAAATTACACAGCCATACTAGCTTTTACTACTAAGAACAGAACTTTAAAAAAATCATGAACTCACAGAGTTAGAAAGGTCCTCAAGGGCACTATGTACTTTCAACCCCCTGACAATGCAAGAATCCAAAGGGAAAACACTCTTGAGATATGGTCATCCAACCTGTTTAAACACTTTCCAGTGAGACAATCTACTTCATATCCCTTACTTACAGAAAGGTCACCCTAATGTTTAGTTGAAATCTTTTTATTGTAATTCAAATTCATTGGTCCATATCCAATCTCTGCAATAGAAAACAAGCTTGCATTTTCTTGAAAATTTAAAGATGGTTATCTTATCACTTCTCAGTCTTTTCTTCTTAAACATCAATGCACTACTGTTCTTACTCCCGGGTACCTAGGGGAGAGGGGATGGGATATAAACTTTATTATTGATTATTATTACTCAAGGTTTAGTCATGTCCTGCTTCTTTTTAAATGAAGAGTAGTAAATTTATACCTACTGTCACCAGGGTTTTTAAATCTAAAATTGTATATTAGATTCTTTGTGGAGCTCCATTTTGGTTTCTTCTCTTGAAGATTCCTCTCAGAAGAACTCAGTCATTCTTGTTAAGGTTGATATGTCCCCTGGTGTGTGGTTGGAGCTGAAACCTGAAGGCTGATTTAAATCCAAATGTCTGGCATGATTTATTCCATTCATTTTTAGTTTCATTGCTGTCTAGTGCTCACTCCCTCTGATGCTCAAGACAATACTAGATTCCTTTGAATCACCTTGGACAATGGCTGCAGTAAATAAAATTACATCTGTAGGGCTGTAGACTTAGACATGGTCAAATTTATAGTCAAACAGAGTTTTTTGCATACAGAACTACAAGGAGAATCACTTGTTCCTTCCACTCTCTTGGTCTTCCCTACCTCCTTATGAAGAGGAATGTCCTGTTTAGGTTGGTCAGCTATCCCCAAGTACATGAAAGCTTTCCCCTTGACAAGATTAAATGTTTTTATTTATTAGTCGGAAGATACAACAAAACTCCACAAAACAACTGATGTTGAATCTATTTTATGCATAATTCTTCCATTGTAATTATTGTCAAGGAACACGGAAAGGCTTAATATTCCCAATTATTCAATTTTTCTCCAACTGCTTCATTGAGACTTTTAAAAATACGAGGGCTATCCACAAAGTAGGTTACGTTTTGGATTTTAAAAAGGACAAAGTATAGGAGAAATCATTTACCATATGCAGCTGAAAGACACATTCCAATACTATAATTTCACGTAATCCCCATTGAAATGTAGGCATGTCTCATATAGATAAATGAGTTTAAAAAGTACTGCTCCAGTAAATTCCCCACTTGTGTCCTCAGCCCTTCCCCCTTCTCCCTTCCTGCAGCGTAGCCAAAACACAGTGCTGCCAGCCATGCCCCCATTGTTGGAAATGGAGGAGAGAGGCGGCAAATTTACTCAGGCAGACCTTTTCAAGCTCATTTATCTATATGAGACAAGCCTAGATTTCAATGGGGATTACCTGAGATTGTATTATTGAGATGTTTCTTTCAGCTGCATATGGTAAATGATTTTGCCTATACTTTGTCCTTTTTAAAATCCAAAATGTAACCTACTTTGTGGATAGCCCTCGTATTTTACTTAAAGATTCCAACAAGATGTTTACCAAAGAGATAGCTAGGTTTTTGAATGTTTACTAGATTATCAATGGTAGAACAATATTAATTCTATCTAATGTACAACTGGGTTTTTAAAAAGTGTTTTAATATTTATGCATTTTACTGGATGCTTTCCCATCAAATTTTGTCTTTTTGCCTGAAAATTTCATGCCCAATTGATTGCAACTGAAGACAATTAAATTCTTCCTGCATTTTAAAAAAGATATTCTAAACATATTTCCAAATCACTTCTTTATTTGCTTTTGTGATTTCTAATTCTACCTTCAATATTTTATCAGAAGTTACTGGTTCTCACTATGTAAGTATGGTGAGGTCAGATGTGTTGCAGTTTGAGCTGCATTATACATACATCTAGCCAAGGACAGACAGATGGAAATGGGAAAGGAGTTAAAGGAAGTTTAATTGAATTTTTGAAGATCTCTATGGTTTAAAGGACTAAGACCAAATTCCCAAGAAGATGTAAACATTTTTTATCATTAGGCATATCTCTAAAAGCAGCTTGTAAAAATCTGACACAAAAAGTTGTGAAGCAAATGGGGTATCAACCGGAAGTCCTTAGGCAATGGATTCTTCAGCCTGGATGGTACAACTGTGAAGACCCTGCTCCATGTTTCCATTTACCACAGTTCAGGTGATGGAAAGTTGTGGAGAAGAACTCTTTTAAATCATTAATGGGAGCAGGGGGTGCTGGGAGGAGGCAAGACTAGTTTCACTCTTCTTGCACACACTTCTGGGTGTCAAGGAGATATGAACTGGGTCATTAGACTTTGAAAACCCTCCCTTGTAGCATCTGCAAAGTAAACATTTTAATTAATGTTCTGGTTTGAAAGGTTTCTAAGCCCTGGTAATTTTAATGTGCAATGTTATAGCAGATGGTTTTAGTAAGGAAATGGTTTTGATTTTATTTAATTTTTTTGACACAAACAGCAGTATGGAAATATCTGAAAATAATAAAGATAAGACTGATCACATTCAGACTGCAGTAATGTGAATTCAAAATGTCACTGATTTGGCAAATTTCAGATATATTTGAACAGTTGTTTGAATTATAATGGATATGAATAATGTAAGGATTAACTTAATCACTATCACACATGCACACAAATACTATTCATTTTTCTCATATGGACCTAGCTCAAACACATCCTTGGGCACTTCATGACAACACCAAATCACGGGTTTTCTATGAGGGGCAAAAAAAAACTGGGACCTGAGAGCAGGTCCACACAGACCTATAGATCCTGGGATTTATGTCTGTGACAGCCAGACTTGCTGCTGTGTTCCGGGATTTAGAAGCCCATAAGATGGCTGGTGTGGAACGTTCACTGTAAAATCCAGCAGCTTTATTTTTTTAAAATCATGTGCTGATACAAATATGTGCATCGTTTGTAGGAGTTTTGTTCCCGGGTTATAAATGTTGGTTCCTCACTGGTGCTATCATAAAAAACCTGACAAAAGTTAATTACAGGGCAAAAACTTTGTCGTGGCAAGTGGGACATCGCCATCCACCCATTTATCAAAGTTTGTGACACACAGAGTTTTTGCTGTGCAATAAACTTTCCCCATGTTTTTACAATAAAAGCAATGAAGAACCAATATTTATAACCCAGGAACCAATCAATATAAAAAAAACCCCATTTTTCTGAGTGCAGGAACATACAGAGATTCAAACATCCAAATCTTCTGGCCAGAACTGGGGTATTCCTGCACTTATATAGTAAAGGTAAAGGTTTCCCCTGATGTTAAGTCTAGTCATGTCTGACTCTGGGGGTTGGTGCTCATCTCCATTTCTAAGCCAAAGAGCCGGCGTTGTCCGTAGACACCTCCAAGGTCATGTGGCCGGCATGACTGCATGGAGCACCGTTACCTTCCCGCCGGAGCGGTACCTATTTATCTACTCACATTGGCATGTTTTCGAACTGCTAGGTTGGCAGGAGCTGGAGCTAACAGCGGCCGCTCCCACCGCTCCTGGGGTTTGAACCTGGGACTTTTTGGTCTCCAGCTCAGCGCTTTAACGCACTTCGCCACCAGGGCTCCTTATATATATCTTATATATCTCATGCTTTTTCAGCTTTGTAGCGATTCCTCCCACATTTTCAGCTGACATCATCTAGCCACTCTCCATTTTGAATCAGGAGATTCTGGGATAAAGGTACTGTGTAGATGGGCCTATTGGGTATTGGTCCTTCCATCTTCTGTCATCCCCATATCTACAAAGACTAAATAAAACATACTCACCCCGAAGCCACTGCAAGCACTCCACATGATTTATGGCCAGTTCAACAGCAGAAGCATGTCCTTCAACCATTACAAGAGTTTGTCACAAGAAGAATCACAGGTTACTTCAGAGTTTCCAGGAAGCTTCGTAGTGATTCCTGGTGTCTTTGATGTGTGAACAGCTGGATCAGGCTAAATGTGGAGCACTCCAGTTTCCACACATCAAAGAGATCAACCACTGGTTCACAAGCTAAATGCAGTTTCCTGGAAGACCCTTGCTGATGGTATCATAAAAGCAACCAAAAGCAACATCACCACTGGTTCTGCCAAGGACCTGGCTTTGGCTGGCAAAACAGTAGCAGCAGCCCCCAAAAGGACAAGACATCCATGCTGATGCACTGTTGGTCCAGCTGACCATGAGGACAGCCAGTACGTGTGGACTCCCTGTTGTGTATTCAGGGTTGCTCTGGAGCAGACTGTTCCAGGCTGTTTTGCCTGATGTAGATGCAACGCAAAACATGAGAAGCAGGTAAATGCTGATTTACCATAGCTGTGTGAAGCATAGTCATACGGGAAATTACATCATATTAACACTTCGAAGAAAGAATAAATTAAATATGAATGCATAAAAAAAAGGTTGGCATCATATGAAAGAGTCAACCTTCTGAATAGTATCTTGTTATTTGCATTCAGGCTGATAGAAAGGACTACACTGAGCTAGCTGGCTATATAAAATGCTTTCTCAACAGTGAGATCAATGCAGGTTGTTCGAACAAAGTCTTTTCAGGATCTCTCTTCCAGACAATGTAAGTAACCATAGACACGTCTTTGCTCCTAATTTATGACTCCCCTGCTATTCTAAATTCTGTCAATCTCTCAAGCAGACTCTTCCAATTATGGGAAATTACATGGCAATTTTGGAGCATCAAGAAAAATGTATTATGCTAGCTGCACACTTTAGAAACAGACAAAAAAGGCTTCCAAAGATTATGACGATAGTGATTAACATTTTATCATGTAGCACCTTGGAGACTGAAAGAAAGAACTTGGTAAGGTAAGTGCCTGTAGCCTTAGGTCTACAAAAGCTTATGCTGCTGATTTCTTTCTCTAACACACCATCCACAATGCAAAATTATAATGAGTTCACTTTACCTGCTGTAGCTCCATACTAGAAAATCATGGGATTTGAAGGTTGTCATGGCATCAGACAGGATAAAGAAGGGTAAATATCTCTCAAAACTACAAATCCTAGGATTCTATAGCGTTGAGACATGGCAGTTAATGTGGTGGCAAACTGCAGTGTGGATACAGTATCAGAAAATTCCTTTGAATACGGATCCAGACAAATTTAGCATTTTGTCATATTATTAGCAGGGAAAATTGTTGCGAAATGCTGGTCCATGAAGTGATTTATAGTTTCAAAACCAGTGTAAGCTGGATAACAAGCGTCCCAGATGTAAGCAAAAACACAACAGAGTCTTTTCACAGCAAACACATGTGCTTCAGTCCGTCTATCAGCAGAGTTCAACTGCCAGCATCTGATCTTATCTATGCACTATTTTAGTAAACTCACAGATTCAGGTTTGAATCAAAATATCAAGAGGCTTTAATTTTTGCAAACAGGATATGCATATCCACTTTACTTGTACGTGCAAACAATCAGAATCACCAAGTAGTCATATACAGAACCTAGGCAGATACTCACACCGAATCACACAGGCGAGAGAAAGATGGGTTCTTTCATCCTCCTTATTTAGCAGCCACATGCTGATAGGTCATCAGTGAGGGACACTGGCTGATGCACCCTTTTGCAATAACCCTCACATGGTTATGGCTCAGCCATTACCACACCCCTTAGGTAGTGCATCATGACATTCATAGTCATTACCCAGGTGCTTTTAATTTACCATATGTTCATCAAACAGTATTTTCCATTGACTAGAAATGCTGTGTCATTTCTAACAAAAATGACAACACTTTCCAAGGTTTTTAGCATCTCTCAGACAAAGTCATTTTAGTGAAGAAAAACATTTTATAAACTAAAAGAAATATGTGGTGCTTTGACTGATCTGTTGCTATTTTTAAAATGATAAAAATGAGCTACATTTGTGTGTGTGCATGTGTGGTGTGTGTTTGTGTCCCACGGCCACTTATTTCCTCATTTTACCACTTCCAGACGTTGACTGTTTGGAAGGCTGCAAGAGGTGCAGAAATGGTTAGGTAACCTGGTAGTGCATTATATGATCATAAGACCAGGCTGACTCAATGGTTTATAGGCTGCATCCTATCTCCAATAAGTACAATTATTGCTGGTTAGCCTTCTAATGGCAAGAAAGGTGTGAATTCACATCACTCTGACTTTGAGAGGTTTGTTTGTGCTGCGGTAGAATAAATTTGATAAATATAAAAGTTTTACTCTCTCTTAAAGGAAATTTACTTAAAACAGAAAACTGATAGAAATAAGTTTGAACTAAGTCTTTAATTCACTCAAGGGACCTTTTCACACTGGGATATAATCCATTAATATCAGTATGCATTCCATATTTTTTTAGGACTGGATGCATATTGTAATGAGACGGGATGCATACTCTCTTCATCACATCTGATCATTACGATTCTTATTATTTGAAAATATTGCACTTTGACTCATCACACCACGGAAGGCTGGTTCCTCCCGATCCACTCAAAACACCCCCTACATCATTCTATGACTTTTTAAAAAGTATTATTGCTGATGGGATGCATACAGATTTTCCTATCACACACTAAAACAGCACTTCAGCAATGAAAGAATCCGTAGTATTTCAAAACAGAATACTGTTGGGATGGGACAAACGTCATGTGAAATTATTCTCAAATAGTCTCAGAAATTGAGTGTTTCCTGATGTGATAATGTCCAAGATCAAGTTCAATATCCATATATCTTTTGTCTTCAATTGGTCGATCAGGATACAGTAATGAGTCACGGAATGAGTCCCACACCCTCTGACATTTTACAGATGAAGACTCATGTGTGGCCAAGCAATAGCAAATTCTGGAAGAACAGATACTATGAGAACTGAACCTTTTACTTTTGCCTGAGAGTATCTGGGAAAGGCAAGGGCCAAATCCCCACCCCCTTTGCCCCCTACTTACTTAACTGCGTACAAACTACTTCATTTTGTAGTAGCTGAAAAAGACAAAAAGGGGAAATGGAAGGAGGAGAAAGACACTGAAACCTTATTAAAAGCTGATGAAAGGGTAGGGTGACAGAAGATTAATTGGGGTTTTTTTTCCTGCCAAATAAGGACAATTGAAGGATATGGAGTCCCAGTATGGTTGCAACGGTATCATGTAACACCATAAAGTAGAAGGATGGAAGGAAACTCAAGATGAATCTCAGCATTTCAAGACTGAAAATTGACATAAAAAGAATTACAGATTCAGCTGTATGCTGATATCTTTTAGTGAGTCTAATAAATTTTGGAAATAGCTGACATCTCCCCTTGGCTTACGTTATTTGCTGAGCTCTGTCATTTATGTTTTGCTAGAAATTCTGTAACCACAATATTATGAACCTAGGGCCACCAACCTGATGTTATGGCTACATGCCAGACCCCGAGAATATCCTTGTAAACAACAAACGGTCCCTGGATACATTCTGTGCTGATCACTTAGATCTCAGATAAGGATTGCAATATATGCATTAGATTGCTCATACACACTTTTCTTTGTCTGCATAACTCTGAAGTTCTGTAAAATACTGATTCCTGAAATAAACTTTGATCTATTTCAAACAATACTGTAAGTAGATTGGAATGAAAGCAGTACTCCGTTTGGTAGTTCCTTTGGCCAAAGTTCTTGGCCAAAAGAGGATACAATAGTCCTGATATTTCAGTACAAGCAAAATATCTGTTGTCAGTGTGCCTGAGGAATTCCTGGACAGTATGAACATCCAGACTGTAAAGCAAATGTAGGGAAAGTATTGCCTGCATGCAACCCTCACTCCCATTTCTGCTAAGTTCCTTCTTCTTCCCTGAGAACAACATACTTGCTGCTGAAATTCAGCAGCACAATCCCAGTGCTTTGCTACCAAAATGCAACAGGGAATCACTATATAGGCTGGCGCTGTAGCCAAAGATGCTGGGCTAGAATCCACCTGAAGTTACTAGCTTACCAAAAACCACACTTTTAACCCCCCTCCAAAAGAGAAAATGAAAAATGAACTCTATGTTGAAAATCAGTTGCAATAGAGTCACCTGTGACAACAGTACAATCTGGTTTCATTAATGTGCAATAATTGTAATATGGCAGTTATTTGTGTTTAATTAATGGATACTGAGAGAATTTGTAAGCAGGGGACATAAGTATCAGAAGAGAGATACTTAATTGCAGCGTGGGAAACAGATTAATTAATTAAGAATTAATTAATATAAGTCCATCTTACAGTGGCTTTGCCAAAATAGGGAAACCTTTTCCCACAATGTCACAGAATTTTCCTGCTAGAAAACACCAGTTGTCTGTGAACTATCAGTTCACCAAAAAAACACCATGAGTCCTCCTGAGGAGATAGGGCAGTATATAAATAAATTATTATTATTATTATTATTATTATTATTATTATTATTATTATTATTGTTATTATTATTATATTGCACAGGGATTTAGCGGAGGCGTACCAAGGCATCCTCCTTCTACCCACAACTAATTGCTATGACTTGACACTGCTTGTTCCTTTTTAAAAACTCACAATTTATTCTCTTGTGAATTCAGCCCTGGCTTCAATTCTAAAGATTGCCTCTCTGCCCTGCCAATCTGTCCACACAAAATACTCAAACTATACAGTAGTACATATCTCATATAGACAACAACATGTCAGTCATTTTCTTTCATTTCATTTTTCTTGTGATGCATACAGAGAAGAAACTGTGATTAAGGATGAATCCACACTGTAGAATTAATGTCTGACATCCCTTTAACTTCCATGGCTCAATGCCCAGGGATTGAGATGGTTTTAGCCTTCTCGGCCATAGAGTTTGGTGTCTTGCCAAACTATACATCCCAGGATTCTGTAGCATAGAGCAATGTCAGTTAAAGTACTGTCAAATTGTCTCAGTTCTACAGAAAAGATTCACCCATAGTCCATCAACCTGATGACGTTTAGTTGAACTTGTTGTTTGTGAGCTCTGCCTTTGAAAGCATTTGGACCTGATCTTCTATGCCAGTTCTCCTCCCCCCTCTTTCATGAATAATTCCTCAATTAGGGGCAAGTCATACTGAAAAACCCAGGGTGCCCCCATGGGCTGAGCCAAGCAGTAATGCTTAGTTTCTCACATTCTTTGCTTAACACAAGAGATATGAATGAATATTAAATGATACATGAAAAAAAAACTTCCTGTGAAGTTTGCAGAGAGAATGTGGCAGGCTGTGAAATGTTTGCCGTGATGATGTCTTTGCAGATACATTTTTTAATGAGGTGCTGGCAAAGGAAACCCATGGGATTGAAAAGATGCACTTATTTGATGAAATATTCAGCTACAGGACAGCCAGGGGAAAAGCAAGCCTTAGTAAAGACCATAGAGTATGGGGTGGGGGAGAGGGGATGCAGGGAAAAAATCTCCTCATTCTAAATCTATTTTAAGATCACATTAAATTGCCTTATACCTAGTAAGGCCATGAGTCCATCTTGTTGTGCAGCATCTACACTGGGTGGCAATGGCTCTCCTGGGTATAAGACAGAAGGCTTTCTCAGTTCTAAAAGAAGATACAAAGGAACGATTCTACAAAGCCTCATATACAACATATGTACAACATATGTACATATGTAGCCCTTTCCCAAATTTTGATCTAGGCTGGCATTCTGTATTGCAATTACAGATTTGTAACCTAGAATTACAGATCTGAATCTGTTCTGAATTCATAGAATCATAGAGTTGGAAGAGACCTCATGGGCCATCCAGTCCAACCCCCTGCCAAGAAGCAGGAAAGTCACATTCAAAGCACCCCCAACAGATGGACATCCAGCCTCTGCTTAAAAGCCTCCAAAGAAGGAGCCTCTATTAGACTCCGGGGCAGAACAGCTCTCACAATTAAGAAATTCTTTCTAATGTTCAGGTGGAATCTCCTTTCCTGTGAGACTATGTAGTCTTACTATAAATCTACAGAAATACTCTTCAGCTCATCTTAACAGACAGCAGCACATCGGAGGAAGGAAATATGTTCGATAGATAATTAGGATACAAGAAAAATGACATTTCAAGCCCTCCTCCCAGCAAGCAAGGTTGTAACAACCAGAAGCAGGACAATTCCTTGTGGCAGTTTTGCTCACTGTGGAAACATCCTCCTCCTTGTGCCTCAATCAGCAGTTGAACAGACTTCCTTTGTCTCCTGCTGTAAACATCTTTTACCCGGAAAGGATTCCCTACAGAATTTCTCCATCCACATTGAATACTATTGTCTGCAGAAGGTGAGGACTTCATGAAATAAGATTATCCACACAGAACTGTCTGACTTTGATATATTAACATACTGACAATTTATTCATGCTATCTGCAATCACTGGCAGCTTTTGGATCCATGGGAGAGTGAATCCACTGGGTTTTAGAGGTTTAAAGGAGTTATCCAGGGTCCTGAGTTTATTTCGAAGGTAGCACTCATCACCTTAGAAAGTCCCTTTAAATCTTAAACCAAAAGACAGAGAAAATGTCCACTGCAACAGATTCCCAAACTGCCCCAAATGCTATTACAAATGAAAAGACAAAAGGATGAGTTGAAATTGTTGATATAGTTGGATCAGATAAAATGTCATATGACGTATACAAATGAGGTTGAAATGACACTTTCTTTGATATCTGAAAGAGTTTACCATGGAAACAGAACATCTAGCAATAGGTAAGGCCATTATTAGTCACTGCAATTTTTAATTTTAAAGCTAGCCTGTTTACATATTATGGTATATCTTAAATCAGAAGAGTTAGAAAGAGATGGCTTTCACCATCATGATGAGACTGTATGAGACTTATGCAACCAATCATAGCAGGCTGTCACCCGGGAATTCAATCTAGAAGCATATATATTTCATAAGACCCAGATGAAATTGTGCTACCTTCCCTGAAACTGTCAGAATAATTTTGAGCACTGAGTCCACAGACTAGAAGAGGGCAGTTGTGAGTGGGAGATTCCTGTTTCCAGACAGTAACTTTGTCTAGTTAATTTGTGCTAGATCTGATCTCATAGGTGCTAATGTATTCGTGGCAAGTATCCAGATTAATGAGGGGCTGTGGTGGCACAGTGGGTTAAACTGCTAAACTGAGGAACTTGCTGACCAGAAGATCGGCAGTTCAAATCCATGGGATGAGGTGAGCTCCCATTGTTAGCCCCAGCTTCCTGGGGCTAACAAAAACATGCAAATGTAAGTGAATCAATAAGTACCGCTTCAGTGGGAAGGTAACAGCACTCCATGAAGTCATGCTGGTCACATAGACAATACCACATGAACAAGGTGTCTATGGACAATGCTGGCTCTTCTGCATAGAAATTGTGATGAGCACCACCCCCCAGAGTTGTACTCGACTAGACTTAATGTCAAGGGTAAACCTTTACCTTTATCTTTACCTTTTATGCCTTTCAGTTTTGGGCCAACCCGTGACAATTCATCTATTTAGACCTGACTTGCTTACCCGATGAGGTGTTCCTAACACAAGTCATTCCGAGCTTTGGGAAAGGGCAGGTTATAAATAATGTAATAGCTTAGATTCTGAAATCACTACAAGGAACTAACAAACTCTTATTGAATAAGAAAGGAACTAGCAGTTCCTGTAATAACAGCTCTACAATATATCTTCTGTTATGGCAAAAGAAACCTCATCTTGCAGAACTGAATCTAAGGGTCTTAGAATTAGAAGGGATCACAAAGGCCTTCTTGTCCAATCCCTTGCCATACAGGAATGCAGAACTAAAGCGAGATGGACATTGAACCTGTTTAAAGAGTCCAGCAGACTTCCAGGTAGTCTATTCCAATACAAGGACACTGATGTTTTAATTTTAAATCTGTCTTTCTGTTGGTAGTGCTTTGATTGTGTGCATAGCAGGGTTGGACTGGTAGCCCTTGTCATATCTTCCAACTTGGTGATTCTATGGTTCATAGCCAGCCACCAAACTGCACAAGGTTGCATCTAATCTTAAATGGAACCAAGCAATATATAATGATTACTTTTATATGAAAATATAACTGAGTGGCATTCATCGATGGCAGAGGCTGGATGGAATGTTCATTTGCAAATCCGAATGAGGCAATAGATTAGGAGGTGAGGAGACTCTGTCACCACAAATGGAAAGGAGGGAATGCCAGAAGCAACAGGTGTCACTGGCCCTTTTTACACTGCCATAAAATCCAGATTATCAAAGCAGATAATCCACATTATCTGATTTGAACTGGATTATATGAATCTACACTGCCATATAATCCAGTTTAAAGCAGATAATCTGGATTTTATATGGCAGTATAGAAGGATCCTCCATTAGCACTTTGCAAGGACAATTGTTAAGTGGTAGCAGCATTTGTAAAATAGACATTTTTATTTTTGTGATACAGATTTTGCTTTTACTTATGTAACTGTTTGCTTAAAAAAAACCTGTGTGGGGAGACATTGAGATCAGCTTTTCTCTGTATGCAGCCTAACTAATATCAACTTTGTGGCACAAGGCAAACCAATTTGTACTAGAATGGAAAGTTAACTGCAGTGGAGGGTAGCTCAGTTATGGTCATTGACAGCTGAAAAGTCCACATGAATATTTCATGGCACATCGGTATATAACCATTTCTCAGAAGTGGAGTATATATCGACTGCAGGTAATAAGTCTAATGTCTCCAAAGTAAGCATGAAGACCCAATAGTTATTTGCAATGCAACAGAACAGTATGTGTGTATGTGTGTGTGTGTTGTCACTGTTTTACATTTCCAAAATGCTGCTGGTGGCTCACTCCAGTCAAGACAGAGAGCGGCCAGGGCAGCCTTTTCCTAACATGTTGGTTCTGGGCATTTCAGCCTTATTTTCATGTCCAATAGGTTCTTCAAGAGTGAAAATGCATCAGCTCCAGGCTGGTGTAGATAAGGGTCATAACCTTGGAGCCTCTCTAGTAAATGAAAAATCTGACTGGTTTTTAAACGTCTCTGGTGAACAATCTCATGAGGACCTCCTGAAAACTGTATCAGATCTAAAGACCAGTGATTTCCTAATGTAGTATAGATTTAGACACTTCTATTCCCATAACCTACGACCAACTGTTTTTGAATTCCTGTAGTATATATTTTTCTTGAGCCAATACTTCTTCATTACATTAATAGTAATGGAAGTCAATGCAGACATGTTTCTTTCAAAACTGTTCCCATTATCCACATGAGACTTATTTGGTTTCCCTTCACAGTTGATGTGAATTATGTTATATTTTTCTCAGATTAATAGTTGGAAAGCCACGACCTCTCTAAACTCCTAATAATATCACAAGTATCATATCATTATCATACATTTCTCCAAAGGGAACTTTGATGAACAGAGGGCAGGGTGAGGGTATCCCTACTTTAAGTTAAAGTAAACAGAGAAGAACCTTGGAAAGTTTCCTTGGAAAGCTCAGGAAGGTAAGCCTGCATGTTTCAAGAGAGAAGTGACTTTGGATGCCAGCCTCCATTGGCACAGATGTATTTTTCCACTTTCAAAACCTGCTAGACTGTTTGTATGGTAACAGTTTATACATTATGCACAATGCACGTAGGCTGCTGTGGAGGGAGATGAATGGCAGCAACGTTTGTGACCACAGTGGGAGAGGGAGCCAAAGATGTGTATGCATGAAGACTAAGATAGGGACAACGTGTACCACTTTTTTATCAGTGTTATTTCCAAGGAAAGAAGTAAGCACTTAAAACCTGCTACACTTGCCAAAGATGGTAAGGACTGAAATGTTTTAGTTATCCCTTGAGAAGGGAACGGCTCCACAAGAGGAGTAAAACATGCACACACAGGAGGAAGATCAGCTTTGTTCCCAAAATCTGAAAGAAAGGGGGGGGGATCCCAAATTATGCCTTTCTCTTGCTTCTCTTATTTGCCTTCAGTTCATAATTGAATTTTATTAGGAACATTGTGTTTCACAATTATATAAACAGCACGAAGGAGAATGGCATCTAGCCTTATTAGGGAAGCAAAGCCAAAAGTGGATTCTGTGCATCTTGTGATGAGTCAGTTTTAAAATGTGCAACTACCCAAGTTAAATAAACAAACATGCCCACACTCATAAGCCCAAGATTTATACTAGTTTTTTATGTGTAGCAACAGCCAGACACTGAATGCTATAACATCCTGAACACATGTGATCTTAGGCAGGATCGTACATGACCCTTGTTGTGTAACACTTCACAAGGGTTGTTTTGTGTCTTCCTCCCACCAGAAAGCCATTTCCAAGTGTGCACTTTTTTAATTTTAAATTTTATTTTAATTAAAATTTACAAAAATAAATACACACAGTACGCATATCACACACAGTACCACATATAAGGTCATCATTTTGCACACATCCTACACAAAGTTGACCCCTATCCCACTCACCCATGCACCCACCACTTTGAGTTCCATCCCTAGTCACTGTGATGCCTATAACAATTCATATTTGCCCTTCTAACATGCTTAACCATAAATTCCTCTTGGGGCTGTACAATTCACTTCTTTGACTCCCTCATTTCAGATATGCCATGGCCCATTTCCATCTCTTTAAGAACTCTTCATTATTTTTACCCCCAAATGATTGGTTAACTTAGCCATTTGCATATAGTCCATTAGTTTATTTCTCTTCAATCCTTTTTGGTTAGCGTTTTTTCCCCTTTCCAATTCCTAGCAATTATCATTTTTGCTGCCGCAAAACTGTAATGGCATATCTCTTTATCATCCCAGTTTGCACCTTTCTTAAATAAGCCCAGCAGACACATCCCTATTTACCTTTCCAGCTCAGTATGCTACATCTGGTTTAGGTGGAAAAAGTTGAAATCAACTTGCATGATCTTGATCTATCTCCAGATCTTAGTTATGGAAATGTCAGAACTTATTGCTTGCATATTCTTGAACCTTAAGGGTCTGGGTCCATTCTACTCTGTGGTACTCCCAGAGTTAAGAAGATTATCTATTAAAAAGTTCCTTAAACAACCCAAAAATAGCATCCAGTCCACATTATCATTAAAGTGTTTTTCTTTGTTTAGTTAAACTGTAATTATTTAATTTGCTAATCTAAATGGTAATTCATTAGTTGGTTCTCGAGGAAGCCCTAAAACATGGCAGATGCTAGAGTGGCCAACACTGATACCACAAAGTGGCATAATTTGCTGTTTCTTACCTTAATTTCACTTTTTAAAAAACTATAATTTTCCTTTCCTGCCTCAAAATTTTCATATGATGCCTTGAACTGCAAACCCAGAGACTGAGCTGACCATATTTGGGATCCAATATCTGGAAAATGCTGGGTTAGGGAGGAAGAGATGGTTTCCATAGGAACTAATTCCTGCCTGTCTTCCTGTATTTATGGTTGTAGTTCTCTATTTGCACAGTTGCTATTTGCACAATGTGAAGCCATCATTCTCACCACTGTTCTTGGTTTTCCTTTGACAAAAAACATGTGCTTTGTCTTTAAAAACAGCAGATAATTAAATTATTCAAAGAAATTTGCTTTCAAAATTTGCTTTTAAAAAATCAGCTTACTCACTCATACGTTCAGCAGAGAGGGACCAAAATCAGCTTAGGTCTATTTATTTTTCTCCTGAGTCAGCAAGTGAAATGCTGATACCTTTCTGGAAGATGTGAAGCTAGAGACAGCTTGGCAGAGGTATCTGACCAGGGCAGAATTTATCTCTGCTTTTCAGAAGCTTCTCATTATGATGTGCCTTAAAAGCATCGTGTCCTTTCAACCCTCAAGAAAGATGAGACCCCACTGCAATAGCTTGGAGGCCACTGAAAATCCTGTGGAATCTGAGAACACTATGTAATTTGAATGAGTGTTCAGATTGTTCCTTCTACTTCTAGTGTTAAGAGGTGTGTGTGCTGTGGTTTATATAGCCAACGTGGCACCATTTGTGCTCAGGAGAGAAGTATTAGTAGACTGAGGAAAACTCAAGATTTGTAAAAGTACAAAATCTCTTGAGAGGGAAAAACCATAGATAAGTACCCACACAAAACATAATGAGGATTGAGAATGCTAATGTAACACAGAAGAAGAAGAAGAAGAAGAAGAAGAAGAAGAAGAACAACAACAACAACAACAACAACAACAACAACAACAACACAGAGTGTCTGCTGTGGACTTATCTTGTTGTGTTTCAAATAATAATAATAAAAGCTGATAAGGAGAAGACCTGGCTATGGCTCACAAATGGGACCCTGAAGAAGGAGACAGAAGGCCTGATCCTTGCAGCCCAGGAGCAAGCCATCAGAACAAATGCAATTAAGGCCAAGATCGAAAAATCAGCTGATGACCCAAAATGCAGACTCTGCAAGGAAGCTGACAAAACCATTGATCATATCCTCAGCTGCTGTAAGAAAATCGCACAGATTACAAATAGAGGCACAACTATGTGGCCCAAATGATTCATTGGAACTTATGCCTCAAGTACCATCTCCCTGCAGTAAAGAACTGGTGGGATCACAAACCTGCAAAAGTATTGGAGAATGAGCACGCAAAGATACTGTGGGACTTCTGAATCCAGACTGACAAAGTTCTGGAACACAACACACCAGACATCACAGTTGTGGAAAGGAAAAAGGTTTGGATCATTGATGTTGCCATCCCAGGTGACAGTCGCATTGACGAAAAACAACAGGAAAAACTCAGCCGCTATCAGGACCTCAAGACTGAACTTCAAAGACTCTGGCAGAAACCAGTGCAGGTGGTCCCGGTGGTGATAGGCACACTGGGTGCCATGCCAAAAGATCTCAGACGGCATTTGGAAACAATAGACATTGACAAAATTACGATCTGCCAACTTGCAAAAGGCCACCCTACTGGGATCTGCACACATCATCCGAAAATACATCACACAGTCCTAGACACTTGGGAAGTGTTCGACTTGTGATTTTGTGATACGAAATCCAGCATATCTATCTTGTTTGCTGTGTCATAAAATAATAATAATAATAATAATAATAATAATAATAATAATAATAATAATAACAACAACAACAATAACAACAACCACTTTATTTTTATATCTCGCCTCCATCTCCCCAAAGGGACTCAGGACAGCTTACATGGGGATGAGCCCAACATCAACATAGGTTAAAACACAATCCATGAATTAAAACAATATAATATAATAAAATAAAACAACATAAAACACATCAAATACTTTAAAAACCTGGACATTAAATACATATGCAGAGAAGGAAACTGTGCAGAATTCTGGGTAGGGCTCATAAAATAGTATAAAGGCAATCAGGAAATGGTGAGGGAACGGTCTTATTAAAGCAATGACAGCCTATAAAAATGAGGAGTAGTGATGAAGTGCAATAAGACATTGTAAACAAGCTGGATATCTGGCAGGATTGTTCACTCAAAAGTGCATCAGAACATCCACGTTTTAGGTCTTAGGTTTTAAAGAATGGTTGTTATGAGGATGGGGCATACAGTAAATAACGCTCCCATCTTCACCCTGGGCAGGGAAAGGAATGTAGCTACAGTGAGAAAAATGGGAGCATTGTCCTACAAATGAAAATTCTCTTCCCCGATAAAAAAATTCTTCATCCCCCAAATTTCTAGTCTACTAGTAACTTAAAACTTCTGTTGAGCATTTAGAAATAAAATTTAGGTATCCAAAGAAAAGGGGCAGGCAGAGATACCGGGGATATGCAAATGCAGCAAACAAGAGTTTTTTATATGAATGATTTTCAGTTGCTCACTGTCTACAATTATAGAAGGGAAATATCAAGGACAGCAATGAGTGGGGCTTATGCTGGTAGCAATTGCTCCCCAATCACCTAAATAATGGGACAATACAACAGTGTGGGATAAACTATGGGCTACTTTTATTAATGTTACCAATCAACCTCTATGTGACCTGCAAACCAATTTTAAAGGGCATGAACCTGGTGCAGAACAAGCTGAGGCTGTGGCCATCCAAGACCTACTCCTCAGCAAACGTGGGCGAGACACCCGGATCCCCGGATGCAACAAAATGTTGATTCCAGAGCGACCACTCAGGGAAATGGACTGAGAATTCAGTCCCAATTCCAGAGGATATTAATATCCGAATTCTCCCTGTTCCAAGGCCATTTCCATCCGCCCTCACCTTGGTTATCTAAAACATAGGTAAGCATTCCTGTTCCTGGCCTACACCACAAAGGAGTGTCTTAGGTGTACCCCGGAATGTGAACCTATCCCTGTTTTCCCACATGATGGCCTGTTTAAGACTCATACACACCAGTTAGCCCATAATGAAACAGTATAGGGTAAGAGAAAACACCTCCTAGAACATGGGGGGGGGGGGGAGAGAGAGAGAATCCTCCCTGGCCCCAATGGCGACTCCTAAAATACCCTGTAAGTGGGTAGGTCAGCATTGGAACCGAAGTGAGCTGCAAGGCAAGACCATGTGACTTACTTGGCCACGCCCCTGCAAAATCCAAGCTGGGCTATTTTTTCATGCTCTCCTTCACTGGAAGAGAGCAAAATGTCCCGAGTGAGGGGGGAAAGCTAAATGTTGTGTAGAACTGTCTCCCCCACTTCACACATACACAGAGAGAGATCCTCCCTTCCTCCTTTCCTTCCTTTCTTCCATCCTTCCATCTCTTACAGGCAGAGCCGGCTCTAGGTATTTTTCAAGTGAAGGCGAACAGAATTTTGGCGCCCCCCCCCCCCCCAGACTAGCACTCTCCAGCAGAAAGTCATAAGGATTTTATTGAGCTACATATTACCAGGATTCCATAGAATGAAACCATAGCAGTTGAAATGGTGTCAAATTGCTGTAATGGTATAGTATAGCTACATTCAGAGAGGCTTCTCCACTTTTCTCAAATGCATACATATGGAAGAGCTGCTGCTTAAATTCAATCTCTCTGCTCTGAAAGGAGAACTTAGCCTTTAGAATTTATACCTCCATGCTGTCAACATCACCTTTTGTAAGGAAATGGCTGAATGACGCATTTCACTGAAAAAATCTTCAATCTTTCCAGTCTTCCCTTTTAGTCCTTTGCAGACAGGGATATTTCTGACCTGTTGTGGGTGGATGAGCATTTCCATGTCAGAACATCCAATCTCAGGTTCTGCAATAGGGATGCGAATCTGCACTGAACCATATGGTCGACTTCTGATATTTTTTGGCGAGGAGGGGAAATTTGGGCAAACTGGAAACCACTGGAGTGGTTTTTTTTCTTGATTAAGCACCAATAGAGCCACAAGACTCAGTGGTTCATTGTAAAATTTGAATTGCAAACCCTCCCCATGATAGTCTCTTTAGCACCGTCTCACTGGAGAATTCCAAAGTGCAGCTCGCTATGTTGACTGAAAGCAATGCCTAGTAGTTTTCATATTTGATAAGGCCTCACCCAAATACTTTGCATTACAACAGGGACAGGTAGTTGCAAAGTCCAGTGTAAGATATCAACAGAATCCTGTTAATATCTTATATAGCTGTAACTTCAGTTATAAAGGTGGGTGGACTTTTTTTATACAGAACATCTGCATTCAGTTCAAGATTGTCAAAATGGATTTGCCCATATGTTGCCATTTTCCATGGATGCCCATGCACACATTGTGCATAGATATATGCATTTGAATGTGTGGTTAGTTAAGCATTTGCTCTCCTGGTTAGAATTGTATAATGTTGCCATTCAACACTATGTTACCCAGGACCATTAATGTGTTGTTCCACATGGAGAGATTTACTCTATGCAGTTCCAACATTGTATCTCAGTCATTGCTGAGGAAATCCATTTCTCCTCCAGTTACTGTGGAGATTGAGCTAAGCTTAGAAAGAACAGGAAAGTCTGAGGGGAGTGGTAGATGATATCATAGTAGTCCCTGATAATATAAAAGGCCTGGGCCTTTGATGCTTTGAGACCTGGCAGTGATATATTTGAAGTTGAAAAAAGCTAACTTCAAAAATATCACTGCCAAGACTAGCAAAGACTATGCAAGCTACACACAAGTCCAAGGGAGCCAACATGTAGTTGGAGTATCATGGAGGAATATCACGGAGGAATGAAATATCATGGGAAAATGAATGTCTACTGACTGACTGTAATACAAGCAGTCCTTGGGTTACAACCAAGATAGGTTCTGTAGGCTTGCTCTTAAGTTGAATTTTCTATGTAAGTCAGAACAGATACATATTTTAAACATAACTCCAGCCAAAAATATTATGTTTTAGTTTTGAAGAGCATAGGGAAAGGTTAACATTCCCGTAACATTTATCTTCCTATCCATGTTCCTGTTCAGAAGATTTCACCTCACTTTCTGTCCCTGTGACAATTGGATTTTGAAAAGTTTGGGTTATCACGGAAACAATTATTGGTAATGATGCTTCATTGGGAACACCATTTTCCCATGATAACTCCCTTCTTAGGGGTAGATTCCTGTTCTTATGGGGTAGATTCCTGACTTCCTGTTTTTTCACCCCCATTTTTAACTAGGAGTTGTATGTAAATCAGATGTTTGTAACTTGGGGACTGCCTGTATTCCACACACATGTATTTTCAGGATTCTGATACAATTGCTGGGAACCATCTATTGCCAAATATATATTATAACATGTTGTAAAACTATCATGATTTTGAACTGAATTGTTCAGATAAGGCCTACAGATAAGACACAAAACCTGTTATTGCCAGATTGGGAGTGGAGGTATGAATAAACCTGCAGCTAAAGTCACTAATGTGTAAGTTCATTCTATCTTCCCAGAGAGGTATTTCTGTACATTGGATTGTGTTGCATGAGTCATCACAGGGAAATACAAGCCAACAAAAGCTTACCATTCTCAGCAGAAGCTTTGTCTTTTCCATTTGTTGCTCCAGCACTTTGTCTCTAGGAAAGGAAGAAAAAGAAATGAGGAATTATGAGTTGTTCTTGAGTATAAAATTTTTCATTCAGCTAGTCAGTGGTTGAAAACCTGATACTGAATTTCTTTTTTCCCCAAGTGCCAATGCAGGGTCTACGTTTACCTTATCCGAACTTCTACTAGGATTTGAGAATTCCAAATTGCTTTATTTCTTTTCCAAAGTGAAGCCAATTCATTAAGAACATTGCTTTGCTCTGTACTATTGTTATTTATTTCTGTACCTGGTTTGTCCAACTTCAGTTACTAGCATATTTGCTCAACATTGATTTGGTGCCCTGACTGAAACTCTTTTGACCGTTGCACTTTTTTTTTTTTTTGGTGTATGTGGTATTGCAGTATAATACAGAATTTCATTCCAGCTCTCTTCATTTTCTCCCTGCATTTACTGATTGCTACAGCAAAGTCAGGTTCGATCATTGGTAGTAAACCGGAGTTTCTTTTCAACTGCCTGTGCAAACCACCCCAAGCAATTTGCTGTACCGGCACTTTTCTGTTCACTTTGATATTTTGTAATTCAAGTTGTGCAGACTGTTCTAGGACAGCAGGCAGTGTTGCTTTCTGCCATTCTTCTAGATACATTTTTCAATAGTATTTCCTCACTTTAAACACCCATCTATTGAAAAATCAGAAATGCCATGATCACTGCATTTGAACAAATTAATTTTGTCTCTGCATTAGTGTAACATTACATCCTAGTGTAAATTTCTTCTTATTTAAAAACTCTAAGAAAAATGGAGCCAACAGGGCGTTCTGATTTTAGTGTTTGACTATAACTCTGGAAACCGGGGTTTGAATCAGCACTCAGCCATGAAGCTCATTGGATGACCCTGAGCAAATCATACACTTTGGCCCCAGAAAACTCTGTGATAAGGTTGCCTTAGGGAAGCCATAAGTGAAAAATGACTTAAAAGTACACAACATAACAGGAAAACTTCATTTGCAGAGATAAAACAGGAAGTTGCCTATCAAAATTTCATGTAAGTTAGAATTCATATGGCAGAGTGCATTTGTATAGCAGAAAATGTGTAATTATTTAACTCTCAAGTTCATTTGCTTTTCTTATTACCACAATCTTTTTTGTTTAAGCTTGATATTTGTTGCATCTTAGGTTCTAAAAAACAATACTGTTGATTGCAATGGGGGTGACACTCAAGAACCAGTGTGGTGTAGTGTATGTGTGATCTTCTGGACATTTTTGAATGGCAGCGCTTATCAGTGCCAGAGAGCACTGCCAATAGAGGAAAACACAAAGAGCTACAATCCAAAAGCAGCTGGAGCACCACAAGTTGACTAGACAAGGTGCAATGGATACAGGGGGAATTGAACCAGAGCTCAGACTCTGCTTCAGCCATGGAATTTGTGGTTGTTGGTGTTGCAAAGGAAAAGAGGGCAGAGCAGAGCCACTTGGACAAATGACAAAACAAACACATTATTCATAGTTAATAGTTGCAGCCTGGAAAAGACCTGAATCTTGCCTTGTCTTTGGCAAATCCTTTACTTCACAGATTACTTGATTCTCACTTAAGTCTGTGTATATATAAAATCTAATTATCGTGAGTATTACCATAAATTGCCTTTGAGCCTCTTGTGTACTGGATCACTGGATAGTGATTAATGGATAAGAGAAAATGGTAGAGAGGTACTCAAATATAAATGAGCATTCTCTTGACTAATATTGGAATTAAATTCTCATTAGGAAGAATTTGAAGCAAAAGATACATTATTAAAGGGCTCAGATGTTTTAGGGAACATGGAGCAGCTGCCATTGCTCAGTTGCTGTCTGCCTGGTAATGTCTACTCTAATAAGAAACATGTGTAAACATGATGTCATCATATTCCACTAAGTGAAATGCTAGCAGAATCTCTGACATAACATCATGTTATATACCCCTAAGGCATGACATAAGCAGATAAGTAACATAATCTGTCCATGAATTCTTCATTTGATTAGCTATTTGTTTCAAGGGAGCTATTCCCTGTCCTTCAGCAGGCTCCTAGAGCAGCTCATAAAATAGTATAATATGATAAATCATTTTAAAAGAACACAAGATATAAAAGCATCACAATATAGAAAGTATTATAAAAGCAAATTACCTTTTTTGAAAATAAAGTAATTTAAAAGCAATTTGTAGAAGATTTTAATACTTGGAAAAACAAAAGGGCATTTACTTGATGCTAAAATTGCATCGAAATAGGTACCCAGTAAGCCCCTCTGGGGAGATCACCCCATAGTTGCTTCAGTCAATAGTTGACTGAATTTTGTAGGCTGCAGTAACAGTCATAGGGTGCATAGCTTTTCTAACCTGCACTGGAGAAAAAGCTGCACTTAGGCATGATCTATACTACAATAAGAGCCCTGCAACCACAGGATTCAAATCCACATTTTTATGACTTCCACTCCAAGGCCACAAAATGCTGCAATCTTTAGCATTCCTCATGACTTACTACAGAAAACACTACTAGCAGCCATCAGAGATTAGTGGCATAAATTGTTCTGCCATCTTTAACAGGTTTTATACCAGAGCTGAAAGTAACATAAGAGCAAATTCTAGTGCTTACACTATATATTAATGAGGAGAGACACATTTGCCACTATGGAAGGTTTAAGAAAACAGTTTTTGTTGCCTGGGGCTTTGTTTCCATTTTTAAGTGAATACTTTTCCAGAACATCAAAGGCATACCATTAAAATTTGCAGGGGAAATCCAAACCACACTGAATTAGCCTTTACAGAAATAGGAAGTGGATGCTACAATATGTATCAGGGAGTATGATGAAGAAAGGTTCCCAAGTCTTACTTTTTCATGTATTTTTCAAGAAATACATAATATTCAGATCTTGGGGTGGGTGGATATTAAGATGTCTACATTGCAGAGCCGGTCCAACAATGAGGTGAATTAAGCGGTTGCTTCGGGCGCCAAACATACGGGGGCGCAGTCGAGACTGCTTTTTCTGTTGATTTGTTGTAAAACATGATATTTTGGTGCTTAATTTGTAAAATCTTAATGTAATTTGATGTTTAATAGGCTTTTCCTTAATCCCTCCTTATTATCCAACATTTTCGCTTATCCAACGCTTTTATTTTTCAGTGATTGTTTTGGGGGGGGGGCACCAAAATTCTGTTCGCCTACAGTTGAAAAATACCTAGGGCCGGCTCTGCTACATTGGCACTTTAAACTAATTTCTGTCTCGACCTGCATTGTCCCACACTCTTTGACTTTTGCTTTTACTCCAGGCTGGTTTTCTCTTCTTTGTAAGATTCTGTTCATGGCTTTAGTTTCTTTAACTTTTTTTCTGCCATCCATAGATAATATACCACCCAGGAATGCATGTGGCCCCCAGGTTGCTTTGCCTTCCATTTGCCATGTTTCAGTCAGAGAAAATTGATAGGGGCATCACTACTGAAAAAAAAAATCACTATCACTTTTATTCCTTCTAGAAGGAAAAGAAGAGCTTTTCCATGGAATCTATGGCACAAGAAGACACACTGGAGCTCTCCTGCACTGCGGAGAGATACTGCAGTGAGTTGGAGCTGAATATTGGAGTAAATACAGCACTAAAGACGGTGGCTGCCATTGAATGCCAATGACAGCAATTGTAGCACAGCCCTCAGTGGCTTCCAGTGGGTACACAGTGTCTCCCATAACTTTTCAGGAGTTGCTTACCTCTGATCCATTCTGGTTGTGGTCATTTATCAATAACATTCCTTTGGGACTAGTTTTATTTAAGCATTATAAATATCAATTCTGAAATGGGTTTTTAAAACCTTATTGTTCCCAATTTTGGGGGGGGGGGGAAATCCACATAGGCTTGTAAGGGAGAAGCAATATATAATTGTTACCTTGTTCTTAAGAAGATGCAGGGGGAAGATGCTTAATGTGTTTTTAGGAAAGTGCAAAAATATTATGCTCTAGCTTTTTTAAAATAAGGTATCCAGAATACATAGGGGAAGACCAGTTCAGTAGATGGAAGATCTGTTCAGTCATAATTCCCACCCACCAATTTGTGATGGTCATCATGTAAAAGGGGGATGGAAGGGAAGGGAAATTCTTTATCTTCCAACACCCTGTGATTTCAGAACTGCATCAAATCAAGGTTGTAAACAGATTATGGAAAAGTGACTCTTTAGACTACAGCTTCCAGAATTCAAGTCAACTGGAAGCTGGAGTTCGCTTGAGTAGAAAATGCTTATCCTTAAGGTTTTGTTCCTAACTCATAGCTGCAGAAATCACAATAGGGATGTGCAGGATAGGTGAAGGTCAAAAGAGTCATTCCACACAGCAGTAATCATGATTGATGGCAGAGAAACCAACTTAACTGGACATGAGTGAACACATACCCAAAATGGGTACAAATGTGTCCCTATGATTAGGAATTCTCCCTTGCCTTTTAAAGATGTTTGTCAATATTCTGCATTGGTTACTTAGTTATGTCTGTGTAACTACATAATGTTTTCTGGCTTATGTCCCCAGTCTACCTTAAGAACCAGGGGTCTGATCGGGGGAAGGTGGTCAAGTGGAGTGCAAGGTTGATAACTGAACTTCCAATTGAGGTACAAGATTGACAACGTTTCCTTCCTCTTCAGCTGTGGCCAGGAATTTTGACAGGGGACTGACTTCTAGTCATTGCAGCCTCACTTGCTGATGGGAAAAGATGGAAATATCTTCCCCCTGGAACCTGAGCAGAAGTTGAATAGTTCTCCTTCATTCAATCCAACTGTTGGCTCTTAAGGTGAGATGGAATGATATATGTATGCTTACTGAATACAAAGCAGTTACAGACTGCAACTACAGATTACAAATCTGCAACTTCAATACTGAATGCCAGCTGTTCTTGGCACTTTCAGTGAAAATTCATGGTGGGGGACACTATTGCATTTATACCATTGTACCCATAGAACGTTCTCTCCATGTGATTGGGAATACCGCTTTCCAAGTATTCCTACTCAACCAACACTTTCCTTTGTGGTTCCAACTGAAAGGTTATATAGGTAAAGGTAAAGGTTTCCCCTGACGTTAAGTCCAATCATGTCTGACTCTGGGGGTTGGTGCAAAGGTTATATATGCACATTCTAAAAGATGTGTGTGGATTTGGGTGGGTCTGTTTCTATCAAAAACATGCCCCACTGTTTTCACAATAGATATCTTTAAAGGATTCACTCTTTGTGTGTGTGTGTGTGTCTCACACACACACTCGCATTTGCACATACACCAGAAACAAGAACATTGAAGCCCTCTTCCAGTGTTCAAAATGTTAACATGTGCAGAACTACCTCTGCATGAATAACGGAGATAAAGTATCCCCTTCCATGCATGTCTCTTATATGATAAAGCTTTCCAAATGTTTAATGTCCCAGAATAATCTTATATGGCATTATGATTTTGCTGGTTGGGCCAGATTTAATCATGGTTTAAAGAATAATGCTTGAAAAATTAAAGATTACAGGGAAATAGAATAGTTCCTATGTTGTCCATAGGAGTTGGAACACAAGTGGAGAATATGTGGCCTCATGCAACTTTTAATAACTAGAGATCTAGTTCATCATCCTTTTTTAAGGAAACATGGCAAAAACGCTGCCTCTTCTTGTCAGAGGAAAAAAACATAAAATGTAAAGAAACAGAAGGTTGAATGTTTGAGAAACCATAAGAAAGAAACCTGAAGTAACTGTATAATTAAAATCAAAATTGGAGGAGGGATATGTTGGCAGTTGTCAAAAACTTGAAAGAATGTCAGAAAGGTGGGAAGGCAGGATTTTGTACCTGTCTTTTGAGGTTACAACAAGGAAGTTAAATTAAATGAACATAAGGATGAAAAGACTTAACTGGGCTGAAAGACTATTTCAGTTATGAAAGCTGAAAAAAAAGCCAGATAAAAACATCCTGTGGAAAATGCTTGGCATTGCCAAAGAGAAATCTGGAGACTGCTCCTTTAGCTATAATGGCTGGCTATGCAAAAGAGGGAATTTCAGCACTTTAAAGGAGAAGTGTGAGATATTAAATCCTATCCCCACAATATGTTCAGCACCTTGGAGAGCTCCTTGAAAACCTCAGGTGTATAACACTGTATAATTAAAGTAGTTCGACAAGATTGACACTTTAATTGTTGTGGCCCAACGCTATGGAATCTGAGGATTAGTAGTTTTGAGAGGCACCAGCACTCTTTGGCTGAAGATCTTGTGAAGCTATCTATGATTCTATGGCATTGAGCCATGGCAGTTAAAGTAGTATAAAACTGCATGGATTCTGTAGTGTCGACAGTAGATTCACTATCCCACTGATTCAGTGGGACCAGCTACCTCCAGTGACACTCCAGGTGTTACTAGACTGGTTAGAAGTTATGGGGTTTTCAGCTTAGCTACATCTAGAAAGCCACATATTCTCTACTCGTGACCCAATTATAACCTTGGAGTTCCAAGAAAAAGTAAAAGAAAGCAAGGTGATTTCTTCCTGTGCTATAAAGCATGGGTAGTACACTCATATGCATTTAAAATGAGCCTATCTTGACCTGCTATACTTTTGCCCCTCAGCACTGAATCTGCAGTGTGCATCATTTAGTATTCAGGACCTCAGCCAAACAGTATTATTGAGCTCACAAATAGGAAGGCCATTTACAGCAGTTACTGCTGAACACAACCAGCCAGGAACTTCCCTGAGGCTTTCATTACAACAAAACTAGTACAGTGGATGGGCCCCAGGATGTGGTCATACTGTAAACAAGTATGAGTAATGCAAGATACGCAAGATAGTTAGGCTGAAGGGAATATTTCAATGCAATTTATAACAGAGGGGGAAAGCAAAGGCAGAAATTTAACAGCTTTCTTTGAACTACAGGTGTGTGTGTGTTTATAAGAGTGATTAAACCTAATAAGCAAATTCACAAAACATTCCAGATTCTGCCTTCTTTTGGTTTCTGAAAAGAAAATGAGCTGTGTTCAAAATGGCATAAACACACATATACACAAATGTGTGTGTATGTGTATAATTCTCCTTATATGATGTTGTTATGACAAACCCCTTTTCTATCATTATCTCCTCTTAGGAATTTATTTACTACATGTGTTCATGTATAAGTCTAGAAACTGTAGTAATAAAATCAGCCAAAGAACCTGGGCCAACTTATTCACAAGCCAATGTGAATAGTGTACCTTAACTCATATATTAAAAAGGGGCTGTCATTTTTTTTAGAAGAATGGCAAAACATAAGAGCTTAGTCCATCTCGGAGGAATCTAAAAAGAAAACCGATTCCCACCCCCCACCATGGCACCTTTTCTGGTTTTTTTGAGGGGAAGGTATGGAAAAATGACAATGGTGACAGCCAGTGATGGCAAGTATCTTGAGGCTTGGCTGGTGCTTTCCCCTCTACATGAAATGACCCTAAAATTATCCACAGGTCATATCAGAATCCACAATTTTGGTCCCCAAAACCTGCCTTTGACTTATATTTGAGGTCAACGTATACACAAGTACTGTATATATGGTAATTCTGTGATTTCAAAATGTTACTTTCTGAACTTGTAGTAGAAAGTTCATCCAAAAGTAACTCACCCAAATTATTGTCATTTCATAACAAAGTCCCAACTGAGTGCCATTTGCAGATCTACATCAAAACATTTAGAAGCCACCAGAGAATGTAGGAGGAGCTTTATATCAAGTCAGGGTTTCACAGTGGCTTTCTAGGTTTTCAAAGAAGGATTTTCTATAGACCAGGCTGAAATTGGCAAGAAGAGAATCGGAAACCCTGTATCCCACCACTCAGCCACAGATCTTTTCCATTTGGAAGCTGTTAGCAATAACAACATTTAGCTCAGAGCCACCAGGGGCAATAGCTATATTTGCAAATAATAGGACAGGCTCAAATGTGCAAATATTCAGCAATTTACATAATTTTTGTGAAACTGGTATTCCATCTAATTACACATCTCTTGTCACCTTAGGAAAAAAAATAGTTGTATGCTGAGAGAAATGGCCTCAGCCAGACTGTTGCATTTAAAAGGCACAGCTCTCCTTTGGTATTGATTTTCATTCCGTTTCATCACTGCTAACTGTTGTCCATACGTAATGAGTTTCCACATGCAGATGCAACATTTTCCATCCAATAAAAAGATAGCATAGAGGTAGGACAGCATGCAGATATGCTTTTCATGAGAGGGGAGGGAAGATCTTTTATCCTTTTTATCCCTTTAGAACAATTGTTCCTGAAAAAAGGGATTGCAAATGCAGACTTAGTATGGGATATTGTAGCACCTTTGAGGCTAACAAAGGTGTTTATCTCAAAGATACTTCAAACTTTGTATACTGATAAACATACGGTAGCTATACCTTTCAACTACAGAACATAATCTTAAACTGAAATGAGGGTCCAGCTGTGGGGTTGCAACAGAGGTGGACAACTTCCTGGGATGGAGGAAGATTATATTTGGAATCCCTGGAACCAACAAGACTTGCATCCAGACTTCACCACTGCTAATGAATCTGCTGCTGCTATGGCAGTAAAATTAGCATTCTTTATATGTAAATAGGATACACAGATATTGTGCATTTTATTTTTAAGGTGAATCTTGCTCATGGGAGAATCTAGGACACATGCTCTCTTTCATGGGTCCAGTACCTACATTTTGTTACATGCTTTTTTAAAAGGCTATGTTACAGTCATCATGGCAGGGATTTGTGGCAGCAGCAGTAGGAAATCTAGCAAGGGCTACAATAAGAGCAATAGTCATGTAAGCCATTGGCTACATCAGGGTAGGCATATGGTGGTTTCGAAGCTTTTTTCCATTTCAAAACCCTTGGATGCTTTTTCTATCCATAAAGAAGGGTGAATGACCACTTCTTGGAGTCTCTTGGAAGGGGTAACTAATTGTCTGGAGAAGCAGGGGCCAGTTTCTGCCTACATTCCTCCACTGAAACAAGCCCAAACAATCCCCACCTCAAAATGGCAGCTGGAAGGAACATCACTTCCTTCACACCTTTGAAAGTGAACACAGAGAAAAACTGAAGGTTTGAAAATTCTGGGTATGTATCTGGGTGTTTTCTCATGTTTCTATAGAAGGATTTCTGCATGGTTTTCAGGTAAAAATGAATGTAAAATTGCTTCCCCCCCCCCCCCCCAAAACCATTTTCAGAGAAGTCAGAGGTCTGGGGATGAATGAATGGTGGAGAACTTCCGGGATTATTAAAGGGAATCCAGATACTGTATGTACCCCACCAGCCACATTCCGTGCAGCCTTGTTTTCAAGGCAGCAAGTTATTCTTTAAGTATTTTACAGACACCCATCCCCAGTACTGTTTAACATTTAAGAAAAAGGCAAACATTTGGTCGTTTTCAAGGTTGGGTCATTTCCAAGATTTGGTCATTGCCACATCCCAAAGATGCTAAAAGACCATTCCCATACTCTCCAAGTGTTCTGATTTGGCAGGGATATTCTCAACCCATCCTCTCATTCCACATTTCAGCTGTTTGCAAAATGTCATCGTTTCTCTTTTCCCTTCCCGCTTTCCCCTTTGGCTCTCAGCTTGTTTCATGACCTCATCAAATGGGATCCTAATCAGCAGCCTACATCAATTGATCTTCTCTTTTGCAACGGAGCCCACCAGCTTCCATTTCACAATGTCAAATTATTTCTGTCAAAAAATGGAATTTCCACTGGCATATGCTGTCACAGCGGCACAGAAAAGCTCCCATGTTCCATTGAGATCAATGGTGAGAAGCTGGGCGGCCAATGCTTCCCCCTGTGGGATGGGGCAGCCAGTGAATCAGGTGATGTGGAATGTGGGTCAACAGGTTCCCCACACCCCCTGACAGACACTGCCAGAATCGCCACAATCCGTGATGGCACATTTGATGAGATCATCAGTTACTGCAATCTGAGTTCAAAGTGCAAAAGTAGTTGACCCTCAGTTAACTCAGTGGAATCAGGGGAGGAGAAAAAGTGGAATATCACCCTTCCCACTAGGCTCAGACAAAAGCAACCCACTGCAGCCTCTCCTAGCCTGTTTGTTCTTCGTCATTTATAATTTTTGCCATCTTGGCCATATTCTGTTGTTGATTGGCCACAAGTATCTTGGTTTTCATCTATGAAATGTTGAAAGGACTGTATTCCAACACTGCAGATATGTTTGCAAAATGTTTAAAAAGAAGAAAGATTTATGGACAGAGCATAAGATGAGCACACTTACTCCTTAATGCAGTTGGTAGAGTTAACCCAGTGCTGATTTTCAAAACGCATTCTTTATAGCTACTCTGTTTCAACTTAGAACCTGAGGCCTTGCTTTATATCCTATGCCCATTTTATCCCTAACCATGCCACTTCACCAATGAAACTTTGCTCCAGCACCAGATCTGATGTGAAGAGTTTTGCTTTTCATAGGGCACTGAGACTTGCTGTCTTCACTGGACATATTAAAGGAAGGGACATAATTGCTGGCTTGCCAAAATACTTTCAAAGGGTGTCTAGCATGGCATGGTAGAGTCAATGTTCAGTCAATATCTGTCATCTGCAAGAGCCTGAGGTAAGCAAGTCCCTGAGAAAGCCCCAGTCACATATGCAGGCTAGAGTCATTGCTACTGATAGCCCAACAAGATGGTGGAAGCGCCTTCTAATACTAGATGCTGCTCATTCTGCCACTACCTCTCTTTCGGCACAACTAGACAAACTCTGGATAGCGTTGGAGGCACCATTGCTTTGTGTGTGTGTGGGGGGGGGGGGGGGGAGGTACCTAGCAATGCCACATTGCTATGACCTTTTTTCCATGCAGTAACAATACTCAGGTTTCTTTTCTCTATAGCAGCTCATACAAAACAGTGTTTTAGGGGCTTTTTTAAAGCCACTTTTTAAATTATGTGGTTAGGCTGTAGTGGCTGCACTGGGCAATCCAAGTATGTCATCCTTAATTTATTTTTACATTAATTCAATTATAACTATTTTTGGAAACCTCTGATAACCAGGCAGAACGATTTACATTTGTAATGCTTTGAGGCTGACATCCATAAATGGTATCTTTTAAAAGTGTTAGAGACAAGCAAATATACTCTGCGGTTTTTGGTCTCTTAGTGAAGCTATTTTACTCATGTGCAGCCTTGCAAAACCCTCCTGTTAGCTTCAAAATCAATACATATTTTCCCCTCCAAAGTGGATATTTATACCTAAAGCACTGGAATTTGTATGAACTGTTCCAGCAGCATAGAATGGTGATGGAGGGGGTGTAAAATAACTACAAGGGGGATTAGCTTTTTTGGCCTATAATACCCACAATCTCCCCAGCAGCATGGGCAGTGAAGTGGCTTATGAGGAACCAAAATTTTACTGGCTAGATTATGCATGCCTAAGGTTTGGGAGCCCCGGTGGTGAAGTGCGTTAAAGCACTGAGCTGAAGACCGAAAGGTCCCAGGTTCAAGCCCCGGGAGCGGCGGGAGCGGCCGCTGTTAGCTCCAGCTCCTGCCAACCTAGCAGTTCAAAAACATGCCAATGTGAGTAGATCAATAGGTACCGCTTCGGCAGGAAGGCAAAGGCGCTCCATGCAGTCATGCCGGCCACATGACCTTGTAAGTGTCTATGGACAACGCCGGCTCTTCGACTTAGAAATGGAGATGAGCACCACACCCCAGAGTCAGACATTACTGGACTTAACATCAGGGGAAAACCTTTACCTTTACCTAAGGTTTGGTAAAGATGGTGCCTGAGCACTATTTAATGCCAGCATCTCAGAGATAGGTGTTGAGAGCAGTATGGATCTTGAGCACCAGAGCAGCCAAGTAATGTGAATCAATCCTACAACTTGGGAGTGTGGCAAGGTATATCAGCCCTCATCACAAAAGGCTTAAATTGGCACCATACTTGTACCAGCAGGACTCCTGACTGAAAGGTTAGCAGTTCGAATCCGGGGAGAGCGGGTGAGCTCCCTCTGTCAGCTCCAGCTCCCCATGCAGGGATATGAGAGTTGCCTCCCACAGAATGGTAAAACATCAAATATCCAGGCATCCACTGGGTAATGTCCCTGCAGAGGGCTTGCAGTTTCTCAAGTCGCTCCTGACATGGGAAAAATAATCCATGGAGCCTACTGGCTCCCATCAAACAATGCTGGTGGGACTCCATTGATGAATGAGGGTGGAGCTGATGCATGCCACCACCATGGCAACATGGGAGGCTTTCCATGTTGCCATTAGAAGCAATGGGGGGAAGCTGTGCAGTCAGCACTTCCCCCCATGGGATCAACTTACACAGGAGACAGGTGATGCAGGGTGTGGGGCAGCGGGTGCCCCACACCCTCTGATGATGCTCAGTGACAAGGTCAACTGACTCTTCCTTGAAGTATGGTCCAAAATGTGTTATGGGAATTCCCTGTTAACTTTGCTATGGATCCAACCCACCTTGGCAAAATCAAACTTTGTATTGCTGAAGTCAATTGTAGATTAAAATAAAATTACCTTTCAGTGTCGTGTCTAGTTTGTCTTCCTTAAAAAAAGAATAAGACTTACAGCAACTGGGTCTTCCTTCAGCATCTCAGTGTGACGAAGCTCAGCAAGAGGGGAGAAGAGACTTCCAGGTGCTCATGGGAGAGGACAAATTAATGGTTTGGCACAGACCCTTAGATACAGACGAAAGGCTATGCGCCACAGCTATGTCATAAGTCTCTATGCTATTAAAAGCACATGAGTGTGGGCTAAGTATCTTCAAAAGCAGACTAACATCTCCCTGGCTGGTATTGGAAGCAACATCAGTCTGCCTCTTGACATACAGATCCTGCTGTTTAGTGTCTTAGATTTATGACCCCCGAACTCATCACTGGCTTCTCTACTTGGACTTTGTTCTGATTTATGGCTTCTTAACTTCCAACTGTTTATTATTGCAGATTTTTTTTATTTGACTTTTAAACTCTTATAAGAAGAGGGTACTCAGCCCATTAGGAAAGCAAGTGAATAAGTTCTAAACATAGGGAAGGTAAGTGAGAACCAGTGAAAATAAGGCTGAAACTGTGTTCCAGGTCTCTAATCTTTGGCTATGCTGTGGAGCAGTGATAGAAGTGTTGGATTCGTATACTAAACAGCTGAAATTATTGTCTTCTGGGGCAGAGTCTGAGCTACATAACCACTGGATGGCAAACCAGTAATCTATTGGCCACACGCTTACGAAGATGATTTAATTGTTTCAGCACACATTCTACAATGAAAAGAAAAAATTGCACTGCATTCCAGTTATGGGCAACCCTTGCTTACACAAACACTAACCAATTTAATGTTTCTTGTATTAACATATAGTCAAGTGAATGTATTTTGAATATATTGAATACAATCCTGTTGATGACTTCCAAAGACATGTGTGACTGTGTTATCCCAGAATATCACTTTTTTCAGCAGAGTGTAGCGGTGAAAGGGGACAGCTAGGAAAGCCAGTTCTGCCAGATGGTATATATGTCCTGCTGACTCTCTAGGAGCTGCCAGGGAAGTGTTAACTGCTGAGTGAAAGTGGCTTTTGCTGCCATCTTCCTTGTACACCATCTCTTGACCTGTACCTCTGTGTTTTGCACAGCTACCACTGCCATTTCTACTGCTTCCTACTATGATGGCACAGTAGTACCTTGTTTGACAGGCACATTTTCAGCAATGTTGTAACTACAAATATTTCAGAATAGACATTCATCAGAATGTTTTTTTAACTGATGTTGAAAGGAGCTTCAAGAATGTAATTTTCCGTTACATATGAAAGCCACCAAAGTGATGTGGCTTTCATATTTAAATATTTATCTACAAGAGTTACTTTTGATTCAACCAAGTAATTCCATATGCTTCAACAGGATAAACTATATTAGTAATGCTTGACTGATCAGAATCTTGATTTTAGGTACATTGTTTTAAATATTGTAGGTCTTCTTATCAAAGGACAGGTATAAAGTACAAGGTTAGCCTCTCTTTTCCTTCCCCAAAAGAACCTATTGCCAATTAAGTTTACCCATTTTTAATGAGGGAGGGAAAGTTTCTATCCTAATTAAAACTGAAAAGAGCAATTTGTATGAAAGAGAAATGATCTTAGCTACAAAAACACTGTTTGATCTAAATAGGAAAAGGCTAACCTTTTAAGCTATTCCCAGTCGCCTCCTGCTTTCTTTCCATGTACATTAAATCTTACTTACCTTGTACTAAATTGATGCATTACTAACATATAGAGTACCCACTTACAAATAATATCCATAACTTTCAAGTAATAATTAATTCTTATTGCTCTTTATATAGAACTTAACTAATTATCGTTACTTTTTAGAGTTTTAAAAAATGTAATGTGTTGCATGCTCATTACACTGATTAGAATTTTTTTGAGATTTTGCAGATTTTAAATCCTCTTAAGGAATCAGCAGAGAACATGAAAAATTCCTGCAATAAAATTTTGAAAAAACTGATAAGATTGTAATTTACTGTATCTTATAAAATCTGAGAAGATGGAATGTTGCCATGCCACCAACCCTGCTAACATCAGATATAGCTACACTGTTTGTCTGCCTTCTAACACTGTGGGACTGGCTAACTCTGCCTCCCAATGACTGTGCATTAACTAGGGATGTCGTCCTTCCTTCAGTTTCATCTTAAAATTGACAATGAGTAATTTTACCAATTTTCTTCTTACTTTACAAAACTATTTGAAAACCATGCAGTTTCTGAAGGCTATTTGCAATTTGAAACTTCTGTGCCAAATTTGCAGAGGGTTGTTTTCTACAGAAAACAGAATAGACTTGGATGGAAAATTTCCTTTCTGTGAAGAAATATTCCTTTCTGTGTAGATTTTTTTTCTGCAAGAAAAATTGTGCTTTCTACACAGAAAAACAATCTATTTTCTATGTAAATTAAACATGTGCAAAATTTATAGTTATGCATTGAAATATCATTTCCCATGTAAAAATGGGTTTTTCTGCACAAAAGAACCATGTGTGAATTTTGTGCAGAATAAGATTCACACTATAAGGGTTCTTGTCAGGAATCTTTTCATTGGGTTTCTTGATTTAAAAACATGTTTTGATCATTTTTGAATATTTTTTATTATTTTTTTCTATCTCTAACACTTATCATAGATGTCCAAAAGGGAAATCTTATATAAGAGCATGACGTATTCCACACAATTAGAAATATCACTATTGTTTCATTACATACAAACTTTAGACATGTGCAGTTATTCCATGTAGACATTCTTCAGTAGCTATTCCTGCTAAACACCACTGACAGAAACCCTAGCCCATCATTGTGACAACAGGAATAGGATATACCATAAAACCTTGCTCTGACAGTGTTTCACATACATGTGGGAACCATGAATAGCTGCTTAATGATGCTGATGTTTTCTTCTGCATTTTTTTTTGCAAAAGAGCAAAATTCAGAAGTGCAAGCCTTGAACAATACTCTTCAATACAAATGGAAGAATTTCTGAGCATACAACAATCCAGAGAGATACCTATTCATTAAATGCTCTGACCATTATGCAAAGGTTATCTTGTAACAACTTTTAAACTAGCCAAGAGAACAAAATTGGTAGCATAAGCTTGCATCGGAATCAGTCTCCAAAAGCTTATGTTACCAGCTATGTTCTCTCAGTTAGTCTTCCAGACTAACACAGCTATTTCTTTACATTCAATCAAGGTAGCTACAAATCTGGGTTTGCAAGGCCTAAGGAGGACAATTAATAACCTGGGCTCTTGGCGATCTCTCTTTCATAGGGTCACATAAGCTGAAGTCAATTGGAAAGCAAATAATAAAATTAGAACAATGTTTTTGTCTTATTTATTGTGTGCTACAGTCTCAGCAAGGACACTCTGTGAATAGCTAGTGGATATGAGAAGGCAAAAGTGTGTTTATAAAAAGGGAATCATACTCTCCAATACTGGACAAGCTTCAGTGATGACAGCAGAGCAGGAAAAAAAGAAACAAGCAGGGAAGCATTGAAACAAGAAACATGGGGTGGGAAAGGTTTGTAAATAACCCATATATTATAGAGGCAATAAACAGTGGAATCCTTGGAATTGCCTGAAAGTAAATATGAGCTATATTAATTTAAAGCATTTGTATATGACTGATACCTAATGTTTTCTCATCACATAATAAGATCTTAAAATAATAAAAGATAAACATAAAATAGCACAAAATAAACAAAACTAGAAGCAATGAAAGAGCAGTACAGTGGAAGTAAATGCTCTAAACATATTTTAGGGTTATAAGTTAAAATGCTTAAATAGTTTGAGGACCCCTGCTGTAAATCATAGAACAGCCACAAAGAAGACTAAACACTGGTGAAATCAGAGAGCAAAATAAGCATAAGTGTGTATTGGATGAAGAAAGAAGGATGAAGGACAAAATGGAGTGGGGGAAAATGTCAAAAAAGTGCAAGGTGAATGCTTTTTGCATCTTTAGTGAACCAGTAAATCAAGGGTTAAAATCAGATTTGATCTGCTGACATTCATAATACTGCAATCCTTAAAAAGGGAACAACCTCCATGAGCTAATTGCTCACAAATGGAAGGCAGAAGGATCATTATCCACAGTTGAAGTGCTACAGCAGAGCCACAAACTCCTTAGTGGAAGTAAGTGTTTCTTGGATTAATGGGTGTTAAACTAATGAGAAATTGTTTAATGTTACTGGATGCTGGAAACAGCAAATCTATTATGTTGTCTTTTTAAAATACAGTTTACTAAAGCTTCAGGAGATTCTACCACAAACGCATGAAAGAACCCTCAGAAGCTACCTGAAGAAGGGATTTTGATCCAGATTACAAGGATTACAAAATACCCGGGAATCCTTGTTGTTCTACACTCCTTTATGTTTTACATTTCTTTATACGCATCTCCGAGACATTAACTTGCATGGGACAATGATGAATTTATCTAAAGTGTGAACCACAATTTACAGAAGAAATTATCAGTTGTTTATTTCTTTGACCAAGCATTCCTAAGACTTTTATCTGCGTAGGACAATACTGAAATTCAAAGTGTTGTACTCAGGCACTGAATATACTTATCTGTTACTGAAAAAACATACAAGCATGAATATAATGTTTGATGTAATGTTGTAAACAGTTTTCATTTGTGCATTACTCATGTGCCTGTAATTATTATAATTTGTCTGTTACTATTGTTCTATTCTGTATATTAGTAACAGGACAACTGTATCTCTACACATTCATAATACTGCCCTTTGCACTTATGTAGTGTATGGATGTCAGCAGTATTGTTTGTTTTGGAATTGTGTAAACAAACAGATTCCGTGATCCAAAGATGTAATTTGAAATGATCAAGTTCTATAGGCATCAATTGTGCAGAGAAAGTATCAACCACCCAGATGAGGATTTAAACTACCCACAGCATTTTTCTGCATAGCAAGAGCATATTAATATAATTCAAAAGGTCTGAAAGTGAAGTGAAACTCAAGACTGCTAAGTCTATAATCTACTGGACTAGTCTGTTTTTTCAGGACTTCATCAGATTACACTGGGAAATGTTCAGAAGTGCTCAGAAGAAGAGAGTTCAGTCTAACTCTATTCCGTAACAAAAAGGAGTTTTTCCCTACCTTGGGATCACACTGTTTAGTGTACTCAGTTGTCTTGCATATTTTTCAATGAAGTGTGCAGACATTTGGCCCTGCCCACCATCCCTCTCGGTGCTTTTTGGTACTTCAGCTCCCACAATTCCCAAAAGTGGAAAGGGAGAGGGAGAGAAAGGGGGGAGCATCCCCTTTGGAACTGCAGCAACACAGGCTCAGCTAGTGCTTTGGACTACAACTCCCACAATTCCCAACTGCAGAGAGGGAGAGAGGGAGATAAGGGGTGGAGAGAATAGGAGTGGAGAGAAAGGGGATGGGAGGGAGGGAATCCCATTTGGAAGGGCAGAAGCAAGCAGAGGCTCAGCTGGTGTTTTGGACTACAACTCCCACAATTCTCAGCTGCAGAGAGGGAGGGAGAGCGAGAGAAAAGCGAGAGGGGGAGGATTCCCCTTTGAAACGCAGCACAGGCTGACAAATCATGACACAGACAAATCATGGAAGGAAGAAATAAAGGTACCCTATAAGGCTATTTTATTTTTTGGCAAAGTAGAAGTGTTATGAGGTAGCTTACAACCAAACCTTCCTGCTTGGGGAGCAAAAGGAACTGCCAGAAATTGTCCAAAAAATGTTTATTTTGACTCCTCCCCCAAATTGGGTGCTCCTAACCTGAGAGCAACGAGTGCCACGTCATTAGAAATTTGGCAAAACATCCGGAGTTTTGATAAAAATCCATTTCCTTGCCTCTTCCTGATACGTTGGAAAAAATTGCTGCTCTCAACATTTAAAAGACTCAAAAAAACTGCACTTTAACCAAAACGAATGTAGTAGACCAGTGGAATACCAGATTTTAAGTGTAGAACTCAGTGGAATTTAAGTTATGTGATGAAGTGTTTAGGCATACATCCAAGCCACACATACTCAACTATAGCCTCATGGAAGGGGTTGGGGAATAAACCACCAGATCATGCAGTTTCCCAGTCTGCAAGATGGTCCTGTTCAGGGTTGTGTTTCATACCTCAAATGCCCTTTTCCCCAGCCCATCTTTGGATATTGGGTCCACCTTGCTCACCTCTATTATCATCACTTGTGACAACAAGCAGCAATCCTGTTCTGTTTGCAGGACTGAATCGCTGAACAATTTGAAGTGCTACTTATGAATTATAAAGCCTTATACAGCCTGGGTCCAGGTTATTTGAAGACCTAACATGCATGATCCCAGTAGAGCTCTAAGATCATCTGGAAAAGCCCTTCTCTCTGTCTCACTATTTTCTCAGGCTTCGATGGAAGGAAGAAAGGAGTGGGCCTTCTTAGTGGCTATTCCCAGACTTTGAAACGCTATCCCCAGAAAGGCCAAATATGGCCTCCTTTTGCTTTTTTTTTTTCTGGCAACAGATAAACACTTTTTTGTGCTGCCAGACTTTTACATAATGACAAAGGTTGTGCTTTTAATGCTGTATTGTTCTTTCTTTTAAAAAATGTTTGCATAGAGTGGTTAAAATGCATTCTAATATTTTAAATATTTAATATTTTAATTTTTAATTGTTTTTTTATCTTACAGTTCTACTTCTATTTTGATTTTTGCAATGTTTTAGCTTGTATTGTTTTAACATATTAGCCACCCTGAGTCCTATCATCAGGAGAAAGAAAGACTATAACTCAAAATAACAACATCATCGGCAACAACAACAGCACCTGATTGATTTGATAGCAGAGCCATAACAAGCCTAAGTAATGGAACATCTCCAGGGAAGGCAAAAACCATGAGATGATGGCATTAAAAGATGTCTTTCTAGCCAAAGGCAACCTGTAATTGCCTGTGAACTTCAAAAACCAATGGAGGATGGGCAAGTGTCTGGTTGATAAAAGAGGCTGAGATTAGTGAGAGCCTATATAAGGCTTTCTGAAGTCTTGCAAGAATATGGCCCTCATGAGACTTCTGAAATTTTGGAAGACTGGGAAATCTCACAAGAAGAGTAGATATCATTATGGCTGCTTGTTGCAACCAATATGAGATCTTCATTTCCAGAATCTCCAACTGAGAACGCAGGGCTCTGACTGCCTCAGCGCTACTAATCCTCTCAGCTATTTGTGTTCAGAGAAGTATTCTCTTCAGACCTTTAGATGAACATCTAAATTCCCTTCTAAACAGAATGGAATTAAAGGGCACAGAATGACTGGCAATGTTGAAAGAAAACATACATCAGTAAAACAGTGTGTTCACTGTGGGAAAAATGTACACTAGACCAGAAAATGCTGGATAAATTTTCATAAGTATTAGCAGGCAAATTGACCCATTCTAACTATCTGGATATTGTTGGACTGCAGCTCCTATCAATCATTACAATTGGCTATGCTAGTTAGGGTCTGTGGGCACTGCAGTTCAATTTTTGGAGATCCACAAGCTGCCTAGCTTGGCTTCACAACCTCTTGCAACAATCCTGTGAAAAAGGTAGGTCCATTTTGTCTGCAGAGCTTTGGATAGCAACTCCCAGAATGCCCTGTTGGCTAAGGCGTTTCCAGAAGGCCAAAAAAAATTCTTCCAAGCTTGGCACATAGTTTTAGCCAGTATGGGGATAGTTAAATGGAATGCAAGGAGTAAAGCCTATTTTTAAGATTACTTTTAAAAGCAGTCAATGTTTGTGCATGCACACAGTACTGCAAGCCCAAGGATTTTGAATAGGAAAAGGAATATTTGGGAAAGTATTTGGAAGAAATTAGCATACATTGAAAGCTTTAAGAACACGGGAGCTTGCCTGAAAGTAATGGGAATGGGCAAGAGAGAAGAGCCTAAAGTGAGATTTAATATTCCTAGAAGACTATCCAACTATAATTAAGTTAAGGGCTGCCTTCAATGCACCTCACAATTATTACTGGCAAAAGCTTGTCCCCAACATATCTGAACATATTGATTCCACCATTATTAAAACTGCTCCCAGGACTGCTGATTTCCTTTCATAAAGAATATTATTTTTCGTTGTTGTGCATATTCACCAAGAGACTGGCCTTCTGATTTCCACTCAACTCTCAAGGGAGTTTGAAAGAAATTGCTTCTGGGATGTTACTTTTACAAGCAATAAACAGCTAGCCACAACAACTGGCATTTGATGTAAAATGTTCCATCAATCCTTTGGCTCTGCAGTTCGGAAGGCGCTGAAACTCTAAGGGGGAGTTGAAAAGCTGGTTTCATGCCACATTTGTTACTGCTTGACTGGCAGTGCAGCCAAAGGAGCATTTTATTTGCCTCAGGACTTGAAAGAGCTGCAGTGAACTTAGATTGAGTATTGCAATCCATCAGGTATTTGCAGAGCGGTGGGCGCATGTCAGCCTTGCTCCCTTTTCATTTGGCACTATTTCGGCTATTCAAGTCTGCTCAAGAAGGTGGTATACAGCAGGCAGAAATGCCCTTATGGCACCAGCAAAGCCCTTATGCAAAGGAAATCCAGAGAGGAGTGCAGCAGGCTCAAAATCTGCTGTGTGCTACTGCAAGTATAGGAAAAGGCTCTCATTAGCTATGTGGTTTCTGTTGTTCCACTTCCTGTTGAGGCAGTTCTCAGAAAAGTTGGGAGTTGTCTATATGTCCAGGTTAGAATGAAAAACTACTTTTTAGCTTAATACACTCTTCCAACTCAAGTTAACTTGCTTATTCTAAGCATGTGTCAATAGTGAGGAATTAAAAACTGCAAGGGTACGGTGGTTCTCAAGGTTTTCGGCTGACTATTTGGACCACATGTTTTCTCTTGCATACATCCTATAGAATATTCATTAAGGCCAAGAGAACTGTTCTGTTCCACAGTAATCCTACATACAATTTGACTTTTATCATCCTCTTGTAGGGCTATGGAATCTCTGGCCTGCCAATTTGATATTCCGCTGTTTGGTCTGTGAGCCTTTTGTACTGTTATCTATTATCAAAGATTGGAGATAAGAGAGTATTTAAAGTTTAATGGCTGCATTGCCAATCAAGCAGTAACAAATGTGGCCTGAGTCAAGTTTTCATGTCAGAAATGCTATTACACAGAGCTAAGTGGAGCTTTGCAAAGTGGAAAGCTATTCACTGGGGCTTTCTCTCAAGATGAACCTCATATGCTTTTGGGGAAAATCTCTACAGGTGCATCTACACCAGGCATGTAGCTGGGGGGGGGGGGGGGGGGGCTTGAGGGGCTTCAGCCCCCCCCCCCCCGAAATTCTCAGGATAGACTGCGAGAAGGCCTTACATTTATTATTTAAACTGATATGTTTATTCATTTCATGATCTGATCACCATGCTCAATATATCCCATATGCATGGGGGTACTGGGATAACGATACAAAAGGTTTGCTAGGATAGACCCTCTCCCGCTCAGACTCAGCCCCCCCCCCCCCCGAACCAAAATCCCAGCCCCTCCCGAAACAAAATCCTGGCTACAGGCCTGATTTACACTGTAGAATTAATGTAGCTTGACACTGTAAAGATCTAAGAACGTCTAAGGTTCTTTTTCTAGGCAGGGGGGAATCTTTTGAAATCCCACCGCTGCCACCAAAATGTAATGATGTCAGAAAGGGGGAGAAATCTTTTTTAAAAAAAATCCCACCTCTTATACCAATTGCGGAGATGTGGAGGAATTCCTATTAATTAATTATTATATATTTAACTATATCCGCTGCCACCAGTTATTAAAGATGTTTTTATTTAAAAGCTGCCACCAAATTATAGAGGATTTATAATGCTGCCACCAAATTACAAAGGGGATCATCAATTCTTGCCACCACTATAGGAATACGTAGCCACTAGCTACTTAGAGAGGAGACTTTTATTTTTCTTCTTTCTTCTTGTTTATTCTTGATGTGTGTATGTATGACAGAGACTGAGATGTTTGAAGGAATAATAACACATTTATTTAGGCACAAGCTTGATGGTTACAATAACTTTTCTTCTTGTTTAAGGCACGTTACTGAACAGTTGCAAAACTATATTGAGGTGTTTCAAACTTTAAAATTCCACTTCAATCACAGAATATCTATTCCTAATCAGGAGACAGGCTACCTTAAAATAAGTCACCAAACTTATCTTAGAATTGACTCAAAATCCAACATTTGAGCCATCCTGATTCTCCAACTGAGAATCAGTCCTAACTGCAATTCCTAGAATTACAGACTACCTTAAAATAAGTCACCAAACTTATTTTATCCCTGATCCCCTAACTTAGGATCAGCCTTCCCTGAGCTTCAACAGAGCCCACACTAAAATCAACCTTTCTAGTAGTTCTCTGACCACAGACACTGACTGAGTTTCCCTCCAAATTCTGCTCTCTCTTCAGCTATCCCAGTTGGCTCTGCCCCCTTCTCCATGGCAACCAACTCATGGTGCAGAGTAACTGAAATATTAACCCTTTTTAAAACACAGTTAAACATGGCATCTGTAAACTAAAATTCATACTTCTTTACAGACACCAGTTTAACTGACATGGCTGAAAACTATAGAATTCTTTGATTTGTTATTTGGTGACACATTAGGCAGAAAAGGCTAAAGAGCTTTAAAACTACAAATCCCAGATTCTATAGCATTGAACCATGAATTCTACAATATAGATATACCCTAGATATAACTAAATTTGCCCACAGTATTTGATTATATCCTGGGTCCTTAGCTCAGACCACTGCTGAAATACACCCTACAATGCCTTTCCTAAATTGGAATTTGGCTATAAAGGTCTCCTGATGTTATATTTTGGATAACATTTATATAAATGAGAGTCCAGAATTCTGAAGCAGATTGGTGTCTTTATTTTTGGAAATCATATAAGTTGATACTGAGTCTTTGAGGGTGAGAAAAAGGTAAAGTCTAGTCGTGTCCAACTGTGGGGATTGGTGCTCATCTCCATTTCTAAGCCAAAGAGCTGCCGTTGTCCATAGACGCCTCCAAGGTCATGCAGCTGGCATGACTGCATGGAGTGCTGTTACCTTCCTGTCAGAGTGGTACCTATTGATCTACTCTATAAGAATAAAGTTATTATTATTATTATTATTATTATTATTATTATTACTCACATTTGCATGTTTTATAACTGCTAGGTTGGCAGAAGCTTAGGCTAACGGTGGGAGCTCACACCACTTCCCAAATTCTAACCACCGACCTTTCAGTCAGCAAGTTCAGCAGCTCAGCATCACCACTGTGCCACCATGGGCTCCTAAGGCTGAGAAGCCGGGGTAAATGTAGTTGGCATGAGTCAGTTATAGGAAGAATAAGAAACTTAATTAAAAGGTACTGGTGATGGCCAACATTTCTATAGATTCAGTGAGCTTTGTATTTAAAGTAACAAAAATGAATGATTTCCACTTTTTATTTAAAGATTCTGAGTAATTAATTACCATGCCCCTGCAAAATATGCCTTACTTTTAATATTCCAAATTGAAAATAGGAAAATGCCTCACACTCCAGCGTAACTAACTTGTAGCTTCTATTTTGGGGTTTAATTCATTCATTCACTATTTTAGTCTGTCTGTTAAAGGAGCTATCATGGGTGCTGAACCCGTTTCAAGCATAGGATTCAGCACCTTGGGCAGTGGCTGAGGCAATGGGTATTGTCTCTTATGTGTTGACTGACCTCTTTGACCTGAATATGCAGTGGACTGGACCTGTGATCTTCTGCATGGCCTTAGAAAGGTGTCTGAGCCCTATAGCCATTGATACCTTTCTGTGGCACATTTATGGAAGGATCTCTCCTCCAGAGAATTAGAGTATGGAGAGGGCATAAGAGATCCAACTGTACTTTTTGCAAGCATAAAGACCCAGTCCTATCTTTATTATACTTCATATATATCCAAGGCATATATGTGTAATTATTGTTATTTTGATTTCTTACTTTGATTAATAGTGTTGGAAAGACAGTTTCATTTTGCCTTTGTCGACAGCTGTCTCTCATATGTCTTCTTTCCCCCTCCATTTACTCTTAGTAAATGCCTTTCCCTTTCAAGCTTGTTTTCTATTAACTAAAGCTTTCCATCTATTTCTGAGTTTTCATTAAATTGGCCAGTACATCCCAAAAGACTTGATTGAGAGCATTATGGGTAGGTCAGGTGTCTGCCAATATCTGCTCTTCTTAAGTGCAATCCTGCTACATTATATTCAATGGAGATTTTTCATTCCTTTTGTTAGCTATTGATTATAATGGAATATGGATTAGACCCTTTGTGTAAAAGGAGCTAAGAGATTACAGATGACAGGAAATCAAGTATTTAATTTCGTTAGTGGATTTTATCAGTAAAAATACAGCAATAATAGAAATACAATTTTGCAAATTACTAATTTTTATATTAAAAAAAACTACCTCCCACTTTTGTTAAATTTGCTTCATTTGCTTCAGTATCTATATATTGCATCAAATACATCCACATTTATATTCTATATTGGAAAAGTATACCCATTACATTGATTTGCACCAAGGTTTGTGAATGTGTACCTCTCCAGATGTGTTTCGACTGCCCATCCCATCTACCTTAGGTAACAGAGCAGGTTGACCATCTCATTGACCTGGAAACCAGCATCAAACAGATTTAGTGGAGGGATATTGGGTGTGAAGCTCTTAAGGAGCTGGGAACCTTTTGGTCAGGGCCACTTTCACTGTGGCTGGCTTTCTACCCATATACCTGCGTATCTCTAGACTACATTTCCAGAAGGAGAAGCAACATAGCAAACCTCACATGGTTTGATTGGAAGCTTAACCAGTGAAGTAAAACATACAGAGCCTAAACATTAAAGCTACAGTATTACATTTACTGCAATATAAGCCTTGGTAGGTGCCCCATTTGTCAACTTCTGCTGAAAAGCTAGTAAACATATCCCAGTTTATGTCATACTTTACTTAATCTCTGCTGTTTTTTTCCCTTGGTTCCACTAACCTCATCCTGCTGCTTGTCCTGTTCCTTGACCTCTCTTCCTCCCTCTCTTTCTCTGTATTTATTTACCCTGTTTCAACTTTACCCCTCCTATGCCAATGTGCAGATCATATGGGTCAAAAAGAAGCATATCCTATCAGAAAGAATTTCCCCCAATAAACTCTATAGAGCTTTTTAATTTACCATCAATGCCCATTCCGACACAGGAAATTGCAATCTACCCATTTTAGTCCATTAAACATGGAGAGAAAATCACCCAAAAGGTACTGTTCCTTAAACACAACAGTCAAAGTTTGCTTTGATTATCTAGGGGCGAATTACCACTGTACAAAATTAGTTACATCCATGTGGTAACAAAACTAGTTTTTAGAAAATATTTAATCATGCCTCATAACAGAGATCTTCTTCAGTACAGGGAAATCCATCATTCATCTATTTCATTTTAATTTTTTTCTGACATTAATGGCTATGGTTCCAGGAAATGAATACAAGAAAGCATAAAAGAATAAAATGGGCTTATATTTCTTTTTAGATCAGTATTCCCTTGCCTGCAGTTTGCAAGTAACATTACATGCCTAGAAAGGGTTACAGGAATAAGAACAAGAAGTCAGAAATAATGTGTGGTCTTGAGCTGAGCTATGGAATTAAAATATACAGAGTGGTCATTGTGCCCTGCTGACTTGTGAAGTTCCAGTTAGGAGTGATTATAAAAGTCAAAATGGGAAAGAGCATAATGAGGGCTTCTGACATAACTTTACTTTTTTTTTTTTGGTCAGCAGTCAGCTCTGGATCCTAAGCATTTTGCATGATTTCTAAGCTGAGTAAGCCTATTGAAAAGGCTTACTTTTAATCACATTTTTAAAATCCTCTGTTTGCATACACCACGATAATATGAATGTTAAAGATTCACCAATTGCTGATAGGATCGTGGTCAATGGATTTTTCTCCATCTTTCCATCTACAGCTTAACCAACTATTGCTTTCTGTCAATTTCTCTTCCCCAAACTCATTTTAATAGTGCAAAGGGAAAAATGGCATTCAGGAGACTAAAAGCTAAGGACTTCTATTTTGCTGTGATTAGGAATCTCGAGACTAACTGAGAGAACAAAATTGATAGTCTGCTTCCTCAGATGAGTGGAGTGAAGTGCCAGAAATAGACCTTTACAGGCAGACTGTGTGTTTCTGCCTATAAAGGTCTGTTACTTCACTCCATGTAAAATTAATGGTTGCTCTTGGCATAGCATCTTCCAAAAAGAAATGTGTATTACAATCATTTATCACCATCACTTTTAAGTATATCATGGCAGTTATAGTACTGTTAGAAGCAGGTTTGTGTCTTTGACATCTATACCAAATACACCAACTCATGCAATTTTAAATAAGTTATTGAACATAAAGGACCTTCATATAAATCAATCTATCACATGTCTTTGACTAGTCTAGAATTAGTTTTCTTTGTTCAGAGGTTTGCCCTTGCCTTCCTCTGAGGCTGGATGGCCATCTGTCGGGGTGTTTTGATTGTGCTTTTCCCGCATGGCAGGGGATTGGACTAGATGGCCTATGTGGTCTCTTCCAACTCTATGATTCTTTGAGAGCGTATTTTACCCAAGGTATGAGAGGACTGAGGTTCCTCCTCCTCCTCTTTCTACACAAAACATGGGAAATTGTGCCACACTGAGCCAGATTATTGGCCCAACTAGCGTTCTCAACCATAGGTGCATTTACACTGTGAAATTAATGCAGCTTAACGGCCGTGGCTCCATGCTATGGAATCCTAGGATTTGTAGTTTGGCGAGAACCATTCCTCTTTGGCAGAAAAAGCTAAAGACCTTGTAAAACTACAGCTCCCACATTCAATAACATTGAGCCATGTCAATTAAAGTGGTATCAAACAGCAGTTATTCACAGTATCAATGCACCCACAGACTGGTCGCAGTATCTCTTGGGAGTTTCAGATAGGAGTTTTTCCTGCCTTACTGAGAGGTGACAGAGACATCCAAGCTGGACTTTTCCACCTGCAAATCATGTCTTTTGTATTAAGCAACAGTTTCTTTTCTCTATGAAACAAACATAATATCTTTTCACTACATCAGGCAGCAGCTTGGCTGCCCTGCTTGGACCTCTGAAACAAAATGTCACCAGGAAATAACTGCAATGCACATCGTCATTGTTCTTGCGAATGTTATTGGATAGGTGGTTGAGCAGAGGTGAGGTGAAATGGCCACCATTAAATCCTCTAAACTTCCATTTCCATTTTCAAGGGGAGCAAGAAAGATGCAAAGCACGCAGTGATCTGATTACTTCCATTAACAGTGAGTAATATCTAAAAGCAAGCTCCTACATATGTTCACAACATAATTCTTCATTTGAAATGTGAATGTCATCTTGGCCCCTGGACCTCTCTCTATAAGGATTATAGAAGAAACAATAATACATTGCAATGTGATCTCTGAAATGTCTCAAATGCTGTGATATTTAATAACTATGTTAGTATTTGATGTAGTCACTCAGCTTGAAAATGCATATCTGTGAAATATCTTTACAAACTTCAGTCAATCTCACCAGTTTGGCTTTGAAATGTAACAGATGTTTCACCTGTCCTGAAAGGAAGTAGGGCAAAGCGACAAGTTTAAGACATCCTCTGCCCTCCCCTTTCAAGTGACAGGTCACCACCCACCTAATAAAGGGATGTCAGTTCAATTATTAAGTGATTTTTTTTTTACCTTCCTTCCCCCACACCCACCTTATGTCAAGCAAAAAAGTTCTCTCATCTAGTTACATCAATATTCTACCTTCCTTAATGATAGGAACTATGCACATCATGCAGTAGAGATTTGAGCAAATTTTATGTGCAAAAGGGATAATCTCCCCATGCAATTTCTTTAGATGATTTCTTCTGCCCACTCAGTCACAATTTCTCCTAGGATGTGGGCATCATATGGTTGAACGGTCACCATATTAACACTTAGAAAGCATGTGCCACTATAATTTAATCAAGGCAGCCCCCAGTGGCGCAATGGGTTGAATCCTTGTGCCAGTAGGACTGCTGACTGAAAGGTTGGAATCTGAGGAGTGAGTTGAGCTGCCATCTGTCAGCTCAAGCTCCCCATGCGGGGACATGAGAGAAGCCTCCCATAGGATGGTAAAACATCAAACATCCAGGCATTCCCTGGACAACATCCTTGCAGACAGCCAATGCTCTCACACCAGAAGCAACCTGCAGTTTCTCAAGTTGCTCATGACACAATTTTTTTTTAGTCAAACAAGGTTTTCCCACATTTTTTGTATTTTTCCCCTTCATTTTAGCCTAGACAAGGGACAGGGATTATGCTACCCTCTGGTTGCTGTTGGACTGTGATTTCTATCACTTCCAGCAATATGGTCCATGATTGACTGTGATGGAGTTTGGGGTTGGATAACATCTGAAGACCTTTAGGTTCTCAACTCCTTCACTTAAACTAATAGGGTAGCACACATGTAGTTGAATATGTAGAGTGAATGAAGGAAATAGGACCTGTAAAATGACCTCTTGGCATTCTCCTGCCTCTTATAAATACTAGAAAAGGGTTTTCAATTTGAATGGTTACTGATCCTAGATTACTAACATTTCAACAGCACCATCTTCATTGTTATATGTGTACTAATATAAAGGTTGTAGAACTAATGGGTTAGATCCAGTTTTAGGGGAATACAGATAGCTGATGTAAACAGGAGTCCCATAACTTCCTTCTGAAGAGAGCTCCATAAATGTTATACAGAAGTCCAGAGAACTCTGTTGAATGGGGTGAGATAAGGTGCTGGCAAGAAAATTTTAAAAACTCCCCAAATCAGGCAGAGGAACCTTCTGGGAACATAGCCATCCATCCAGAAAAGGAATATTTTGGATCTAGACAGAAGGTTGGGGTGGGGGAGTTCATATGTATATAAACGCTCTGTTCGTATCAAATTGTGCCAAATTACATAAGCTGCTCTGAGTCTCTTTCAGGGTGAGAAGGGCGGGGTATAAATATAGTAAATAAATAAATAAAATTCAAAGATGCTTCATAGCCTCTAGAATCCTAGGTACAAGATTATCTAGGTACAGGAACATGGATATGCAAAAAAAAAAAAAAAAGGAAGGACACTGGTGGATATGGTCTGCCACCTTGCCCTCCATCCATATAGTGTACACATTTTTAAAAAAAACTCTCCTATATATCCTGCTAAGTATGAATTTAAACCAACATGTCTCAATATCTCCAACCAAGAGGATTCATCACTTTATATAAGGCCATACTGTAGTAAAAAGGAGAATTATGGATCAGTTGTCAGATTTTGAAAAGTACCATATATAGCTAACAAAACAGAGGCATTAAATTATTATAATAAATGCAGTTTCAGCTTCTGCTTTCTTCAACTGCCTTGAATCAAAGCACAGTATATTATAACTAAGATGGCGTTACAGCACGTAGAGTGGAATATGGCAAGTGTGATATTTGCAGTGGATGAGTGATATTTGGTGTTATCTTCCAGGATGAGTTGGTGTTGTGTGAAAGCATAGAGTCTGTACATTCAGGCTGTGCATACATTTATGTGTGTAATATAAGAGTTCATTTGTAATATAAATGCATGGATGAATGGCGAGATAAACAACTGACAGACGCTAGAGATTCTGACTGTAATCCTACTCAACAAAAGTCCTCCAACTAAAGCAGTTGGACAATTTGGACAATGTAAATTCAGTTCAAGGTTGTAAAAGTCAACCTGCATGTGTGTGTCAATGCACATGGTTGGGCATGCGCATCATTCCACATTACGCAACATTGTTGGTCGCTCGTGGATTTGTGCATGAACATTTGGTTGGGTAATTAGTTGCAAAACATCACAATTCCATAAAGCTAATGCTCCATTTCCTTGATGTAAGATCTCAGCCCATTCATCTTTACAGGTTTTATCCAAGGAAATAAACTTCCTATGGCTTCTTGGACATACTAGATCCATCATCCTAACAACTATGGCACTTCTTCTGTTTAATCATTTACTCTCAGATCATAAACTTTCAAGATAAACTTTTAAACAAAATAAAAGCCCTGGAAATTGACTGGAAGAGAAGAAAGATTGTACTAATAAATACATTATGATGCTTGTTTTTCCACAGCCATAGAATGATAACATTTCTCTTGCCATGATGAAGTTGTAAAATAAGAAAATCATCAGATGCAGTGAAGTTGGAAAAATGGCATTTGTGAATGGTTCAGAGCTTTCTCAATCTAAATATTTAACTTAACTGAGAGTCTAAGCAATCTGTGCAAAAACAATTGCATCCTTTGAGCCACCCCCTCCCCGCTCCATAACCAAGACTATTTCGGGACAACATTTTCATACCCATATTTGAGCTGCACTTTTCCATTACAGTATGTCAGATTTCATTGAGATAATAAGCTAACGAGAGAGAGAGAGAGAGAGAGAGAGAGAGAGAGAGAGAGAGAGAGAGGAGACAGTTCACTGACTTTTCAGTTAATTCTATCTTGAATCTTTTCCAAAAACTGGGGATGCAGAAAACTAAAATGATTTCATTACTGTTAGTCTCTCACATCACACTGTTGCTGTAAGCTTTTTTAAAACTCTCTTTATTTTTTTCTTTCTTTTGGATGAAAAACAATTACTTGCAAAGTTTTACACTCTGGTAAGGTTGACTGACTGTTATCATTTTCTGCGACAAACAGCATCCTTCAACATCTCCATAAAGGGAGCTGTACCTATTACTTTCTGAAGAAATATACATTAATAGTCCAATCTTTAAATTATGCTGAATGGCTCTGACAGAGTTCAGTAGGCTTTAGCTTAAACTCTTATATCTTTTTCTCTCGGAGCTCATTCCTTTCAAGAATAATTACTGGCACTGTAACTATTCTTAGTTTTAGTACAGACATGTCCCTATTTTGGTGCATGGGAAGTTCTAAATTGTTGACTTGAAGGGAAAGGAGATTTCCTTTGAGAGAAGCTCAATGTAAACTGCAGCAGTGTGAATGACAATTCTACGAACATCAAGAGACACAAAAATAGGAAAGGAATCTGATTTGGTATGATAAAACTATGTACGATGACAATAGGACTTTATTTTTCAAAAAACAAAATCATGACAACTTTGGACAACTCCTACAGATTCAACGATGAGGGAGAAAGGGGACCACTTCAGATAAGTTTGCTCATTTTATAGTATGTGACAAAGGGAAACATCATGTAATTTGCATGCTAAAACATTGATCTTTTCCAGTTTATTTATTCAGCTGTGATTATCACTGAAAAGTGAATAAGCTTGAGAAGAACAAATGCCTTGTCTAAGTATTCAGTGAAGAGGTTCCCCTGGTCTAGGGCAGCACTGCCCGCTCAAACTGTAAATCTTGGGGCTATGGCTCCCTTCCAAAGAGCTGTAGATGGTCCCTTTCCTATAATTACACAATTTATTTATTTCCAACATTTATATCCCGCCCTTCTCACCCTGAGGGTGAGAAAGGAACCAGCATTTTTTTTTACATTGTTCTGTCGCTTTTTATCATTGTTATCTGCTAAAACATGCAACAGAAAATCCAATGCAGATAATTTTCTAGAAGAGATTTATAACTAATTACATGTGTTCTGTTTAAACAGCATGGTCAGAAAAGACAACCTTTATCCAAAAATAGAGTTTTACTATGCAATGAGAGAGAACATCTCAAAATAAGCCATGGGAGGATGAAGCTATACTTCCGTTAATGGAGCTGTCAAAACATTTGAAATAATTCATTTTAAATGTAGAAACATTATCACTACTTTGCCACTGAAATTGGACACAAATATAGGTTAACTCTAAAACCATCAATGATGGTGTTTTGATGCTTTGTACTACCTTTATTCCACTTTAAATATCCAAAGGTTTTCAGCAATAGCAGCTATTGAGCAGTGATAAGAAGACAATTAAAAAAAACAGGCTTTAAAATCACTTTAATGTCTAACTTTTGCATAACAGACATCTCAACTTGCTATTTAAGAATGCAAACATGCTGAAACCATCCTCTTTTATACCTTCTTTGTGACATGCATGCTAACACACTGTCACTGAAAATGTCATTTCCCAATGATGATGAGAATGTAGATTATTCATCTAGCATTTTTGAGCATCATGGAGTGGATTTCAGAATGCTAGGAAACTCCGAGTATAGATAGCATGCCTTAATTGAGTCTCTCGTGGTGCAATCCTATACATGTCTGCTCAGGATTTCAGTTGCAATGAGTAATATAACCAGGTGACAGGATATAAAACTGAAACCTCAGTCAGGATTACCTGTTCATCCTGAAACATTATGCCTGTTTGATTCAATATTTATATATGATATTCTACATCTGCCTAGAAACATCCATTGTGCTAACATTTTAATCAAGAAACTCTCATACAGTCACCAGCATTCCTGAAACTTGAAGCTTTCCATGATTGATCCTTTTAAAAACAAAACATCTTTAGTCTCCTCTCTGATTTAAAAGAATGTGCATCTTTTTCTTCTGTTCAAGCTCCTACTTCATCAAGCTGCCTGCTTCTTGCTGCCCATATTAAAAGCATTTCTCCACTCACCTCACTCATGATTGTTTGGAAGGACAGTGCACAGGTTTCCACTTCTTCAGTTCAAGGCTACTGTACCCAGTTCTTTGCGGTGTTTCTAGCTTTTCTCTTTAAAAGGGCTGCCCAGTGGCATCATGCCGCTGGTAAACCAATGAGAAGCCTTCACCTGCCAAAACCTCTCAGCAGGCATCCCAGAGCACAAAAGGGCCACCTGGTGGTAAGAGCTCAGAACTGGTTTTCAAAAAGGTCCATTCCTCTTTCAAGGCTTCTCTTACAGAGAACACAGAAAAAGCAGAACAGAAGGGACAAAATGTAAGATGACACTTTTCTTCCTGTTCCTTCAAAATGAAAATAGCACACATCACGAAAGCAAACTGTATCCTGCTTACCGGTAAACCTCTCTGAAGGCAAGTCTTTCAGATCCTGAAAGTTAATTACATTTGAGATTAATTCAATTGGTTAGCCGTCTTGGGTCTCTATAATGGGAAATAGTCGGATATAAAAAAAATACATTTTTTAAAAATACTTTCCCTAGTAGAAATTCCTGTCCCTTTAATACCTGGGGGAAAGCTAGCAAGTAAAGCTTTCCTCTGCCACTGTGGCCCCATCTACACTAACATATACTGCAATTTGAAAGTGCCTCATATGGTCAGTGTAGAGTCACATAATGCAGCTCAGTGTAGCAAATTGCATTAATTGAGTCAACACTGGCCATATAATTCAATTTAAAACTGCAATATGAGACAGCATAGATCAGGCATGGGCAAACTTTGGCTCTGCAGGTGTTTTGGACTTCAACTCCCACCATTCCTAACAGCATCAGGCCCTTTCCTTTTCCCCCTCAGCTGCTTAAGCTGGGTGGGAGTTGAAGTCCAAAACACCTGCAGGGCCAAAGTTTGCCCATGCCTGGCACAGATGGAGCCTATGAAAGTCTGCTCCAGCTGAATACCTTGCTGTTTATTCATTCAGTCGCTTCTGACTCTTCGTGACCTCATGGGCCAGCCCACGCCAGAGCTTCCTGTCAGCCATCAGCCACCATCAGCTCCTTCACTAGTCACTTCAAGGATACCATCCATCCATCTTGCCCTTGGTCGGCCCCTCTTTCTTTTTTCTTCCTTTCCCCCCAGCATCATTATCTTCTCCAAGGTCTTCTTATTATGTGGCCAAAGTACTTCATTTTTGCCTTTAATACCCTTCCCTCCAGTGAGCAGTTGGGCTTTATTTCCTGGAGTAGGGACTGGTTCAATCTTCTTGCAGTCCAAGGCACTCTCTGAATTTTGCTGAATACCTACCTGTCATGAAAAACATAGCAGCTATGTTACAGAACAGGAAGAAGGGCTGAATTGAAAAGTTTTTTACTTACTGGTAAAGGTAAAGGTTTCCCCTTGACAGTAAGTCTAGCTGAGTCCGATTCTGGGAGGTGGTGCTCATCTCCGAAGAGCCAGCGTTGTCTCTAAACACCTCCTAGATCATGTGGCCTGCATGACTGCATGAAGCGCCATTACCTTCCCGCCAAAACGGTACCTAACGGTACTCACATTTGCATGTTTTCAAACTGCTAGGTTGGCAGAAGCTGGGGCTACCAACAGGAGCTCACTCCATCCTGCAGATTTGAATCTCTGACCTCCCCGTTATCTAGTTCTACAACTTAGTGTTTTAACTCACTGTGCCACCATTGCCCTTTACTTACTACTTTTAATTTAAAGTATGGTAAGATATAAACAACAAAGCAAAAGTATTAACTTCATGGTTTTGAAAGCACAATGTATGATATGATCTCCTAGTCCATGAATTAAATAGACACAGTTTCATTTAAAATATTTCCACTCAGAAATACTTCTGGTCATCTTTAGGCCCAAGGGTGAGATTCTATGTATGCTTCCAGCCCAAGTATAGTCAAATTATAGGGTTTACTATTATCAATCATTTTAGGTATCTAGATTGGTGTCTTGGAACATATCCTCATGGTACTGGGAGTCGTACTGTAACTAAAAAGAGACATGCATAAAAAACTAAGGAAGGATGGCAAGGATAAAAAAAACCTTAATGATTGCAAACATTCCTTTTTTAGTTTTACTACAGCTTTAGTGTCATGGGTTGTGTTGACTAGGGAATTTTAGAAACTGTAATCCTCAAATTTTTCCAGGCTCCAAAGAATGACCCAGGATTGGCATATGTCATTTTGGACAACTGTCAGGAATCCAATACCACAGCCTTGGTTCCACTCCATGCCCATGTGTTTGAGAACTGTTAAATCGCTCGGACCATTCCTACATGATGGGGCTAGACTGGGCGGATCTTGTGGTACTTCCAACTTTAGGATTCTAGATAATTTAGTCCGTGTGAGGACTCATGGGCCTTGTAGTCCTGTTCCTAGTACTATTGTGGCAGACGAAGAGGAAAACATGGGGTTTTCGCCGGTTCAGCAAGAGCCGGAGTCTCTTCACCTGCAGGATGTTGATGTTTGCCCTCAAGAATTCAGCCAAACAGGCCTTGGGCAGAACTCCCCATCGTTTCCCAGAAAAGAATCTTATTCCAGAGAAAGGGGAGTCAGAGAGGCCCAACGGAGGAGTTTACGATTAGCTGCCAAACATCAAGCTGATTAGGCCTGCTTCCCTTGGGAAATTCTAAGGAGTCACAAATCTGGACAGAGTTGGGTTTCGCTTCTCGTTCTCTAGGGAAAGAGTTCTGTTGGCGGGAAAACGAGACCCAATATAGGTGTTTGGCGCGAGGGATTCTTTGCGGAGTCAATTGATCAGCTTCAGGAGTGAGGCCGTGTGTGGACTTCGTAATCCCAGTTCCTTGCTTCCTTGCCCTGCCTCGCGGTTTTACCACGAACCCTGCTTCATGCTTCATGTTTTGCCTTGTCTTCAGTCACGGATCCAGTCAAGAATCAAGTTATTTCCAGCCTTGTTGTCAAGCTTCATTGGACTCTAAGACTCTGCTATTTCCCCACACTATTGCTTGGCAAAGTGTGTGTTTCGGTCAAGTGGATTAAAACTTTGAACTCTAATATCTTATATTGGACAATACATTTCTGGACTTTATTTGACCTCATCTGAAAGGTCTGCTTCTGAACTAATTCTTCACTTGTTTTTATTGATTTTATATATTTCTTTAATAAAGATATTAGATGGAGACTGGCCTCTGTGTAAGGTTATTGGTGCTCTGCAGCCAGGGACCTGACAGTTTGACTCCGCCACCTTAAGCACCAAACAACCTAAGGCCAGAATGTCTACAGGAACCGGAGCGGAGGCTCAACCACCCAGTTACACCATTTCCCAAGATGAATTCAATCGAATCCGGGACACACTCCAAACGCAGGAGGGAGAAATACGGGGCTTGAAGGAACGCGGAGCCCGTCTCCCTGCCCTAGCGCTACCAACCAAGTTTTCTGGAGAAGCCTCCAAGGTTCATGTTTTCCGTCGCCAGTGCCAGGCGTACTTAGAAGCCCGCCAAGCCGAGTTTCCCCAAGAAGATGTCAAAGTGACGTGGATCTTCAGTCTCCTAGATGGGCCTGCGGCCACTTGGGCGACGGCGCTATATGATGCGGGTTCCACGCATCTAAACACCGCGCAAAATTTCTTGAACCACCTTAGAAAGACCTGGGGGATCGAGGACGACGAGGAGGCGGCCGGCCATAAACTCCGGCGTCTCTTCCAAGGGGACAGGCCGTTGTCCCGGTACATAGCCGAGTTCCGGGTGCTGGCTCAGAACACCGGCTGGAACGATATAGCCCTCAGAGGACAGTTTCGCGAGGGCCTCAACATCGAGATGCAGGAAGAAATCTGTAAGGTGGATCCCCCAGGGACTCTTGAAAGACTCATCAACCAGTGTTTACGAGCCGAAGTCCTACTTGCCAACAAAAAACAGTGGCTCCGAGGCCAGAGTGGAAGAGCCGGAGTGAAACCCCCCGCTTCTGCCAGTTTTCAGCCACGTCCAGTATGGAGATCCCCACCGCCAGACCCAAACCCCATGGGAAGCGAGGAGGAGCCGATGCAGTTGGGCAATGTGCGCCCCAGACTAGATGTTGCCAAAAATGCCCGCCGCCAACGTTTGAATCTGTGTTGGTACTGCGGGAATGGGGGCCACTTCGCCAGAGAATGTCCAGCCAAAAAGAAGCCTGCCGCCTGTTTGGTGGCGGCGTCCTCCGCGGAGGCGGAGGCAGCCGAGGCGGCTGGAGCGAAGCCGGCGGGGGAAGCCAGCGACCAGGCGTAGAGAGGCTCACCAACCCGGTCAAAAACTCCACTCAAGAGCCGCAAACGGGGGTCCTATTTCTCCTGGTGGTCACGCTGTGGTCAGTGAAAAAGGGCCCCGTCATGATCCATGCCATGATAGACTCAGGGGCAACAAACAATTTCATCGATAGAGAGTATGCTGACTCTCTGGGATTACAATATCACGATTTCAAGAATGCCCGGGTGGTGCAGGCCTTAGACGGCCGCCCCCTGAAGACAGGTCCAGTGAGCCAATGGACTGAACCCACCAGAATGTGGATAAGAGAACACATGGAAGAAATCTCCTTCTTCGTTACCGAGGTTCCCCACTTCCCTGTGATTTTGGGTATTCCATGGCTGACACTCCACGACCCAAACATCTCCTGGTCCAACAGAGAACTGCAGTTCGCCTCAAGATATTGCCAAAACCATTGTCTAGTAGCCAAGGTTTGCCATGCCACAGACACAGAGCCCATCATCACCTTGCCCAAGAAATATTCGGACTTTTGGGATGTTTTCAATGAAAAGGAAGCCGAGAAACTACCCCCACATAGACCCTATGACTGTGCCATTGACCTGGTGGAGGGGGCCCCAATTCCACGAGGACATCTCTACTCCCTGACTGAACCAGAGCAAGAAGCTCTCAGGGAGTTTATAGAGTCAAACCTCCGCAAGGGGTTCATCAGACCCTCTCAATCCCCAGCTGCTTCCCCAGTGATGTTTGTGAAAAAGAAGTCAGGGGACCTACGCTTGGTTGTGGACTATGGAGCATTGAACAATATCACGAAGCGGAACCGCTACCCCCTGCCTCTGATCTCGGACCTCTTAGACCGGCTCCGAGGGGCCAAGGTTTACACCAAGCTGGATCTCCGCGGGGCTTACAATCTAGTTCGCATAAGAGAAGGGGACAAATGGAAAACCGCCTTCCAGACCAAATTCGGATTATTTGAGTCCCTAGTCATGAATTACGGATTATCCGGAGCTCCCGCAACATTCCAGCATTTTGTCAACGATATCTTCCAGGACTATCTAGATTGGTTCTTGATCATATATCTCGACGATTTTTTGGTGTTTTCTAGATCACAATCGGAACACGAGCAACACGTCAGAATGGTGCTACAACGATTGCGGGATCATGGACTATATGCCAAGTTAGAGAAATGCGCCTTTGATTTACAAGAGGTAGACTTCCTGGGATACCGTATCTCGCCACTAGGGCTCTCCATGGACCCGGCAAAAGTTTCAGCAGTATTGGAATGGCGGGCGCCAACCAACAAGAAAGAAGTACAGCGCTTCTTGGGGTTTGCAAACTACTACCGCAAATTCATCCCAGACTTCGCTCGCTGGTCTGACCCAATCACCAGCGCATCCGAGGGAAACAGCCTTTCCGCTGGACGGAGCAAGCAGAGAAAGGGTTCCACCAGCTAAAGCAGTTATTCATGACCCAGCCAATTCTACAGCACCCTGATCCTAAAACCCCTTTTGTTGTGCAGGCTGACGCCTCCGATGTGGCAATTGGGGCTGTACTCATGCAACCAGTGGGAGAACATCTTCATCCTTGTGCCTATTACTCCCGTCAACTAACAGCCCCAGAGAGGAATTACACTATTTGGGAGAAAGAACTTTTGGCCATAAAGGCAGCTTTTGAAAATTGGAGACATTGGTTGGAAGAGGCCAAATTTCCCATTGAAGTTCATACTGATCATCGAAATTTAGAGCACCTAAGGACCGCACGAAAGTTAAATCAAAGGCAGCAGCGCTGGGCTTTGTTCTTTGAACGTTTTGACTTCCAGATCCATTATGTGACCCCAGCTCAGACCAAGCAAGCAGATGCTCTATCACAGAAACCAGAGTATGCTGCAGGACGCAGAGAGACCTCAGAATCTCGATTGCTGCAACCCGAAAACTTTGCCACGCTCACAGTGGGAAACACCAAATCCACTTCAATTGAACCAACTCCCTCTAACCCAGAATCCCTTTTCACTCAAGAAATTAGAGCCAGTCAACAGACAGATGCCTGGGCTCAAGAACAGATTCGCCAAGGACTACGTTTCCCATTCTCACTTAAGAACGGGCTACTATGCTACAGGAATCATGTTTACATTCCTCCAGGTCCCAGCAGAGAAAAAGCACTTCATCTGTGTCATGACAGCAAGCCAGCAGGACATTTTGGGCTATTTAAAACCATGCACTTGATCCTGCAAGATTTCTGGTGGCCCAAGATCCGCAAGGACGTGGAGAAGTATGTCAATACCTGCCCTGTATGTCAGCGTTCCAAGACACGAAGGGAGAAGCCGTCAGGGCTACTGCTTCCCCTTCCCACTCCTTCTCGCCCATGGGAGATAATTTCCGCGGATTTTATCACTGATTTACCACCCTCCCTTGGATTCACCACGATTCTAATAGTGGTAGACCTTTTTACCAAGTTGGCCCATTTCATCCCCTGCGATGGCCTCCCCACGGCCAAAGAGACTGCAGATTTATTCCTTCAACATGTTTTCCGACTACATGGATTGCCCAAGAGTTTAGTCACTGACCGTGGATCTCAATTCACCTCTCGTTTCTGGAAAGCACTACAAAAACTATTGGGCATAGACTCTCGTTTATCTTCAGCTCACCATCCCCAAACAGATGGACAAACTGAGCGCACCAATGCCACTTTGGAACAATACCTTCGCTGTTATGTAAACTACCAACAGGACAATTGGGCTTCCCTATTGCCTCTATCAGAATTTGCTTACAACAATGGTGTCCAGGCTTCAACTAAAGAAACCCCGTTCTTTGCAAACTACGGTTTCCATCCACGTTTCTTTCCTTCGGTCATTGAAACCTCAGAAGTCCCTGCAGCGGAGGACTGGCTGCAGGAACTCACAGCGGTGCAACAACTCTTGCACCAGCAACTGGATCAAGCCAAGGAGGACTATAAACGCCACGCTGACGGCCATCGCCAGCCGGGCCCCGAGATCAAGGTAGGAGATCGGGTTCTGTTGTCCACTCGCTTTTTGCCCTCCCACCGTCCCTGCCGGAAGTTAGATGCCCGTTTCATTGGTCCCTACCCTGTGGTGGCGCAACTTAACCCAGTGACTTTCAAACTCCAACTTCCGCGCTCCATGCGCATTCATCTGGTGTTCCATCGTTCCCTGCTCCTTCCGGCGGATGGTGTACGCCCCGATGCAAGCCGGCCGGCCCCCGCCCCTGTTTTGGTGGACGGAGAGGAGGAATTCGAGGTTCAGGACATTTTGGATTCTCGCTTCCATCGCCGCCGCCTTCAGTACCTCATTGACTGGGTGGGTTTTGGCCCCGAAGAACGCTCCTGGGAAGATGCTTCCACAGTCCATGCCCCCGACTTAGTCCGCCGCTTCCATCAGGCCTATCCTACCAAGCCGCGGCCCCACGACTCTCGGAGAGGGGCCCTGATTGAGGGGGGCCTTGAGGGCGGGGATAGTGTGAGGACTCATGGGCCTTGTAGTCCTGTTCCTAGTACTATTGTGGCAGACGAAGAGGAAAACATGGGGTTTTCGCCGGTTGAGCAAGAGCCGGAGTCTCTTCACCTGAAGGATGTTGATGTTTGCCCTCAAGAATTCAGCCAAACAGGCCTTGGGCAGAACTCCCCACCGTTTCCCAGAAAAGAATCTTATTCCAGAGAAAGGGGAGTCAGAGAGGCCCAACGGAGGAGTTTACACTTAGCTGCCAAACATCAAGCTGATTAGGCCTGCTTCCCTTGGGAAATTCTAAGGAGTCACACATCTGGACAGAGTTGGGTTTCGTTTCTCGTTCTCTAGGGAAAGAGTTCTGTTGGCGGGAAAACGAGACCCAATATAGGTGTTTGGCGCGAGGGATTCTTTGCGGAGTCAATTGATCAGCTTCAGGAGTGAGGCCGTGTGTGGACTTCGTAATCCCAGTTCCTTGCTTCCCGGATCAAGCTTCAAGCCTTGCCCTGCCTCGCGGTTTTACCACGAACCCTGCTTCATGCTTCATGTTTTGCCTTGTCTTCAGTCACAGATCCAGTCAAGAATCAAGTTATTTCCAGCCTTGTTGTCAAGCTTCATTGGACTCTAAGACTCTGCTATTTCCCCACACTATTGCTTGGCAAAGTGTGTGTTTCGGTCAAGTGGATTAAAACTTTGAACTCTAATATCTTATATTGGACAATACATTTCTGGACTTTATTTGACCTCATCTGAAAGGTCTGCTTCTGAACTATATTCTTCACTTGTTTTTATTGATTTTATATATTTCTTTAATAAAGATATTAGATAGAGACTGGCCTCTGTGTAAGGTTATTGGTGCTCTGCAGCCAGGGACCTGACAGTCCCTGATGCAACATTTCGCTAAAACAGCCCACTTCTGCTTGGACCCACTCAGAGCTAGCAAATTCAAGATTTGTAGTGCATCTATACTGTAGAATTAATGCAGTTTGACACCAGGTTAACTACTATGGCTCAGTGTTATAGAATCCTGAGGGCCACCAACATTTTTTGGCAGAGAAGACTAAAAACCTTGTAAAACTACAGTTCCCATATTTTCATTGCACTGAGCCATGGAAGTTAAAGTTATGTCAAATTGTATTAATTTTACAGTGTAGATGGACCCTTGGAAATCATAGGTTCCCCCCTCATTACGTATTACTGGAAACTAAAAAAATTATTTCTGCATTTACTCCTTGTTGGAGTTCAATAATGTCTGTACATACTGTATCGTCACCCCTAAAGAGGTATCTGTGGACACCAAATTGCAAATAAAACAATGGAAGAATAGTGTTGTCTTGTGCTGCAGGACTTTCAGTTTTGAGATAGATAGATAGATGATAGATAGATAGGTAGATGGATATAATAGAACTGCCAATAACTCTTTGATTTCGTGACAAAACAAAGAATAATGCAGGCCTATTTACCTCCCCCAAGGGAACAAAGATACTAAGTTTCAGATGAATTGCTGCAGGGATTTTGTGCAAGAACAGGAAAGTGTCAAATGAAGGACACGATTCTTTGTAAACCATAATTCTGAAAATTAGACAGCCTGGAGGTGGACCTAAAGAATGAAACATGAAAAAAAATCACAAACATGAGTGCAGTGAATTATTTAGAAGAGGAGTCCTAATATAAAGTTTGGAATTATTCACTTTCCATTTCCTCTTTTATTCTTGGGGCAATTTCTACAAACATGGCACACAGCATGGAAATGGCCCCAAGGCAGGATATTTCTGGGTTTTAGAAAGATAGATGGAATATATAACGTGTTGTGATACTTGACAATTAGTTTAAAGCTTTTAAAGTAGGGAAACATGACATTATTCAAAGAAGTACTTTGTCAGTGTTCCATAATTGCTCTCACCCAATTTTAAAGAAAGCCACACATGCACACACAGATTTAGCTTTTTTAAACCTAACACAAAGGTTATCTGATTATGTACCCCACTTCTGCAGAAATGTCTATACCCAACATAAAGGAAAATAGTAGGTGTCTCATTCTGTCTTGAACCCCCAATCTCCTCCTGAAAGCACAGCAATTGGAGAGCTCCTCAAACGTGGGCTAGGTACAAAATGCAACTTTGAACCAGCATAAAAAATTATTGGTTCTGAGCCGCATAGAGGCCACACAAGGCTGACGTAAACTGCCTCTGCTGCAGAATGCTGGCCCAATAGCCCAGCTATGTTGAAGCTGGTTCAGCAGGACTGAACATGGGCTCTGTTTCCCACCCTCTCTGCACCCCCCCCCCCAATTCCTATCAAATCCTCCTTCACCATCACCTCCTGCTGTTTACTTCCTGATTCTTCATAGAATCATAGAATCATAGAATAGTAGAGTTGGAAGAGACCTCATGGGCCATCTAGTCCAACCCTCCGCTAAGAAGCAGGGAATCGCATTCAAAGCACCCCCGACAGATGGCCATCCAGCCTCTGTTTAAAAGCTTCCAAAGAAGGAGCCTCGACCACAGTCTGGGGGAGAGAGTTCCACTGCCGAACAGCCCTCACAGTGAGGAAGTTCTTCCTGATGTTCAGGTGGAATCTCCTTTCCTGTAGTTTGAAGCCATTGTTCCGTGTCTAGTCTGCAGGGCAGCAGAAAATAAGCTTGCTCCCTCCTCCCTATGACTTCCCCTCACGTATTTGTACATGGCTATCATGTCTCCTCTCAGCCTTCTCTTCTGCAGGCTAAACATGCCCAGCTCTTTCAGCCTCTCCTCATAGGGCTTGTTCTCCAGACCCTTAATCATTTTAGTCGCCCTCCTCTGGACACTTTCCAGCTTGTCAACATCTCCCTTCATCTGCGGTGCCCAAAATTGAACACAGTATTCCAGGTGTGGTCTGACCAAGGCAGAATAGAGGGGGAGCATGACTTCCCTGGATCTAGACGCTATTCCCCTATTGATGCAGGCCAAAATCCCATTGGCTTTTTTAGCTGCCGCATCACATTGTAGGCTCATGTTTAACTTGTTGTCCACGAGGACTCCAAGGTCTCTTTCGCACACACTGCTGTCAAGCCAAGCGTCCCCCATTCTGTATCTTTGATTTCCATTTTTTCTGCCGAAGTGAAGTATCTTGCATTTGTCCCTGTTGAACTTCATTTTGTTAGTTTCGGCCCATCTCTCTAGTCTGTCAAGATCGTTTTGAATTCTGCTCCTGTCTTCTGGACTGTTAGCTATCCCTCCCAGTTTGGTGTCGTCTGCAAACTTGATGATCGTGCCTTCTAACCCTTCGTCTAAGTCGTTTATAAATATGTTGAACAGAACCGGGCCCAGGACGGAACCCTGCGGCAGTCCACTTGTCACTTCTTTCCATGATGAAGACAACGCATTGGTGAGCACCCTTTGGGTTCATTCGCTTAGCCAATTACAGATCCACCTAACCGTAGTTTTGTCTAGCCCACATTTTACTAGTTTGTTTGCCAGAAGGTCGTGGGGGACTTTGTTGAAGGCCTTACTGAAATCCAGGTACGCTACATCCACAGCATTCCCTGTATCGACCCAACTCGTAACTCTATCGAAAAAAGAGATCAGATTAGTCTGGCATGACTTGTTTTTGGTAAATCCGTGTTGACTATTAGCAATGACCGCATTTGTTTCTAAGTGTTCGCAGACCACTTCCTTAATGATCTTTTCCAGAATCTTGCCTGGTATCGATGTGAGGCTGACCGGACGGTAATTGTTTGGGTCGTTCTTTTTTCCCTTCTTGAAGATAGGGACCACATTCGCCCTCCTCCAATCTGCTGGGACTTCTCCTGTTCTCCAAGAACTCTCAAAGATGATTGCCAGTGGTTCTGAAATAACTTCCGCTAGTTCCTTCAATACTCTTGGATGTAGCTGATCTGGCCCTGGCGACTTGAATTCGTTTAGAGTGGCCAGGTGTTCCTGGACAACTTGTTTCCCTGTTTGGGGTTGGATTTCCCCCAATCCTTCATCCATTCCATGTTGCTGAGTTTGAAGATGGCTTTCTTTTTGTGAGAAGACTGAGGCAAAGAAGGCATTAAGCAGTTCTGCCTTTTCCCTATCCCCTGTCACCATCACCCCATCTTCTCCTTGCAATGGCCCTATCGCCTCCTTTTTCTTCCTTTTTCTACCAACGTAAGCAAAAAAACCTTTTTTGTTGTTCTTTATGTCCCTGGCAAGCCTGAGCTCATTTTGCGCTTTAGCCTTGCGAACCTTTTCCCTACAGGTGTTAGCTATACGTTTGAATTCTTCTTTGGTGATTTCTCCCCTTTTCCACTTCTTGTGCATGTCACTTTTGAGCTTTAGCTCAGTTAGAAGTTCTTTGGACATCCATTCTGGCTTCTTTGCATTTGTCTTATTTTTCTTCTTTGTTGGCACTGTTTGCATTTGCGCCTTGAGTATTTGTGATGCCTCATGGGCTTTGTAGTCCCGCTTCTAGTGTCACTGTGGCTGATGAGGATGAAAACATGGGGTAAAGCCGGAATCCTTCCAGATGCCTGATGTTGATGTTCCTGCCCAAGAACCCATTAAAACAGACCTTAAGCAGCTCTCACCTCCCTTCGCTAGGAGACAGTCCTTTGCTGCAGACAGGGGAGTGAAAGAGCGGGTTCGCAGGAGTTTGAGAATTGCAGCCAAACAAGACACTGATTAGCCATGTTTCCCCTGGGAAAATCCAGGGAGTCTCACATCTGGAAAGTTGGGTTTCGTTTCCTGTTCTCTAGGGAAAGAGAGCGCTGGACACCTGTTTGGCGGGAAAACGAGACTCAGTTAAAGGTGCCTGGCACGGTTGATTCCGTGCGGAGACAACAGATCAGCTTCAGGAGTGATTTCGTGTTCCCAGCCTAGTGTGGACTTTGCTAAATCTGTAAATCCAGTTTCCTTGCCTTGCCTATTCAAGTATTCAAGAATTGCCTTGCCTCGTTCCTAGTCACGGACCTTGATCCTAGATTCAAGCTGTGTTTCCAGCCTTCTTGTGGTTTTACCTTGGACCTTGAAAGACCCTGAACAATTCCCCACACTATTGCTTGGCAATAGTGTGTGTTTCGGTTTATTGGATTTTTTCTTTGGACTCTAATATCATTTATTGGGCAATATATTCCTGGACTATATTTGACCTCATTTGATAGGTCTGCTTCTGGACTATATTTTCTATTTATTTTTATCATTCTTATATATTTCCTTAATAAAGATATTAGATAGTTATTGGCCTCCGTGTACGGTTCTTGGTGCTCCACTGCCTTGAACGTGACAGTATTTCACTTTTGAAAAACTCCCATCCATCCTTAACTCCCTTGTTTTTTAATATTGGCGTCCATGGAATGCCGCTCAAGAATTCCTTCATTTCTTGGAAGTCAGCTCTCTTAAAGTCCAGAATGCGTGTTTGACTTGTCTTAGTTTCAGCATTCCTTTGTATTGCAAACTGCAAGAGCACATGGTCACTTGCCCCTAAGTGTCAGGACCCAGGCTGCAGAGCACCAATAACCTTACACAGAGGCCAGAATCTATCTAATATCTTTATTATAGAAATATATAAAGTCAATAAAAACAAGTGAAGAATATAGTTCAGAAGCAGATCTTTCAGATGAGGTCAAATATAGTCCAGAAATGTATTGTCCAATATAAGATATTAGAGTTCAAAGTTTTAATCCACTTGACCGAAACACACACTTTGCCAAGCAATAGTGTGGGGAAATGACAGAGTCTTTAAAGTCCAAAGTAGCTTGACAACAAGGCTGGAAAATAAACTTGATTCTTGGCTAGATCAAAGACTTGAAACGAGGCAAACATGAAGCATGAAACAAGGTCCGTAGCAAAACGTGTAACAAGGCAGGCTTGAAACTGGATCCGGGAAGCAAGAACTGGGGTTACGAAGTCCACACATGATCTCTCTCCTCAAGCTGATCAATTGACTCCGCAAAGTTCCCCTTGCGACCAGCACCTATATTGGGTCTCGTTTTCCCGCCAACAGAACACTTTCCCTAGAGAACGAGAAGCGAAACCCAACTCTGTCCAGATGCATGACTCCTTAGAATTTCCCAAGGGAAGCAGACCTAATCAGCTAGTTGCTTGGCAGCGATTCTCAGGCTCCGGCGATTAGCCTCTCTGGCTCCTCTATCTCTATTATAATTGTCCCTCCGGGAAAACGGGGGGGAATTCTGCCCAAGGCCTGTTTGGCTACATTCTTGAGGGCAAACATCCTCCAGGTGGAGAGGCTCCGGCTCAGGTTGAAACGGCGGAAATCCCATGTTTTCCTCTTCGTCTGCCAAAATAGTACTAGGAACAGGACTGCAAGGCCCATGAGTCATCACACTAAGGATCCAACCACTTCAGGTATTGATCAGGTCTTCCACATTTGTTAAGATTAGATCAAGAGTTGCTGATCCCCTTGTTGCCTCTTCTACCTTCTGGACCATAAAATTGTCTTCAAGGCAAGTGAGGAATTTGTTGTACTTTGTACTCTTGGCCGAGTTTGTTTTCCAGCATATATCGGGATAATTGAAATCGCCCATGATTACTATGTCTTTTCTTTCTGCCTGTTTGGTCAGCTGTTGACAGAAAGCTTCATCAAGTCCTTCATCCTGACTCGGAGGTCTGTAGTAGACACCCACGACAAGGTCTTTTTGAGTCCCAGTTCCCTTGATTCTTATCCAGATGCTTTCAAGCTGGTTTCCCAGATTACAGTCTTGCATTTCTTCTGCAACGTAACTGTTTTTGACATATAAAGCTACTCCCCCTCCTCTCCCCTTTGTTCTATTTCTGTGAAAGAGGTTATAGCCCTCAATGGTTAAATTCCAGTGATGGGAGTCATCCCACCGGGTTTCAGTGATGCCTATGACATCGTATGTGTGGTGCTGTGCTAAGAGTTGGAGTTCGTCTTGCTTATTTCCCATGCTCTGAGCATTAGTGTAAAGTCATGTAAGCCCCTGTGACCTCCCCTTGAGCTGTTTATTTGGGATTATTGCGCTCTCTGTACTTGGTCCTTGCTGTGTTTGTGCAGCTCTCCGTTTAGCCTTTTGGTGGTTCCCTGTGGTCGTGGGTAGTATAGTGTTCGCCAGGCTGTTGTTCCCCTCCCCCAGTGGATCTAGTTTAAAGTGCGCCTGATGAGGTTTGTGAGTCTGTGTGCAAAAAGATTTTTTCCTACTTGTGTGAGATGCACCCTATCACTTGCCAGTAGTCCATCCTCTTGGAAGAGTAGACCATGGTCAAGGAAGCCATCATTCGGGGAGCAAAGAAGCCTGGAAGGAGTAAGCCCCCTCCCCTCCTCTGAAGCTCCATCACTTCCTGAATGATGCAGAACCGGGAAGTACAGAGCAAGCAGAGAAAGTAAAGAAGGATTTTCTATAGTTTTGGGGGGTGAATGGGGGTGCTGTGGGCAGGAAAACACTGCCATCCCACTTTCCTGGCCTGCTGAAAATCATAGGATAGCTGTGGGGAAGCGATCTTGGGTGCAAGAATGAAGTCCCACTACCCCAACACTGAGAAAGGTCCAGATTTTGCTGCATGATTTGAGCCTTTCCCAGTGTTTTATTTTTAAATCCAATGTCAAGACTGATTAAGTGGCTTACCCAAGTTCAATTGTATTAACCGGTGTGCATTGTATGAACACACCAGGGTAATGCCCAGGCTGGCGGTTCCTCCGGATTAAAGGTGGTGCTGCTGAATGCCAGGTCTGTCAACGGAAAAGCAATGATCATCCAGGACCTTATCCTGGATGAGCAGGCAGACCTGGTGTGCATAACAGAGACCTGGTGGGACGAGGCTGGGGGGGGGGGGTGAATCTCACTAAGATTGTCCACCAGGTTATACGGTGCAGCATCAACCAGGATCCGGAGGACGGGGAGGTGGTGGCGTTGTAGTCTACAAGGATTCCATCCCCCTGACCAGGTGCCCCATCCCACAGTCAACCTTGTTTGAATGTTTTCTTTGCAGCTAATATTGCATCTGCAAAGAACCGTCCGGCGGAGATGTTTTGAGTTGTCAGAGGTTTGTTATATCCCGTCCCCCAAAACAGGATCCCTGACAACTCGGCAGCCCGCTGTGAAGCATTTGCTCGGTTCTTTGCAGACAAAGTCGCTTTGATCCATTCTGGCTTTGACACCATATTAACGGCAGTCTCCGAGGATGTAGCACGAGCACCTGCTTGTCCTATTTTGATGGATTCTTTTCAGTTGGCTTAGCCTGAGGACGTGGACAAAGTGCTTGGAGAGGTGAGGGCTACCACATGCATCCTAGACCCCTGCCCATCCTGGTTGGTGAGAGAAGCCAGAGGGGGATTGGCCGAGTGGGTGAAGGTGGTGGTGAATGCCTCCCTTCGGGAAGGCATTGTTCCAGCGAGCCTTAAATTGGCTGTGATCAAACCTCTGTTGAAAAAGCCATCATTGGACCCCACTCAATTGGATAACTATCGGCCTATTTCCAATCTCCCCTTTTTGGGCAAACTCGTGGAACGTGTGGTGGCCGCACAACTCCAGGCATTCTTGGATGATACTGATTTTCTAGATCTGGCGCAGTCTGGCTTCAGGCCGGGGCATGGTACCGAGACAGCCTTGGTTGCCTTAGTTGATGATCTATGCCGGGAACTGGATAGGGGGAGTGTGTCCCTGCTGGTTCTGCTGGACCTCTCAATGGCCTTCAATACTGTCAATCACGGTATCCTTCTGGGATGCCTTTCCGGAATGGGGCTTGGAGGTACTGTTTTACAGTGGCTCCGGTGCTTTCTGGAAGGTCATTCCCAGATGGTGCCTTTGGGGGACACCTGCTCGGCCCCACAACCATTGACTTGTGGGGTCCCGCAGGGTTCAGTACTGTCCCCCATGTTGTTTAACATTTACATGAAGCCGCTGGGGGAAATCACCCGGAGTTTTAGGGTGCGGTGTCATCTGTATGCAGATGATGTCCAGCTCTGTCACTCCTTCCCACCTGTCACTAAGAAGGCTGTCCAGGTCCTGAACCGGTGTCTGGCCACTGTGTCAGACTAGATGAGGGCCAACAAACTGAAATTGAATCCAGACAAGACGGAGGTCCTCCTGGTCAGTCGTAAGGCTGAACAAGGAATAGGGTTACATCCTGTGTTGGATGTGGTCGCACTCCCCCTGAAGACACAAGTCCGCAGTCTGGGTGTTCTCCTGGACTAATCACTGAGTCTGAAGCCCCAGGTTTCAGCGGTGGCCAGGGGAGCATTTGCACAACTAAGACTTGTGCGCTAGCTGCGCCCGTTCCTTGGGAGGTCTGACTTGGCCACAGTGGTCCACACTCTGGTTACATCCCGTTTGGATTACTGCAACACGCTCTACGTGGGGCTGCCTTTGAAGACGGCCTGGAAGCTCCAATTAGTACAACAAGCGGCAGCCAGATTAATAACTGGCGTGGCATACAGGGAGTGTACCACCCCCCTGCTAAGCCAGCTCCTCTGGCTGCCGATACGTTGCTGAGCGCAATTCAAAGTGCTGGTTTTGACCTACAAAGCCCTAAACGGTTCTGGTCCAACTTACCTGTCCAAACGTATCTCCTCCTATGAACCTTCAAGAACACTAAGATCATCGGGAGAGGCCCTGCTCTCAGTCCCACCTGCCTCTCAGGCGTGGCTGTTGGGAACCAGGGACAGGGCCTTCTCAGTGGTGGCTCCTTGGCTGTGGAACGCTCTCCCCAGTAACATCCGGCAGGCCCCAACTCTTTTGGGCTTCAGGAAGAACGTTAAGACATGGCTTTGTGCACAAGCATTTAATAAGTAAGCAAATAATTAAGGTCTATGTACAAAGTCCTTGGAAGAATGCAATTAAGTAATTTATATGTTTTAATGCTTTTTAATGTTTGTATAATGTATTTTTACTGATCACTGTTAATGATTTTAAATGTGTTCTTAATTTTATTGATTGTTTAGCATTGAATCTTGCCAGGTGTTGTAAGTCCCCTTGAGTCCCCTCGGGTGAGAAAGGCGGGGTAAAAATGTTGTAAATAAATAAATAAACAATGTGATTCCTACACTGAATAATTTGGCAATGTAGATAAGGCCTCAGCTCCTTTCCTCCTTTCTTTACCATACCCTACTCATAATCATTTGCTCACAAACAAAAGTCTGTCTCTGCACATTTTCACACTAACACTGCTACATAGTACTGCTATTATACCTCCCTGCATAACATTTCTTTAAAGCTTCCCTTTCTTCTTGGCAAGGTCTTATAAGGAGAAGTAAGTCATTTAGCTGAGAAGGCAATTTGGAGCTTCAGCATTGTTGACATAATTGGACATGGCCATATTGACTTGGGTCAAAACAGAAATGATTGAACAGCTAGAGAGGTGAGTTTTTTTCTTCCTCCCTGACATTACAGATGCTCTTTAAAACCGCATTAATTTCTGAGTCTCTGTGTGATATATTGAAAGTGATTTGATACTTGGAGAATAAGAATACCAATCATTGGCCATGATCCTTATCTGTGCATAGCTTCACATGCACAGTTGCATGTCTCCACTGTCTAAAAGCAGTCAAGCCCAAGGGTAGGATGGAAGAGGGACAATTTAATCCATGAGAAGCAGCTGGTCTGAGCTCAATCAGGAAGGACGTAATGACGGTACACTTTCAAATGGAATGCACCCACTTTTTCCTTCCCCTGTGAGTCTAAAGCAGCTAGAATTTCGCGATCTATATCACATACACACACCAGCTTCTCCATAAGTAAACATTAATAACTGGTAGAAGACTCCAGGGTTTGCTACCTTCTGGATGGTGTGAAATTTTATTTGCATGGATCACAAAAGCAAAGGGAATTGACTTTTGTATGCCAACCAAAAGCTGAATTATACACATATAAACTGCACTTACACATGCATAAATTACTAACAGGATGCCAGCCATTGTATAAGAATAGCAAAACTCTTCTTCGTGATAAGGGGGCAGGATGTTTACTTCCCCCACTCCTTCACCTAAGTGCTCATTTCTGATTTAATCTTCTAGTTTGTGCCATTTGACATCTGTTTATCAGAAACGCATGTACTTCTGGGAATATCCCCCTAAGTTTTTGAGCATTCACAGAATTATGAGGAAAAGCTAACTCCCTATTGCCCACTCTATCTGCCACAAAGGGATTATATTGTGTCATCCCTACTTGCTGTTAAGAAGCAGGACAGGTGTTTCATTGATACAACACTACAAATGTCCTTAGAAAACAGAGCTCACCAGCTGAGGCTCTGGGCTCATGTGTGTTTCAGGTAGCTATGTATCCATCAGCCAAGGTTAAGGCAGACTTTCAATACTGATGTAATTGTCCATTTGCCAACATTTTTAGGATGGTGGTGGGTAAGATGAGGACTTTTTCTAGTAATTCTGTTTGTTATTATTATTATTAAGAGATTATGCTTTGCACTTTTCCACCTGTAAAAGCAGTTGCCCTAGTTACTAGAGAGAAGTCAAGGAAACGTCTGGAAAGAACTCATGGTAGCTTTGCAGGGTATTAACTTGTTCCTGATTAGAAGGATAATGATGCAGGGCTTGCCAGGGCTTGAAGAAAGTACTGTCTTCTCTTAAATTTTCTATTTTCAATAGCACAGTGGGGCTAGTGAGGCATCTACCAAAGGGGGTAGGGATCATGAGGTTTATGAACTAACATATAATTGGTGCATTATAACCACAAAAATATCTTTTTTTCAAAGCTCTGAAATCCTAAACAGAGGTCATCCTAATGAAACCTATAGAGAACATGGAAATGGAAAGAAAACAGAAAAGTAGAACATTATGCTGGCCTAGCAACTTGTAGCCCATGAAAGTAAAATTTCCAGGATTTCCCAGAACCCTAAGATTCCAGGGAATGGTGACTGAATAACCCTGATTAAAAAACGTATGCTTGTTTTGCAGAGTTATCTGAAGATAAAATAGAAAGTGATCATGAACTGCATGCTACATATTTTACTTAGTATGTTTTTCAGCCCTTAGGCTCAATGAGTCTTGTTCGGTTTTTATGTGCTGTCTTCCTTATTCTCTGCCAGGTTTTAAAGGCACCGTCAGGTTCTGTATCCATGAATCCAACCAACCATGACTCAAAAATATAAACAATCCCAAAAAATAAATATTGACTTTGCCTGCATGCCAAACACTATGCTCATATGTAGGTATTAGGCTTGCTCAAATAATTTGTTTTCCCCGTTAACCGTTATTAATTCGTTATTTTCGTTTGTTTTGAAGCAATTTTGAAGCATTGGTTGTCACACGTCTGGATATCGCGGTTTCGAATCGCGAGAGGCCGTTTTTCGTTATGTCGTCGTTTTTTTCGTTAGGAAAAAAAAGCTTTTGCAAAGCACCCAAACTCCCACCATTCAGGCCCTTCCCTTTTGCCCCTCAGCAAAAGGGGCGTCACGGGCTCAGCCAATGGGAGGGGGCGAGGGGGAAGGAGGCCGAGGAGGAGGAGGAAGACGGAGGGGGGAAATGGCCGCCGCCGCCTCGCCTCAGCAGCTGATAATAATTTATTATTATTACCTCCCAAGGGTGATCTCCCAATAGCCTACCGAGGAAGGACTGGGCCAGGTTTCTGTCTTCGGGAGGGAGGCTCTCGCGTGTCAGCGCCCAGGAAGGCGAGGCCCGCACGTCGGAAAGGAGGCGCGTCCACGTGTCTTTCCTTTCTTCTTCCAGGAGGGAAGGAGGGGGAGAGGGAGGAATCCCCTTGGTTGCCCTCTTTCCCTCCCGAAGTGGCTCTTGAAAATGGGGCGCTTTTCCCCTTCCCCTCCCGCCCTTCCCGCGACCTTCCCCAAGGTCTCCCCCGAAGAGCCCACCGACCTTTCCTTTCCTTCGGGCGGCGTCCTCTCCTCCTCCTCCTCGGAAGCCTTGCGGGGAGGATGGGGCTGGGAGGGAGGGAGGGAGGGTCGCTTAGGAGGCGGAAGGCGAAGGCGGGCGAGGGGCGCGGGCGGCGCTGCTCATGCCTCCCTCACTGCCTGCCTCTGCTTCTCCCTCTGCCGCCCCCTCCTCCGCTTCCTCCGCCTCCTCCTCGCAAGGCGCATCCAGGCGGGCGGAGGCGGCGGATCGAGACCCCTTCCCCTCTGCTTCGTCCTCCTCCGGCGGCTGTCCTCCCTTCGCTCGCTCGCCCTTCCCTGCCTGCCAGGCCTGATACTCAGAGGTTTTGACGTCTGTGCGAAGCTAGGCAAGTGGGGTTTATATATCTGTGGAAGGTCCAGGGTGGGAGAAAGAACTCTTGTCTGTGGGAGGCAAGTGTGAATGTTGCAATTGGTCACCTTGATTAGCATTGAATAGCCTTGCAGCTTCAAAGCCTGGCTGCTTCCTACCTGGGGGAATCCTTTGTTGGGAGGTATTAGCTGGCCCTGATTGTTTCCTGTCTGGAATTCCCATTTTCTGGGTGTTTCTGGGAAGGTAATGGCACTCCATGTAGTCATGCCGGCCACATGACCTTGGAGGTGTCTATGGACAACACTGGCTCTTGGGCTTAGAAATGGAGATGAGCACCAACCCCCAGAGTCAGACATGACTGAACTTAACGTCAAGGGATACCTTTACCTTTACCTATACACACACACACATTATGCAGGGACTATATATTATATATATACACAGTATATATCACACACACACCAATTTAACAAAGTTTCAGCCACAAAAACAAAGTTTCTGAAGTAGAACAATGACTTTCACAGTAAAGACAACCCAATTTAACAGGAAATAAGACTTTCAAACCAGGAACAGATTTCTGCAATTATTAAAAAATGGTTTATTATAAAAGCTATGAAAATTCGCCAAAAATCAGAGGATAAGGGAAACGTTCCACATTTTGGTGAGCTATCAGTTTTAAATGTGTTCTACCACTGTACCAAGTTGGAAGAAGATCACTCAAAAAATGAGGGTGGGAGAGTCCTGTAAAGTCCTCTCCCTCTGTGCTGTTTTTGGGAATTGCGCATGCGCGTCCGCCATTAACGAATTAATTTAGAAAATAACGAATTTTCGTTAATTTCGAAAATTTTTGGGGGCCAAATTCGTAAATAGCAACAAAAACGAAAAACTGCCCCCTCTAGTTTTGAAACGAGTTTAGAATCAAATTTTTCATGGATCGATCAAGCCTAGTAGGTATAACCTGCTGTAGCTTCCCACAATTTTATATACTCTCTTATTTGAGTTGTTTGCCATTTTATATAAGGGACAGCATTTTACTACACCACTGTATATAATGGAACTTGAACTTCCATAGATTTTGGTATCCATGGGGTGGAACCAATCCTCAGCAGGTACCAGGAACTCACTATATATGTAATCTCCTTGGGACTAGTCCTATCTATGTTTCCTACTCCACATGGTGCTGTACATGTCACTAGTGACAGATTAATAGGTATAATTCTACAGATTAACTCAGAGTGGGAAAGCATTAATCTGAGCAGAATGACACTAGTTCAGAGAGCTACAAATTGCCCACACTCAAACTTTATGCAAGACTGTGATGAATAAACATATATTTCTAAACACAGGAGGTTTTAATATGTATGGACAGATTAATTCTCCTGAGTGGCAATGCTGAATTCATAATTTAAATATTAATTTAAGTTCTACTGTAGATGTAAAGGCAATTAAACTGTATACAAGCCACTAGTCTATAACTGAAAAACTATGTAATTGGCAAGAGTATAAATTAAGGTATTAGTGAAACTGGGGGAGTTTTCTAACTGAACTGATAATTATATGAAAACTAAGTTGCATCTGAAATAGGGAAAATTGCTTATTTCTACTACAACACCCAGAATCTCTAGGCAACATTAATCATGGAGGCTGGAGAATTATGTAAACGTGTTTTTTAAAAATCAGATTCTGACTAGAATATTATCTTGTGTGGTCGATGGAGTGTTCCTTGACCATTTCACAATGAGGGATCACCTGCTGAATTTGATAGTTCTGCCACAAGCCTTGATCATATTGACCACACCACCACTTGATATACTTTTATGAGTTTTGTGATGACACAATGAATGTGGGCAGGATTGTGCTTTGGTGAAATCATGATCACATGACCTTGAGCAGAATACAATCCAGTTTTTCCTAAAACATATTTTTCCAGCTCAAAACATTTGCATGGGAGAACATGAGAGCTTAAGAGAAAACACTAGTTTTTCAATCTGTTCCTACAATAGCTAACAAGATGCCAATGGAGAGCCCAGAAGTAGGAACAGTTCTGTTCATGTTCCCCAACAACTGATATTGAGGAGCTTACTGTACTGCCTTTGACACTGTAATACTAGTCTACTTATATCTACTGATAGTCTTTAAAAATGACTTTCCTTGTAAAGGTAAAAGGATTGGTGGCTGCCATGTTGCATAAAATGTTGTGTTCATCATTTTAAAAGGAATTTAAAAGTATTTCATAGTAAGTGATGAGGTTTTGTTGGAGAAAATCATTATCTAAGGAAAGGAGGGAGGTGAGATGGGGGTTAGAAAGGATTTTTTTTAAACCCAGACTTAATTATACTGTGCATGTTGTAATTGCAAGCTTTAATTTGTTCTTTGGTAGGGAAAGATTTCACAAACATTATGTGGTAAGTAATTAGGCAGGCACATTTATGTGTTAATTTGCTCGAGTCAAATGTGAATAATTCAAAAACAAAAACCAAGTTTTGAGAATAAATGGGTTCAAGAAATTGTCTCCATATCAGCACTCCAATATAAGATCTATCTCTCTGGACATTTATGACCCCATCACACATGTCACCGAAGGAGTCCTGGATCGCTTCGTCCCACTGGTGGCCGCACAGAAAACATGGGGACCCATCTTCCCATGCTCCGTTCCATCACAGTTTTCCACCTTCCTCATCACATGGGGGAAAGCCCTTTTTCGACTGCTCGACCCATTTTTCCTTATGGAAAGACGGGGAGCATGCCGTTGTCTGCTCTCACAATTTTTTCGGTGGCACTCCAGCCACGGAGCCGTCCTGGAAGTAGTTGGCTGGAGTGTGATGGGAGCCACCGGGCTCCATGGCTGAAGAATAAAAATCCAGCTGCTGCTGCTGAAAGAAGGTATGTGTAAAGAGGTCATTAAATGTGCATCAATACCAAAGAATTAATGCACTTTGACACCACTTTAACTGCCATGGATCAATTCTATGGAATTATGGAAAGTAGAATGTCTTTAGCCTTTCTTGCCAAAACAGTGCTGTTGTCTCGCCAAACTACAAATCCCATGACTCCACAGCATTGAACCACAACAGTTATAGTGGTGTCAAACTGTATTAATTCTATAGAATAGAGCCAGCCAAAGATATTGTAGTGATGCAGAAGTTACTCCATAAAATTTTGTTCCATCTTTGTAGAAGCAAGGAGGAAAGCATTTGATTTCTTTTAGAAATAGCTCATGAAAGCTTATGATAAGGTAAAGGTAAAGTTTTTCTCCTGACCTTAAGTCTAGTCATGTCCGACTGGGGGTTGGTGCTCATCTCCATTCCTAAGCCAAAGAGCCAGCATTGTCCGTAGACACTTCCAAGGTCATGTGGCCAGCATTACAAATTGAACTTGCTTTTTAAATATATATATATATGTGTGTGTGTATATATATATATATATATATATATATATATATATATATATATATAGCTTACAAATGGAGCTACAGGATCATGAACTGTAATGAATACTTGAACTATAAGACACAACTTTGGATTTGCTACTTTGAGGAGCAGGCAGAGTATCCCAATACAGCCAAGATGCTATCGTTATGATTAATAAACCACCAACAATTTTTTTGTCTCCATTAGTTCTCCATAGTGTCAAGAGGACATTATATTCTCATTCACAAAAAAAAAAAAACAACAACTGAGAAAAGGAATCCAAGACCAGGAACACCTTGTCTTAAACATTGTATGAATCATTTAAAAAGAAAATATGCCATAATCATTTTTCCATGACAAAAATGTTTCAAAATGGATGGGGGGAGGTATTTTCTATGTTGAAACTTAAGAGACAGATGGGTCAATTATTAAGAAATGATACTAGAAAATGCACAATATCAATTATTTAGAAATTATAGAAGTACATACACTAACATATATGGATGTGTTTATGTATGTATATATAAAGAGAGAGTGAGAAAGAGAGACAGGTTGGTATAAAAGAAGGCTAGATGGGAACAAAACCTTGAGAAAGAGAAGTCTGGGAGATCTGGTCTTCAGGAGCTATCAAGGAAAGTTCTTAAAAATGGACTATAAAAATATTATCATCTTGAGTGATTGTGGTTAAATCAGAAGAGTTTTCGAACCCAAGAGTTGTAAATGGAAAATATATGTAATACAGAACGAGAGACAGTGTGATAATGATAAAATTATGTAAATACTAACCTCCTAAAAATCTAAATGAAAACTGTAGAATTTTCTTTGTAGACATTAATAAATAATTTAAGAAAAATTTAACGTGGAAAATTAAGATCAATTTCCACTGAAGAAGAACTGGAAAAGAATATAGGAAGACCAGGAGACAATGTGAGAAGACTGAACTCCCCCCCCCCCCCCCCCGTGCAGCTGGGGGAGGGAAGTGGCTTTGCCCCCTCCCACCGAAGGAGAGAGTTCTAGAAGGGGGCAGGGCTTCTAGGAAGCAGCCCACCTCTTGGATCACTCACTTTCTGAGTGTCGACCCACCCGCCCACCGCTAACAGTATAGCAGAAGTGTGGTCGCTTAGATAGGCCGGGTAGGAATTTTTTTCCTCCTATGTTCTGGGAGAGTTTTTTTGCCTACCCTATACTGTGTAGAGTGGTAAATTGGGAGGTGTGGTCATTTAAATAGGCGGTGAGCGGAATGCTTAGGGGAATCTCTTGTTTTGATGTGCACCACAAGGCACCTCAGTTTTGGTGTTGGCCAGAGGCGTGAATCCTCGCTTAGGGTTTGTACAGCCCTGGCGAGGGTGAATGATTATGGCCTTGGAATGGGAGACTATGACCTCATTTGTTTCAGAGGCAAAACTCTCCACCAGGTTTAGATATGCTGGGGACCTGGTGTTTTGCCCTAAATTCAGTCTTAATGGATGGTCGGGTATGACCACTGATATTGGTTTATGCCTTACCAAATTCATAGATGGCTAAGGAATTTTTGGCCCTAGTTCCAAATTAAAAGTTAAATAGGTAACTATCAATAAAGTTGCCCATTTTTAAACCCAAGTTTACTTGTCTTGCCTCATTATTTCGGGGGGTTGGAAACCAAATAAGAAGATACAACCAATGGACTTAAAATTAAAATTGTTAGAAACTTCAATAGTTTATGAAATGTGTGTTAAAGAAATGAATATGAAAACTTAGTTGTAGCAATGATAATTTTATAAATGAACTCCCCATACCCCAAACAACCCCCGCGCTCTATGTTTTCTCCTTGTATCATATTACAAGTTACCTATTTGTAACTAAAGGTCCCAGGTTCAAACCCCGGGAGCGGCGGGAGCAGCCGCTGTTAGCTCCAGCTCCTGCCAACCTAGCAGTTCGAAAACATGCCAATGTGAATAGATCAGTAGGCACTGCTCCAGCGGGAAGGTAATGGTGCTCCATGCAGTCATGCCGGCCACATGACCTTGGAGGTGTCTACGGACAACGCTGGCTCTTTGGCTTAGAAATGGAGATGAGCATCAACCCCCAGAGTCGGACATGACTGGACTTAACATCAGGGTAACCTTTACCTTTACCTTTACGTCTTAACGATGCAACTAACCGATAACAAATATATTCTCTCCAAATTTTTTTCTTTTCCTTCCCTTCCCCCCCCCACCCCCACCCTGCTAGTTTATGTTTAATAAAAAAATTATATGAGGAAATAACTGGAAGGGGAAGTATTCCAGAAGTTTGGGTTTCATTTTCTGGACCGTCATATCTCTAGTCCCAACCAGAATAGACCAATGGAATCAGTGGAAATTACTTATATCTATTTACCAGTTCTCATTGTTTCAAATGGTCGAGCAAAAGGATGCTATCATTTTAGAAGCCAAATTCATCACCCCATACCAAACTTCTATCTATCTATCTGTCTGTCTGTCTGTCTGTCTGTCTGTCTATCTCTGTACTATCTGAAGAATTAAAGAGTCAGAATGCTTTACTGAAAATGGCACTTTGGCACTGTAACACAATTAAAGTGCAATAGTAAGAAAAACAAATTAAAAATAGCAGAGAGGAGAACATTTGCCTTTCAAACCATGCCTCTTTAAGAGAGACAAACAAACAAACAAACCATTGGACCCTAGTGAAGATCTAAGAATTTTAGCAACAAACACACATCAGAAAGAATGAGCCGGTGTTGTCCATAGACACCTCCAAGGTCATGTGGCCGGCATGACTGCATGGAGTGCCATTACCTTCCCACCGGAGCGGTACCTATTGATCTACTCACATTGGCATGTTTTTGAACTGCTAGGTTGGCAGGAGATGGAAATGGTACCTAACACCAATAAAAATAGTAAATATAAACAAAAACTATTCAAAAAAATACTGCAGAGGATGCCAAGAAGCAGGAGCATATATACATATGTGGTGGTATTTTAAATATGTAAGTGATTTTTGGGGAAAGGTATTTAAAGAGATAGAAGACATAATGAACATTAAAATAGAAAGAAGCCCCAATATAGCTTTGTTATCACTATATAATAATAAAAAGCTGAAAAAAGAATATTATGAGGCAGCTGTATAACAAATGTGTTGAACTATTTTAAAATAAATAAAAATATTTTTTAAGAAGAAAGGAAGACAAAGGTAGACTTCAAAATAGCCGCAAGGGGAAGTTATTAATATAAAGTTAAGGGTAGTTTTTTTATTAGTGGTGTCAGAAGTTATGGGTGGTAGTTCATGAGTCGGGGGAGGTGGGTGGGTTTAGTAGACAGATGTATTTGCATTATGTTTATCTGATTTTTTTTCTTTTACATTCTGTATACCACCTTTTCACCATAAAAATTAAAAATTAAAAAATAATGGGAAAGGATGGTCTAACTGAATTATTAGCATTATCATTTACTTATATCAGTTTGCATGCTACTTTAAATGAGCAATTTACAATAATTAATTTGACAGTTTCCTGCCTTCAGGCTTACAATCTAAGAATGAATAGACACAAGCGTGATAACAAATGTCAAAATACAGCAAAACCCAAGACCCAACTGGAAGGGTCTCACTTCTTAAGAGCAGCCTGGAAGAGTCTCATTTGAAAAATATATCTTCTTTGATCCCCTTTAAGGACATTCCCAGAGACCTGGATTGTATCCTCCTTAGTTGGCAAAAGGAAGGCATCCACTCATATTACTTGCAGGAGATTTAAAGATGATCCCATTATCCAGCAATCTACCTAACAAAAGATGTTCCTGATAATTTTGTCACAGGTTGATGAGGGAATTCCTGCAGAACTGATTTTAATAAGCTTCCAAATTTCCAATATTACAAGATAGGCTTTTGGACACCATGCAAAAATGATGTATTACATATAGCAGATATTAGAATACACCACTTTTATAATCTAGTAAATGGCTAACTTAAAATGAATTGAATTACCCCTATTGACTTGGAAGTCTTCTGGTGGAGATGCTGTTGTGTTAATTATAGCAACCTTAGCCTGACATGGGTTTTTCTTTCTTTGTTCAGAGCAGGTTTGCTTTGAGGCCAAAAGCAAAATTTTCCATAGTTGAACAGATTTTCAAATCCTGGTCTCAAGGGTCCTAGTCCAACACTCAAAATACTATACCATGGTGATGTTATAAAAAAAATTGACCCCTCTCCCAAAAGAATGGAACATATTTCTATTAAGTTGTGTGTGTGTGTGTGTACTGTATTTTCTGACATATAAGAAGATTGAGCGTTTAAGACAACCCCCAACTTTTCAAGTTAAAATATATAGTTTGGGATATACTCACCGTATTAGACTACCTCTCTTCCAACGCACACCAAATAAAAATTAAAAAAAAATCAGATTTGATTTCAATATGGTAATTTTAATTCAAATGCTTATGACATGAAGGTACTTAGCAGGAAAACTGTCTCCCTGCCTGCCCAGCCCTCCCTGTCTCCAAGGCTATCAGAGCAGTAGCTCAAACATTAAGAGAATGAGGAATGGTGATAGGATACAAGGGCTGGCCAGACGGGTGAAAGAGGCATGTTTTTCTGGGCACAGTGCCTCTCTATCCCTTTTTTCCACACCCCGGGCATCTTGGATGCCTACAGCCTGTTCCACCCTTCACTTACACCTTCCCAGTGACGTGCCCCCTCACCTCGTCATCGGGACCGCTTTAAGTCACTTCTTTCCTCAAAGAGTGGATTTTCTTGTCTTCTACCATACTTGTACAGTGCCGTCCTTGCTGCTTTTATAAGGTCTCAGCCATTTTTGAGCTCCCCCACCATATGCGACGACCACAGATTATTCAGTCCAGCTCGGAAGTTTCAACACCGGTCCTATAAAATGACACCCAGCATATATGTAGACCCCCAACTTTTGAGAAGATTTTCCTGGGTTAATAAGTAGTCTTATACACCAGAAAATACAGTATATATCTTTCTCAGATGCAAAGATTCAATATCTGGATCTTGTGTAAAGGTTCATCTCTAAAATTTCCTGAAGCTTGGGAATTCCTTAAAAGATTAATTCAATCATTTGCCAAGCTCAAATGTGGAGGAGAAGTGGTTAATCCCAAATCCGCTCTCCTGAAGAGTTTCGCTCTAACTAAAGCACTGAGTTTTCTCTTACATCTGGATTCATGGATATTATTTATTGATGTAATATGAACTGGGAAACTTATCCAGTGTCCTGCTGGGAATCCCTCAGGGAGGCAAAGCAAACAAGAAAGGATGCATTTAGGATCTAGGTATTTAAGAAATATCAAATATAAGCTATCCCTCAAAAGGATTTGTATTGTTCTGTATGTTTTTGAGTTGTCTATTTTTACATAAGCTTTTCATTGTCCCAGTGACTGGCTCCTTTTGTATATTAGAAGTCCATCACAGATCCTTTACATTGCCTAAAATCTTATGATTAAGTTCAGGCCTGGGTTTCACTCTGAATGGCTCCAACTACCAATGGACAAATGACAGCTCCTAATTTTTCCTGCCACGAAGGAGACTCTGTCCATCACAAGGAGTCCCCAGCCAACGAAGGCTTGCATCTTGGCTTGACCATTTCTGAGCCAATTAGTGGAGGAAGTGGGTCTTTTGAATGGCTGTGAAAGGGAATAAAATGTCTTGTACTGTATTGCTTGCTTATGACCAATTTCTTTTAAGAGGAGACTCCGTATCACACATCCTTTCAGGCCTGAAAGGAAATTAAACCTCTGTTATTGCCCTCAAACCAAGTTTACATTTCTTCTGGCTGTCATGGTGCAGGGCAACAGATCTACACCGCTCCTTAAGTGGCTAATTGATTATGGCAGCAATTACTCTCTTATGTTTTTATTTAATACGGAGGCAATGACAGACTTTGTATTTCTAGGCGCGAAGATCACTGCAGACGCAGACTGCAGCCAGGAAATCAGAAGACGTTTACTTCTTGGGAGGAGCACAATGACTAATCTCTTTAAAATAATGAAGAGTAGAGTCATCACACTGGCAATGAACGTCCGCATAGTTAAAGCAATTGTATTCCCTGTAGTAACCTATGGATGCGAGGGCTGGACCCAAGCCTGTAGCCAGGATTTTGATTCGGGGGGGGGGGGGGGAGCTGAGTCTGAGTGAGAGAGGATCTACCCTAGCAAACCTTTTGTATCATTATCCCAGTACCCCCAGCATATGGGATATATTGAGCATGGTGATCAGATCATAATATGAATAAACATAACAGTTTAAATAATACATGTTATTCTTTTACTTTCATTATCAAAATGTTTAGAATACATTTTGACTTATTTTTTTACTTTACAGTAACAGTCTTCTTTTCTTCTTCCCGGCCATTTTGTCAATTACTTTTTCTGGTTTGATAGTGATGTTCCGATGGATGGAAATCATTGCTAGTCCTCTAAATCTCTGGTCTGTCATTAAACTTCTAGATACACTTTTCACTCTCTTCATGGCTGAAAACAATCCTTCCACACTGCATGTCATTACTGGTAGAGTAGCTAACACAGTCAAAAGGAAATTTATTGACCGATAGTAGGTTTTGTCACATAATTCCAACACTTTAAGTACCTCAGTATCTTTCTTAATTGATGGTGTAATATTACACCACATTATGTATTCAGCCTTGACAAAAGCAAGTGCTGCATCATTTTCAAAGTATTCTGACAGTTGTTCCATATGGTGAACTTTGTCTAGACCTGAAAACCCAGGGAGGAGAACCTGGAAACTGGTTAAAATGTCTTCATTTGACATGAACCTTTCAGTAATGTTCTGAATGAGTGAATCGACACATGGTATGAACACCGCAACTCTGAAATAATCTTCTACAGAATTAGTTCCTGGATTTGCCCGATGCACCTGTCTTGAACTTTGCCTTGGAATAGTCAAGTTGCTTTGAAATATTTTTTTCAGATGTTATTCTTGCTAAGTCAAAGAGTTTTACAAAATGGTCTTTTGCATCTGCTCTCAAAATTTCCTAAGACTTTAACAGTGACTTAGCGTGGTTTATAGCAGATGCCATATCAAAACTTTTTCCTGAAGAAAAATTGATAGGGGCAAAGTAAGGCTGAAGAGTTGTTTACAAACAAACAGGATAACAATGAAATCGCTTTTTTCAATTGCAGTCAAAAAGTTTGAAGCTGAAGAAGACATTTTCCATGGTTTCTCTGAGATTTCTTCTAAGGCAACTACAATCAGCTTAAATAGTTCAACGAATGTCAATACACTGTCATGCCTCTCAATGAAACGAGTCTCGCATAAACATGTCAGTCTTTTTTTCTTTGTTTCTGGCACATGAACGCTAATATTAATCTGCAAAATACTGTTAGCACTTGAACTGTTTCTGAAGAAATTTGTTATTTCTTTTATTGTTCCAAGACAATTTCTGACAGAAGAGTTTGAAAATGTATCACTCAATGCAAGGTTCAGTCGATGACTTGCACAATGAAAATATCTTGCTTTGGGGTATGTTTCTCTAATTCTTGTTGAACTCCAGTTAGACCATCCAGAGAATTTCAGGGGGGGGGGGCTGAAGCCCCTCAAGCCTCCCCCCCCCCCCAGCTAAATGCCTGGCTGGACCATAAGGAAGATTGAGCGAAGGATGATAGACACTTTTGAACTGTGGTGTTGTAGGAAAATCCTGAGAGTGCCTTGGACCGCAAGAAGATCCAACCAGTCCATACTCCAGCAAAAAATGCCCGACTGCTCACTGGAGGAAAGGATATTAGAGACAAAGATGAAGTAATGAGAAGACAGGAAAGCTTAGAAAAGAAAATGATGCTGGGGAATATGGAAGGAAAAAGGAAGAGAAGTCGACCAAGGGCAAGATGGATGGATGTTATCCTTGAAGTGACTGGCTTGACCTTGAAGGAGCTGGGAGTGGCGACAGATGACAGGGAACTCTGGTGTAGGCTGGTCCATGAGGTCACAATAAGTCGGAAGCAACTGAACGAATAAACAACAACAAATAAACAAAGATAATAATAACATACTTTTAAGACTTTAGCATTACATTAATAGCTAACTTCCTTTTAAGCATTCCAAGTTCTCTTAGGCCCCATCTACACTGCCATATAATGCAGTCTGACACTGCATTTTATGATTTGTATGGACTCATATAATGCAGTTTGAAATGGCATTATTTCAACTGTATTTTATATGGTCAGTGTAGACTCATACAATGCAGTTTTAAAAGTGCATTATATGAGTCTATACTGACCATAAAATGCAGTCTCAAACTGCATTACGTGGCAGTATAGAGGGGCCCTTACATGATATGGGGAGTTTATATTTGTGGAGAGAGAAAACTAATGGAATGAGTCTAACAGTTCTTTGGATTTTGCTAACTCTTCTTGGTTCTGTGTGTCTTGCAGAAAACTCAGTTTCAAAAAGTGATTTCTCAGCACCTCCTGATCTATGGAAGCTAACTTTTTAATTAAAAGGCAATGAGACATACTAATTATCAGTTAACTATTTTCAATCTCTATGCAGACAGGAGAATTAACATGTTCAGGAAAATCCTCCACCATTATTGCTTTAAATTTTGAAAGGCTGGAGTTAAAAGTACCCTCTTCCCCCAGCTATTTGCAGATGGCATTGGAAAAAGTCACGACATGGGAGAATGTGTTTTCATCCAGCATCTTTCTCCATTCCTTGTTACCCTGGACTTATAAAGCAAAACTATCTATAAACAAGTATGAAAATGTTTTTTTCACAATACCAGTGGCCTGTAAAATATGTTTATGTCTGAGCTATTTCCTCAGGAAAATACTTTGATACTCATGGCCAAAAGCCTTGAGTTGCCCCAGAATTATGGTTCATTTTTAGATAAGAGTTAATAATGCATATTAACTTTGATCAAAAATAGACAATTCCCTTTTTCTAAATAGATGATGAAAGACATTTTTGAATGCCTGGGCAAGAAAATGGCAATGGCCAGAGATAGCTGACCCTGTAGGCAGTATGGTCATATTCCTATCTCTTGGGAATGACCTCAACTTATCCAGGGATCCTATCAAAATCCATCATTTTGACCCCAAAGCCTGCCTTGACTTATACATGAAATTTACTTATGCCTGAATCTACACAGGGTATGTATTTTATTTATTTATTTTTCTTGTAGGAATTTCCAGGCTCTACAAGATCTACCTTCTCTGGAGGCTTTTAAACAGGCTGGATGGCCATCTGTCGGGGGTGCTTGGATTGTGATTTTCCTACTTTTTGGTAGGGGGTTGGACTGGATGACCCACGAGGTCTCTTCCAACGCTATGATTCTATGATACTACCACCTTTCTATGTTGATGGGAAAGGTCTACAAAAGAGCTGCAATTGAGTGAAAGCAGTTACAAAGCTTCATGGAAGTGGAATCTTCTAACAGGATTCACTTGAGCACAGTTATAGTCTCTATGCAGATCCTTCACTTTGCAGACCTCAACATGGGAAGTTCAGAAATATAGGGGTACAGGTGTGAAAAGCACATTCCCAGATTTTTCCAGTATTTGAAATGAGAGTGCCTAAATGAAATGTAAAAATGTGCTTATCCCATTTTCAGAACTATGAAAGTCAAGAACTCGGGTCAAGAATACAAGAGGTTTGCAGTTCCAAATTCCGATCTTATGGCAGATAAATGTGCATAGAAACATTTCCCAAAATTCTGCTCACTTTCCATGTTAAAGCCTCAATGTGAGTGTGGTCTCTGCCTGTCTCTCACTCTCCGGGCCGGCCATGTGCCGGAGAGGCTTCTTCCTTGGTGGCCATCCAGCCAGGCATCCCTCTCTCCCCTCACCACCCATCTCTCTCCACCCTGGCCTCACCATCCTCCTCAGGGCCCTTTGGGGGAACCAAACCCAGACTTCTTGCAGGAGAATCAGTGTGTGCAACGGAGACCTGGAGCCATTTACAAGACTTACATAACTCTTCCAAAAGTCATAGATCAGTATTTTGATTCTTAAGTTTTTGTCCTGGCTGTCCCTAGTGTTTCTAAAAATTGCTTCGTATGAATGAATCATAAGAAATAAATCCGGCTGATGAGTTACATTGTTTTGCACACCCCTAATGGCCAATGGCCAAGAGAAACCTAGATATAATACTCACTACTGAGCATTAGTTTTGTGCTTTTGTATAGAATCACTATTGTTAGGGATTCCTATTCTTCAGAAGAGGAAGGGAAGCAGGAAAGTGTTCATGAATCTGAGGGTGAGTTGGAAGCGGAAGAGGAGACTTTGCAAGTACCCTCAAGGAGAGGCGAAAGGAAACAGAGCAGAGATGTTGTTCAGCTAGATTAGCTGCCAGAAATGCAGCTGAGTAATTAGGAATTGCCCTAGCAGTTGTGAGGAGACTCAGAGCTATAAAGCAGAAGCAGATGCAGCCAGCTCTTGCTGGTAACAAACTGACTCTAATGCCTTCACTACTCTTGTGCCTGCTTCGAGTCTGCATATGGATTTTTTTGCTGTTTCTTTGTCTGAAGTAAGAGTGCTATTTGATTTGGGAGTTTATCAGAGACTGGGTTTGCCCTATGACTCCCTTGCTTCTTTTTGTATTATTCCACTGAGTGTGCTGTACTTTATGTTTTGCTGAAGTAAAGCAGTTTTCATTTACTTACCACAGTGTTTTAAGGCTGTTCTTCAAAGACAAAACAGGACAGTTATCCAGTTCTGTTTGCTTCATTCGTATGGTGCCATTTTTATTTTTGAGCGCTGCTTCCGGAAAAGGGACCTTTCCAAATGAGCTGTTTCATTCATTTTAATTGTTAAGGTTGGTGGGGTAAACCCTGACTCTGAATCTGGATAGGCAAAATGCAGTATGTGGCTCAATGATGCAGTTTTTGCAGCCCTTGGCTGTTCTTAAGGCTGCAAGTGTGTGTGGCCTGCAGGTGTGTGTAGCCTACAGGCCCAAAGCAGGTGAGCAGTAAGCACCAAGTGCCTAGTAAGAGGTGCTCCGCACTCTGGCCACGGCTTGCAGGTGAGCACCAAGTGCCTAATAAGAGGCGCACTGTACTCTGTTCAATGCTCAACACTCAACTGCAAGCCCTGGCAGCCACTGAGGCTTTGGGCCTGCAGGCCACATGCACACTCTCTTAAAGAGAGTCTCTTTCCAAGTTACTGTGTGTTGAAAAGTACGGGGAGGGGGGCTTGCTACCCTTTTAAAAAGCTAATGGAGCCTAAAGAACAGCCAAGGACTGCAAAAACAACATCAATGAACCACAGACTGCATTTTGCCTACCCAGATTCAGAGACAGGGGTTTACCCCACCAATCCTAACAACTCTGGAGAGAGCCTGGGGATCAGTAAAATGATGAGTCCCTCTAGCCCTAAAACTGAGGAGAAGGGGAGTGCGGGAAGCCCACCCATTGCCGCCAATGGGATTAAAATCAGTTGACCAAATGGACCACTTTCCTTTTGTTTCACTGCTTCTTCCATTTGGGGAGGGGGTCTGTTGTATCATGCCAAATGAATGAATGGCATGAAATAAAAACACAGATGAAACAGATGAAACAAATTTTGGGACCATCTCTACTGAGCACATCTTTACTCACTACTCCTATCCTGGTTGAAAGAAGTTTACTTCCTGATCTAAGAAATAAAATACCTCAGCATAGGCAGACTGCTGCATATAGAAATGCTCATCTCTTAACCATTGACTTGGCTTTACATGCATTCGCCATGACTATAACTGACATGACATAACTAATACTTTTTCAATCTCTTTTTAAAGTTTCTGGCAAGAAGCCAAAACAATGCTGCTCCACATGCCCTTCAATGTCTAAAACTGCTCTGTTTTAACTGTTTTAAATTTGTATTTTAGGATTGCTTTTAGATCTTGTTAAATGTTTTAAAGAATATTTAAATGTGTTTTTAAACTTTTATATTTGCCCTGTTTTATTTTATTTATTTATTTTATTCATTGCCTCAGCTGGAAGGCATTATAGATTTTTTTTTAAAAAAAAAATAAACAAACAATTCAGTGTTATCTCAATGTCCAAAGGAATTTAGTCATAGGTGTTCTTCTTTGTTCCATTATATTTAAAGTTCAGAAGTTGAATATTTAATGATATTATGTAATTGGACAAGAGACATTACCTTATTAAGAAGAGTATTAAGTAACATATACCACATGTACTCATATGTAAGTTGAGAAATTTTTGACAAAGACTGAAACAGAAAACCTTGGTCAATGTATTCACAGGTTAATGTAACCTGGGCAGAAAAATGGCAGTAACAACAGCGCTTTGACATTTCCCCACCAGATAGAGAGAGCAGGGGGGGGGGGGGTCAGTGTTTTTTTAAAGGTTTTTCCGGGATGGTTTTTCCAGCTCTCTTTGGTATCATGTTATTTATCTTCAGTTAAGCATTCTTCCACTTAGTAGCAGTAATACTGTCACATAGTCAATCATGTTCAATTAAGTGCATCTACTACACTGTAAAATGTATTCAGTTTGATCCCACTTTTACTGCCATGGCTCAGTGTATTAGAACCACAGAGTTGCAGTTTTACAAGGTTTTTTAGTCTTCTCTGCCAAGGAGTACTAGTGCTTCACAAAACTGCAAATGACAGGATTCCACAGCATTGAACCAAGAAAGTGGTGTCAAACTGCATTCATTCTATAGTGTAAATGCACTCTATGTGATGATGTCATCAGAGACTAATGAAGCTAATTCAGAATTAAGGCTATGCTTCCTGAATAGACAAACATTCATTCAATTTTGAGAATTGTAGTCTAAAATAATAACTTTCCCATGTTCTGCTATTTAATTCACCATGGCATTGATTATATCCAGATGGAGCATTGCACTCACTAGTAGTTTGAAGGTATTTTGCACCTGTTCTCGTTATCCCTATGGTTTTCTGGGGTAACTGAAAATATGGAAAAAGATACTAAAAGGAAGATTATGAGTAAAGAATCGGATTGCAAAGTTTCTGCAAAATTAAGAGAATTAAAAGACAAAGGCATGAGAATAGACTTCATCTGAAATGGCTCATTTAAGACATCATCAAATCAGATTAGTGACCCCATCTCACTTAACTAACAAAGCATTTTAGGGCGCATTTATCCTGGCTTCAGATCAGAGCCCCACACCAGCCATCACACGACATCAGCTGAAGCTCTTCCCCCAACCAGGGTGACACCATCAGCAGAGGCTTTGCTCACAACGCGGGATGCTTCCCATGTTATGCCGGCTCCTATGGAGCCAGAACAAGGCTTTGGCCCTTGAGCAATGTTTCCCCCATGTGATGGGGAAAGCGTTGCCGAGGGGGAGCTGCACATGTGGCAACAGATTTGCCCCTCTGTCCCACTTCTTTTGCCCTGATGTCAGGCGAAGCAGAACGCTTCACCTGGATTTTATAATGAGGTGGTAGGTGTGTGATTTTTATCACTATTGGTAGGAGGTGGTTTTGAAACAAGCAAAAAGTCACTGCAAGAGGACAACCTCAGTTACATGGGAAGAAAAAAAATACTCTCCCTCTAAACAGACCCTTTTTGTGTATCAAAAAGAAGAAATTTAGTGGAGAACGTTAAGACTGGATCTATACTGCCCTATATCCCAGGATCTGATCCCAGATTATCTGCTTTGAACTGAATTATATGAGTCTACAGATTTTCTGGGATAAGCAGACAATCGGGGATCAAATCTTGGGATATAGATCCAGCCATAACCCACTAGATATGCACTTAGCTAGAAATGTACTGTACCTGATTTATCGAAATTTGATCAAATGTCTTTAATTCTTGCCAGCTGATGTATGCCTTTCAATTTCAAAAAGAATCTGACTAATAGAAGAAATAACCTGACCAAAATATAATCTGTAGTATATATTGTTTCACTGCTAGTTAGATTTGGTCAGTTCTTAAGGTTTGACTAGAATTGTTTTATTAATGCGTGTGTTTTACACTTTTATTCTTACACTGAACAGTATATACAGTAAAGAAAGAAAGAAAGCACATAAATAGCTATTGTGCCTCTGGACATTTTTAGATTTTAAATTATAATGGTTAAAATAAGCATGGTACTGAAAAGCAGACTTGTCCTTGTGCATCTTTGCCAAGCTGTTTTACTAGCCTTGAAATGCCAGTTGTAACCCTAGGGGAAAGGCCTTAATAGTTACGGTCATGAAACTGAAAGAATGATAACCAATTTATTACTTGAAATGTTGATTATACCAATTGACCTTTCAGTCGGCTCTTTGAACCAACATAAAATTTGCCTTTTCCTTTGCAGCTTGGGGGGGGGGGGATATAGAGAAAGCAAATATACCAGCACCTGAGAAATTTGTTAAGGCAGTCAGCAAGACAAAGGAAGCCAAATGAATTCAAGGAACATTGGTCTTTGTATTACTCAACACACCTGGTAGGTCAAATGTCTCCCTTATCCCTATTTTAGAGGGAAACAGGCAGGATTAGCGCATTAGGAGTCAACATATGTGGCAAAGAAATTTTCACAGGGAAGGAAAAACTGTAGAATGGGAAGAAACTGCTTGTTGTTGGCACTCCTTTGGTAGCTTTTCCTTCTGAGTTTCGGAGCATATGTGGAAATACATCTAGCCTCTAAACCAGGGGTCCCCAAACTAAGGCCCGGGGGCCGGATGCGGCCCATCGAAGCTATTTATCCGGCCCCCACGGCACAAAGGCAGAAAGGGGTTGGGCTAAATGACCCAAGGGGTCTCTTCTTCTCTTCCAACCATCATCATCATCATCATCATCATCATCATCATCATCATCATCATCATTAACATTGAGGCTGGGTGGCCATCTGTCAGGGATGCTTTGCTTGTGCTTTTGGTGCACAAAAGCAGAAGGGGGTTGGACTGAATGGCCCAAGGGGTCTCTTCCAACCCTCTTTATTATTATTATTATTATTATTATTATTATTATTATTAATAATAATAATAATAACATAGAGGCTGGGTGGCCATGTGTCAGGGATGCTTTGCTTGTGCTTTCAGTGCACAAAAGCAGAAGGAGTTGGACTAAATGGCCCAAGGGGTCTCTTCCAACCCTCTTTATTATTATGATTATGATTATGATTATGATTATGATTATGATTATTATTATTAATAACATTGAGGCTGGGTGGCCATCTGCCAGGGGTGCTTTGCTTGTGCTTTTGGTGCACAAAGGCAGAAGGGGGTTGGACTCAATGGCCCAAAGGGTCTCTTTCAACCCACTTTTTATTGTTGTTGTTGTTGTTGTTAATTATTATTGCTCGGTGGCCAACTATAGTCCGGCCCTCCAATGGTCCGAAGGATCGTGAACTGGCCCCCTGTTTAAAAAGTTTGGGGACCCCTGCTCTAAACTATACCTCTGCTCATACAGCTGAGGCTTTGTTGGTATACTACTTGTATGTTGCCCCTACCCATGAAATGCTATTCTTAAAGTCCTATTCAGGTGCTCAGAAAAAGACACCAAAAGTACGTTACCCATCAGCCATTTAATATTCATTCTAAAGATTTTTCTAAGCACCCAAATTGGACTATAATACTATCTAGATAGGATTTTCATCTTTTCAACATTTTGGACTTCTAGAAGAATTAACATGACCAATGGTAAAGATTTGGACTGCTAATGGTTCCCTACCTGTGTTCTAGGTCCTTTTATACCTACCAGAAGTGGGCAAAGGGCAACTGTCCCAATATTGGACCTCATCTCCTGTGAGATGTGCCAGCAGAGCTAGTGATGAGAAATGCTGGGACACGCAGCCTAGTAATATTTAGAAGGCCACCTTTACTCATGTTGGATAAAAACAGTTGTCCAGGTTGAGTATCCCTTATCTGAAATGCTTGGGAACAGAAGTATTTTGGATTTCAGAATTTTTTTCAGATTTTGGAATACCTGTATTTGAATATAGGTACATAATAAGATAGTTTGGAGATGGAACCCGAGTCTAAACACAAAATGTATTTATGTTTCATATATGCCATATACACAAAGCTGAAGTAATTTTAGACACTATATTTTAAATAATTTTGTACATGAAAAAAAGTTTTGTACATTGAACCATCCAAAGGCATCACTATCTCAGCTACCCATGTGGACAATTTTAGATTTAGATTTGGATTTTGGAATTCTAGATAAGGGATACTCATACTGTACTATTAGCTGTAAAACAAGAAACAAAAAGCCTGCTTGGGTTTTAATCTCATTCATCTGTTAAACCATCCAATACAAACCAATGGACAGCATTGTAATGCAACATTTATAGGCATAATTTGCTAGAGTTTCTTTTGCAGAATCCATTAATATGAGTACCAAAATGGGATCTTTACTGGATTATAGTAAAGATCTTACTTTGGGTATAGTTTTAAGACATGTGAAATTTTATGAACTATACATTAGTTGACCTCATAATATGATTCATGTATGCCCTATAAGAGTTATTTAAAATGTCTTCATTAATTATTTCTGACTCAGTTAATTGCAGTGAGTAATTGAAGAGCATCTGCTACACAGAGCAAAAATTGTAAGCAGGCTAATGAAAAGGTTGAGTGGTACAGATTTCTTTACTTACGTTTATTATTTCCATAATTGTCAAGCAATTGTGCATAGAAAACTTTTGAAACTAATGTACATACTTTCCATGGCCCACTACTGTTCACAATATTCTACAAAGAATGTTTAATAGCACTATTCTATGCATGTCTGATTAGAAGTAAGGTCTATTTAGCTCAATGGAACTTACTCCCACAGAAAATATTAACAGAATGACAAGCTACAGGTAGTTGTTTGTTGTCATCTTGGCTTATTTTCCACGTATCTCCCTAGTAATTTCCATGAGTGCTATTGATCCAATTATGAAAGGGAGCAATTAAAAAGTCACTAGAGGACTTGCAATATGAAACCTGTACAACTGGATGCTTTGGCAGTGGGTAAAGCTAATGGTGTTCTTTTTTTTTTTTACTTCCCCATATAATATACAGAAAACAGTTTCCTATTTTCATAGAATTCACTCCCAACCCTAAACACCCATTTCAGGCACGGCTGGTGGGGACGAGGGACAGGGCCTTCTCGGTGGTGGCTCCCCGGCTGTGGAACACCCTCCCCAGAGAAATACGGCAAGCCCCAACCCTTTTGAGTTTTAGAAAAGCCCTGAAAACATGGCTATGTGCCCAGGCTTTTGAAGATTAAACGATAATGACGACCCGGACTGATTTACGGCTACAGCACGAGGATTTTGGAGGAATGGATTTTAATCATATGTTTTTATATTTTTTATATTGTTTTAATTGTTTTATTGGATTTTTATAGCTGTTTTAATTATGTATAGGCATCGAATTGTTGCCAATTTTGTACGCCGCCCTGAGTCCCTTCGGGTGAGAAGGGCGGGATATAAATGTTGGAAATAAATAAATAAATATATATATAATATAGAATCATAGACTTGGATGAGACCACAAGGGCCCTCCAGTCCAACCCACTGCCCTGCAGGAATAAGAACAGCTTTGATAGATCAGATCAAAAGGCCTAATCATTCCATCATTCTGCCTATAAAATATCCAACTGGACTCATCTTCAGAAGGACACATGCACAATTAAAACACAATAGTGTTCTCCCACTTGTGTTACACAGCCCAATATGCATGTTGTTTCTAAAGACAAGGGGTGAGCCTAAATGGGCATGAAAACCCAGATTCGCTCTGAATTGATTCCTGGTTGTCTCAAGATGTTCCAACAGCTTCAGACAAATTCAAGAGATGCTCTAGAGTTTGCTGGAAATTTTAAGTATCCCATGGCTTTGGGGCAGTCTGAATTGCTGGATTGGGCCCTATTTGAACTGGTCCACTGTCCAGATGGAACATAGCCACCATCATCCTTTTTTTGTGCTCAACAGCCCAAGGAAAAGAGAGGTGGATGGTGCCCGTATCAGCCCATTGTCAGGAAAGAACAACAATGTAGCATTTCCAGTTTTCAATTTTGATTTGGGCAATGATGCTGGAGATTGCTACATGGTGAGCAACACTATCCTGAGATAAAGTCACTAAAACCAATAATATAAAGCAATGGTTCTCAAAGTGTACTCTGCGAAGCCCTTGAGGCTCCATGAAACATACTGAGCTCAGCAGTTCCATCCTTTCCACCTTCCTCCTCTTTTCTATTCCTCCCCCTCCCACCTCCCTCACTGCCAAAAATGTTTTTAAACACCTTCCTTGCCCCCAAAAGCCTTTTTTCCCACTTTGCGGGGACATAAAAGAAGTCTCCCAGCAGGATGGTAACGCATCCAGGCATCCCCTGGGCCAATTCTCTCACACCAGAAGCGACTTGCAATATGTTCTCAAGTCACTTCTGACACTATTTTAAAAAAACCCTTCTCAATCTTGACTCAGTGGGGAAAGGATGTGTACAGACTCCTGGTATCCAATAGGGTTTGGTTCCAGTACCGCATGGATATCAAAATTTGCAGATGCTCAAGTCCTGTTACATACTAGGCCTGTGTGATTAATGGAAAAAATGTTTCAATACTCATTACTAAATTAGGGGGGCGCTGAGAATCGTTTCTAAAGTGTTTCTAAAATATCGTTAGTGGCCTATATTGTAACTAAACAATATAATGAATTCTTTATTACTTTTCATTAAGCAATTGCTCAAGGGGAAAACCTCTATTCTGCCAGGCAGGAAAAGTACAGTCAAACCACCCCAACAGATGCCCATCCTTCCTTTGAAATAATAATAACAACAATGATAATAATAGGAAATCTACTAAGTAAACATTGGAATTTCTGCCTCTCCACTATGCATACGTCACAGGGTTGATTCAACTCACAACAATCCCTTTTTATCTCAAAATCCCTTCAGAGTACAAGTATGGAGAAAGAGGAAGAGGAGGCAGCACAAGGCGGTAATCAGAATTCTGGCAAATGAAGTTTGGGAAGGCAAGCACCCATGTGGCAGAGAATTCAAAAGACCCCACTTAAACTACATTTTCCAGAATTCTGCTCACTTCCCACATTAAAGCACTTGGGTTTTCCCTCTCCAAGTTGGAGAAGTTACTTTTAAAATGCAGGTGCTGCATTGCCTCCAGCTCAGCAGTGCCAGAGAATTCAAAAAGACCACACCCTAAACTACATTTCCCAGAATTCTGATCACTTCCCACGTTAAAGCCTCAATGTGAGTGTGGTCTCTGCCTCTCTCTCTGGGCCAGTCATGTGCGGAGGGGCTTCTTTCCTGCCTGGCCATCCAACCAGAGATCCCTCTTTCTCTCTCTCCCTCACTGCCCCCTTTGGGGAAAAAAGTGGAGCTTCTTTATCCACTCTCTTCTTTGGGGCCCTTTGGGGAACCAAACCCAGCCTTTTGGGGGGGGAGAGAAGGGGCACCTGCAACAGAAACTTGGAGCCATTTACGAGACTTACATAACTCATCTGAAAGTTACTAGTCAGTGTTTTGAATTTTAACCTTTTTGCATGCTCCCCCTCCCATTTCTTAATATTACTTCATGTGTATGAATCAAACAAATTAGATCTGAAAAATGAATTACAAATGAAATTTGCACAGCCCTATTACATAAAATGGCATAGTACAATGGTGTAATCAAATGGCAAAATCAAGATTTGTTTTCTGGATTTTTAAAATATTTTCAAGCCATGGATTATGGAACATGTCAGCACAGAATCCATAGATATTGAGGGTTGATTGTACATACTTTATAGCAAGAAAGAGAAGACAACATTATGTTTCTAACAGCAGATTCTCTTTATCTCCAAACTAATTATGTGTGGCATTCAGTTTGCTTTCCATTGCTTGTAGAGTTCAGAAATGACCTGGTGTGTGTGGTTAGATAGTTTACGTTTTGGAACTGCAATTCCTAGAATCTTACTGTCAGAATGGCTCGTGGCCAAGCTGGCTGGAGGGTTCTGGGAACTAGTCCAACAAAATAATTTTTCCAAGCTGCCTTTCAGACAATGGTTGTATTGCAGTTTAGGTCAGTAAAGTAGAAGCACTGGTGTATTAACCATCTTTACTAGAGAATTAACTGAAGGTTTCCTAAGGACAAGTTTTCTTGGCTAACACACTTATTTAAACATCAATCCCTGGAGTCTAAAGTAATTTAAAATTTCCAGAGTGAGTGGAAATTATTTTGCATTAAAAATCCACAGGGAAAACAAATAAAGATGCAACTGACTACCGTAACAGATTTTTTAAAGTTGCTGAAAACCTAATGTTTGAGAGTGTCCTGAGAAGAGGTTTTTTATTATTAATTTTCTTGTGACGCAAAGGATTTTTACAGCTATTCATCACAAGCTGCTGCATGGAGTGCAGATTGTTATTACTAATAAAAACTCTGGCTCAAAGTCCACTGAAGTAAATGGAAAGAATTCCAGCTATTCCAAAAGGCTTTCAAGGCCAAGTGTTTTTCTTTGGGTCAATTCTTTCAGAGTTGCCTAATAAAATTGGAACATCTTGTTACATTTTGTAGTAGTATGAGGAAATGAAAAGTAAAACTAGACACTCCCATTTGGTACTGTTGTCCTGTCGGCCATTTTAAAGGATGTTTGCATTTAGCTTTGGTCAACTTCATTTAAAAGGAAAGAACTCAAATGCAGCCTCTCACACTATTATATGTGATAGAACTCCTTTTGAGTTAGATTTTTTTTCTCTTTAATTCCTTTAGCTTTTGTACTCATATGTATTTTAGCTATTCAATTTTAATTTATATTATTTTTAACTTTGGTCTCATATTGGGAGATGTGGGGTGATAGTCATAGAATTAGTTCAGGTTGAGTATTCCTTGTTTGGAATTCCAAAATCTGAAATGCTCCAAAAAACCATATTGTTCACATGGGGGATTGAGACACTGGCACTTTTTGCTTTCTAATGGTCTCATGCACAAAATAATTAAAGATATTGTGTATAAAATTACCTTCAGGGTATGTTTAAAAATGTATAAGAAACATGAATTTTGTGTTTAGTCTTGGGTCCCATCTCCAAGATACTTCTTTCTGTACATAAGAAAAATGCAAGCATTTTAAAACACTTCTGGTTCCAAGCATTTCAAGAAGGACACACTCAACTTGTAATAATAACAACCATAATTATAACCACCACAACAACAGGTTTGACATGACAAAGAATTTGTGTTTCACTCACACTTCATATTTCAGCCTTGTCTTTTTTCATATGTGGCTGTGTGCACATGCCTTCAAATCATGTAAATATTGTAAAGTTTTCTTAGGCAATGAACACTCTACACACACATACACCACTTTCAAAGGCTTACTGGCATTCTTGTGTCTATAGTTCCCAGAAGCACAGAATTCTTGACATTAGCTTCCTGATGGTAAGGCTGTCCAGATGAAGAGGGTAGTTAAATAGATGAGTGGGTGGATTCTTTTGTGAGGACAACTGGCTGGGATGATTTTATTTTCCACTATCCCCATGGTCTGTTTTGCTCTCCAATCTCCCCTTAATTAGCTAGTGGCTAGTTGAATTTTCAAGTTTGCAGCCCCAGGGCCAATACTGTTATCTTTTTAAGCACGCAGCAAGAAGAAAGGGCTTTAAAGCCTGGAATGACCTAGGGTCCAAGGCGGGAAGGGGTACCTGACTACAAAATAATAGGGTGAGGCTGATTCTTGATTCAACCATGAACTAAAATGATTAAACATCCCTTTATGCTCCCATGTAGAGTTTCTATTTCATATAGTAGCATCTGTAATCTAATTTTGTGACTAATAGCATACATAACTTACTATAACCTTCCTGAAAAGACTGGTATCCTGTTTAGCTTCAAGAAACTAAACATGCATGAAATAATTTGGTCCACAATTAGAGTTTAATAGGGCAGGAAACTATTAATTTTTGACCTATGGCTCATAATTTCATCAAATTACATGGTAATTTTCATCCCAATTTGGAAGAAAGATATAGGATAAGATCCTATGTCATACCATACACTACAGATTTTCAGACTTGAAAACCAAGACACATGAGTCCAAACAACATCAGAGGGTGGTCAAGATGGCAACTGTTATTCATGAAGAAGTATGGCAAACTAGGAGAGCCTGCAGAAGTTGCTTTTGCCTAGACATTTTGAGAAGAGCACAATTCTGCTCCCCACTCTTCACTCCCCTCTGCTGAGTTATTTGAGCTCAAAATGCATTCCCCCATTTCTACGCACTTTTGAGACAGTTTACAGACAGAGTCCCATGGAGCCCATTGTATGACGCAAAACCACTTCTGCCAGTTGCCCGTGGGACTCCATCTGTAAATTATTTCAAAAGTGTGTAGAAATGGAAGATTATGGAGCTGGGGAACCATCATCTTAAGAGATTCCCATTTGGGGGGAAATGGCTGAAGGCACTTAATTTTAAGTGTGATGGGATCTATCATATTCTCCCATGTTAAATAAATTTCATAATGTTGAAGAATGGGCATTCATGTGGGGGTCTCCAAATGAGCATCGAAGATCCTTTTCTTGCAAATAATCCTCTTGCCAGCTGCGACCATACTTCAAAAAGCCTGACTTGGCCATGGTGGTCCATGTTATAGTGACATCTAGACTGCACTATTACTGCAATGCACTCTACGCGAGGCTGCCTTTGAAGTTGGCTCGGAAACTGCAATTGGTGCAGAGATTGGCAGCCAGGCTACTAACTGGAGCTTACTATAGGGAGCACATTATACCCCTTCTAAAGCAGCTCCACTGGCTGCCGATAGGTTTCTGGTCTCAATTCAAAGTGCATCCCCCCTTATGAACCAGCGCGGGCACTAAGATCTGCCGGGGATACTCTCCTCTCGGTCCCGCCACAGTCACAAGCGTGGTTGGTGGGGACGAGGGAGAGGGACTTCTTGGTGGTGGCCCCCCAACTTTGGAATGCCCTCCCCAGGGAGATTAGGCAAGTCCCCACACTGTCCACCTTCCCTAAGGACCTGAAGACCTTTTGAGAACACTAGCCCCTAGTTGTTTTACACAATTGTTATGCAGTATTCCATGCCCTCATCCCATGGTTGCAACTTTACACTTATCCCATTCTCTTGCCATTATTTACAGCCTGGCCATGTATACGGTAGCTTACCGCCAGATTAATGCCATTTTTGAGTTTTAAGTTGTTGTTTTATATGCTTATTGTTTTATTGCATTTTATACTGTGTTTTATTTTATGCTCTGTTTTTAGCCACTTTTGCGCCACGTGTAAGCTGCCCCAAGTCCTTTCAGGGAGATGGTGGCAGGATACAAGAATAAAGTTATTATTATATTATTATTGCATGGTTCTTTTATGGTGATTTTAAAGCTTCATTTCTTCATCAGGAATAATGCAATTTTGATATATCAACACTAGGATTGTGCACGAATCCATGTTTCAAAACAGGCTCCAGCTGTTCTGGCTCTTTCAGCCAACTGTATCTGCACAGGCATTGTCACCATTTTTTTCCAGCCACAATAGACCATGCGGCAGCCAACCTCGGCAACTTTCGGTTTCATTCAGCTACATGTGTAACACTGACAGACAGTTGCGCATCAGCACAAGGTTTCCCTGTGAGTCTTGCCTGTTCGGCCAATCAAAACAGGAGAAAGCCTTGAAATGTCTTTTAGCCAAGCTAAGCCTCCATTTTTCTGTTGCGAGCAGGCTTCTGAGAGAGACAGGTCGTACTCCAGTCTGCTGGTGTTCTAAATTCTCCGTGCCAAATGTAGCTCTGCATGGTTTGCCTTGCTTTATGACTCAAATAGCAATAAGTGTTTCTAAACACTTAATAAACTGTCACCGATGGTGCTCTTCACATGAGCCACCATGAAATGAGGAGAAATGTATATATATTTTTAAAGAATGGTGGTGTGGCTCCCAATGAAATGTTTGAAAAGGGTGCTTTAACTCAGTTTCATTGAAAGGCTGTTGAAAGAAAACTATGCTAGAACAGGTAGTTTCTTAAATCTGATGCTGTAAACCCAGATCTTTTTGAAGGTCTGAACAGAAATGATCACAGAATAGGTCGTTTTTTTAAGTCTGATGCCTTAAGACCAGTCTTATTGTAGGATATTAGCAGAAACGATCCCAGAAAAGATGGTTTCTTAAGACTGGTGCCCTAAACATGACGAAATTACACTTGCCTGTGTGATAGCTCAGAATGCAGAGAATTACTGCAGAAATAAAGAAAAATGCATTGTGTGTGATGGGAATGAATATATTATCAATTTTCATTATAAATGTACTGAATAAAACGCTATGGTAAAAAAATGCTATGGACACTTTCTTGCTGTCTTTTATCTTTGTTGTTTGTGCATGTATGCTTTGTCTGCTGTCTTAGTAATGGGGGAAATGTAAAGTGTTCACTTCATCCTGAAGCTGGCAATAAGTTTACACATTGTTCTTCAGACAACTGTTCCATACATACACACACACACACACACACACACACACACACACAAACCATAGTGTTACAAATTCCCTAGGTTCCTTAGGAGAAGTGAAATCAATAAAAACAATGCTGTGCTTAAATTGCTGGAGTACTCAATACAATATGTGTTATTCTCCCTTATGGCTTTCACACCAATATTATTAATTCTACTTTGGCACTTGCTTGAAAGCAATCAATGAGATTAACAATTTAATGTAAACAGATTTAATTCAGAAACATGGATACCATATTCTGAAAACATCCATATATGGAAACCAGTGCAACTAATAAATGCATTTTTATAAAATGTCTTGCAACTATAATTTTGCTTAAGCTACAAACTTTATAATCAACAGCACATAGAGTTTTGCACAATCACGTTGTCTATATTTGGAATTAATATATAGTTTGAGGTGTTGTCCTATAAAATGAACAATTAATTTTTTTACTGTCAATATTGTGATTAGAAATCACTGGCATGCTGAAATGGTGTGTCAGTTAAGATTAGTAGCCCACTCAAATTCATTTTTTTTCTTTTGGCTGTCACATAAAACCTCTGTGGAAAGTAAGAGCTATTTTTAAATTGACTCAATGGAATTAGGTGCTTTATTCTATGTGAAATCCAAAATTGAAGTGAAGTTGAGGAATGTTTATACTGGACTTAAAACCTGTATGGTTAAGAAATATTTGGTTAGGTAAAGCTTAGAATATCTCTTATTTTATTTAATGTTTCATAGAAATGCAGGGGAGGGGTTAACAAAGAAAAATGGGATGACAGACACGATTTGTGAACCCCCAATGACACTGGCCCCGATCGCCCCACACAGGAGCTCATAAGATCCACACCTGAACCCGCAATAAGGAAGTATAAAGTCCAGGGCATTTCAAAATGATGGGCCCATTTCAAAGCAGTATATTTCATAATGGCAATGCAACACAAAAAGTTACTAACAGTTTAATGAGTTAGCAAGTTAACAAGTAAGCCAGAAAAAAATCTAAAAAAATAACTCTGCAAATGGAGAATATCTCATTAGGCCTAATGTTTACAGGGTCATCATTTCCAAATGACTGAGGCAAGGGGTTCTTTGTGTGAAGGGAGAAGCATCTAGCAGTAATCATTTGAAGCTTTATGCTCATGTTTCAAATGAAACAGTAAGAGTTTCATTTATTGGCAGTTCATGGTTGCAACAATATAACAATTTCAAATTGGGTCCATCTTTTTTGAAACACCCTGTACTTTCCATTCTCGTAAATATGGAGCCAAAATTATATCTGTGCTCTTTTGTAGTATGATGACAATGAAGAATCCATTGAAAATGGACAATCATTGATGCTTCATACAAAGACTTTGAAGTCAATGTACAATAGAAGAAAATTCTCAGAATCAATTCTGTTGCAACACCCGTTTGCAAAGTGAAATCTATTGATTTTAATGAATCTGTCCTTGAACTATTTCTTTAATAGAAGTGTAGAGCAAGAGGAGCATACACACATGAAATAATCAAAATGGAAATAAACAGACATCCTTCAGAGCAATAGTTTGTGGTATTATTGTATTGTTGAATTGTTGAAACATTGCTAGCTAGATCTGAGATAATCATAATAAGCATTTAAGATGACAAGTGTTATAGATTTGTATAACAAAGGTTAAAAATGGTGAATATATTTTTAAATCCTCATATATTCACATCAGCTTTACTAAAAAAAGATGATTTCATAATGCCTTAATAGCTGTTAACCACTCCAATATGTACCTGCTTTGATCATCCCTAGATGTGCTTACTTTATTCTACTTGCAGTGTCAGTAGTATCCATTCTAAGCAAACCAGAGAAAAAAAATATATGTAATAAATATTACTTTTTATATTGCTTATATTATAAGCACATATATATCTCAATCTCTAGTCTTACATACCAGTATAAGTGAACAAGTAAATGAATGATTTTGGAATGAATATGAAAAATTGAGTGAAATCTTCTATTAGACCAACCAGCCCATTAAAGATAACACATAAGCATTTATTTTCCACATAATTCTTCATCATGCCCACTATTTAAGTTACATTTCCCCCCAAAAGAAAGTATTTTAGACTTCTGAAAGTTTCTCAACAAGATGTAATTGCTGGTTCTCAGATACACTGCTGAAAAATGCATTGTTTTGTACTGAATTTTCAGGTTGATTGTCTGGAAGATGTGACACCCAACCACAACTATCGATAATATTGTCTTATACATGTGTGACATTCCTTATTTTCCTGGGATTGACTGGATAAGCAGTAGGTCTCGAAGGAAATGCTTCACCATAATGTCTATTGTAGATGACCTATAAATGATAGAGATTACATTTTAATACAATGTTTTGAAATTATACTTATACATGGCTCTGTTAAAAAGCCTAAGTCTCCATCCAATTAGAATAAATGATAATGAACACAGTAACTATGCAATAATTCCCACAGGACTCAGAAATATTTTTTTTCTGGGTAAATTCAGGAATTTACTGTAAATCCTATTGAACCAAGTGGAATGTGTGTGTTTGTGGGGGGGGCATTGTCACTAACTTTGACAAGAAATACTTTAGCTGAGTCAGGGACCAGCGATCAATGTTTTTTCTTTACAAAAAAGAACTAAAAGTGCTGACAGTTTTATCATCATTTAATGGATTTATTTATCGCATGAGATAAGTGATACATATTCATAAGGTAGCAGTTTATATAGGGATTAATCAATTATATCATGAGTTAACAATCAGGAGCCCAAATTAGTTCTGCATTCACATGCAGAAATATTAGTCTCGTGCTCATTTTATTGTTGCTGAAAACCCATGAATAATACATTTCAGCTTTGTTCCAATAAAAGTTAAAATCAATGCTTTGAAAAATAACCAAATATTGCAGCAGAAAAATCAAGAACTTCTTGGCTTTCTAGTCTGAACCTCTTTCCACATTGCTGTGTATCTTTTCTGTAAAATGTATGAATAATTAGACCATGGTACCACACATTTATTTATTATGTTCATTTAAACCATATTTTAAGAAAAGGTTATACATGATTTTAAACAAATAAAGATAGCTCTGTTCATCTAGTGCATGGATTTATAGTCTCTAAAGACATGCAGTTAATCTACATAGGTAAAATGTGGCCCCCAAATTGCAGGCATCCTCACAACACTGATTTCCTGATCCAAGACGCACAAGGAAATAAAAAAAATGTCCTCTGTATGGAATACTTTTGACACATTTTGTCTCCCCAGGTCATTGTAGGCTTTTTTGTGTCAAGAGCGACTTGAGAAATTGCAAGTCATTTCTGGTGTGAGAGAATTTGCAATCTGCAAGGATGATGCCTGGGTGTTTTGCCATCATGTGGGAGGCTTCTCTCATGTCCCTGCATGAGAAGCTGGAGCTAACAAACAGGAGCTCACCCTGCTCCATGGATTTGAACTGTCAACCTTTCAGTCAACAGTCCTGATGGCACAAGGGTTTAACCCATTGCGCCATCAGGGGCTCCTATTGTAGGCTCAGGAGAGGTCTTTTTTTAAAATACATGCCAGAAAGTGAGTTTTGGAAGTGCAGTAGTGGAGTGTAGTTTGGAGCATTGGGTGGGTGATTTCTGATTGTTTTTTCCATGGGGACACTGGAGTTAGCTGTTAAAATTTGCTAGAAGATTAATGTGGTCCCAATGGCCTCCTTCCATCACCAACCCATACTATAAACTCTTGGTATCTCAATAATATAATGTCTAAATTATTTAGCAACCTCCACAGGGAAATTGTTTGGTACAATGTGTCCAAATATATTTTGCTACACTACTGATAGAACCTCGGTAAAGCCACAGCTGTCTCCTGGAACATCTCAAAAAACATTGGCTTGGTTTTGTTAGCTTAAATTAAAGCTGGTGTTTGGAATTAGGAAAAAAATGTGGACACCCAAACATATCTTTTCACTGACAGTTGCAGAAGCCGCTTTGAGTCCCCATTGGGGGAGATAAAGTGTGGTAATAATAATAGTAATAATAATAATAATGAAAGTATTATCTTAAAGCTAACTTTGATGCCTATGACTGAGCTTTTGGCACTGACCACACAGCAAGAAAACAATTGCATCTGTTGTTATTATCCTATCATTCCTTTTATGACATCAGCAATATGCAAGACAGCTCCACAGTCATTTTTAGGAGCACCCGGTGGAGTAGTGGGTTAAAGTCTTGTAACTTGCAGGTTGGGTTGCTGACCTGAAGGCTGCCAGGTTCGAATCCCACCCGAGGAGAGCGCGGATGAGCTCCCTCTATCAGCTCCAGCTCCATGCGGGGACATGTGAGAAACCTCCCACAAGGATGGTAAAAACATCAAAACATCCGGGCGTTCTCTGGGCAACGTCCTTGCAGACGGCCAATTCTCTCACACCAGAAGTGACTCAGGTTGCTCCTGACACGAAAAAAGTAATTTTTATGCACAGAATCCCAAGCTTTCAGTTTGCCAAATGGCAGCCCTTCAGACAGAAATACTTCAGCATTGGAAAGCAAATTGGACATTGTGTCAACTGGTACACAACAAGCCTGGGAAAATATCAAAGCAAGAGACCAGGTCCCACATGCTTGTTGTTTGTATTTGTTATCTTTCTTCACAGCCTAAAGGGATGCTGATAAGAGGCATAAGTTTAAGAGTAAGGAGCCTGATTTATATCTTCTTGAGCTGAATGAGGGTTTTTCACAGCATCAAACATTAAATTTGGTTTGGCTTGTAGTCATAAAAACTTGTTTCCCTGCTTGGAACTGGAGTTGCCATGGAAGGTGGGAAGCATGTATCCCTTTAGGTTGCACACAGCTCCAAGGCTGATTTGTTTTTGTTTTTCATCCCTTGGACCACTCTCCTTTCCATTCCACAAAAGTGGGTGATAAAGAAGAATTGTCTTCTTTTTCTAGAGAACGTTCAGTTCCTACTTCCCATAAACACCTGAAAAGTGAAGTGCACAATGTGAAAGTGTTGCAATATAGTCAGGTTTAAGAAAAGTCACTTCATGAAGGCTTTAGGGAGAGCTTCAGGAAACCTGAAAAGGAGAGTGGATGTTTTCATATGTTAATAAGTTAATCCACTTTAGGGAGAGGCCTTTAAACAGCTCAGCCAGACTGGTCCTGGGCCTCACCAAACTACATACCCCAGAATTCTGCAGGAGGCAGAAACCGGATTTAAAGTGGATAAATGCTCAAATGTGATGAGGCCCTAAATCTAAGGAAAACATTTTGGGTTTAGAACATGGTTATTTACTTTGCAAGCACTGATTGCATGTGTAGTCTCCTGAAGTCCTCATCTCACTAGCTCCACCAACCTGCCATGGATGAGGTGGGCTTATTTCAGTCTGACAAAGTGAAATATCTTGGAGATAAGACTCAAGTCTAAATATGAAATTCATTAATTTTAGATGTACCTTATTCATATAGACTAAAGGAAGTTTTACACAATATTTTTGATAATTTTGTGCAAGAAAGAAAGTTTGTATACACTGAACCAGCAAAAAGCAAGGATATAAATACCCTGGCTACTCATGTGAACCATTTCAAATTTTGAATTCAGGATAAGGGATGCTGAACCTTATGTCACCTGTTGCCATGGGATGAAACTGGAAAAAGCATTCTACAACATTGACTGGTTTCAGGAGTTGTAGTCAAATTCAATGCAAGTGATAAAGACACATGGTATGAAAAAGTTTTTTACAACTCCTTCTACTTGTCAGTGAACATTGAGCATTACCAGAATAATACTCCTTGGTAACTTACCACTTTCCCCTGTAAAGGTACTTGAATTTATAGACTAGGTCTTTATAAAAATTAATCTACCTCACTCTCTATGATGCTTCATTGTTCTGGGAATTGCCTTATACTCAGTCAAGTGATAGCCCACGATTAAGGTGACTTTGATCTGTTCTTTCAATGCCAATTTCAGCTCTAAATCAGTTTACAAAAAAACCATACATTCTGATAACAAACATGAAATAGGGAAACTAACCTCTGTGCTACCCTGTGATGCAGAGTAACATCAAAAGACTGATATTCTCAGAGATCAAACAAAGGAGAATATATGGGCTTCATATATCAAGGACATGGTGGCTCAAAGGATTTGTCCCTAGGCCTGCTGTGACTCAACACAAGTAAAGCTCACACATTATGGAACGTGCCTGCAAGACTTGAGGAGGTGAGGAAAAGGACATCCATTAGAAGCAGCAAAATTTTGTCTCAGGAACAAGGGAGAAGTTGCTAGTACCATAAAATGTGTAATAACATCTGTGTTACTTTTTATATATTGACTGGTGAGCCGTATACTTTGTTTTCACATTGGCACTGCATATGGCAGAAGCTTAAAGGGGATGGCAATCTGACATTAAGAAAAAACTACAAGCCTAAGATACACAGCAAAACCCTCGAGAAGTGTAAGAAGTGTTGGTAAGCCTAAGATTGTGTTTCATAATTGCTTATTTTGAACATTACATGACAGATAGATATAACTGTTACTACCATTTTTAAAGAGGCATAGCTACACAGCGTGACCTGAGTTGTTAATCTAGCCCCAATTTTCCTCTACTAAAAATGATATGTAGATAAATCCCAGAAAATATGTGAAATTTTTAACCAGGGTCTCATCTATACTGACCATTTAATGTAAACAATGTTGGCTACACAACAAACACCTACAAAAGCATACAATAGAAAGCCCTTAATGTGCATCAGTGCTCTGTTGGTTTATACAATCACCATCCAGGACACAAACTGGGTTCAGGTTTTCCTGTGTAATCATCTGCACAGAGAAATCACTTCCTGCAGTAATGATTTGAAACTGCATTAAATAGTTAGTATAGACCTGTCCAAAGCAATTAATAAGGTGCCATTTCATTGTATTGTCATAATCCTTTGTATCCAAATATTGCAAATATTGAACTTTAAAAAGTGTCTTTATCGTAGGTAGTCTTTTAGTCACACACAAAAAGACACGAAGGGACCCATCAACACCTTTGAGACTAACTAAGAAGCAGTTCACATAACCTTTTGTGGACTTTTGTCAACTTCAGGAGATGCAGCATTTGATGAAGAGAGCTCTGTCCACAAAAGCTCATGCTGAACATCTTTTGTTTCCAATTAGTCCCAACAATAGCATAAAAGCTACTGTTCTGTCATGCGTAAGATGGAAAAGAACATTTCATTTAAAGATAGAAGCTAATATGTAAGGTTGAAAAAAAACTCTTTCAATTTTTTTGTTAAACATGATTTGGGTCTATTACATGTTTATGGAATATGTTACCATCTCAAAAAGACTTGTTCAAATTACCTCTGATGGAGGCCTTGGATTTGCATCTTGATTCAAGCCATAATTTCTAGGACTAACAGGGACAATTCCTGCAACAAAGACCAGAATATACACAAGATCATTGTAAAAGACAGTTTAAAACTGCAGAAAGTGTTAAACGTTTTATAATACAAGAAATAGGTATTTTGGTGTAAAAAAAAAATACAAAACAGACAGCTCTTCACAAAACATGGTACATGGGGTTGCTGTGTGTTTTCCAGGAAATACACAACAACCCTGTGATTCTGGCCATGAAAGCCTTTGACAACACACATGGTACATGGCTTTTATTTCCCAGTACTGTCTTTGTAAAATGCTATTAAAACATATTAAACTGAAACTGCAAAAAAAATTAAAAAGTAAGTTATATCTTATTTAAATATGCTAAATATACATGCTAAAGAATTGACATTCACAGCTATCATCCAAAGCTGGGTCAGGACATTTTCTGCCAAGGGAAAGGTCAAGATGGTGGACAATCTTACTGACTCATCACACTAGAGCAGGTATAGGCAAACTAAGGCAGCACCCTGGGCACTTACCTCAAGCCCTCCTCATTGTCCCTGTCCTCTTGGCATAAGGACACGGTGGCCCGCTGCATCCTTATGCCAAAAAGATGGGGGAGGAAGGCACATAGCAGATGAGAGCCTCTGGAGCACTCATCTGGGAGGACAACGTGAGGGTGACCCAGGCCCTGCCCTGCCTTCTCTCGGCCCAGCCCTTTCCTGGACCCTCCCCACCTAGTGCGTGCCCGGCCCCCCTCCTTCCTGGCCTGGCCCAGCCAGGCATACAATGCAGCTCCAAGTCAAAAAGGTTTGCCAATGCCTGCACTAGAGCATGACTCCTTCCTGCAGAATTCTGGGGTTTATAGTTTGGTGAGGCCCAGGGCTTGTCTGGCTGAGCTGTTTAAAGCCTCCTCCCTAGGGAGGATTTAAAGTGGATCCAAGATCTAGTGTGATGAGGTCTTTACAGAACCTATAGAAGTGGGCTATTCTGCTATATGAATGCTATTTCAACAACTACAGATGGGATATTTGACACCACAACTGAGGAGGACTGGTTAAATTGGAAGACACAGGATAGGCAGCTTTTATGCCTCCATGTCATTTTAGGATCACAGAAGAAAGTGCTAAGTACCTCCTTCATGTAATGACACTGCACACACACATACATGCAATAAGAAAGGACTCTAAACGCACAAAGAAGATACTGTTCTCCTGTACCTTTGGAGCTTTATGATCTGCCAAATCAATGTAAGATCTTAGATAAGCTTTTCACGCAACATACCTCTCATTTGTACAGTATCATACATTGTTTCTTCTGGATCGTAGCCATAATTTTCATTTCCACTATGTGTAATTGTCCCCAAATTTCTATTAGTTGTTTGAGTTTCAGCAGTATTCCTGCAAAATAAAAACAGTTTATGTTTGAAACTCAGTTATTTGAAATCCACATGTGCAAACCAACAATTGTTTTGTGCCTTTGTTAATTTCCAACGTACGGAGACCCTCAGGCAAACCTATCACAGAGTTTTCTTGGCTGTATTCCTTCAAAGGGACTTTGCCATTGCCTTCCTCTGAGGCTGAGAGAGTTTGACTTCCATTTGAACTCTGCTCCCTTAATTTTTTCATATCTTTATAGCAGACAAATAATTTAGGTAAACACATTACTAAGCTAACCAATGTCACTGGTTACTGGTCACCACCAACAACTTTACACTGTCATTACACTGGCCAACACATATTTTGGTGTCTCAAATGTTAGCCCTGTTTCTGGGTATATTTGACCTGTTGATTTCAAAAGTGACACCAGTTTTCCCCCTATCAGCTCTAGTTTTTGAAAGACAGAACATATGCAATCTATCAGTCGCCATTTGCTTGCCCATAGAAAGCCATGATAGCTGTATCTAAGAAACTATCACTGATGTGATCTGTCAAATGCAATTTTCTGAATCAGAGCCCCAAATAACTCCAGGAACAGACCTAAAAACCATGACACCAAGAAAAAATAGTGTAATCTATACATTTCATAGGGGTTCTAGGTACAGGTCTCTTGCAAAAGTGGGGAAATGCAAATAAAAAACCGAATTTTTTAGCTGAGGGAACAGATCTCTGGGAATCTCTAGGTCTTCCAGCATGAAATTAGGAGCCCCTGGTGGTGCAATGGGTTAAACCCTTGTGCCGGCAGGACTGCTGACCAAAAGGCTGGCGGTTCGAATCTGGAGAGAGCAGGTGAGCTCCCTCTGTCAGCTTCAGCTCCCCATGCAGGGACATGAAAGAAGCCTCCCACAAGGATGGTAAAACATCAAACATCTGGGCATCCCCTGGGCAACGTCCTTGCAGACGGTCAATTCTCTCACACCAGAAGTGACTTGCAGTTTCTCAAGTCACTCTTGACACAGAAAAAAAAGCATGAAATTATGTTCAATTTACAATGGAAGTTAACAATAGTGTTATACTGGAGGACTGAAAGATTCCCAGAGCTAGCATACTCAAATCTGTAAAAATTAAACCCATAGGTTTGGTGGGGCGACTGCATCAGAGTTGATGTCTACTTTGTGCAGCCAGTGAAGACATGGCACCATGACAGACAGTTTCTTCTGGACATAGAAGTGAAACACAATTTCTTCCTCCAATCACAGAACAAAGGTTTTTCCAGGAGAGACTTTTGACAGCACAGCACTACTGGCCTCATTAATTCAGCTTCAAAGGGACACATTCCTGCAGCCTTCTTATGTTTGCCTACTGCTATTTCCACAATTTTTATGACCACATAAAACCCATTAGTAATGGGAAAATGAAAGAGCTGCAGAAGGGCCTTTTGATTAGTAGCATTGGAGGAGCCACCTATGTGGAAGCACTCCGACTCCACATTCCAATCTATTTTATTGTAAAGCCACTTCCTTTGGATTCATTTCTACCTACCACACCAAAAGACCTCACTTAGTCCCCTTCTACACTGCTGTGTGTGTGTGTGTGTGTGTGTGTGTAATGTAATGTAATGTAATGTAAACTTTTATTACGGTCAATGACCAGCTCATATCAAGGGCACCCAGTCCCGTACATCCATGATCTGATGATATATCCCATGATCTGATCCAATATTATCTGATTTAAACTGGATTATATGAGTCTCCACTGCAAGATAAACAGATAATCAGGCATGAGATCCTGGAATATAGGCACAGTGCAGAAGAGACCTCAATCCGCTTTCACTCTAGATCCAGCTTGTTAAATGGATAACTTCTGGCTGGATTTATTTACAGCACTGAGAGCGTTCAGTAAACAGTTACTAACTAGCTAAGGAAATCTGATCTTTAGCCCCTTCAATCCAAGTTATTAGGATTTAAGCTGTTTTGCAAGTTCTGTCTATGTATGAGGTGCTATAGGGAAAAACAAAGTGTGGAGGCAATAAAACCACCACCAGTCACTTTGTTACCAGTGCAACTTCTGCTTCTGAGTATTTTTTAAAAAAATAGTTTTTATTAAGTTTTTAAATTTTTTACAGCAAAAGTGGGGAAACAAAAATATTTTGAATAGAGAAAGTGCTTCTGAGTATTTACTCTGAAAAAAAGGAATGGTGGGGACCCTGATGCTTTTGCTGTAACCACAACTAAAACAGCGAACACCAAATCTGGGAACATATTTTTTTCTAAAGAAAAATCCAAGCACCACATTAATGTAAGAGCTTAAAGGCTTGTCCACTGATGTAGAGAGAAAAATCTCGCCATTCTTTCCATATTGTTCAAGACAGGTTGTCATGTTTTCTCTTACCCTTGTGAAAGGTCTTGCCTCCAGCAAAGACAGAGATAGTAAGCATTATTTTTATTCTTATTGTTTTTTCTACATCTTTTATAAAACTATCTACACAAAACTAGTATAGCTAAATGTGCACAAAAAAACCAGACTGATTGTTCATGAAGACACAAAGCACACACACACAAACACACACACTCAAATCACCAATCTTGAATAACAACTTTTTTGTGTGTTAGGAGCAACTTGAGAAATTGTAAGTCACTCCTAAGAGAATTGGCAGTCTGCAAGGACGTTGCCCAGGGGATACCCAGATGTTTGATGTTATACCATCCTTGTGGGAGGCTTCTCTCATGTTCCCGCATGGGAAGCTGGAGCTGACAAATGAGAGCTCACCCTGTTCCCTGGATTTGAACTGCCCACCCTTTCAGTCAGCAGTCCTGCCGGCACAAAGGTTTAACCCATTGCGCCACGGGGGCTCCTTGAATAACAACTGAGAAGTTATAATAATAATGAATAATTGGGCATTCAATAGCACATATGAAATTCCAATGAAAAATAGATCATGAACCCAAATCAGATCCCTCCATCTATAAATCATTGTTCACAATGTCACTGTCTGCATAACATTAAACAAAATACGACAGATGAGCAGTTGCATGGATTAGCAATACATCTGGGCTAAATTTATTTTCTTCCTCTGATAGTGACAGTTTTCGATCCATTCTCTTTAAAGGTAAATGAAAACAAAAGCCCCTGCCTTCTGTTTACAAATAAAATATCTTACAGAGTGTTGTATTGATTTCAAATCTTGCCAAGAAACCCCTGTGATAGGGTCAATTTAGGGGCACAAAAAGCAGGAAATGATTTGAAAGTAAACAACAACAACAACAAATATCACTTACATTTTTAAAGTTTTGCAGCCTGATACCTTTTAACAAGAAGACAACTAGTTTTCATCACTGTAAGCAGTTGAAACTCATTTTGCCAAATCACTGTCAAGTATCATCCTTCAAAAGGTTGTTGTCCAATGATTCTTAGAAAGTCAAGAATCTCATTTAGCTTGCCGTTAGTATCAATTAACTTGTGTGCTCCAGTTTGTTTCTGCACCACCAAAATTCTATACATCATGATCTTCAGCACATTTACTGTAGTCATTGTTAATTTTCAAAGAAGTGAACTATTCTGGTGCACAGTGACCTCCTGTGGAATATGCTGCAAGCACCAATTGTGAATGCTCCTAAAAGAAAGGCCTGTTACAAAACCAAACCCCTACTTCAAGTGCATTCTATGGAGCCTCCGATGGCCTAGGCCCTAGGGGATAAAAGCCTTGTGACTTGAAGGTTGGGTTGCTGACCTGAAGGCTGCCAGGTTCGACTCCCACCCGGTGAGAGCGTGGATGAGCTCCCTCTATCAGCTCCAGCTCCATGCGGGGACATGAGAGAAGCCTCCCACAAGGATGGTAAAACATCAAAACATCCGGGCATCCCCTGGGCAACGTCCTTGCAGACGGCCAATTCTCTCACTCCGAAAGCATCTCCGGTTGCTCCTGACATGAAAAAAAAGTGCATTCTAAAATTTCAGTTTGAGATTGGGTGCATACACTAATTACACTCCAGCTTGGATTGCACAAATTCTGAACCATTAACTGTATGAACTTCTCTGAACCCATGTCTTAGGATCATGTTGTTCTCCCTCCCCTATCCTCCAACAGTGACATCAGATTGCTATATATATTGTAATTCAACTTTGCTTACTTGTTTTGCATGTATGAGCACGGAAACATATGTTAAAAATATATTCTAGGCAATTGATCAAAAAGCCAGCTTGCGATGATGGGTTGATGAATCTGGCATCTTTAATAAAGTCAGGTTTATTTTAAACCACAACCCCTAGTTCCTGCAAATAACAGCAAATCAAGAACAGGGAATACAAAACTGAATCATGGGTTATTCTTCATTTGGGCTTCATAAAAGGCAGAGATAGGAAGGAAAGAACTTAAGATGACTCAAAATTGCCTAGACTTGGGGCACAGAATGCTAAATTGTACTTTCGTGCTGGATGTGAACTGGCTCCATAAGTATGTAAGAAACTCCAGCAGTAGGCATTATTAAGTTACATGGGAGATGGGCTTTCTACACGTAGTGTTGTCTCCAGAATACAAAGTCTCAATTTCTGTAGGAGAACATTTTTAAAGTACAGAAGCATACAATGGAGTTACATTCTTAAACATAATACTGTAAGTGTTGAACATTCCAGTTTGCAGCCCAGTCCTATCTCTGAGTGCTGCATTGCAACTGCAGCAAAAGAATTTGTGCTGAAAGTGCAACAGCTATATAGCATCTTTTTTGCTTAAAATGGAGCAGAGTTGTCCAGGTTTGTACTACGTCAGAATCACTATTTTCTAACCAATTTCTTCCCTGTTAACATTTTTGTCATTTCAAGTATTATCTGATTGGAAGCCTGCAGGCCTTCTTCCAAAAATTCTCAGCCAGAGAGCTTCACTAGTATGTTGTCGAAGGCTTTCATGGCCAGAATCACTACTGGGTTGTTGTGAGTTTTCCGGACTGTATGGCCATGCTCCAGAAGCATTCTCTCCTGACGTTTCACCCACGTATATTGCAGGTATCCTCAGAGGTTGTGAGATCTATTGGAAAACTACACAAGGGAGGTTTATATATCTGTGAAAGGTCAAGGATGGGAGAAATAAACCTTGGCTGTGTGAGGGCAGTGTGAATGTTGTAATTAATCACCTTGATTGGCATTTAATGGCTGCTTCCTGCCTGGGGGAATCCTTTGTTCGGAGGTGTTAGCTGGCCCCAGGGCCATAGCCAGAAAAAAAATTCCGGGGGGGGGGGGGGGTTTGAAACTTTTTCAGTGAATAATCAAGAGTGATTTCATAACACAAAATAATTTAGAAATTAGGCTCCATCAATAAATTTCAGTCGACACTCAAAACATAAACTACAGTGGATACTCATGGGGATTCGGTTAATCAGTTAAAATGCATGCATAAAAAGGGTTTTTTTTAAACTGAAATTTGGGGGGGACCCCTACCCCCCCCCCCCCCCGGCTACAGCCCTGGCTGCCCCTGACTGATTCATGTCTGGAATTCCTCTGTTTTCAGAATGTTAGTCTGCAGTGCCTGTAATGTTCCTTGATTCATGTTTGAGCGTTGCGTTTGGTGGTCCCTATGTAGCCTTGACCACATATTCTTGTCTTTCTCCCACCCTGGACCTTCCATAGATATAAAAATATCCCTTGCTTAGTTTTCTAATATACCTCAGAACCTCTGAGGATGCCTGCCATAGATGTGGGTGAAATGTCAGGAGAGAATGCTTCTGGAACATGGCCATACTCACAACAACCCAGCTCCACTAGTGTCTCACTAAAGTACAAATCCGAGGATTTCATAGAATATTTCTCTGACAGTTGAAGTATTGTGTGAGTGTGTATCTCATTATATTTCCCCAGGAAGGTAATATTGCAATTATTAGACCTAAACTTGAACCCCAAATAAAATGTTACGTACTCGCTTCTACAGTTCTGAGCTGTTCAAAATGATATCCAGTCAACCTTCAACATTTGCAGATTAAATTTTTACAGATTTACAGATCTGATTATTTGAATATTTAATTAATGTGTTATTTCTAGGACTCCCTAGATTCTCCAGCACAACTCTATGGTCACACTGAATGACCTGGAGATTCCTAGAGGTGTTCTCTTGGGTTAATTTATTATTTTTTCCAGCATTTATAGAGGGCCAACTGTAGACACTTCTAAAGAAAACAAATATTTCATCATATAATAATACATGTAAACTTTCATTCAGCAATTATGAAGTGATTATCAGCTTACTTCTTTATCTCCTTTTGATAGTCTGACTCTGTAAAAAAGAAAGAGTTTAAAAGAGTTTACACAATTTTAAGAACTTAGTAGAAAAGAACACCTACATTTTTCATAATCTTACATTAATATAGAAAGTCACATCAGTGCTCAGAGGGGATTCTGCATACTCAAGCATCCTGGTAGTCAGTCCAGATGAAAGCAGGTCAACATTCGGCCCTGCACGAGTTATTGAATTATACATCCCAGCATTTTTCACTATTTGCTATTTTGGCTAGATCTCATAGGATGCTTTGGCAACCTCTTATCCAGACAGACTTTCAGGAGAATATATATTTCTCGAATTAAGCATAATATACTTATTTTTCTTCCCTCGTGGGATTTCCTCAGAAGTACATGACTCCTCAATCAGAATTACAAATTACTCCCATATTTACATTTCAACAAATAACCACAAAACAGTGCACACTACATAAAAAAATTCAAACATGAGGATAACCACATATTATGATACGAACACACCACATGAGGAAGCACCCCTTTGGCATATGCATTAAATAGACCATCTAGTTTGACCCTCAGTTTTACAAAATGTAGACTGTTGTCCTCATTGAAATGAGTAGAAAAATATTCCATTAGCTATGAAGGACCTCTATTCAAGATGTCATGCTCAAAGCACCATGTATGCATGTATGTGTCTCCAAATCTCCTGACATCTTCTAATGAATTCCATAGGGTTTTCTTAGGCAAGGAATATTCAGAGGTGGTTTCGGCTGTCCCTTCCTCTGAAATAAAGCCTACAGCACCTGCTATTTGTTGGTTATTCAAAGGATCAGATGGAATCTGGTGCCTTTAGTCACCACTGCTTTAAAATCTAAGAGGCACACGAAGCCTCAAATGCCTTTTATCTGTCTTTTCCCAATTCCTCCATTTTTCAAGGTAGCAAGCAAACATTCTTAAAGGCAGTAGCAGTACTTCTACCTCTGCTGCAAAGCAAGAAGAAAGGGGAAGGTGGTGCCATGGGGAGGCGATAGCAGGACAAGCAGTTTGGGAGGGTGAGAATAAAAGTAGGGAGATGGCACCAATAATAACAGAGGGGTTTTTTCCTCCATGAAGCACAAGGAGAGGTTTACCTTCTCCTAATTAATAGAATCTGATTTTTTTTCTGGATGTCAGTTGAAATGCATGATATTGACATGACAAGCAAGAATAACAGACTCCATGTCACTGTAAATATGAGTGACTGTATTATGGTATCAGTAGTTTTTACCCAGCTTTCTCCCTGCCCATTAATTCTTTTTGCATCATTGCCTATACATATTTTTTCAGTACATTACAACTTGTACTCTCAGTTCACTTCTGACATGATAAATCAATAAATACTGAAAATTAATGTGGTGGTGTGGTGTGGTTAAAGCAAAGGACTGTGTCTCTGGAAAATCGGTTCAAAACCCCACTCAGCTGTGAAAAACCACTTGGTGATCTTGGGCAAGTCATGGTCTCTCAGCCTCAAAGGAAGACAATGGCAAACCTCTTCTGAACAAACCTTGCCAAAGAAAACCCTTTCAGAAGTTCACTTTAGGATCACCATAAGTAAAGGCACATATCAATAACATTTTCTCTCAAATGTTTTTCTCTGGAAACCTGGACTTCATTCTTATTTTCTTAAGGTCCATGAAGACCAGAATGTAGAAAGGGCTCATTCAGATGTCACAGTCTATCTTTCCTCATGTCCATGCATCCAGGTAGGCTGCTGCTGTACTGAGCATCCTATAGCACAAGCCAGAACTGGAGATGTTATTTCATGGGTTGCAATACTGGAATATCTGGCAGTTCACATTTCATCCGATGGGGCCCGGTGTCCATGGTTTTCACAACAAAAGGAAGAAGAATAAAAGAGGTGGGGTACTGCAGCAGAGCAATCTATTGCAAGCCCACAAATATAGCAAATTAACTGCCTGAAGCAAATTAACTGCCTGAAGGAAATAGTCTAACTAACTGAGCCATACTCAGTACAGCAAAAGCAGCATGCCTTGGTGATCTTTTTCTGATTCATGACCTACTTCTCGTACCCAACAGTACCGGAAAGGAAAAGTAAAGTAAATTCCAAAATGTTATTATCCTAAACTATAATGATTTGTTGATGGCATGATTTCAATGAATTCAATTTGACAAGATGGCACTACCTGGAGGAATCCTCCACCTTGTGTGACTGTGGAGCAAAACAAACAACTCCGCATATGTATGCTTGCCCACAGTGTCCTGTCTCATGTACTGAGGAGTTGTTTAAAGCTACGGACAATGCAGTCGTTGCTGCCCACTTTTGGTCTAAAACAATTTAGCTGCTTGTGATTCCTTTATTTCATCACTTTTAAACGTATATATTATGCAATGCTTTTGACACGAAATAAATAAATGAATTTTATAAACAGGTAAAGTGCATTGCTTTTTAAACTCCTAATAGAAATTGGTACTCCCCTCTCAAGTAACCGAGCTAAACCAGCTCCTTGGTTTACTGAGAAGCTGGCAGCAATTAAGCGAAAGAAGAGGGAACTAGAATGTGTGTGGCGATCAGAGTATAACAACTCAGACCGAACACGGCTAGGCTCCTATCTTAGGGCATATGCTGCGGCAATCAAAGCCGCAAGGAGAGTCCACCTTGCGGCCAACATTGCGTCCGCACAGAACCGTCTGGCGGCACTATTCCGTGTCATCAGAGGGTTGTTAACTCCCACCAATCAAGGTGGGAGCCCTGATAACTTGGCAGCCCGCTGTGAAGCATTTGCTCAGTTCTTTGCGGACAAAGTTGCTCTGATCCGTTCCGACTTTGACACCATATTAACGGCAGTCTCTGAGGATGTATCGAGTGCACCTGCTTGTCCCGTTTTGTTGGATTCATTTCAATTGGTTGAGCTCGAGGATATGGACAAGATCCTTCAAGAGGCGAGACCGACCACATGCATCCTGAACCCCTGCCCATCCTGGCTGGTGAGAGAAGCCAGAGGGGGTTTGGCCGAGTGGGTGAAGGTGGTGGTAAATGCCTCCCTTCGGGAGGGCAAGTTTCCAGCGAGCCTAAAAATGGTTGTGATCAAGCTGCTGTTGAAAAAGCCATCACTGGATCCCACTCAATTCAGAAACTTTCGGCCTATCTCCAATCTCCCCTATTTGGGCAAGGTCTTGGAACATGTGTTTGCTTTGCAGCTCCACGGATTCTTGGATGACACTGATTTTCTGGATCCGGCACTGTCTGGCTTTAGGTGCTGAGACAGCCTTGGTCGCCTTAGTCGATGATCTTTGCCAGGAACTGGACAGGGGGAATGTGTCCCTGCTGGTTCTGCTGGACCTCTCAGCGGCCTTCGATACCGTCGATCACGGTATCCTTCTGGGACGCCTCGCGGGGATGGGACTTGGAGGTACTGTTTTGCAGTGGCTCCGCTCATTCCTGGAGAGTCGGTCCCAGATAGTATCATTTGGGGACACCTGCTCGGCCCCACAACCGTTGACTTGTGGGGTCCCGCAGGGCTCTGTATTGTCTCCCATGTTCTTTAACATCTACATGAAGCTGCTGGGAGAGATCATCAGGAGTTTCAGGGTCCGGTTTCATCTGTACGCAGATGATGTCCAGCTCTGTTACTCCTTCCCACCTGTCACTAAGGAGGCTGTTCAGGTCCTGAACCTGTGCTTGGCCGCTGTGTCGGACTGGATGAGGGCCAACAAATTGAAATTGAATCCAGACAAGACAGAGGTCCTCCTGGTCAGTCGGAAGGCCGAACAGGGTATAGAGTTACAGCCTGTGCTGGATGGGGTCACACTCCCCCTGAAGACACAGGTGTGCAGTCCGGGGGTGATCCTAGACTCATTGTTGAGCCTGGAATCCCAGGTCTTAGCGGTGGCTAGGGGAACCTTCGCACAGTTAAAACCTGTGCACCAGCTGCGACCATACCTTGGGAAACCAGACTTGGCCACGGTGGTCCACGCTCTCGTTACATCCTGTTTAGACTACTGCAACACACTCTACGTGGGGCTGCCTTTGAAGACTGTTCAGAAGCTTCAATTAGTCCAACGGGAGGCTGCCAGGTTAATAACTGGAGCGGCGTACAGGGAGCGTACCACTCCTCTGTTACGCCAGCTCCACTGGCTATCGATTAGCTACCAAGCACAATTCAAGGTGCTGGCTTTAGCCTATAAAGCTCTAAACGGTTCCGGCCCAGCTTATCTGTCCGAACATGTCTCCCGCTATGACCCACCTCGAAGCTTAAGATCATCAGATGAGGCCCTGCTTGCGGTCCTGTCAGCCTCACAGGTGCGGCTGGCGGGGACGAGAGACAGGGCCTTTTCAATAGTGGCTCCCCATCTATGGAATGCCCTCCCCAGTGAAGTCAGGCAGGCTCCCTCCTTCCTATCCTTCCGTAGGAAGGTTAAAACGTGGTTGTGGGGCCAGGCTTTAGAATAACAATTAGCAGTGCTAATTTATTTATTTATTTATTTATTTATTATTTAAACTTATATGCCACCACTCCCCTAGGGCTCAGGGCGGCTTACAAGAAAGGCTAAAATCTAACCATTTAAAAACATCTTTAAAATATCTTTAAAAAACATCTTTAAAACACTCCCCCAGGGCTCGGAGTGGCTTACAAAAACAGCTAAAATCTAAGCAATTTAAAAACAGCAATAGCGGAGATCAAAAGCCTGCCGAAACAGGTGTGTCTTACATGCCCTGCGGAAGACTGATAAGTCCCGCAAGGCACGAACTTCAGGCGGCAGAGTGTTCCAGAGTGATGGCGCCACTGCTGTAAAAGCTCTACGTCTAGTTGCTGTTAGGCGCAAGGTCTTAAAACTGGGAACTTCCAATAGATCTTGGTCCTCCGAACGGAGGGATCTCTGGGGTTGGTAGGGGGTGAGGCGGTCCCTCAGGTACAATGGCCCTAGACCATGTAAGGCCTTAAAGGTAAGCACCATCACTTTGAAAGTGATCCGGTGCTCAATTGGTAACCAGTGCAGCTGTAGTAGGATTGGTGTTATATGACATCTCATCGGGACTCCCGCAAGTCGTCGAGCAGCTGCATAATTATTATTATGTATGCTGGAACTCAATCGACAGACCCAGTTTTTTAAAATTAAACACACCCATCTGTATTTTAGAATGTGTTTTATGAATGTCCGATGTAAGTTAATAATTTTAACTGTTTTATAGTGCATTGTACACTTTTTATATATGTGTTTTATTGTAAGCCGACCTGAGTCCCCTGTTGGGTGAGAAGGGCGGGATATAAATACTGTAATAAATAAATACTCCATAGATATCATTACTAGTCATATTGTATCTTACATGTCAATTATAAGGAGCATAATTGGTTTACAAGGTAAAATACAAATACGAACCTGACAATTGCACAAACATACCTTTTTTTGCCAAATCTTTCACTATCTATAATTGTAAGATGGAAGAAACATAACCATCTCTAGAGAGTGCACATACCTTTTTTTCTTTTGCAGCATACAATAAGCAGAATAATGAGGATCACAAGCAGTAAAGCCACAATTGGCAACACAACTGCTAAAATTATCGTTCGGATTCGAGCATAATCATTACCAGATTCTATTAAATAAAAATAAATAAATATTAAGCAGTGCAATAAGTTAAGATTTTTATAAACAACATATGTGGCTTCCTATGAATTTTAGTGATTTGCCCATAGTAATTCTTTTAATTTTATGTGCTCAAAGACCAAGAATGTTTTCCCAATGAAGGCTTTTGGAATTAATTTCCCTTTTATTATTTTTCCTTTATATGATCCTGGCTTCATATCCTGATTCATATTCAAAAGATTATAAATCCAGAATTCATGTTTTGAAAACAGAGGTAAACTTAGGTATGTGAAAGAAGAGAAAGAGACAAGAGTACATAGGCACAGTGTGATATCTCAGTTTGGTTTCTGTGTATTTCATTAGGACTATTAGTCTGTAAGTGCATGACTACTGAGAAGTAATTTCTACTGATAATCTCAATATTGCAGTCTGAGATGGTTTAATCAGAGCCTATCCAGACTGTATAAAATTTGCTGCATGTGTTTCATCCTAAGAGTTCTCTTCAATAATTTTTGTTGCAGACCAGCAGTTTCATTACAACAGATCCTCATCACATTAGCATTACAGGACAAAAGACACTGAGGCTGTTAGAACAACAAATCTTTGATGAACTGTGGTGTAGTCTATTCAATTTGCACTGACATTTTAAAAAATTACAGTGTCTAGCCATAACATCGCACTGTTGTGCCTATCCAAAGGATTTCATTTTCATTGCTCAGAATAAATTTCTGCTCACATTCATTTTGGATTCATAAGCTGCACTTTGAATTTTTAAGATAAAACATTTCTCAGCATTGAACTGAGATTTTTGCAAGACAAAAAAGGACAGATTGTGGAGACAGAAACAATGAGATTCCATTGGAAAGTATTGCCGCAAGACCCAAAGGCCTGTTCTGTAACTATAGTTATAAAGATTCTGCATCAGGAGATGTACCTATGACAGTGATGTCCAAACTTTGATTCTCAAGCTGTTTTGGACTTCAATTCTCAGAAGCCCTAGGCAGCTTGGCCAACAGTCAAGAATTCTGGACTTGAAGTACTAGACAAAAGTTTGGGCACCACAATTGAAGGGAGATGTTGACAAGCTAGAATGTGTCCAGAGGAGGGCAACTTAAATGATCAAAGGTCTGGAGAACAAGCCCCATGAGGAGCGGCTTAAAGATCTGGGCATGTTTAGCCTGCAGAAGAGAAGGCTGAGAGGAGACATGATAGCCATGTATAAATATGTGAGGGAAAGTCATAGGGAGGAGGGATTAAGCTTGTTTTCTTCTGCCCTGGAGACTAGTACGCAGAACAATAGCTTCAAACTACAGGAAAGGAGATTCCACCTGAACATTAAGAAGAACTTCCTCACTGTGAGAGCTGTTCGGCAGTGGAACTCTCTGCCGCATAGTGTGGTGGAGGCTCCTTCTTTGAAGGCTTTTAAGCAGAGGCTGGATGGCCATCTGTTGGGGGTGCTTTGAATGTGATTTTCCTTCCTTTCGGCAGGGAGTTGGACTGGATGACCTATGAGGTCTCTTCCAACTCTATGATTCTATGATTCTATGTCCAGCCTCTGAAATATTAAATACTGAACAGGATACCAGACAAAATGTACAATGCTCTCTATGTGAAAGTGCCATTGAAAACTGCAGCTAGTGCATTTGGAAGACTATTCACTGGGATTCTATTCCAATACCATAGCACCAACATAACATCAGTTCTGAAGGAATTGTACTAGCTGCCAATACAATCTAAATTCAAGGTGCCCTAAACAGCTTGGGGCCTTGATACTATCACTGCCTACCTGTGTCCCACTAGTATATATTGGGATATCCCAGTGGTGGACTTCCCTTTCCTTGAAGGCCTGACTGGTACCGACATTGGCTTTATTTCAGCACCAAACTTTTAATTGAAGTCTTAAGTCAGTTTTAAATAATCTGGTTTAAGCTGGTAAACTATTTAATATATTTAATCTTTTAAAATGATTGTTCTTAATTATTGTTTTAAATTGATGCTAATGCCAGCTGCCTGAGATCACCTTGCAAATGCCTTTCATGCCTTACTTTGAGAAGTCCCCTTCTAACAAGGAGGGCAAGTCGGGAGCAGGCTCCGGCTGAGAGGAAGCTGGAGGGTTTAACTGCCTTCCTCTCTGAGGCCATTAGAAGCAGTCGCGGGGCCCTCCAACATGGATCTATCTTTCCTGCAGGGCAGGAGGCTGAGCCAATACACTCTGATGAAAGACACAAGCATGGGAAAGACACAAACTGCAAAGCACTCTAAGTAAGCACTGAAGAAAGCCTTACATGGAAGAAGCTACACTTCCCTAGATGGATGAGTATAAATTAATGAGGGTAGGGACATGGCTTTGGGGATTTTGAGAATCATTCTTCCTGTGCATGTTGCCTTGCTTCTGATTCATTAACCCCCTTGTTTTCTCTTTCCCAGGCTCCTTGATTCTTTTTCTGAATCTGATCAGAATGCTTTTTATGTTTGAACCCCAGGCAGCCTTTGGACCAAGTTCTCTGTCTTCTCCTTGAATTACAGATGGCTGGTGACTCCCTGTGCTCAATCACAGATACTGTAGCTTTGACTCATCCCCTGCCTGCTTCCTACATTGGGTTGGTTGAACTGGGCTGCTGAAAATGAAAGGGAAGTCAGATATAGTTGCAAAATTGTAACAGTTTGTAGGTAATTCATGCACCTTAGTTTATACTTCTGAAAGTGTGGTTTTCATTTTAGTTTAAACACTATGTGTTGCATAAATGGAATGTGTGCTAATTCTAAATAAGTCTAAATAATTTTAGACTTTTAAAAAATTAATAGCATTTTAAAAATACATATTTTAATTGAATTTTAACTATATTATCGAATTGGTTTTTTAAAGCATTTTTATCATCCATCTTGGGTCCAACACAGAATGATGTAATGCTGAATAAAGAAATGGATGCATTCACTGAGGGCTGCAAAACAGATACATGGTCCACAGCTCTGTGCTGCCTAACCCTGTCATAAGGCTGTGGTGCTTTAATTTGTCACCATGGCTCATGTCCATTGCTGTTTGTTGTTGTGAGCTTTGTCCTTTTTTGAGACAAGTCTAAGTCTCATTGCACACAAGCATTTATCCACTATAATCCACTTTAAATGATGTGACTGCTGCCTGCAGAATTCTGGGGTTTGTAGTTTAGAGAGGCCCAGGGCTTCTCTGGATGAGTGGTTTAAAGGCCCCTCCTTAATCAACAAACCCCAGAATTCTACAGTGACTGACTCCTGAAAGATTCTGGAGTTTGTAGTTTAGGGAAGGGCCTTTAAAATGGTCATCCAAAGAAGCCCTGGGCCTCTCTAAACTACAAACCCCAGAATTCTGCAGGAGGCATTTACAGTGGATTAAAGTCAATAAATGTGTTGTATTTTAACTATTTTGATCGGGCTTGTCACCATGTAAGCCACCCCAAGTCCCCTTGGGGAGATGGAGATGGAATACAAATTATTATTATTATTATTATTAAATTCTTGAGTGTGATGAGGCCCTTAAATTTACCCAGCTGGTCACCGGGCTTGAGCCAATGCTCAAATTACTTCACTAGACAATTCCCATTGCCATCTTAGCTAAGAGAGCATCTTCCAGTCACGGTTATTTCAAGGTTAACTTCATGGCTGACATCCTCTATCACATTCATTGAGTCTCTAAATATTGTCACATTGATCTGAAGCCCCATTCTATGGTTTTCTTGCATGTATATCAGATTGCATTAAAATATACTAATGATGTGAGAATGAAACAAGAAGTGCCCTGATAAGATATTAACTTACTTTCAGGTTGATACACAGTGACAGCAACAGTTGCAATCTGCGGTCTGGAGAGCGCAACTATGGCAGCTAAGCAAGTCACATTGACACTGGTCATTGGTGTCAGCCTTAGGGTGCTCTCTCCATTGTACAAGCCATTTGATCCTGGGCTCTGGCTGGTAATGTACTTTGAATTACTTAATGATATATCATTTTCCATCCAGAATATATGTGGGGCTGGAGCCCATCCAAGAGCTTCACAAACTATTTCAATTGTTTGGTTCTCTTTTACAGTGAAGTCGTTATCTTTGATACTCAGGGATCCATTAACTGTTCAGGGGGGAAAAGATGGTTTCTTTCCTTGAAAAAATGCTTTTCTTATTAAAAACAATTAACAGTTTCCTTATCATTTTTTAATTCTCAAAAGTTCTTTTTTTTACTTATTTAGTTTCATCATTATTAGTGTCAGATGATACTTATTGATATTGCGTTACCATGCTGATAATTTTTTTATTGGTTGGTTGATTGAATGATTGGCAACATTAACAATAATTTAGTATACAATCGAAGTTACAATTAAAATACAAGTAAAGAAACTAAAGAAAGGAAAGAGAAGGAAAAGGAGGGAGGGAAAAGGTATATAACTAAAACACTATAGGGCTTTCATTCTCCAGTATTGGCTATAATGAAAAGAAGAAGAAAAATATTCCAGTCAAATAATCCTAGTAAACATAACCATAAATTATTACATAGTTAGATTTCTTATTGCTCAAAAATTCAATAAAGAGTTTCCAGACTTTGAAAAAAAAATCTTCAATTGGCAAATCCTTCAAAACCCTTGTTAATTTGGCAATTAGGGCCAAGTCAGTGACTTTAGCAATCCATTCTTTCATTATCAGTGCTTCATTCAATTTTCAACTTCAGGCAAACAATATTCTTGCTGCTGTTGTATCAAAAAGTAGTTCATATTTATTATCTAGTTCTTTATCCATATTTTCCAACAAAAAACATTTTTCATAAAATTTACAAAATCTACATTTATTTTTATTAACCTTTTTACTGTGTTGTATTGTGCCTTGAAGCATTAGAAGAGGCAAGTAACAAATGAAATAATAATAAAAACATGCTGCATGGGGCTGCCCTGGCTTAACCTGAGTGTCATGACTGGGGACAGTTGTAACACAGGTGGCATGAGGCGGAGGGACAAGTCCACCACATACGATAAAAGAGGTCTCTTTATCTTGACATCCCCAACGTTGGTTTGAAACATTCTGGGACATTTTTGACAGCTGTGGTTAAATACTGTCTGTACACCAAAAATGCCACAGTTAGTAAATTTTATGTCTTTGGATTACATTTCCTCTCATATATCTATATGGATTATCATGTCCAAAATGTTGAGCCCACGCAGTTATGGACTCTTTTACAGATTCATTTTCTGTCACTAGTTTCAATGGTAATCACCTTTCACAACTCTATTTAACCTCTACAGCTACATTTATCTTCTCTTAATCAAAGAAGTTGTATATAAGCAAACCAATTAATGTATTTCCCTTCTTAATAAACATATGTTTGGTTTCAACTTCTAGGGGACTTATCCAAACTACAAAAGATCTCCATAAAACCACCAACCACAAAGGGCATCCTATGGGTGGTTGAAATGAGGATTTCAATTCATTGGATAAAAATGTTCTATTTTCTGGAAAAGAACCTGATTCTATGCCAGACTAGAACCAGAATAAGAAAGTTTCCATATTTTTATGGGAAGGAAATTTTCAAAGAAAAATCTGTTCCTCTGTTCCATCAATTTTCTGCCTTCGCTGAGTCAATAAAGGAGGAGATGATATTGTAGATCCACCTAGTTGCTTTCCTTTTCACTTCTCAGAAGGACAAGGGCAGTTGGCAGATCTTACTTCAGCTCCTTCCACAAGGACTTTGATATGTGTAGGTGCGCTCCTGGTGCCAAACTTTTTAGGGCGCTCCTATTCAATTTGGAGCACTTGCAGAAGAAGCCAGTCTACAGCAGATGACCCACTGGTTACCCTAAACCTGGATGGTACTAAAAACAAACTTATGGAATTAAAGTTACCAGGTCTTGAAAACACACAGTTTTTCTACAGGAGTGAAGCCCAGAGAGAAGAGAATAGGTTGAATTTTGGGGCTACAAAGGGGAGAGGGCAAAATACAAAATTTTGAGCAGGGCTGAAAACAGTGCTGTTCATAAAAGTACTTGCTCTTCCTATGTGGACATATTATACAATGTGTATTCAGTTAGTGCCAGCTACTTTTCCATGAAAAGTAATCTGGAGACACAATATTTCTGTGGATCATTAAGTGGTAAGGATTCTAATTGCTGATGGCAATTATCTGAATTAACATGAAATTAGTACTGGTAGCAGTGGGATTATATAGGGTGGTGAAAAGACCTGAATGTTTTGAGATGCAACCAAAAGCAGTAGCAATATGGCCATTTTCTTGAGGAGTAGCTATGTTAGTCTTTTGCAGCCAGACAATTAATCTTGAGACAGTTTAAAGATAGGCCTAAATCCAATTGTTAGATCCAGTTTACACCACTGAATAAATGAGAATTTGGTAAGTCTGCACTTATTTTATCTAGTTGTGCATAACAATTGTAGGCATCGAATTACTGCCGTTGTTGTAAGCTGCCCTGAGTCCCTTCTGGTGAGAAGGGCGGGATAGAAATGCTGGAAATAAATAAATAAATAAATAAATATCTTTGTTTATACTATTATACAAATCCAACTGAGAGTAAATCCCAATTCACTTGGTGCAGTTTACTTAGGAATGAGTTGTACAAAATACTTACATTGTGTCAGAAGATGTGTTACGAACTACAGCCTGCTTCATCAAATGCATTAAGTGTAAGATCTTCAGCTAGCATGCCGTGCTAAGTTTGAAGCATTGTAATCAAGTTATCGATTGTAGTTGATGTTTTGTGTGCTTTTGCTAGATTTAATTGTATTACTATTATGTTTTCTTTTAAAAAAAATATATTATATATTCATTGTACTTTACCTAGAGAATATATGTTCAGAGGTAATTGATGAAATTAAATGAGAGGTTTAACAAAAAATTAAGAAATATACTAACCATTGTTATTATTTATCTGAACATTAGCATAACATATTTATTAATGAGAAATAAAAAGAAATTCAATTATCTGTGTTCAGTTTGGTGGTAAGAAAAGCAGGGGAGATTGGTAGGGGGCTGTTTGGGATGAGAATCTAAGTGAACCATGAAAAGGCCTTGATTTTTCCCCCTGTTCTAACTTATCCAGACTGTAGAAGCAATGATAGATCATAGAATGTTAGGGAAGAAGAAAGAAGGTATGGTTGCTTACCTGTAACCGTGTTTCTTCCAGTGGTCATCTCTGGAATTCACACCTGTGGTATCTCCAGTATCCACGCAGCTGTTTCAGATGATCTCTTGAAAAGCTTTGCTCCATTGAGGACTCCAGCCCCGCCCTTCCCCATCAGCAATAAAGCCAGGCTGCAGGGCTTGAGGCCTTAGTTCCGTACCGCGAAAAGCAGTCGCACTAAGCATGACAAATGTGGGGAGGATGGGCGGGTTGTGTGAATTCCAGAGGTGACCACTGGAAGAAACACGGTTACAGGTAAGCAACCATACCTTCTTCTGCGTGGTCACTCTGGAATCCACACCTGTGGTAGACTAGCAAGCTTAGTGACAGATGGTGGGCGTCATGCTAGTGTGGAAAAAAGGATTGTCCTTCCAAAATGTGCATCCCTTTTGGCTGCCAGATCCAATTGGTAATGCATAATAAAAGTGTGCGGTGTCGACCCAATGGCCGCACGGCAAATGTCATCTAATGGCACTCCATGCAAAAATGCTATTGAGGCAGCCATTGCTCGGGTGGAATGTGCATGGATCTGAACAGGTAAGTCCAGTCCTGCCATCTCATAAGCTAATTGGATAGTTGAAACTATCCAAGCTGCCAATCTTTTAGTGGAAACTGGGAGGCCAATAGCGTCCTCATGGTACATGACAAACAATCTTGGTGATTTCTGCAATGGAGCTGTGCAATGTACATAAAAAGATAGAGCTTTACACACATCGAGGAGGTGCAATGATTGCTCAAGAGGTGTAGATGGATTTGGAAATAATGCAGGTAGAACAATGTCCTGAGACATGTGAAACTGAGATGCAGCCTTGAGCAAAAAAAATGTCTGTTTGAAGGACAACTTTGTCTTTATGAAACTTAAGGTAAGGATCATCAACCCTAAGGGCAGTAAGCTTGCTGGCACAACGAGCAGATGTAATTGCCACCATAAAGGCAGTTTTCCAGGAAAGGTAATGGATCTCTGCAGTGGCCATAGGTTTGAAGGGAGATTTTACTAGAGCTGAAAGGACAATTTCCCATTTCCAGGAAGGAGAGACAGGGCGAACTTGCGGCCAAAAGTTCCTGAAGCCCTGTAAGAACCTACTCACGAGCAGGTCAGAAAAGGGAGAAGGTAAATAATGTTTCTTCTTGAATGAGGCTATGGCAGCCAAATAAACTTTGAGTGATGATAAAAATAGTCCTGAATCAGATAGAGACATTAAAAACTTAAGAAGAACAGAAGTAGGTGCTAACAACGGTTGAACTTCCTGTTGTTCAGCAAAATTACAGAAACAACGTCACTTACAGATATAGTACTGGGTGATAGGCCAAAGAGCAAGATCCAAAATGTTTCTCAGTGGTTGAGGAAGAGATGGGGCTGAATCCTCCATGCCGTCAGTCGGAGACGTGTGATTTTGGAGTAAGGGACTGAAGTGGATCCTGAAGTCAGCAAGTCTGGTCTGAGTGGCAATCGAACATAATCGTTGCCTGCGAGTTGGAGGAGAGTGGCAAAGCACAGCTGACAGGCTACCATGGCGTTATCAGAATACAGTTGACCTGCTCTGCTTGCAGACGAGCCACTACTCTGGATAGCAGTGGAAGTGGTGGAAAGATATACAGGGGCGCCGATGTCCAGTCCAGGAGGAAAGCGTCCCCTAAACACCCCGGCTGTTGAAGATGAGGGAGTCGTGAGCCGTAAAACTGGCATTTTGTGTTGGAAGGGGAAGCAAAAAGGTCCACTAAAGGGGTGTGCCATGTACGGAAAAGTGGGCAGGATGAAGGGACCACTTGTGGTCTGCATAAGTTTTCCGACAGAGTGTCTGCTAGAGAATTCTCGTTGCCTGGGACATGGACAGCCATGGTGGTTACATTCCTGGCTATGCACCAATTCCAGATCCTGAGAGTAAGGATCACCAGAGCTCGAGATCATGTGCCTCTTGCTTGTTGACATAAAAGATGACAGTAGTGTTGTCGGTGGTGAGTTGCACAACGTGTCCTTCGATTAGATGACTGAAAGCGTGAAGTGCCCTTTCCATTGCTAGCAGCTCCAGATAGTTGATGTGCTTGTCTCCCTCTGCTATGGTCCAGGCACCATGATCTGTAAGGTTGCCTAGATGAGCTCCCCAACCTGTTAGTGAAGCATTGGTTGCCAGCAGCATCGAGGGCCTGGGGAGATGAAATGGAAGTCCAATGCACAGGTTGGATCGGTGAGTCCACCACTGTAGAGAATGGCGAATAGCTGCAGGGATTAGCAAATGACTGTTGGGGCTGTCGTGTAAAGGATAAAATGTTCTGATGAACCATATTTGAAGTGGTCAAAGATGAAGCCAAGCAAATGGAGTCACTCCCGTAGTGGAAGCCATTTGCCAAAGAAGGCACTGAATGTCCCTGGCCTGAACGGATGTCTTTGTTATTGCTCGAAGAGCCAGAGTACGAAGATTCCATAATCTGTCGTCTGGAAGGTACGCTCTCGCCTGAGTCCAAGACAGCCCCAATACATTGAGCAGTTTGGCAGGGTTGAAAATGAGACTTGTCCTTGTTGATAATAAGACCCAGTTTCTGTAATAACGACAAAGTAAACTGAATCTTGATTTGTAACTAGTTACATGTTTTAGCGACCAGTAACCAATCATCAATGTAGGGATAGAGCACTACACCACGCTCTCTAAGGTGAGCTGCCGCCACTTTAGTAAACACCCTGGGAGCTGTAGAGATGCCAAAGGGAAGAATGCAAAAACAAAAAGCTTGGCCATTCGTTATAAAGGACAAAAATCTATGGTCTTGGCGTCTAATTGCCACATGAAAACAAGCATCTTTAAGATCGATCCTTGCAAACCAAACATTGCTGGTCAAAAGGGGGGAGGATGGTTGATAGTCACCATCCAAAAACAATGATAAATAATATATGCATTTAGCCCTCTAAGATACAAAATAGGACGGAGACCTCCATCTTTTTTAGAAACATATATATATATATATATATATATATATATATATATAGAGAGAGAGAGAGAGAGAGAGAGAGAGAGAGAGAGAGAGGAAAAGGAAACATAGAGGGCGACAAGGGTTCTATAGCACCCTTCTCAAGTAAAGTAAGAACTTCCTGCCAAAGAGCAGAAGAGTGAGGGGTAACACGAACAGTTCCCACTGGGGGCTGTTCAAAAAATTCAATGGCATAGCCATGTTCCACAATTTCCAGCACTCAAGCGTCTGATGTAACAGAACACCAGGCCTCAAAAAATGGAGCTAACCTGTCTCCAAAAACAGGGGAGGAGGACTGAACAGAAGAAGTGCAAAACTCACCCAGTGAAGGAGGAAGATTCCCATCACCAACAGAAAAAGACATAGGGTTGTCAAAAACGACGCCGACCCTGGTCCTGTTGCTTCCCTTTAGTGGACTGACGTCCCCTGGTTGAAGAATTACGGGGACTGAAAATCTAGGATTCTGACCCTGAGAAGGCCTAAAGGGAGCAGGCCATAAAGGCTGGCGGTAAAGTGGTTAGGAAGTTGGCCACCAAAATCTAGGTTGATAGTTAGGCTGAGAGAAACCAAATTTCTGCACTGCTTCCTTAATCTTCTGTGTACTTTTGAACTCGGGATCTGTGTCAGGATGAAATAAGTTGTTTTCAGACATCGGCAGTTTTTCAGCCATAGCTCTTCCCTCTTCAGATGACGTAGAAGACCTTAGCCAGGCATGGCGGTAAATAGCTTTTGCAGCTGCAAACATCCTTCCAGCTGTGTCATCCCCATGTTTAGCCAAGTCCCTTTGATGAAGAGCTAAGGTGATCCCTTCTTAGTGAAGAGTCCTTGGCAACTGCTGATGCTCTAGTGGAATCATGTCTAGGTAAGGTGTTAACGTGTCCCACAAGTAAGACTACTAGGCCACCATATAGGCCTGTTAATGAGCCATACATGTTATTAAACTAGCAGCAGTGTGCATTTTTTTCCCACAACCATTCAACTTCTTGCCCTCTTTATCTGGTGGAGCAGATTGCAATTTCTTAGATATCTTTGGTTGCACTACTTTCATCACAACAGAATTTGGTTTCAGTCGACTACTGAGCTGAGGATATATATATGCAATAGAGAGTGTCAAACTTTTTTAGACACAGCAGGCACAGAAGATGGGGGACCAGATTGAGTCTTAGCTAAGTTCAACAGCAAATTAAGTGCAGGAAGCACCGTGCTAAGCACTGGGTCCTTTTGTTGGTCAGGAGAAAACAACAGGTCATCAACTGGGTCATCAGATAAAGACACAGCAGGCAATTGGAGAGAATAAACCAAATGCAAAATTAATGAAGAAAATGAGGAGTAATCCTTTGTCGTAGCAACTGAGGAAGTACAACACTGTGTTAAGTATCCTCATCAATAAAAGAATCAGAGTCTGAAACAAAATCATCATCCTGTGCCTGAGAAACTCAAGGAACAGAAAAATTAGTAAATTGGTTAGGCTGTGGAAAAGCAGTCCCAAAATTATAAGGATAAAAATTTGGTACTGGAGGATTGAGCAAGTAATACCAGCCCCCTTGCTGAGTGGCTGGCCATACAGTTTGGGAAGAGGGAAAAGGAAACATGCTTGCAGTTTGGAATGGAGCCGGCTGAGTGATGCCATGGGGAACCGCTCTAGGCGGGGGGCCATGAGAGGTACCCTCAAGGGGGTCATCCTCTAGGAGCTGAGCCCCAGTGCCCCGGCAAGCCATCGCTCGTGCGGGTGGCGTGGCTGCCAGAAGTTTGCTCTCCTTGGGAGGAGGCAGGAGCATGGCAGGGAGAGGCCCTCCCCCTGCCTGCTGAGGCAAATGCGGCGGCGAAAGGGTCAGGGGCTCTAAATGACGTGCCGCCACTGCCAAAGGAAGGAAGGCTTGCACAATAGATGTGCCAGAAGCCGGTTTGACTTCCGGCTGCACTTGGTTGGTGCTGGCTCCACCCCTTCCTGAGCCTTAGCTGGAGGGGCGGAAGATCTTTTTGCCGCCTTTTTCTCTCCTGCTGAAGTGGCAAGTGAGGAAGGAGAAGGTGAGTCTACAGCCCCAAGGGCTGTGCTTAAAGTAGCTTGCGTCTCTACAGACGCGGCGGCAGCGCGCGAGGGAGCCGGATGGTCGCCTCGGCGACACAAAACACAGAGGGGATGGGGGTCTCCCTTGGGCAGCTTCCCCCCAAACCCCATGCACTTAAGGTCTGCAGAAGCAGTCATACTGGCCTTAAGAGGAAGGAAAGTCCAAGTTTGCAAAGTCCAAAGGATAAAGAGGAGTCCTTAGCCAAGTCCAAAAATCCAAAGTCAAGAGGAGATATAATCCGATGTTGCTGCTTTCGCGGACAAAAGGAACTAAGGCCTCAAGCCTCGCAGCCTGGCTTTATTGCTGATGGGGAAGGGCGGGGCTGGAGTCCTCAATGGAGCAAAGCTTTTCAAGAGATCATCCGAAACAGCTGCGTTGATACTGGAGATACCACAGGTGTGGATTCCAGAGTGACCACGCAGAAGAAATTCTAGTTGCGAGTTTCACAACTAAAATAATGGACATGGCCATCTCAAGCAAGAACGGTTGAATAGACCATTAACTTTATAGCTATCTGTAAAATAAGGATGGTAACATTCTATACTCTTGAACAAATTAACATGTGTATACCTCTGTTGTAGAGGTCACAGATCTATTGCTTCCTCTTATTTCTTTTTTTCCCTGCAGTTTATATTTTCTCTATTTAATTCCCTAGATAGGTGTGCTAGATGTGCCAGCTGAAGATGACAATGTGTCTCCACCAAAGTAGTCCACAAAAACTTATAGCACAAGAAAAGAAAGTTGATTTTTGTAACTTCATAGAATTAATGCAAATTTTAAAGTAATCAACCATTGAATAATAAATAGTGAATATGAACTAATCTTGCAGTCAGCCCAAAGAATTAAAAGTACACACACAGAAGACTGACTGCTCATAAGAAGGTCTACACACCTTGTACAGAAAGATATGCATATTTATTGTCCTGGTCATTCTGGATGCTGCATTTTATTTGTCCAGAATCAGTTAGTTTGACATCAGCAATCGTTAACTCTGAGGTAAAGGTGGTACCACTTGTATGACCTTGCTGACTGAATCGTGGTGAATCAAAAGATGTTCCATTCCATATTAGAGTCAATTGAGGATTTCCATCAAAAAGCCATATCAAAACTTTCCATCTTTCTGACACAGTACAATTAAATCGGGCCTCTGAGCCAGCAAGAACTGTTTGGTTTTGGGGGCCTTCTATAATGGAGGCACCAAACCCTGGATCTGAAAAGCAAAACAAACAACAATTGAAACTGAACCAACACCAATGTCAATAAAGGCGTTAGATTTCCCTGCAGTACATTGTGATAGCAGTTGTAAACTCAGTGTTCATTGGTTTGAATCACCCTTCCACAAAGATATATCTGATACTAGAATTACCTTTACATTTTCTTGCCAAACAAAAATGACAGACTAACTCAATTTGATTAGCATGTTAGTTACCAAAAAAACAATTCCAGATTATATGAGGTCTAAACGTCTTTCTCTGTCAAACTTGATATTTTCTGCAGTTAGGGGCACAAGACCACAGTAAAAGTGAAAACATGAATTTAAAAAAGTTTTATTTTAATTGAAGGATAAATGGAAGTTGACCATAGTATTGTACTGCAGGACCTAGATATTTCTAAAAAGATGTTCTCTCTAGGAATCAATTAACCTTCAGCATAATTTCTATGGGTAACTTTCACTAGATGGCCTAGAACAGTGGTTCCCAACCTTTGGTCCTCCAAGGGTTTTGGACTTCATCTCTCACAATTCCTAATAGCTGGTAAGCTGGCTGGGATTTCTGGGAGTTAAAGTCCAAAACAACTGGAGGACCAAAGGTTGGGAATCACTGGCCTAGAGCAACATCTTGCAAACTATGTTCCGTAGAACCCTAGGGTTTCAAAAAAACATCATAGAGTTCTGTGGAAAAATCTTTATTTAAAACCTTTTTAATAGTCTGCGCCAGAATATGAAGATCTTATTGAAATTCAATGTACCTCTGCTTTAAAAATAAAATTTCAATCTCTTTATTTCCTAACCTGTATTATACAAAACAACCAGGTAATAAATAAATAAATAAATCAAAGAAGGAAGAACTTTGTGGGTTCACAGTGCTTAGGGACAGAGTTAGGGTTCTGCGTGAAAATTAGGGACAGGATTAGGGTTCGGGGGGGGGGGAAGCATCTTCTGAGGGATTCCATGACCAAAAAGGTTTTCGAATCAATGTCTAGAAACTCCAAGAGATAACATTTAAATCAAACGTGTGAATAATCAAATCTTCAAAAGTCAAACTGTTTAGGCTAAGTGCCCCAAAAATCTCTAGTATCACTTTTCCAATCAGGCACTAGAGATGAGGAGATTTAAAATGCAATAGTTTAATCTGCAGAATACACTACTGCAGTGGTTCTCAACCTGTGGGTCCCCAGATGTTTTAGCCTTCAACTTCCAAAAATCCTAACAGCTGGTAAACTGGATGGGATTTCTGGGAGTTGTAGGCCAAAATACCCATGGGTTTTATAGTTGACCAAAGTAAAGCAGAGTAAGCATGCACAAACACACAATCAAACTGCTCCCCTTTTCCTTCGCACTTCTTCTGGCTTCTGTCCTCCAGAGATTCTTGGTTCTCTCTGTTCCAAAATAATCTTGTTTTCCAAAGCAACTATCTTGCACACACCCCCTTCCTGAGCTTCCCCCTCCCATCTCTCTCCTCCATGTCATCATGATCTTCCTTTCACACACACCTTTTCCCACACTATCCACCTCACTCCTTTGCTCCCTCCTCCCTTTTTTCTTTAAATTTCTCAAAACTTCATTCTTCCTAAGATTTTATAAGTGTGAATCTTCAAAGCCTATTAATTGGAGGGGTGACTGTAGTCCTTTTTATTGTATATTTGCCCTGGACTTGAAAAACAGAAAGAGGCTGGGGATGGTATTATCTAATCTGGAGAATCTACTACCTATGATGTAACCTTTTAACATTTGGCTTTGAAACACTGTAAAAGAAAATTAATGCAATGGAAATTATTCAAAATGGGAGAACAACAGAGAATCCAATCATTAGCTCCAACTAAAGCAGACCCACAGAATTATTAGGAGCTTAGAAAGTCAACTGTTTTATACAATATATTAATGCAATGGGCCAGCTTGAATTGATGATCATAATAGGAATCAGGTCTAAATGTCATCCTCCCAAACCATCATTGCTCCTATTATTTTTATCATTATATGATTTAAATTGTGAAGCAGTGCTAATTTAAACCGTTGATTAAAAAAACTTTTCTTTGTCATTTATTTCTTAACTAAATGTAGAAAAATGTCCACTTAATCATGTTAATATACCCAGAAAAAGTGGGAGCTGCGGTGGTGCAATGGGTTAAATCCTTGTGCTGGCTGAACTGCTGACCGGAAGATCTAAAGGTCGGCGGTTCGAATCCGCAAGACGGGGTGAGTGACATTAGAGAAGCCTCCCACGTGTGTCCTCAGGCAACGTCTCTGTAGACGACCGATTCTCTCACACCAGAAGCAACTTGCAGTATATTCTCAATTTGCTTCTGGCACGATTAAAAAAAAACAGAAAAAGTTCCCTTACGTATAGGACATAATATTCCACATACTCTCAGTTTGTAAAATTATTTCAAAGTAGAAGGGGGGAGGGAAATATATTGGTTTGATGAAGGTGTTCTTTTTCTTTGTCCTACCCAAATCATCATACTCTCTATCTGTACAATCCTTTACTAGCCTGAGGAAAACTTTTCTATTTAGCAGGGTGTGAGTTATTCTTCCATTTCACTTTTATTTATATTTTATTTTTCCATAACATCTTATACCCTGGAAGCTTGTATATACAGATTTAGTATTCTTATCTGAAATGCTTGGCACCAGAAGTGTGTTTGCATATACATAAAGAGATATTTTTAGAGGCCGGACCCAGGTTTACACACAAAGTTCTTTTATGGTTCCTATACATCCAACATACCTAGCCTGAATGTAATTTTATACACTTTATTTGTATACACTGAACCATCAGAAAGTAATCCCTATCTCAGCCACGCTTGTGGACAATTTTGGATTTTGGAATTCCAGATAAGGATGCTCAACTTGTAATACTATGGGATTCAGATCTGCTCAGAAGTAAGCCCCACTAACTGCCGTAGGGTTAAATCTAATAAAATTAATATAGAATTACAATTTCAGTCTTTCTTTTGGTGGAAGTGTTTATGCAAAGGTCAGTCCCACTGAGATCTTGCTCATATCAAATAAGGAAGTTAAGCTTTTAAAATAGAAAAGCCAGGCAATCTCAAGTAATTGTACCTGGTGATATAAATACTTGAGTCACTTTAGAGGCTAACCTAGCACTAAGAAGTCATATCTAAATTCTTAAGCAGTTATTATTTGACAGTGTTTTTCATTTCCTCCTCATAGACACATAACAGAGAAGAAAAGTTAAGGGAGGAGCATGCAAAGCCAGGGTTGCTACTGCTTGTGTACCTAACACTTAAGAGTTGCTTAGCATTGCATTCAAATTTAACTGTTTGATACGACAAATATTACTTAATGATGTATTAGAACAAGGTGGATCAGGACCCATTGACAAATTTCCGAGTGATTTGCAATAGATCAGCAAATGTTGCCATTTCCAATGGCATAACAATAATGACAAAAGAGATTTTTCCTTATTCAGCTATACTGCTGAAATCAAATAAGTTTGAGAGCAAAGTGTGCTGTTATATATGAAAGGATTTGTGTGCCGGATCCATAGTGAGGCTGACAACAAATTCCTGTCCTGAACTTGTGCTCAGAGGGATGCTTTAATCATCTGCTTTCTTGGGCCCCGTTTTAATGGCTCTGGTTCATGGGTTTGGGGCTTTTAATGGGAGGCCAGGGAGAAGTTCCCATCAATTGATTTTTTGCCAGTCTGTTGCTTGATGAATCTTATGATTCTGGAATGAGACTGAATAACCATCAACTCAGACATATTTTAAACACTAAACATCCTTTGGAAAGCAGAGTTGGAGCCATTCTTAGACTCAGCTGTGACTGACCAGGAAAGGATGCCTGTGACAAACAGTTTGGAGCAATTTTGGGGTAGCTTTTGTTTTGATTATAATTGCCAAGATCCCCATGGGATGCCAAAGGCTGAAGCTATAAGGCTTTCACAGCCTCCTTTATACCTGTTGAAAACTTTGGAAAGCCATATGTTTCATCATATGCATGCATGCACAATTTCCAAATCTATTCTGTACTATTTTGATATGCGGATCTTCAAGAGTTAACTTGAAGTTTGGGAGCCAGTGAAGCTGAATAACTGGCAGTGACACTAATTGTAATTTCTCAAGCTAGCAAAATTGGGCTTAAAAAGAAAATATATAATCATCAGAAATATGTGTGTGATTTTTCTGGAACCAGGGATTGCATAATAGCTTGAATAATACTGGTATATTCACAACTTACTTGAAAAAAATTTATCAAACTTATTCCAGAAAACTAAATACTTTGTTGTCTTTTGCTAATGATAATAGCTTCAACTTAGGACAATATTCTAAGTCAAGGTCATTAATTTTTATTACTTACTATTTATATTTTCCAAGAATATTAAAGAGATCACTTCTTTATTCTAAATACAAAATTAAGGTCTATACAATCAAATGATTTTTTTAACATTCAGGGACTTTGAAAAATCTCCACATATAGATCTAACATGTGTTTATTAAATAAGTTGAGTAGCTTCTCATAGTGGCTTAGACAACAAAGCTGTCAACATCTTCTTTGGGATCAGAGGACTGTTACACCCATCTAAAAATTGTGGAAGCTATCAGCTCTCACATGTACTTTCTAATCTGTTAAAAGGAATATGTATTTGCATTGATGAAGAAACTGCTTTATTCGTGATGAAATATCTGTAGGAGGGAATATATATGTCACTATACACGTGGAGCAAATGCACACACAATTCCTGTTTGGAAAGCATTGACATGATGGCTTACAAGTGAATTTGTTACTAATGCCTACACAGAGTGCTTAACAACATAAAACATTGCAATGTGCAAAGTTGCTTCTAAACATTTGTGCCTGACAATGAACCAGTAAGTTAGATTTCAATTATAAATGCAATCCGCCCCCCATACACACACACACACACAGTTAAAACAATTTCACTTACACAATCGGTTTAGCTGTGTTCACCTTCCAGTGGCCAATCACAGAGCAAAGCATACACAATGAGAGATACACAGTTAAGAACATCATTTGCTACAATAATCATGTTTTTCATCACTTTAAAGAGCATTTTCCATCCATGTAAAAATTATCATCTACTTTGATCCTGAGAGATGAGTCTCTTTCGATTCCAAATTCATTATGGCGTTTGACACACAGTTCACTCTGTGTAATCAAAAAAAGTAAAAACATATGATAGAGGAGTCTTAATTTCTTTGCCCTGGCACCAATCCTAAGCCTAACTTCCCAGCACAAGTGCTATGGGGTTAAAGTTCCTGTTGCTGTTATAGTTCCCCATGCTCACATTCTTTTTACAAAAAACGGGTATGCAGAGATGAACTACATGATAAATGTCACTTGTACTTTGGCTTTCACTCGCTTGGGTTGGTTTACTATCTCTGCAATAAAACACATCATCTATAGTTATGACTGCCCTTAAAACTCCATGTGCAATCATTTACCACTTTTTCCTCCTAAAAAAGAAGTAGAACTATGTAATAGTTTCATCATCTGAAAATAAAGAATTAGAAATGGAAGAATCCCAATAACTTGCCAACTGCCCAGATAAACAGTTGTTGTGTATCTTAGGAGTGGACTCCTATACTTTAATGGTTGTGTACAAGAGGGGGTTTCATCAGCTATTACTTGTCATACAACCAGATGACAAGCAACATCTGATGATATACCTTTTTTGTTGATGTGTGCCCTTAGGTCTTTTCCAAGTTATGACAACCCTACAAACCCACTAAAGATGTAGGAGCATTTTCCAATTTGCATGTTAGAAATCTTGGTTGAGATATATTTTGGCAAGAGAGATACAGTGCTGCTTTACATTTTATGTTAGATCTTTTCTGGATCTATTATAAGTATCTAGGGTTTGAGCTGACAGATTTAAAATAGTGTTTTGAAGGTGCACTACATTTTCAGGGAATGCACTGTTTTTCTTTGCATTTCACATCTGCCCTGGAATATGGATAGAGCTGTGTCCTGCTAAACCCTGATCTCAATTGCCCAACTTACCTTTATTACATTGTGTCCAAAAGGAGATACCGTATTTGGTTTTATATTATAAATGCTCAATACTGTCCTTGAACATGGACACAAACATCACCTGATGCCGGCATGGTCAGCAATACATTTTTCCCTGGGGGACCTTGAAGTACAACGCTCTAAGAAAAACAATCAATTTTTTGTCTCCAAATGCTGCCACACTGCTTCTAGAAGAATCTTGACATTCCCAATAGGCTCAGACAAAAGCAAGCCACTGAGGCCTTCCATAGCTTATCTGTTCTTTTTTTTATAAATAACTTTATAATCATCTTGACTACAATCTGATCTTTTGCCACATTTGCCTTGGTTTCAATCTGTAAAATGTTGGTGGTTATGCCATGCAAGATACACATTAGCTTTGCAGGTTGGACCTGAGTTTCCACTTTGTTGGATTTGGAATGGAGACAGAATAATTTGTGACAATCCTGTGATGTAGCCCACTCCTGCTATCTACTCTTCTGATGGAAGGGGGGCTCTGAGATTGTTTATAGCAGCAAACGTAAAAGCTGGGGCAGTTTGCCAGGACTGTGTCAGTGGTTGGTGTTCTCTTTTCCAAGACTGTAGTAATAAAGAACCCATGATGGTGTTTAAGTCTTTAATGCTATATTGTATGTTGCCCCTGCCAAACAAGATAGGCCAACTATGATTATTGTACATACTCGAGTACAAGACGAGTTTTTTGGCCCTTTTTAGGGCCTCTTTTAGGGCTGAAAAAGCCCCCCTCGGCTTATACTTGAGAGACGGTCCTGGCCGGCTTATATTTGGGTCAGCTTATACTCAAGTATATAGGTAATCAGAATTGGACAGTCTTATCTTAAATTACAGTTTTATGTAAATATTCAAAAATATACTGATACCCCCAATTAATGTGATTTTATTGGTATCTATTTTAATTTTTAATTTTTAAATTTACCAGTAGCTGCTGCATTTCCCGCCCTGATCTTATACTCGAGCGAATAAGTTTTCCCAGTTTTTGTGGTAAAATTAGGTGCCTCAGCTTATATTTGGGCCAACTTATATTTGAGTATATACGGTATATTTTGCTATATTTTACATTAGTTCCTTTGACCATTAATTATCAAATTTCACTCTGTTCTTTCAAACTCATCCACTCTCTGATCTTGAAACATAAGCAGGGCAGCCCAGGTTCATGGGATCACCATAGGATGACAGGTAACATGAAGCTGTGCTTGTGTGTACTTGTGTGTGTGTGTGCGCTCTCTCTCTCTCTCTCTCTCACTCTCTCTCTCTCTCTCTCTCTCTCTCTCTCACACACACACACACACACAAACACATTATTTCATTGCAAATGACCTGACAGATACCAAACTGATGAGTTATACAAAAGCCCTCACACTACTCATCCAAACAGAAATCAGTCCTACCTGACAAAATGGTTAAAAGACTCAAGATCAATCCAGTCCATTGGTAGTATCTATCCATTTGGCAAGCTCTTTCTTTGAATCTGGAAAAAAAGATGCATAGACATTACCATAAAAGATATATTGTATGCTGTACTTTTAATCAACATTTCCAAGTTATGGATTCAAAGAAAGAAAGAAAATGCTCAAGGATACTGAAAAACAATACAAAACGTTACTCTTCATTGGAAATAAATATCAGAAGCAGCATACATACCAGTATATTATAGGCATTTGATGATAGATGTTCTTGAATATTATGCAGAGATCGCAGGATTCAAGACTATGGTGAGAGAATGAGTAAAAAGGAACATGGCTTTGCTAAATTAAGAGATGAAGAGGAACTGCCCTAAAAAATATTGTTCAGTGTTATGCCATAAAATATACAAAATTCATATGCACATCTCATACAACTGAGAAATAGATTACAATTGTGTACATTTCCAGTACCTGGAACTCTCCAGCAACCCTAAGAAACAGTATTTAATGGAAGCATTTCTAACAATCATCTTCACATAAGGAATTCTTGGAAGTGTTCAGGATGAGACAGATCTCAGTCTATAGCCAACTGCCTTAAAAATTATTGTCCTAAAAAACTGTGGAGAACTGTAAGACCCTCCAGATCTTATTACAATGCAAATCCTAGATCTTATTACACTGCAAATCCTAGCAAATCCTATCGGCCCCAACAATGAGGGCCAATATTGAGAAATGCTATCAGCCAGTAACACAGGGATGACTGTGACTCCCACCTATCTGATAAAATACAGGAAAAAGATAGCCATATCATCAGTACTAGTACAGTTGTCACTCTATATCCATGTGTTCTGTATCCATGGATTCAACCAACCACAGCTCAAAAATATTCTGGAAAAAAATCTAAAAAGCAAGCCTTTTTGCTGTGCCAAACACTACGCTGGTGTGCATCCTCCTGCCATTTCACAGACCCACAGGTTTCTCTAGGACACATTTGAGTTGTTCCCAATTTATATATGCCATTTTATATAATGAGATTTGGGCATCCATGGTTTTTGGTATCCACAGAGATATCTAAGAATTAAACACCAGTGGATACCAAGGGTGTAATGTATAATCTTATGTATCAAATCAAGTCCCACCAGCAATTTGTTTAGAGAAAAAAATTGCTGTTGTTACTGTTGTTGCTGTGTGTCTTCAAGTCATTTCCAACTTATGGTGATCCTAAGGCAGACCTCTCACAGGGTTTGTGGGACTGACAGCATGTGGCTTTCTGAGGGTCACCCAGTATGTTTCCATGGCTAAGCATGGATTCAAAATCTGGTTTCCAGAGTCATAGTCCAACACTATAAACTATGACTCCACACTGGCTCCTGGAGAAAGATTATTCCCAAAAAATATGTTTTAACTTCCCTGGGTGACAAGCTGTTCATTTGTGAAAAGTAAAGCAAACATCTTAAGGTTGTTTTGCATTTAATCATAAGCCTGATAGCCACAAACAAGGAACTGCATATAACAGAGTGGTACAGCCGAGGAAAGATAGATCTTCCTGTTCCATTGCATTTGTGCCAGTAAAAGAAACAAGTGGGCTGATAAAGGAAGTCCTGACTTTTTGCCCCAAGCATTGAAATGCTGTGTGTCCCTAATAAGTTAGAAAAATACTTTGCAGGAATTCACAGGAAAGCCTCCCTTATTATTTATTTATTTATTTATTTATTTATTTATTTACAGCATTTATATTCCGCCCTTCTCACCCCGAAGGGGACTCAGGGCGGATCACATTGCACACATAAAGGCAAACATTAAATGCCATGACATAGAACAGAGATAGAGACAAGACGCAGGCACCGGGCTGGCCTCGAACTCATGACCTCTTGGTCAGAGTGATTTGTTGATTTGTTGCAGCTGGCTTGCTTTCCAGCTTGCGCCACAGCCCGGTCCCTTATTGACCTCTGCTCTTTAAAATGTTTCTCACAAAAAGACACTCCAGTTATTTCTTGTGGGAGAAGGCAGGATTATTTGCACACAGTTTTAGTTTTAGCACAAAAACCTATTTCTACATAATTGTTGCTATGTGCCTGCCCACCTATATACCTTAAATGTAGCAGATCTTATGTGACCTTGGAAGCTAAGCAGGGTCAGCTCTGGTTAGTACTTGGGTGGCAGATGACCAACAAATACCAGATGCTGTAAGTTATATTTCAAGAGAAGGAATGAGCAAAAACATCGGTAAAAGGAAAACCTTTCATAAATTACCATAAATCAAAAGGTGATTTGAAGGTGCATACACCCACCCACACAAACACACAATTAAATTCAGTTTGAAATGCTAAACATTTACTAGTGAGAAAAAAACATTCTACACAGAGAGACTTACTTCTGGGTAAATATGCATATACTTGTGCTGTAAAAGACTGCATACAAAATAAGAGATTTCCCTCCTACTTCCTTCTTTCTGTTTATTATACGTACTTCCCACTACATACTTCAAATTCCTTATTTGTTAATCTGTAATGTTTTAATTGCAGCATTGTAATATCTTTTCCCTAATGTTATTCCTGATCCTGGACTCCCCTTGCTTAGAACACCTCATTGTCATTCCATACAAAATACAGTAATTCAGTGGGAATTATCTTACCTTTTTTATTGAAGAACATTGTTTAAAAACCTTGAGAAAATTCCTGGTGGAGACTCTTGTTTTTTCCATGCAAATAACTCCTCGTGTTGGCATATAACCACATACTTTGAATAACTCTCCATGGCTTCACCTTTATAATTCACCAGAAATGTCCAAAAACATTTTGTGCAGTTTTGGATTTCCAACTGAGCACCTTGTCTATTTCCTATAATATTTTATCTTGTACTAAGATAAGCCTTGTGTTTCGAACTAATGTGCACTCTCTCGGTTTGTAATAATTAACAAATGCTGTTCAAGCAGGAAGTAAAAAGCAGGTACAAAGTTAACTTCAAGCCAACACCCAGATGAATTAAAGAAACAATAATACTTTGTTTCATAACAAGGCAATGGTCAACATCATTTACATAAAGAATAAACTTGAAAATAAAATGAACTTCTCAATAATGTTTTCCCAACTGCCACAACATGAAGACATTAAATGGAGGCAGTTTTTCATTTTATTGCATCTCTGTATGGAAAGAGTGATTCATTTAAGAAATTCTACATTATAGGTTTAATGTTTTTATATTCCCATTAGAAGAAGGAAGCATTCTCGAAGGACCTCTTCACATGGCCGTTTCGAGCTGTGCCATTGTGCTGGCAATCGCCGGTGAAAGGGAGGGCATGTGGGATGGCTCGTGGCACCCCACACACCATTCCTCCTTAACCCATCACATGATGAGGATGAGACAGGGTGCATTGTCTCCCTATCCCCATCAGACGGGAGAAAGGGTGTCAGTGTGCGGCAACACGCATTGCCCCCACCACCCTTTCCCCCATCATACAGGGAAAAAGGAGGGAAAGTACGGGTAGCTCCATCGGAGCTACCCAGAATACACTTTCCTCCCCGTAGTGGTGGAGGAAGTGACTTTCAGTGCTTCTACTCCACTTTTGGAGGAATGTGGCCGCGACCTGCCACGTGTTATGTGATGGCGCAGAGCAGGCCCTGTCCTTGCTGCAAAACAAAGTGGCAAAATGGGCAAAGATGCCCCATGTGAAGAGGTGGTAACACTCACTTTAGAGTAGGGGAGCAATGTATGCAGTTCACCAGGCATTTGTTGAATCACAGCTCCCAGCCATTGTAGTCAGTACAGGCAGTGACGAGGAAAGCTGGACACTGCCGTTGAAAAATATCTGTAAGATTGCACAATTCTCACTTTTAAATAGTCAGTTCTAATACTTCAGTCATGCAGCAGATGAGTAAAACTTCATTCTCCCCACCCTGGCACGTCATTCTATGTTTTATAACAGCTACCACATTCCTTATACATTAGAGCAAACAAATGAAGCAAAAGCGCAATTTGTTTGCTACACCTGATTTTTTGAAAAAGAAAAACTCTGAGTACAGTTAGATCTTGTTATCCATAGGCTCTTCATCCATAGATTCAACCAACCATACCTGCGATCACAGGGGTAAATCTACACAGCAATCCCAGTTCTTTGGGCTCCTGGAGTCACCAGTCATCACTAAAACTCTGCCTTATTGGGCAGTAGTTACTGCAAGATCTGACCTTTTATCAATTGCGACACAACAGATTGATCTTTCCATGAAGCCCCTATCAGCAATCACCAGTGTGAGAAATGGTGCCAGAGACCCTGTTTCTGATGGTCACACTGTAGATCTCTGGGACTGATTGACATTCCAAAGGAGGTCTGGTATAACACAGACTTTGGGTGTCACATTGCAGCAGTTTCTCTATAAAATAATGCAATAAAACTGAATCTGGGAAAGAATGTGGTGCAGGCTGGTTAGCAGCCAGCTGCAATAAATGACCAAGAGTTCATGAGTTTGAGGCCAGCCCGTGTCGGGGTGAGCACCCGACAATTAAAAATAAAATATAGCCCCTGCTTGTTGCTGACCTAAGCAACCCAAAAGATAGTTGTATCTATCAAGTAGGAAATTTAGGTACCACTTATATGTGGGGAGGCTAATTTACGACACCATAAAAATCATCCAGCTGCTGTTGGAATGAGGAAGTGCCGCCGCAGTGGATGATGAAGCAGCTGCTCCCCCTGTGGCCGGAATCAAACGTACCCTCAGGAAGCTGGAAGCTGGAAGCTGGAGAAGGTTTAAATTACCTCTGCATCTGTCTCTGTCTCTGTTCTATGTTATATGGCATTGAATGTTTGCCTTATATGTTTGCCTTCGGCGTGAGAAGGGCAGAATATAAATACTGTTAATAAATAAATAAATAAATAGGCATAGTTACTGAGACCCCTTCTACACTGCCATATAAAATCCAGATTATCTGCTTTGAACTGGATTATATGGCAGTGTAGGCCAGTCATGGGCAAACTTTTTTTGCTTTGGGGCTGCACTGTGGGCTCGGTCAGGAGGGCTGGGCCAGGAGGGAGGGGGGCCGGGCACACACTGGATGGGGAGGGTCTGGGAAAGAATGGGGCCAGGATAGGGCAGGGCAAGGTCTGGGTCATCCTCAGATTGTCCCCCCAGCATAAGGAGGGGGCTGGCCATCCCATCCTTATGCTGGGAGGAAGGTGAGACACACAGCAACTGTCCTGATCCTCCCTCTCATCCTCCCCCGGATCCCCGGGCTGTCCTCTTGGCATAATACCAGAAGGAGGGCAAGACAAGTGCTAGCTGAGTGTTTTCTGGAGGGCTCTAAGACACCACGTGCCTTCTTCAAACCGTCCTCCCACCATAAGGATGTGGTTGCTTGCATCGTTCCTATGCCAGGAGGAGGGTGAGACACACGGTGGCTGAGAGTGCTCCAGAGGGCTCTCAGATGCTATGTGCCTTCCCCCCTCATCTTGTTGGCATAAGGATGCAGCAGGCCACCATGTCCTTATGCCAAGAGGATAGGGAAAATGAGTAGGGCCTGAGGTAAGCACCCTTGGGTTTGCCCATGCCTAGTGTAGACTCATGTAATCCAGTTCAAAGCAGAAAATGTGGATTATCTATTTTGATCATCTGGATTATATGGCAGTGTAGAAGGGCCTCTGCCTACATGAACAGCAGTGCTGGTTATGACCTTTAAAGTCCTAGACAGTTCAGGTTGAGGCTATTTGGCTGACCGCATCCCCTTGTATGAACCTGCCTGAACCCTGAGATCTTCAGGAGAGGCCCTTCTCTCAGTCCCACCTCCATCTCAAGCTCAGTTGGTGGGAACGAGAGAGCAGGCCTTCCTTCTCAGTCTGCCTCTCTAGCTTCCCCTTCCAATTAAAAAAAACCATAGGCAACATGGAAAGAAAATCATGAAATAAAAAGTCATCTGTTAATGTGTTTTAGAAAGAAACTTCATGAAGTCTCTATAAGATACAAAATATTCTTGTTTATTTATGACCTGCTTGTTTGATTTCACATATCCAAATTATTTGTTTTGAACTCTTTTTCATCTGTTGTAAGAAACTATCCATATTCTACTTCATTAACTGAGTTGCATTTGTACATGATCAATCAATTTGTCCCAAATCTGAGAGTCCTTTTCAGTCCAACATAAAAACACATAGCAGAGAAAGAATTGCAGTAAACCAAGGTAACTTTTCTATAGAGTGTATAAAAGTTAAAATAACACCTTTCCCCATGTGAACTTCTAACCTTTAGGTTAGACCTTTATATGGCTTCCATCCTTTTGAAAGCTGTGTCATTATTAGCAATCTCGGAAACTAAGGCTTTCTTTACCTTGGATCTTTCATGTTTTCTATTTTAATTATATTTTTGTCATGCAAGTGAGATGCAAAGTAATTCCCAATAAGATGTATTTGCATATATAAAGCATGTATATCTCAGTAACTCATTTTTATCCCAGGCCGCAGCGGTACAATGGATTAAACCCTTGTGCTGGCTAAACTGCTGACCTTAAAGTTGGCAGTTCAAATCTCCAGGACAGGATGAGCGCTGTCATCTATCAGCCCTAGTTTATGGGAGCTTGAGAAAGCCTCTCAGGGTGTCCCCAGGGCAATGTCTTTGTAGATGGCTGATTCTCTCACACCAAAAGCGTCTTGCAGTATGTTCACTTCTGACACAATTTTTTAAAAATTCCAGGCCAATTCTCATCTTGTTTCCAATTTCCTGAATTGCTAGATTGCATGTCACAGCAGCAAGAAGTGTGTTGCCATAATTATATAGACACACTGATATGTACACAAGAAACTAACATTGCTTTTACTATATTTGGAACTGATTGGCTATCAGTGTGTAACTGCAAGAGAAGGGTGTTGCTTCCTGGATTGTAACTGATGTAACAACCAGAGCCGGCCCTAGGTATTTTTCAAGTGTAGGTGAACAGAATTTTGGCGCCCCCCCCCAAACCAATCACTGAAAAATAAAAGCATTGGATAAGCGAAAATGTTGGATAATAAGGAAGGATTAAGGAAAAGCCTATTAAACATCAAATTACATTATGATTTTACAAATTAAGCACCAAAACATCATGTTTTAAAACAAATCAATAGAAAACCCAGTTCAATACATGGAAATGTTATGTAGGAATTACTATATTCGCGAATTTAGCACTAAACATTGAACAGGGATATAGGGCAGTGTGGACTTAGATAACCCAGATAGCTCTCAGTATTAAAAAAAAACTCTAAAATCAGGACAATAAATAAAGAAGAACACTCTGAAAACAGAATAAATCTAGACAGTAAACAATTAGGGACAGCTAACACCTCCCAAAAAAAGATTCTCCCAGGCAAGAAGAAGCCAGGCCTTGAAGCCACAGGGCCATTAAATGCTAATCAAGGTGATTAATTACAACATTCATACCTGCTTCAAAGAAGAGTTCTTTCTCCCACCCTGGACCTTCTACAGATATATTAACCCCACATACCTAGCTTCCAAGTTCCCACAGATCTCACAATCTCTGAAGGTCCCAAAGGTGGGCTTGCGTGGTGCGAAGGTTGGCCCGCGCCGGCCGGAAGGCCCAGCGTGGGCACCGGGAGGCCCGAAGGAGAAGGAAGCAGAGAGTGGCGCCCTCCTCCCAGAATGATGGCGCCCCCGGGACTATGGCGCCACAGGCATGTGCCTAGTTCGCCTTATGGTTGGACCGCCTCTGGTAACAACATACTAATGTAAAGGGGGGACAAATCTTTGGGGGGGGGGGTAAGAGAGAATCCAATTCATCATATAGTAAGAAGAAGGTTAAAATGATAGTTTAAAAAGTCAGCAGCTAAAAACAGCTAGGTATTTATATTACTTGATATGTTCTCTGAAATGAACAGTATGATGGATTTCCATCCCAGAGCCCCCTTCTACACTAACACTATAATCCAACTTGGATCTGGTTTGAGAGTAACCAGTTCGCTGTGCTTGTGTTCAGATTGCCATGCCTGGAACCAATTTGCAGTTAGGAAGGTGATTACATCACATTTACCACAGAACATGACTCCACACTGCTTTGCAGGGTTTTATCATTTCCCAGAGAGATATGCATCAGTGAACTGGGTGCATTTGGGATACAAAAGCAGAGATGGGGCTGACAGGGAGGAGCAGAGATAACCAATCTCTTCTCCTGAGGCAGTGCTGCCAAACCGATGGCAAGTGTGCAGTGCTCTCTCCTGGAATGCGCACCTGCCCCCCTTACTCACCTGCATTTTGGCAGCCTCCGTTCTGGAACCTTTGCTGCACTTCATAAGGGAAACACTCCACATTTTGTGGAACCGATTTCGCCCTGGGTCAGGGATATACTGGGACAAGCTGTAACACATTATATGGCTTACATTGGACTTCCTTGTTACTTTCTATGTGCTGCTTTCTGTTTAATCAGCACTGCACATGTATCAACAGTGTGCGTTTTGTGTCCACCATGACCTCGAATCAACTTGGAGCTGCATGGTCAGTGATGGACCCAGAAATTTGACTCTCAACCTTCCCTCTCTGTATCAATATTAGCAACTGGAGCTACTATGCAAGTAGTAATACTCCTTAACTATGAACTGTTTTCAAAGGAGGAATTAATGAAGTAATGTTACAACCAGTGGTGTAGTGGAACCAGGGCTCTCTGGATCAAACCCATAGGACTTTTTGATTAGCAGAAACTATGGCATCATCTCGCACCATCCTAGGTCTCTCTCTAAGTTTAGGAACTAGAGGGCAAGTAGATTTTTTCAGTGAAGCAATGATTAATTTTTATGAGATATCACTGTTGTAATCCAAAGCCTTTGAGAGTGCTGTTGTGCAAGGCCCAATCCTGGTAGAAACAAAAATTGGTAGAAATTGCTTTAGATCATCACAGTCACTTGCTCCGTTGGACATCCTATTGGGCTGTTGCTATCAAAATCGTCCTGAGGCAATACAGAGTAGCAATATTTCAGACAGGCCTCAGTGAGAACTAGACTGCCTATCTCTATCTTGCAGTAGTGGTGGGGTGCAATCCAGATTGTCCAGTGAGGCCAAAACTGGTTTCACCCCACCGGATGCTCACCTGGCCTTGACTGGCCCCATCACTGCTGCCAGAAGGTCATGGAGCTTTGGGAGAGCTCCTAGTTATCACCAGGTGCCTTTGCGGATATCATCAAAGGTGCCCTTGCACCCAGTGAGAAGAAACAGGTGGCATGTCCCCTCTTGACTCTGCTGTTGAGTTTAAAGGTCAAATTTGAACAGGACCATCTGATCACACTTATGGGAGCTCTAGAGTTTTTGTCAACTTTGCATAATACATGGAAAATTCAAATTAACCTGGTTTAGCCTGTGTTATAGATCAGAAATCCCTGGATGTCGTTTAGACATCCAGAATCAGCTTCTGATCCAAGTTAGGGTTTTGGGCCAGTGTAGAAAATGCCCTGGTGTCAGAGCACTAAAAAGCTTCTGCTTCGGAATTTACCACTGCACCACTGGCCACAAGAGGGTGTGGTGTCCTTGAAATTGCACCATCATGTCAACTGTAGGATTTATAAATTAGATGAATACTATTAAAAGTAGAAGTGTGGTTCTGTAGTACTATCTAAAGGGGGTAGACCAATAAGGGTTAAAAATCAACAGACAACGAGTGTGCATTTTGTAGAATAGTTCCTGTATTTATGCATATGTAGTTAATGTTGTTATGTATTTGGTGAATATGTTGTAGTAGCTAGTTAGATAACTGCTTAGTTTTAGTGATATATTATAAAAATTGCTATTTTGTATTATTTTTGCTTTTTATTGTTTTCTTCATTTCTGAATAAAAATTAGTTTTAAAAAAGCAAGAAAAGAAATTTCATCATTAATTTCCTCATGCTGTTCACTTGTTCCACTGATACATGCCCCTGTATAGGCATTTATAAGAGTGAAATGGAGGAATAGGCTCTGCATTCAGCATCTCAGAATATACCAGCCCTGCCTGCCTCTCTCTACTCTCTTTGCATGATAAGAGTATGATATATTCACCTGAATATAAAAATACCTCCCAGCACATTTGAGCACCTTGATGAAGAAGGATATCCAATTACAGAGAGCTCTTCTTTTTAAGGGAATGTGCATAGCTATACTAGCATAATGGAATATTCTAAATCATTTCCTGTAGGCCCTTGGCATCTGCTGGGGTTTGCTTGTAGCCTCCCCACCACGACTACCACTGTGTATATCAAACTCCATGGGTACCCAAGTCGCATTATATGTAGTGACATTTTAAAATGATGTCTCTTATATAAAGTGGCAAAAATCAAGGTTTGCTTTCTAGAATAACTGGATAGATCGATGGCAATTCATTTCACAACAGAACATGAATTACACAACCCAACAAATAAAATTCTTGATACCTTGGTTTTTAGGTCTATACCAGAGTTATTTGAGAAGCTAATTCAGAAAATTTCACTGGATAGGCTGCATCAGCTCTAGTTTCATAGATACTTGTATAATTTGTACATTTGGTAAACCTAGCAAAAATAAGGCTGGATCTTTTTCAATCTTAATTTTGGGGAAAAAAATTGCATGAAATTTTGAATCATCTGCCAATAATTTTGTTTTTTTGCAAGTTTACCACATGTGGAAAAAGTACATTGATGAATTCACATGTTCAACAAAATTTGTAGCACCTATACATTTTGGATAAGTTAGAGTCAAATACATCATTTTGTAAAAGTTTTCCTTTAAATCCACATTTAGAATGCCCTTGAGTTCCTTTGACAATACATTTCCCTATCTCTCCAACTCTATGTTGAGACTAATATTCTGAGCCCATTTAATCATATATTCTTCTATTTGTTCATCTTCAAATTCAGTTTTTAGTGATAATGTATACATTTTCCCAATTGGGTTGACATTGACTGAGCATAGATTTGGTTCAAGTTCAGTTTTTTTCTGCTTCAAAAAATGTTTTCATTCATTTTAGGTCTTTAATATAACTATTTATATATCTACCAATTGAAGTCCAAACCTTCATTAATCAGGTATTGGGTTTTAAATCTATGTTGCTATTTTCAAAGAACTCCCATCAAGTCTTTGAATGTAATATATTTTCAGTGATTTTTCTGTCTATTTTGTGAAATGCTTCTTGAAGTGAAATCCATAGTGGAATGTTATAGCAATGGATGCATTTATGCTTGAGAATTAATGCAATTTTAGACCACTTTAACTGCCATGTCTCTATGCTATAGAACCCTACGAGTTGTAGCTTTACATTAGGTCTTTAGCATCCTTTGCTAAAGACTGCTGGTGCCTTTTCAAACTACAAATCCCAGGGTTCCATAGCGCTGAGCCATGGCAGTTAAAGTGGTGTCAAACCGCATTAATTCCATAGCATAGATGCTCTAATTGTCTCATTTTGTATTTACACCATATGTTTATTAGGTTTCTTCTTACAAAATTATTGTTAAATTCTGTGAGCTCATCTACACTGACTTTTTAAGTTGGTTCAGAACCAGTTTGGCAGAAACTAGTTTTACTGTGTGGATGATTAGATTGACATTTTAGGAATGGGTTTGAGGCTATTATATTAACCATGAAAGGTGGCCTCAAAGTGGTTCCAGAATCCACTGTATCTGCAGCTTGAAAGCCACTGGGGAGTGTGGCTTTTCTTTTCCATTTCCCAACAGTGCTCTAGAATCATAGAATCATAAAATCATAGCGTTTGAAGAGACCTCACAAGTCATCCAGTCCAACCCCCTGCCAAGAAGCAGGAAAGTCACATTCAAAGTACCCCCGACAGATGGCCATCCAGCCTCTGCTTAAAAGTCTCCAAAGGAGGAGCCTCCACCACATTCTGGGGCAGAGAGTTCCACTGCCAAACAACTCTCACAGTGAGGAAGTTCTTCCTAATGTTCAGGTAGAATCTCCTTTCCTGTAGTTTAAAGTTACAGGATGCAAAGGAGATAGGAAAAAGGGTAAACTAGTAGTCGTTGGTGTATTTTCTGTCCCAAGGGGTCAATTGACCTCCTCCTACTCAGTTATGCACCCCGGGGTGTTTTTCAGCAGCTCAAACCCCTCCCTCGCATATTTTACAAAGTGCTTCAGCACTTTCTAAAATACACACACTGGATTTGCAGAGCGTTTTCACCATGCAATATGGTTTAGATTTGGGGCTCACTAATGTATATTAAGCAGCTCAACTCAGATTTTCCCACAACTTTGCTTAATGCAATTTAAAGGCCTTAATTCATGCTGCAGGATGCTCTGATGGAATGTGTTTTCTAGTGTAGACATGCCTTGTGTTTATCTTTGTTTTATCATAAGTACTAGGCATGTCCGATCGATTAAAATAATGTTTCAATTGTCGTTTCTAAAGTAGGGGGTGCTGGCACTTCGAAATAGAAACTATTTCCGATTTTTTCACCCAAAAATTTTGGATATTTCCAAAAATTGGTAATGATTCTGAATGTTTCTAAAATGGCGAGCGTGCATGCGCAATCGCCAAAAAACCAGCACCCTGCCCTCATTTCTGGAGCTATCCTCATCAAATTTGGTACAGTGGGAGAACACATTCAACACTCTTAGCTCAACAAGTTGCACAATGTTTTCTGTATCCTACAATTTTTGGCAAATTTTCATAACTTTTTATAATACACTATTTTTTAATATTTGAAGAAACCTGTTCCTGGTTTGAAAGTCTTATTTCCTGTTCAATTGGGTTTTTATCACTGTGAAATGGACCAGTGACCACGCCAAGCAATGCTCTGGCAAGGTGTGCAAAGAAACTTTGAAAACTAGAAATTCCCTTGTTATATTTTTAAGCAAGAAGGGCACTGGAAATCAATGGTGTGTCTTGCTATGTGATCCCACAAGCAACAAACATGATGCCTTGCCTTCCTTTGGAAATGTACCTGCGAGAAAGCTGGCCAATGCCCTGGCAAGGAGTGCACAGATAGTTTGAAAACTATAAATTCCCTTGCTATATTTGTAAGCAAGAACTCTGGAAATCAATGGTGTCTCTGGCTATGTGATCCCACAAGCCTGAAAGGCAATACCTTCTTAATGAAATAGACTACTAATTCTGCAAAGGTATGCTATGATCCAGCAAGAACTATTCTTAACAAAATTGAAAGCTAGATATTTTTTTTTAATAATATGGAAAAAATAACCCTGGAATTCACAGCTCTAAATAGCTGAGCACTACCCAAAATTAACACACTCCAAGAGAAGGAACCAGCAACAAAACCCTAACCCTTTCTCCAAAGCCCTCTGTGGGAACAGCCAGACCGGGCCCCTTCACCCTCTCTCTCCCTCAAGATATGAGGCTTGCTTGCTCTCCATTTGCAGACCACCACCCTCTCCATGCAAAACCCAGCCCAGAATGGCTCGCCCGGGCTACACAACGGTCTTTTATGGCAATCTTCCACGTGGACGCAGAGGACTCTAGCCCTTACCTTTGCATCCATTGTGGAAGCTTCTGATTGGCCAGGGAGTGGCAGCCATGTTAGGCTGTGCTAAGCTCCCATTCAAGGTAGGTTGCAGAAACAAAAACATTTTTTAAAATATTTTTAAAAATATATTTTAAAAAATTTGGGGGGGGGGAATTAACGAAACATTAAGAGACAATTAGAGAATGGGCCAACAATGGTTCAAATTACATTGCCAGTTGCGCCGTGAGACAACGTCTCGGAATGCGTCTCAAAAAGTGAGAACAATCCGATATAAATCCGCTATAAGATTCAAAACGAGTTTTTGGACATACCTAATAAGTACCTATGCCAGCTAAATCTTAAATCATGTCTCTCTTGTTGTAGTATTCATGTTTTTTTATTATGACCCATTCCTTTAAACACATTAGCAAATATGTTAGTTTTGATTACAAATCCGATAATCTAAAACCTTCTTCTTTACCACAGCCACACTTACAGTCCGCAGTGACAAAGCATCATAAATTAAGAAGACAGTTGATGGAAGTTCTTCTCCATCACTGGAACAATCTTACTGAGGCCCTTCTACACTACAATATAAAATCCAGGTTATTTGCTTTGAACTGGATTATATGGCAGTGTAGACTCATATTATCCAGTTCAAATCAGATGATGTGGATTTTCTGCATTGATAATCTGAATTATATGACTGTGTAAAGGGAGCCTGAGAGCATTGTATCAGCCACAGGATACTTCAAAGTGACTTGTGTATGACTGCGTATGTAAAATGCAATATATGGCCAGCATTCTGCAGAGGACAAAAAGGGATTTGGCCATCTAATGTGCAAGCAGAGTGGATGTCAGGTGCTTACATTTTTTCTTGTTCCCCAGAACAAACTGCTGGAATTGATTATCTGAGAATGAACAGAACAATGCTAACATCCTGTGTCTGATTCACATCAGAAAGATACCGTGGTTATGAGGACAAAACCTCGGGAAAGTTCTAGGAGAATCAACAGGTCCAAAGAATCATGGAAACATGGAATCATAGAGAATCGTGTACTTCAACTTTCTGCTGGTGCAGGACATTGGTACTATCCTTACAGATGACCTTCCTGAAGCAGAAAACCATCAAGTGAATAGCAATCCTGAAACTCAGAGCAGCCTGGGTATAGACTGAAATGGATCTAAAATTCAGTGTCAACTATGTGCATGTTTAGTTGTATACTAACAAACCACTTACAATATTTGCCTGAGAAGGAAATGTTAACAGCTGTGTTTGTGTTATGCCTTCAAGTCAGCTGTGAACATATGGCAACCACATAAAGTTCATAGGGTTTTCTTAGGCAGGAATACCCAGAAAGGGTTTTGCCAATACCTTCCTCTGAAATAGGGTCTACAGCATCTGGTATTTGTTGGTGGTCTCCCCTCCAAGTACTAGCCAGAGCTGATACTGCTTAGCATCCAATAGGAGACAAGAACTGGTGTCCTCAGAGTAATTATGGTCCATGTTGACAGGTAACTGGCAATAATTAAGAAATATCAGAGTTGAGAGCAGGACCTTTAGGAGAAATCATATTACTTCTTTATTTAAGGTAGATAGGATCACTTCCTGTGTCAAAGAGGCATTTGTCACATTCTGGTTCTAGATTATCATACTTCTCTGTTCAACCAAATGAAGTAATAGATTGCCTAGACACTGTGTGGTCGACATAGGTCAGAGTACTCTGTGTCTAAGACCTAAAAAACTGACTTGTATTGGCCAACTATGTGAATGAAATGCAAAACTTGTTGGTATGGGGATTAGATGACAAGTATTGTCTTACCTTTAGACAATTATTCCATCCTATCTTCATCCCTCAAGTACCACTGGTAAAACTGAACTTCTCATCTTATTACCATACCCACAGACTTTGTATTTCTATAGCCATTCACACACACAGTCTGCCTATGAAAGCCTGTTCCTAGACACTTCATATATCTGGGAAGTAAACAACGAGAGAAGCATCTTCTTCCCACTTCTCTTCTCTGCCAGCACAGAGTCCCCTTAAGCCCAGCACATGACACAAGGCTACTTTTTATGGGACTCTGTGGGGCTCCATGCCAGCAGGATGGTGGAAATAGTGCACAGAGGAGTCGGGTATACACCCGATTCCTCTTGGAACAAAGCAAGAGGAAACAGGAAACAGGGAAAGATGAAGAAATGTCATGGAAAGAAAGACTGCAGACCCCAATGGTAGGGAACAGAGCATAACAGTACCCTCCGCTGCCCCACAATTTCCCCCGCAGTCCCCCGCATTACTCCTGACCATTTGATACGGTCCTTAGTCTACAAAAGCTTATACCATGAATTTATTCTCTTAGTCTCAAAGATGCTACAAGATTTCTTTGCACACTGATTTTCAAAGATAAAATAGCTATGTATTTGAAATTATTACATAGTTTATTTCAACGCTTTTTGAAAAGCTAGTCTTTTTAGATTTGACTTTCCTTTAAAAATGACCCGTGTAGATCAAGAAATTATTTATAGTTCTTATTTGTCTCCAAGTTCACTGGCTAAATGACATTGTGGCTCTGGGAACTGGTTCACTTTCAGATTATGATCTAGATATCCACAGCTTGTGGATTTCCTTGATCACCTGGGCATCCTTCATCCATTGTCCTCTCCATTCCATCCCAATATAACATGATCTGAGCAGGAGAGTGGTGATGGCTTGTGATGATTTTCCTATAACGGCAAGGAGAAAATGGAACATTGCTGCCAAAAAAGATTGGCCTTGAATCAAGCTCCTCTGGTAGAATTTTGATTTCAGCAAGGCACAAACCGACAAAGACATCCTCCACTTTCAATAAGGTGATATTTTTTGAAACAACATAAACTTCTTTTGCAACATCAGTAGAGAGAACACAGCCACCCCCTGTAGAATACGGAGGGTAACTGTTCCCTGGATATTCCTCTTTGCTCACATACCATTTGCTGTTTTTATCCCTTACTGGGTGGGAATGCCTTATGATAAGACCTGTAAACAATTTGGTGGTACTGTTTCTTTTCAGAAGAAGTTCAGTCAAGTAATAAGTATTAACAAACATGTCACAGTCGGTTTTCATCACAAAGGCAGACTGTGGACAGAATTTGTGGATCCATTCAAGACCCATCAAAGTCTTCAAAGTTAAGTTAGAATATGTGTCCATAAAGTCCTTCTGAATGATATCCTTATATAGTATGTTTTCAGTAATAATACCAATCTGGTCATAGGGCCGTGAATTATTTCCCAGGAGAAAATATGTCACAATACGTTTACCAGCTATTACTCTTTCCTTGCCCCATGTATTACGAATAGCCATCCGCGCTTCCATTTGACCAAGTCGGGATGTTACCAGTATTACTAGGAATGGTGCATTCCTACTGCAATCTATATCAGGCAGTTTCAAAAAGTCTTCACTGTTTCTTTTGAAAATCGACATGTTCTTTTGATATAGTAGATAGATACTGCTAGAATTCCATAGAACTGATAAAATCAGAGAAATAAGGCCCAATGCAAAAATACATATGAAAACCTTTCTCTTGAAGGCCACCTGGAAAAAAAAAGAAAAAAAATATCTCTTTTAACTTATTTCAGTGATATTCAGTTGATCCGCTGTAACTATGAATTCTGCATCCACAGTTTAACCATCTATGGCTTGAAAATATTTTTTAACAACTCCAAAAATGCAAATCTTGATATTACAATTTTATATAGCAAACACTATTTTACCATGCCATTGTATATAATGATACTAAAGCATCTATAGACATTGGCATCCAAGGTGGGTCGTGGAATCCTTGAGATCATCCAGGGAGGCTCTTCTCGCACTCCCACCACCGTCTCAAGTGCGGCTGGTGGGGACGAGGGAACGAGCCTTCTCGCCAGTGGCCCCCCGGCTCTGGAATGCATTGCCAAAAGAGATCAGGCAATCCCCTACATTATCCAATTTCCATAAGGAACTGAAGACCTGGTGGTGTCGGCAGGTTTTTGAGTAATTACATTGGAATACCGCCGATTTCTGGGCCTGAATATATTGCACAAGATTTCTCTAGCATAAAGTGATACATTTTAATATATTGGGTTTATGGTTCCCGTCCCCTTGATCAGGTCATGTAAGTGTTATTTATTGCTATATAATTGTATTATTTTACTTTGCTTAATAATGTGTTATTATGTTGCTATGTAATGTTTGTGTTGTTTTTATGATTGGAAACCACCCTGAGTCCCATCCGGGAGATAGGGCGGTATATAAATAACCTTTTATTATATTATTATTATCCACCCAGCAGATACCAAGTGATGCTACGCAAGGCTACTGCTGAGTCAAGTATCTCCACATCCTATAACTATCCATTTATTCTTTGTGACCCAAGTATAAAATTTTGCATCTCTTTGCTGAATTTCATTCTGAACATTTCTTCAAGTTCCAAGTGAGCTTCTCTAAATTAGGAATTTCCTGTACTAATGATGAGACCTGATAAAGGAGTAAGTTTTACCACATTAAACATAAGGTTACCCCTAAGAGATGGCTCTTGTATGGATTCATGTAAAGAAGAAAGAAACTACACAAGAGAAACATGCTCTGGTGCTGGCAAATCATTTTAAAAGGGTTTTCACAAACAATATTCCAGTTAGATGCTCTCAATATGAACCCAAGTATACTTTTTTATGTCCGAATATGGAATATAAAAGTGAAAATAAATAACAAATCAGTATCTATTTCCTTTGAGGATGGATTACTGTCAGTAGGGAGAAAAACAATCACTCCAAACCACAACTTCAATTGGTCAAATCACATTCATACAATCAAAGGATTAAAAAAAACCCCACTCAGATAGATATGTGGTCTATGGTATAAGAATATAGATTGATAGTTGAGCTAGTATCCTGCACATGTGAACAGCTGCTTTTTCAAAGTAGTCTCATGATACTTACATTACATACATATATCTTCAAATGAATGACTTGTGGCAATTATGCCTATATGTTTGTTCCTTTTTATTTAACCCTGTACAAAGGAGTCATTAAACCTTAATTTTTGTTTGACTATGTATGCTGTCATCCAGAAAACAGTTTATGAGAGTATGTTTTATTTCCTCCAGTGTGCCCTTAGCACATTCCTTCCTTTTACATACAACAGCATTTTGGTGATTTCAGATTTTGGATAATTTCAAGAGAATGGATATACTCGTTCAAATCCTGACTGTCCAGTCTAGCAATCAAACGCCATTCTCCCCCCCTCCCGCCCACCCAAAGTGGGTGTTGATTGATCTTCCTATAAACTTCCTGAACTTTTTAAAACATCTATAAGATCAATTCTGGATCTATCTAACCAACAGTCTTTATTTAGCAGCACTCCCACTGAATATGAATAATCCACACATTATGAGATGAATTTTTCCAACTGAGCTATGAGCTGAAAAATTCAGTTATTGCAGAATATCTCAGCAAGGGTGTTAACTGAAACTGAACATTTTGCACTATTTTAATTTTGTTTATTGTATATTGTGATACTATTTAAATGTTTTAACTGTTTTAATATTATTTTATTGTATATTGGTGTATTGGCATTAATTGCCATTTTTGTAAGCTGCCCTGAGTCCCCTCGGGTGAGAAGGGTGGGGTAGAAATGATAGAAATAAATAAATAAATAAACAAACATTGTGATTGTATTACCTCATATGTTTATCACACTACTCAGTTGTTTGATCTGAAAAGCGCTTCACCTATACTTCTGAAGATAGCTGAACTGCACCCATCACCACATTTGCACTTTCAGGACTTAACAACTAACTTGCTAATTCCTCAGAATTGACAATGTCATTTGCACTTTCATGTTTGTACATCTCCTGCATCATTACTGGTTTCTCTTTGTTTTATTTTAAATTAAGTTATAATAATGCTATTACACCATAATGTCACAGCACTATTATACTACTGCCATACACACACACACACACACAAACTTGGGAGGTAACAAAATGTGGTAAGACTGTAGTGAGAAGTATCATTGGAAAGCAAAGGAGAGCATTGAAAAGCACACTCATGCAATAAAGGTGTCTGAACACCATCTTCATTGCACCATAACAGCATGCCAACTATATAAAAAATTAAAAGAAATCTAAAAAGCACTTCCAGAACACACAAAACATGCCATACCTTCTACAAGAAAGGCTTTTCTGTAAAAACACCAGAAGTAGTCTAAGATTTCTCGGCCAGTTTCCCCTTGAAAGTTCTAAGGGAAGAGCAACCAGACTACACCAAAACATGCCCACTATTCAAATAATCTCACAATAATGTAGAAAGAGACACCTACCATCATATTGGTTTCTGAGCCACAGCAGGAAGCAAATTGTTTCCAGCATGCAACAGATTGTATTCCCAATGATTCTAAGGCACAACTATACTGGGAGAGCTATAACATGGTGAAATAAAGCTGGAGCAAAGTCAATATTAACTCATTGCGTATAACATTGTCATGTGACAGGCACCTTAGTGTTTTATCCTTTCAATTGGTAGGTTTCCATTAATTTCTGAGTTCAGTTGAGGTCTTCTGGGATTAGAAGTCCAAAACATTTGGAGTTCCTTTTCATACTTGGGAATGGTTCTCCATCAGCACTGAAATTCTACTTGGTGTTGTACTAGTATATTGCCCAGGGCATTCAAGAATAATAAAGCCAATTACCTAAATCATTTTTCTGTTATAGAAATCAAAAAGAAGGTGATCAGTCATGGTAACAAGATTTTTCATGATGAGATTAAATGTCCTGTATATGTGATGAATTTTATATTGTGTATATTATGCTAAAGTCTTGTCTTAAACATGCTGCTGCTGATTTATAAATATGTGCATTTAATGGTTTACAATAAGTGAAATAGTGGAGATGGCTGGCCAAAGACGGAAAGTTCTAAAGTGCAATGGTTGAAATTCAGCAATTAGCTATTATCAAAGAGTTTGTGAGTGTAGCTATGGTAGGTTACTCAGAGAAGGATTGGTGCTATTTATCATTTAGATGAAGGAGGGCAGAGCAGGAATGCATATGTAACTGTAACAACGAACAAATCATACAAAATAGGTTTTATTTACTGTCTTTGTAATCAGAGAACATAGCCCTGTTTCAGATTATTAGTCCCCAACACTGTCTAACACAGTCTAACAAAAAATCTCGGCCTGTAAAATCAGTTGAAGACCTTTTAGCAGGATAGTCTGCTTCTTGACCATAACTGGAATTTGCTAGTCTGCAACTTCTTTTGTCAATCTATAAAATATTTCAGTTGGTTTTAGCTCCCTATTGAGAAACGAAATTAGACCATTTTCCTTGTGGAAGAGAGGTGCCTCAAGCAGAACCTGTCTGGAGTTATTCAAGGAAGTTTTTTCTTCTACCTTTGTGTTGCCATGCCTATTGCATATTGATGCACTTTCTTTAACCAGATTATATATCAGGAAAAAACATGAGAACCCTAGAAGATCACCCTATTTCAGCCACATCTGGAGGTCTGCACCTTGATGTTCATCCACCATGATGTGTTGCCATTCCCAGTTGCGTTTAGGAATTTGGGAATAGGCAGTTCTGGTTGTTGAAGCTATTTGGACAAAACCTTTTAAACATAACTGGGCATGTTTTGAAGAGGAAGAGAATGGTTTTCAGATTAACAACATTTGTTTTTTGCCAATGATGCTAGGGGCTGTGGGGTATCACTGTGTGTTCCAAGATCTACCCTTCACTCTTCAAAGGGCAAACCACACAGTTCCCACCCCTGCTTACCTAGACCTTGCCATTGGACTCGGGTGTGGCAGTCACACATAGAACCCACTCTTTCCCCTCTTTGCTTGTAGTTTTATAGAAAAGTATCTAAGTTACGGGATCCAATCTTTTCTGAAATATATAATATTATAAAAGCATTTTACAATGATTTCAAAGCTGGCCATCCTATGCTTTTTTTCATGGAGAAGGTATATCACACTTTTTTATTTATTTGTTTTTTTTTAATTTTTGAAATAGATTATTTTACTTAAGTACTAATACTAGAAACTAGAACCAGCTGGTTGAACAGTAACATATCAGAACTTTGGAGAAGGGAAGGGGAGTGCTTTTCCCCCAATCTTAATTCCTCACAGTTATGGAGACTTTATTCCAAAATACAAGTTGCAGTCAAACCATCAGGCCATAAACCAGGCCTGGCTATTTGCATACCCGTATTTGACTAAGTCCCGTATTTGACTAAAATGCCCCGCATCCTATAACATTCTTTCCCAGAATGTCAGTTGTCCCACCTGTATTTGAATTTCATTGTTTATCAAAATATATGTGGCCTCATAGCTAAAACACTTTTTAAAGTACCATTTTAATATCATTTTACTCTATGATTGCAATTTTGGAGTTACTATTATTGTGTCCCTTATTTTCACCTTCAACACCTTGTAAGCCTGACTGGGATGTTCCCTTCCTGGGGATCATAAAGGCTGGAACCATATATTGGGCGGTCTTTGTGCCAAAATCATTATTTAATGTGTAAAGCTGTAGGACCATGGTGGCGAGAAGACTACACAGTCACAGAAGTAGAAGAAACGTCTATAATTTCCTAATATTGCTCTCATATCACTTAAGTTACTGGACTTTATACAGAAGTGAAGAAAAGATTCAGTTGTAGCTGTTACCTTACATCTAAGCGTTTTCTGTAGATTTCAATACAGTATTGTGTGTGAACTGTTTCACTCTCAAGGTTAAAGCCAACAACAGCAACATATTTAAGCTGCAACAGGAAGTGGTAGGAAGCACAGCACTTGCATAATACCTTATATCTCTTAGCTAGCCAATCAAAGAAGTATACCTCTCCCTCGATGGATTGTCACCTTGTTGTAATCAGGGGGTTTGTGTGTTCCAATGAACCTGCGGGAATAACCACATAAGTCATGTATTCCCAGGAGGAGCTGCAGGGGAGGATCCAGACCAAGAAGAATCTGAAGGTCCAAAGACCTCAACGGCAGAGCAGGCGGAAGATAACATGGTACATGTTACAATGGATGTGAAGACAGAAGAAGGCTGTAAAAGAATGAGAAGCCACTGTTGTCGTGTTAACCATGCCACTGGTTGGGACCCTCACTCTCTGAAGACTGTGTGTTGATCAGCTGTGCACTGACCTCCACACATTAAAAAATCTCATGCAGAGGTCTTCCAGGAAAAATAAAAACATGTTTAGCCTGCAGAAGAGAAGGCTGAGAGGAGACATGATAGCCATGTATAAATATGTGAGGGGAAGTCATAGGGAGGAGGGAGCAAGCTTGTTTTCTGCTGCCCTGGAGACTAGGACGCAGAACAACGGCTTCGAATTACAGGGAAGGAGATTCCACCTGAACATTAGGAAGAACTTCCTGTGAGAGTTGTTTGGCAGTGGAACTCTCTGCCCAGCAGTGTGGTGGAGGCTCCTTATTTGGAGGTTTTTAAGCAGAGGCTGGATGGCCATCTGTTGGGGGTGCTTTGAATGTGATTTCCCTGCTTCTTGGCAGGGGGTTGGACTGGTTGGCCTGTGAAGTCTTTTCCAACTCTATGATTCTATTATTCTGTGATTCTATAAAAAAAATTGCATACCTAGTCATTTCAGCTTTCTGTGCTCCCCACTCCCGTCCAAAAAGTCATTGAAATGACAGTAACTGATGCTGAGTTGTGCTTGCAAAGCAAGGCTCGAGTGACTGCAAGCAACCTAAGTGAATAGTGTCATTTGTAGCATCAAAATGAAGACCTTTTTGAACTATTAGATCATCTTTTATATGGCTTCTTTGCTCCACTTTTATAAACAAAGCAAGTTTTGCTCAAACAAGCATTGTTTGTTCTTGAAATACCATTGTTAATACTGAATTTGTCACATCATCGTACCCTCCAGTTTTGCATTTCTATGGCTGTTCACATATATGGTTTAGCTGTAGAGTAGCTTTTCTCAATCTGTGCTTCTCCAGATATTTTGAACTTCAACTCCCACAATTCCTAACAGCTGGTAAGCTGACTTGGATTTCTGCATGATGAAGTACAAAACACTTGAAGGAGCACAGTTTGAGAAGTACTGCTGTAAAGGTCTGTTCCTAGGCTCTTCTCTCCATGTATTTGAAGAAATAAATTCAGTCTATGCATACAAAACATTATGCTAGGAAGTTTATTCTCTCAGAAGTTCATCACATTGAGGTCCCTAACATGGGAGGCAGTGGGAGAATTTGCTGGGCACCTTGGAAAATCTGTGTGGCAGTGGGGGAAACCATCATGCCATGCCCGGCATTGTCCATATCACCTTTTTCTCCATCACATGGGGGAAAGCAACATTGTCCGGCTTCCCCCGTGCTGGCCCTCTTCTAAGTAATGAGAACGCAGGAAGCCCCCCCCCCCCCATGTTCTCTGTGCTCTTAGGACACAGCCCCTCCAGAAGTAGCCCTGCATTGTGTGAAGGGATCTGTACCAGCTCCATCCTGGAAGCATCCTAGGATGGAGAGAGAAGTCAATGTGATGAGGTCATCAGTCTCAAGGGGCTGCAGGATCCCCTTCCATACTGATCTTCTGGAATAACACAGATATGACTTTGATTGGACTGTATACTTCATTTCAACACCTTTTTAAAAAGATAATTATTTCATATTATTTTTTACTTTAAAAATACCCAGTTTAGTTCTTATATGTCCTAAAATTTTAGCTGTCTGGGAACTTTACACAGTTAGATTATATTCCACATCTCCTTAAATTGGTGAACTTCCTTGATCACTTGGGCATCCTTCATCAATTGTCCTCTCCATTGCATCCCAATACAATATGATCTGAGCAGGAGTGTGGTAATGGCTTGTGATGATTTTCTTGTAATGACAAGGAGAAAATGGAATACTGCTGGCAAAAAACGTTGGTCCTGAATCAAGTTCCTCTGGCTGAATTTTGAGTTCAGCAAGGCAGAGACCCACAAAGACATCCTCCAGTTTCAAGAAGGGTATTTTTTTTGAAACAACATATACTGCTCTTGCAACATCAATAGAGAGAACATAACCAGTTCCTGAAGAAAATGGAGGGTAATTTTCTCCTGGATATTCCTCTTTACTCACATACCATTTGCTGTTTACATCTCTAATTGGATTTCCATGCATATTGATAGCACCTGTAAACAATTTGGTGGTACTATTTCTTTTCAGGAGAAGTTCAGTCAAGTAATAAGTATTAACAAACATGTCACAGTCAGTTTTCATCACAAAGGTAGACTGTGGACAGAATTTGTGGATCCATTCAAGACCCATCAAAGTCTTCAAAGTTAAGTTATAATATGTGTCCATAAAGTCTTTTTGAATGATGTCTTTGTATAGTATGTTTTCGGTAATAATACCAATCTGGTCATAGGGCCGTGAATTATTTCCCAGGAGAAAATATGTCACAATACGTTTACCAGCTATTACTCTTTCCTTGCCCCATGTATTACGAACAGCCATCCACGCTTCCATTTGACCAAGTCGTGATGTTACCAGTATTACTAGGAATGGTGCATTCCTACTGCAATCTATATTAGGCAGTTTCAAAAAGTCATCTCTGCCTCTCTTGAAACCTGACATGTCATTTTGATATAGGTGGCAGAGACTGCTAGAATCCCACAGAACTGATAAAATCAGAGAAATAAGGCCCAATGCAAAAATAAAGAAGACGACTTTTCTCTTGAAGGCCATCTGAAAAAGAGGAGAAAATAAGTATTATCTCCTTTAACTTCTTTGACTGGTATAGCATTGACTCACACTATCCATGAATTCTGCATCCACAGATTCAATCATTCATGGCTTGGTTTTTAAAAAAAATAAAATAAAAAATGCAAGCCTTGATTTTGACATTTTATATGTAGTACTATTTTATTATGCCATTGTATATAATGGAAATGTTGGTATCCATGGTGCATCATAGAGTCGCAGATACCATAGCCCCACTAAACAAGATGATAGCAAATTTTGCACTAAAAGCCATTTTTACACCTTATCACTGATTTCTTATATATGTGGATCTTTAGATTAATGCAGGGGCGGCTGAAGCTATAAGTGAAGTAGGTGATTGTGGGTGGCGGCAAATCCCCTAGGGGTGCAATTGAGGTGCCCCAGGCAGGGAGGGAGGGAAGTGTGCTTGTGTGTCTTGCTCCTCTGCAGCCAGCACGAGATACACAAGTAGCCCTAGCAAGTGCCCAGTCATGCCGAAGGAAGGAAGGAAGGAAGGAAGGAAGGAAGGAAGGAAGGAAGGAAGGAAGGAAGGAAGGAAGGAAGGAAGGAAGGAAGCAAGCAAGCAAGCAAGCAAGCAAGCAAGCAAGCAAGCAAGCAAGCAAGCAAGCAAGCAAGCAGGGGAAGCCCTTGGTCTGAGCGGACCTCCCAGGAAGAAAGACCTCTCACTTCCAGATAGCCTACACCGGCTCATTCCTTGGATTCGGTGTGCTCCATCTTCCCAAATCTAATGTGTGTGTCTTTTTTCCTGCTTTCAAAGAGCCTTGTAAGAAGCCCTCTTCTGAGCTAGGCTTGCAGCAACAGCTGTATCACTGGCTGCTGTGAGTTTTCTGGACTGTATGGCTATGTTCCAGAAGCATTTGCTCCTGATGTTTTGCCCACATCTATGGCAGGCATCCTCAGAGGTTGTGAGATCTGTTAGAAACTAGTCAAGTGGGGTTTATATATATATGGAATGTCCAGGGTGGGAGAAAGAATTCTTATCTGTTTGAGGCAGGTGTGAATGTTTCAATTGGCCACCTTGATTAGCATTGAATAGCTTTTCAGCTCCAAGGTCTGGCTGCTTCATTTGTTGGGAGGTATTAGCTGGCCCTGATTATTTTTTGTCTGGAATTGCTCTGTTTTCTGAGTGTTGTTCTTTATTTATGTCCTGTTTTTAAAATACTAACAGCCAGATTTTGTTCATTTTCATGTTTCTTCCTTTTCGTTGAAATTACCCATATGCTTGTGGATGTCAATGGCTTCTCTGTGTAGTCTGACATGGTAGCTGTCAGAAATCAGGCTACCAGTATTTAAAAATTACAAGTATTAAAAACTCTAAAATCAGGACAGTAGATAAAGAACAACACTCAAAAACAGCGGAATTCCAGACATGAAACAATTAGGGCCAGCTAATCACCTCCTAACACAGGATTCCCCCAGGCAGGAAGCAGCCAGACCTTGAAGCTGCAAGGCTAATAAATGCTAATCAAAGTGGCCAACTGCAACATTCACACCTGCCTCAAAAAGACAAGCATTCTTTCTCCCACCTTGGACTTTCCACCGATATATATACCCCAATTGCCTAGTTTCCAACAGATTTCATAACCTCTGAGGATACCTGCCATATATGCAGGCAAAACATCAGGAGAAAATGCTTCTGGAACATGGCTATACAACCCAGAAAATTCACAGCAATCCAGTGATTCCGGCCATGAAAGCCTTCAACAACACAGCCGTATCACTATTTTGGAGTCTGGAAAATATATACTGTGTTGTTGAAGGCTTTCATGGCCAGAGTCACTGGATTGCTGTAGGTTTTTTGGGCTGTATGGCTATGTTCCAGAGGCATTCTCTCTTGATGTTTCACCCACATCTATGGCAGGCATCCTCAGAGGTTGAGGTCTGTTGGAGACTGAGGAAGAACCTACAGCCTGAAAAACCTACAGCAATCCAAAAAATACACTGCTTTCTCAAAACGTTAACTGTCCCCCCCCCCCATTAGTGTTTCTTTGTATTGACTCTTTTATTTTTCAGTGATTGGTTGGGGGGGGGGGGGGTGCCAAAATACTGTTTGCTTACACTTGAAAATTACTTAGAGTCAGCCCTGGATTAACGGATAATTTTGCTGCTGTGATTTCACTTTAACTGCCATAATTCCAATTTATGGAATTCTGGAATTTGCTGTTTATGAACAGGAATGATAATAATAATAATAATAATAATAATAATAATAATAATAATAATAATAATAATATGTTCATACCCTGACCCCTCTCCCCAAAGGGACTTGTGGTGGCTTATAACAATGTATGTAGAATTCTTAGTAAGAGCTCTCTAAGGACACCCAAGAAGGCAATTCTCAGGATTTCATAAAATGCAGCTGTGTTGCTAAATGTGCGATACAGCCCAATAGTGTAAATACAGGCCCTTGGAGTCTGAATATATATATATATATATATATATATATATATCTCTCATAAGCAGGAAGAAACCTCATATTGACATGTAAATACAATGATTAGCTAAGGTTCTTGCTAGAGGCACAACTTAGCAATGCAAATATTATGTATATTTTGAGAAGAAATGTTTCCTCTGCAGAGAAATTAATAGGGAAAGTTAAAGGGAAAGGGCAGGGGAATGGGGGAAGAAACAATGTCATCTTATTGTATTTCAACCACTATAATGTGTGAGATTTCAAGATTTTAATGCAGCTGTAGTGATAATTTTTTAAAAAGTAAAAAGTATATATACAAACACAAGCAAACACACATAATATATGTATATAATCCCCATGCCTATTCACAATGTCCTGTTTAAAGAATTATCAGTTTCACAATACTTGTGGGGCGTAAGGGGGTAATATTTTACTGGTAACTCCAAGTGTGTATTAAGAAAAACGGCCAAGGAATTGTATCTCAGAACTTGATGAAGCCTGTCAAGCCTCCAGAATTGGCAAAAAAAAGTTTATTTATTTTTCTGAAAAAATATGAGAGACTCTGGGAGTCTTGGGAGGAATCTGAAGACCGCTTTGGGGACCACATCTAGTACCTGCAACATACTCTACCCATCCTGATCTAAACACTAAGAGGCAACCTCAGTCCAAACTTCAGATAATTCTGTTAAGAAACACCTGACAAAAACTACAGTGAGCAAACTACATCCACGGGGGTTCTATTTCAGGCTCTGCTGCATATTATTAAATATTGGCAATCTTCAGCATGCCTATGTTCACATAACCGGCATTACTAATATAAGGCACAGAAATCAACAGCCTCCAGGAAACACAGATCTGGATCAGATGTATCCAAAGGACCCATTCTAGTTAAAATATTTCCACTTGTTATCAGGATTTCTTCCCTATCTACACTTTTCTTGATCCTTTTCTCCCCCAGATATATCTTTTCTTTCCTTTTTTTCCTTAAATACATCCAATGGAAATTTCTTTGAACCTTGTCACATAAACACTAATTCTCCAATGATGTCAGACTAAAGAAGCAAAAAAAAAAATCACTTTTGAACATCCAAGAACTAACCTTTAAGTAAATGGCTAGAAATCTAAAAACCATTGGCATTTATTTATTTATGTCAGTATGAAGTTAATTCTACAATTAGGTTTATACTGAAATTCTCACTTAAGCCCATCACTTTAGTTAAAAGTGAATATAATGATACTGTTTCTTTTTGTTAGTAAATTTGTGAATTAATTTCTACATTGTATCAAATAGCAAAACAATTTTAGTCTATATCATGTGGTATAGTGTCTTGAGCATTGAACCACAATTGTGTTGAACAGAGATAGAAGCTCAATTCAACAACAAAAACCTAATGGGTGATCTTGGTCCTCTTAGCCTCAAAAGAAACAAAGGCACACTGCCATCTGAACAAATCTTGCCAGGAAAACCTCATGATAGATTCATTTAAAAGTTTCCACAAGTTGGAAATAATTTGAATGCACACAACAGCAACAATAACTTCTAAGAGCTAGATGTTTAAAAGTAAAATACAAAAATAAAATACTATTGTTATGTCACTCCAACTGATGGTAATAGGCTTCTAGTGTTGTGAGCAATTGGTGCAAATTTGGAAGGTTTCAAAATACTTGCTTAGACAACATCAGAATATTCGGAACTGTTGTTTTGTGAGAAAATTAATAAAATAATTTATAATTAATTTATCATTAATTTGGTCTTATGGTCTTTATGACAAACTGCCATGGATGATAGAATTTCTACTCCAAAATACCTTGAGGACCCAGATTTCGCAAACTCTGTTTATATTCTGGTATTCAAGACTACAACCTGTAAGTAGCCATTTTATAAAGCAAATCACACTGAACCCAGAAAGGCAATGTTTCCTGCTATTTGATTGTACAGTCCTATAAGTATCTAGGTTAACAAGAGTTGCCAGACACTTCCTAATAAGTATGAAAATGTAACAAGAATCTCAAAAAAGTGTTTTAAAACCAGACAAAGCAATATCATTAGAAGATACACTAGAAGCAGCAGAGAAGCCAAAGATGGATTGCAAGCTCAACAGAAAATGTGGTAAATCAGTAGCATACCGACAGATGTAGTAGTATAAAAGCTAATGTAGTGTATAACTAGAACTGCAGATAAGAGGATCTGTGCCTGGCAAGTGTAAGCAAAACTAGATAGGCCAGGACAGAGAAACCAACTCACCTGGTTGAAGACAAGCCACAGAGGTTTAATACGGTTTAGCCAAAAAGGATGCAAGTACAGCAATTTGCTTCAAAATGTACAAACATAAGCATATAGAGGAATACAATATATCTTATTCAGTTCTGACACCCATTCAGATTTTGATCTCCCTCCCCAATTAACCATAAAAGAGGCTGGCTAAGATTAATGCCAGGATTCACTGGGAGGGAAAATGGCAGCCATTCGGGGATTGGCCAGAGTGAAGGACCAATCAGCTGCAGAGACGTCCCTGGTCCTGGAAAAAAACAAATGATACATTGATGTGTTTCTGATGAGTTCAAAAGTCCAATTTTGTGCCACACAAAGATAGGAGCTTCAGAAAAGAAAGGTGTGGGGATCCTGGAAGAAATTGAGATAATCTTGGGTAATAAAAGGCTTAGCTGTCAATAAAGAGGTTTAACATACTCGAAGTCTCTGTTTCTGCGGCTTCAAGTGAACCATATAGCTAGACAAACTGGTTATCTGGGCTCTCCGGGAAGTCACTCCTCTCAGCATATACATAAACAATGGATTGTGATGATTGCCTGTCTGAGAAACCAGAGGGATCCGTTCTCAGGGAAACATCTCTTGGAGACGTAACTGTCTCTGGGCTACATCTTGCTACATTTCATAAAGAAGTGTATACATTTTATATAAAAAACAAATGCAGTACACAAATGCAGTACAAGAAAAATAGATACAATTTATTAAAGAATTAGATATGATAGACTTTAGGAGCTTACAGCTGCTGCTGATTTGGTCTTGATCTTCTGGAGCTTTGAACTTGTGCAAGTCCAGAAAGGGTCCTTCTTTTTAAAGGAAAAACCATATATTTCTTTCTGAGCCCTTGGTGAACTAGAAATCTTCCCGGGTTGAGGGCAGTATCGTGGCCCGACAACATTAACATATCAGTATTTATTTACACTTCATATAAATGTTGTTATTCAGCCTTGTAGTTTAGAATCCAATATCAATGGGTGCAAATCAAGTAGAGTTTCTACAGACACAGACATTACCTAAATAGCCCTTCAATTCAGTTTGGCTTGGTTGTTCTGGGTAACATTAAAAATGCTTATGTAAAACCATGTCCATTTAAGAGCATAAGTGTGAGTGTATTGTCTCATTTTTAATCCTGAGCACTCTGACTGCAAATGCCTATAGGTTGATAAGGACTTATAGAAATGCAGTGTCATGTGCTTCATTAGGGAGGTACAATACTTCAGCAGAAATTTATTCTTTTTATAGAAATATCATTTTTCATCAGACCAGCTTTAGATAACATGCACTGTATTAATACTGTGTTCCTAGAAGGCTAAAGCTCTGTGATAATTTAGTTTTTGAACCTTCTAATCCACATGCATTCTGGTCAGAGCTGTCATTATTACCCATTTGTTTTAGCTTGCATGTGTTATGGGCACTTGCTATTGTGTTCTTTACTGCTGGGCTTTTTAAATAGTTGATGATTTTACCAAATCTTGTGCTATTTTGGCTATAATATTGAAATACGGTCTGGAATGGAAGGAGGTCCAGTGGAGACTTTAAAACACATATTATTGGCTTATTTCATTGTTGTCTAATACAATGTTTACTAAAATACTATGTTTAAAAGGGGGGGGGGGAGAAAATAAGCATTTCTTTGATAGTCTAAAACAAAATAATAGAAAAGTGAGTATAAAGTATATAGAAACATAGAAGATATGAAAGTTTAGAAACAGAAACAAAAAAGTCCCATCTAACACTTCCTGCCTTAACACTGCTGTCTTCTTTAACTCTGAGAGAAGGTCATATTACTATCACCACCAGCTAATCATGACACTGAAATGAAAGGAAGGTATGAAGTGGTTAGGATGGCTGTCTCAGTGGCTACCTAGGAACAACAGTGTCACTTGGGTTGGTGTCATCTAATACAGTAATGCAGGGTGTCACTCACATGGACCTCCTTCCATTCCAGACTATATATGTGTTCTTGTACCCTTCCCTATTTCTTATATTTTATCAATAAAATTATATTGAAAATGAATATACATGTGTGTGTGAATTGAAATATACCAGGTGTGTGTGTGTGTGTGTGTGAGAGAGAGAGAGAGAGAGATCTATGGAGTCCTTATGCTGTTCTGTTGTAGTCAGTACTAAACAACCTCCTTAATATGTTATTAACGGGATATCATTGCTTTAGGATCGTATTTACTTTAGGATCACAATCTACTTCCCTTAGATCCAGTCCCAAGTGCTTCATCATGGCTTAAAGTACAGCTTGATCAGTGCAAAACAAAATGGAAATGTGATTCTTCTCCAGTAAATGAGAAAATGACACATTGGCACCAGGTATTTATACTACTCTGCTGTGCTTTCACAAGCACTGCTTTCAGAGAGTAACTATAAAAGCTAAAAAAAATCTCATAGTATTGGTGGAGAATCAGTGTCTTCCACCAGGACACAACACAGTAACTTAATAATTGCAGCCATAACAGTAATACTTATTGTTGCACTCTACAGAACTTTACAAATCTAATAACTAAGAGCCCTACCACACAGCCATATAACCCAGAATATCAACACAGATAATCAACAATATCTCCCTTGAGCTGGATTATTTGAGTCCACACAGCCATATCATCCAGTTCAATGTGGATTTTATACAGCTGTGTGGAAGGGGGCAAGGGCAGATATTTATTATGCTTAATGTACCTGACCTGAGGGCCCTTCCACACAGACAGGGCTGTAGCCAAGGGGGTGGAGGTTAGGGGTTCAACCTCCTTACCCCACCCCCCAAATTTCAGATTTTGAAAAAAACCTGATTTACTCATGAATTTTAGCTGGTTATCCAAATCCCCATGAGTGTCCACTGAAGATTATCTGCCTTGAGTGTCCACTGAAGTTTATCAATGGAGCCTGATTTCTAAATTATTTTGCATTATGGAACTATTCTTCATGATTCGCAAAAAAAAAAGTTTCAGCTCCCCCTTCCACAAATTTTCATAGCCAAATTTTCCAGCTATGGCCCTGCACATTGCCATATCACCCAGAATATCAAGGCAGAAAATCCCACAATATCTGCTTTGAACTGAGTTATCTGAGTCCACACTGTCATATATTCCAGTTAAAAGCAGATAATGTGGGATATTATTAAGCTGTGTGGAAGGGAACCTGAAGTTCCAGAGCAATATTTTGGCCAGTATAAGAAAAAGACAACGTAAAGTGTAACATTATCTCTATGCTTGTAGTAATCATTCATCATAAACATCAGTAGCACATTGAAAAAGTTACAGACATCTTTTTCCTTTAAATACAATGGAACAAGAAACAGTACTTGATATAGTTCAGAGCTTTTGAACTATCCCAATGTAACACACAGCTTCTAAAATTCCCATTGAAACAAACAACTATGTTCAGAACAGAAACATAAACATGTTTTCTAAAGAAGATGACAATGTCATAGCTTGTCTAAAAGAATAACCAAAAAACAACCAAAGTTGATTTCATTTCTTGGTGTGGAAATTAACTTTGGAGAAAGGAAACATATTTTTTATCAGTGCAAATATGATCAGTACAAGGCTTACAAATTTTGTGTGGTACGGCAATAATTTAAAAATGAAATTGACTCGAAGGAGATTTAGGACAGACAAAAGGAGAACACGCAGTCCCCAAGTTACAAACATCCAACGTCCAAATGACTCATAGTTAAGAATGGGGGTGAGACAACAGGAAGTGAGAGTAATTTACCTCTTAGAAGGGAAATGCACTCCTGAAAGGGTTATCATGGTGAAAAAGTGTCCCCACTGAAGCTTCAGCGCCAATCCTTGTTTCCACAAGTCAAATTCTTCAAAATCCAATTATCACAGGGACAGAAAGTGAGGTAAAATCTTCTGAACAGGGGCACAGACAGCAAAACAAACACCACAGGGGTGTTAACCCTTCCCTATGCTATTTGGGAGTTATACTTTAAAAGGTACCTGTTCTGACTTTCATACAAATTCAACTTAAGAAAAAACCTACAAAACCTATTTTGTTCGTAACTTGGGGAGTACCTGTATTCTTTCAAACTACACATAGTTTAACTATGAAATGTGTAATCACAAGTTGTGGTGATGGATACAAATGTAGATAGTTTTACAGTAGGATTAAACAAATTCATGAATAGTATAGCTATGGCAAGAAGCATAACAGTGATATACTTCCTTTTGGAATACCTGTATTTACATATGCATACATAATGAGATATCTTGGAGATAGGACCCAAGTCTAAAGACAAAATCCAATTATGTTTCATATACACCTTATAAGCATAGCCCGGGGGTAATTTTATACTCACTAACTTTAATAATTTTGTGTGTGAAACAAAGTTTGTGTACACTGAATGATGAAAAAAAAACTCAGCCACCCATGTGGACAATTTTGGAAGATTTCTGTAAAATGGATGCTCAACCTGTATTGATGTCATAACTTCCTTTAGGGATTCCCATAAGCATCTGGTTGGCACTGGGATGCTGGGACTAGACAGACTGTAGATGTGATCCATTGAATTTTAAAGAAAGTGATCTGGTTACGAAAATATGAATCCTTTTTTAAAAGATTGGGTCTTCTGTTGCATTTTATTACTTGTACAAGCTAAAGTATTTTGGATTAAATGACATTTAAGTCCAGCCTAAACTAGACATCATCTTAACATTCTTCGCCTTCATACTAGATGTTCTAATAGATTCAAGTACAATACTTATTTTCATCCCAATGTTCAACTAGTTCTTTTAACAGTTATCCTTCATAATTTCCTCATCTTAGAAAGATATGAGATATAGATGATGTTTTCATAGTAATTTTAATGTTGTTACTGTCTATTGAATTTTTAACATCCCTATTTATTTCAACAAAAGTTAAAGACATATTTCTAGAAAGCATTCCTGTACACATGCATTTGTGAATAAAACACTAATTTTTTTCTGGAATTTACAGACATTTGTGTCATTTATTTATTTATTTATTTACAGTATTTATATTCCGCCCTTCTCACCTCAAAGGGGACTCAGGGCGGATCACATTGCACATATAAGGCAAACATTCAATGCCATAACATAGCACAGAGACAGAGACAGACGCAGGCACGGGCTGGCCTCGAACTCATGACCTCTTGATCAGAGTGATTTGTTGCAGCTGGCTGCTAACCAGCCTGCGCGACACCCCAGCCTGCGTCACTGAACCAGGATATGAATTAAATGTATCAAGATGTTGTTGAACAGCACCTTCCAGCATCCTTCAGCATTAATTCTGCTGGTAATGACTGAAAGACTGCCTGGAAAATCATATAATTTCTACTTCTGTTAAAACCTTTATATTACAATTAGCAATATGTGCATCAGTTGTCAAGGACAGAACGCCACAAGATTCAAAGTAACAGAGTTTATTAGATTACAGAACTCAAAAATGCCCGTAAAACACAAGGGCCAGGCAGTTTTTGCCTTTAGGAGCAAAAAGGGGCAAAAGTAAATGTTCAAAAGATAAACCGGATTAAACCGGAGTTTAATCCGGGTAAAAACAAACTGCTTGCTTCAGCCTGGGTATAAACGAAACGAAAGCCAAGGAACAAAAGATACAAAGAATGCAACTAATTGGCAGCAGATTCCTCTCTGCTGCCAACACTGTGCTTAGAGTAACTTGCGTCGCTCCCCCACACACACAGCAGACAGGATCTCCAACACGAGTAAATCAGCCAAGGATTGTAGCAGTTGAGTAGACCAGTTCCGTTCCGTAGATCAAAGCCAGAAGCAGACGTTTGTAGTTTTTCCAAGTCCAAGAAGGGGGGAAGACAAGCCGTGGTCAGTTCAGTCCGAGTTCTCAAAGCAGGAGATGGCGTCCGTCAAGAAGACGACGGAAGGTCAAGCTAATAAGAGTAAGCACAGGTTTGCACAAACAAATGCCCACACAATCCCTCCCGCCGTCTGACCCTGGATTCCAATCAACTTACGTCACAGCACAGGAAAGCACACAAGTCTTCAGGGAAGCGTCCCACACACACACGGATCCCAAGCGTTTGCCCAGATTACCTTGCCCAACGCAATTTGCAATTGCTCTCAAGCCCCATTTTATGCCAGTTACAAATCTTCATCACTGTCAGCTGTCCTCCTTAACCCGGGCGTTTCCTCATCACTTTCCTCGTCAGAGCTGGAACACCTCTGACTACGCCCAACAGCATCTCCAGCTGTGGATCCCGTCCCATCCCTCCAGCTAAACCATGGGTCTAATCCTGAAGGTCCCCATTCATCTTCTGTCCCATCATGGCCAGTGGCACCCACTTCCTCCCTTACCCGAGTCCAATCCATCTCATCCTCCTCTGAGCTAACCAGCCCCTCCTCCATTCTCTCCGTAAACCCTTCGAAAGACTCCTCGTCAGATGGTGCTGCAAATATGTCTCGCAGTCTTTTTCTCTCTCGCTCCTCGAGAGTATCTGACTCTCGAGGAGTCTTACGCCCACGTCTGTCAGTAACAGAGCCATGAGGCTCAATCATAACACTATCCCCTCTCACAAAGGCCTCCTCCCCCGATGGCGGAGAAGTGGCAGTGATACCCTCCGCTATAGCACCACGACGACTAGAGGTATCAAGTTTCAACAGCGAACGATGAAAGACTGGATGGACCTTTAAACTAGACGGTAAACGCAAACGAAACGCAACAGAAGAAATCTTTTTAACGATAGGAAAGGGACCCAAATACCGAGGCGCAAACTTTCCCCCAGCCTGTTTAATATGTTTGGAAGATAACCACACCAAATCCCCTTCTTCCAACTCCTCCCCTGCCTGCCTGTGGCGGTCAGCCTGAGTCTTCTGCGTTGCCTTAGCTTCCAACAGTAAGCGACGGGCAACATCATGCAATGCAGCCATTTCCGAAGAGCGGTACACAGGGTCCGAAGAGACCACATTGGTCGACGGCGCCACACCTCCCCGTGGGTGAAAACCATAAGTTAGCTCAAATGGCGTATGCTGACTAGACGTGTGCACCGCATTGTTGTAAGCAAATTCCGCCACCGGTAACCACTTTACCCAAGCCGTGGGTTGATCTAAACAAAAACAACGCAGATACTGCTCTAAGAGCCCATTAACCCGTTCCGACTGTCCATCCGTTTGCGGATGGAAAGCTGAAGACACGTTTAACTTAGTCCCCAAACACTCATGGAAGTGTTTCCAAAAGCGTGACACAAATTGCGGAGCCCTATCTGAAATAATCACCTCGGGTGCTCCGTGCAAACGATAGATGTGCTTTGTAAATAGTAAGGCCAACGTAGGGGCCGCCGGAATGGTTGAACAAGGAATAAAATGAGCCAGTTTACTAAATAAATCCACCACCACCCAAATACAAGTATAACCCCCAGACTTAGGCAAATCTGAAATAAAATCCATGGAAATGATTTGCCATGGCCTCTCCGGAACAGGTAAAGACGATAACAACCCTCTAGGGCGCCCAACAGGCGTCTTACTCTGCTGACAAACGGCGCAGCTGTCACAAAAGCGCAGAATGTCTTGCCGCATCTTTGGCCACCAGTAGCTCCTGGTGATAAGCTGTACGGTCTTGAACCTGCCAAAGTGCCCAGCCATGGGTTCGTCATGGTGGGCTCTAATCACCTCCAACCTGAGGGTCCCTACTGGTACGTAAACCTGCCCCCTACGCACCAATACCCCGTCTTGATCCTGGAGATGCGGCAGTATGGTACGGTTACCTGCAGAAAGCAGCATCAGTTGCTCCTGAGTCCATACATCATCCTTCTGAGCCTCAAGGATCTGGTCATGTAACCCAAGCTCATTATCTACAACACACAGAGAGGCAGTAGGCAAGATGGTCTGACATACTACCTGCTCATTGGTCTTAAACTCCGGCTTGCGGGATAAAGCATCGGCCCGCAAGTTTGCCTTCCCCTCCACGAACTGCACCTTGAAGTTAAACCTGGAGAAAAACAAAGCCCAGCGGATTTGACGCTGGTTTAACTTCTTTGCTGTTTGCAAGTGCTCTAAGTTCTTGTGATCAGATCTGACCACGATCTGGTGCCGTGCCCCTTCAAGCCAGTGCCGCCACACCTCAAACGCCACCTTAATCGCCAACAACTCCTTCTCCCATATGGTATAGTTCTGCTCGAAGGGTGTTAGTTGCCGCGAGTAAAATCCACAGGGACGCAAGGTCCCTGAGGAATCCTTCTGAGACAATACAGCCCCCAACGCGTAGCTAGAAGCGTCCGCTTCTACCACGAACGGTCTGTCAACATCAGGATGGGTTAGTATGTTGTCCGATTGAAAACTAGACTTTAGTTGTAGAAACGCCTCGTGAGCTTCCCGCCCCCACACAAATGGCTGTTTCTTGCGCAGAAGCTGCGTCAAAGGTACCGTGAGCTTTGCAAAATTCGGAATAAACTCCCGGTAGTAATTAGCGAAACCCAAGAACCTTTGTACATCCTTCTTAGTCTTCAGCTCCTGCCATGAGTTGACGGCGTCAACCTTATGTGGGTCCATTTTAAGTTCCCTACCTGACACTACATGACCTAGGAACTCCACTTCAGGCACATGAAAGACGCACTTGGAAGCCTTGGCGAAAAGCCCATTAGCCCGCAGTCGGTGCAGAACCTGCTTGACATGTTGACGATGTTCTTTCTCGTCCTTAGAAAAAATCAAGATATCATCCAAATAAATCACTAAAAATTGGTCAATTAGGTCCCTGAACACATCGTTCATGAACCTCTGGAATACCGCAGGAGCATTACAAAGCCCAAAAGGCATGACTCGGAACTCGTGGCATCCGAAACACGTGTTAAATGCCGTCTTCCATTCATCCCCTTCCCGTATACGGATTAAGTTATAGGCCCCCCGCAGGTCAAGCTTGGTAAAGACCTTAGCCCCTTGCACCCTTGATAACAGTTCCGAGATTAAAGGCAGCGGGTACCTATCCCGAATGGTGTATTTGTTTAGGATCCGATAATCGCAGACCAACCTAAGTTCCCCAGTCTTTTTGGCTACAAAGAATACCGGTGCCGCAGTTGGAGAACTAGATGGGCGAATAAACCCCTTGGCTAAATTTTCATCTAGAAACTCCCGCAAAGCTTGCCTTTCCGGTACAGTCAAGGCATACAGCCTCCCTGCTGGCAGTTTCGCACCTTCTGCCAACTTGATGGCGCAATCATATGGCCTGTGCGGTGGTAATTTGTCCGCTTCTCTTTTACAAAATACATCAGAGAACTCCCCATACTCAGCAGGCACTCCCTCCATATCAGAATGAGTAACATTTAGAGTGCAACAATCCTGCCTCTTTAAGATCACTTTACGTGTTGCCCAATCTACATGTGGGTTTACTACAGCTAGCCAATCCATCCCCAGGATCACATCATATCTAGGCAAGCTCGTAATATCCCACACAAACGTTCCCGTTACTCCCTGCACCTCCCACGTTACTGCTGAGGTTTCATGGTTAACCACCCCAGTCTCCAGCAGTCTCCCATCTGCTCCTTCCACCCACACGTCGCATGCCTTGCGCACTCTAGGAATGCCATGCTTCTTAGCAAACTCAATATCTACATAGGAGACCGTAGCCCCTGAGTCCAGCAGTGCCAAAGTAGAAACAAGTTCCCTTCCCCCAACAGATAATGTAATGGGTACGAAAACATGCTTCCTCCCCTCAGTTGACTGCTTGAGGAGCCCTAGTGCGTTGGACTCACGTCGCACTAGGGCTGGCCTTTTCCCGAAAGCTGGGAAGGTTTCACATTACAATTTTTGGCAAAATGCCCAGCATTCCCACAGTACAAACACAAGCCCAGCTGCCTCCTACGGCTCTTTTCCTCTGTAGACAGCTTTTTAAAGACCCCAAGCTCCATGGGCTCTTCCCCCATCACCACAGGTGCCCTGGTTACATGCATGGGTGGCGCACACATTGCTTTTGAGTGTTTACGAGCCTCGAACCTTGCGTCTAAACGCAGCACCTTAGCTACTAAGGCGTCCCAGCTTTCAGCCGGCTCCAAGCGTGCTAATTCATCCTGGAGCATATCACTTAACCCGGCAGTAAATAAAAGCATGAATGCATTTTCCCCCCAATCCAGCTGGTGGCGATACAGGTTAAACTTATTTAAGTAATCCAAAACAGTCCCCTTTCCCTGTTTCAACCGATACAGAGCCCACCCAGCGTTCTCCGTGCGGAGAGGATCCCCAAAAGTATCAGTTAACAACTTTTTGAAATTATTCAAATTGTCCTTGACTGGGTCATTTCCCAAAATTAAATTAGTGGCCCATTGTCCTGCGGGACCGGTCAACAAACTCAAAATAAAGGCCACCTTGCTAGTGTCTGTAGGAAAAGCATGAGCACTGAGCTGAGAAAAATAAAGCTCCACTTGTGCCAAAAAGGTTGGCAACTTGCACCTGGTTCCGTCAAAGCGTTCAGGAGTCAAAACATGTCCTTTCACAGCCTGAGCTGTTTGGATAACGGTAAAAGCCGTTTGCAATTGGTCTACTTTGGCCCTTAACTCATCCATCGTCTTCCTGACGGGTTTATTGCTGCAATAAACTTTTTATGGGCGTTGGGCAATCTGTCAAGGACAGAACGCCACAAGATTCAAAGTAACAGAGTTTATTAGATTACAGAACTCAAAAATGCCCGTAAAACACAAGGGCCAGGCAGTTTTTGCCTTTAGGAGCAAAAAGGGGCAAAAGTAAATGTTCAAAAGATAAACCGGATTAAACCGGAGTTTAATCCGGGTAAAAACAAACTGCTTGCTTCAGCCTGGGTATAAACGAAACGAAAGCCAAGGAACAAAAGATACAAAGAATGCAACTAATTGGCAGCAGATTCCTCTCTGCTGCCAACACTGTGCTTAGAGTAACTTGCGTCGCTCCCCCACACACACAGCAGACAGGATCTCCAACACGAGTAAATCAGCCAAGGATTGTAGCAGTTGAGTAGACCAGTTCCGTTCCGTAGATCAAAGCCAGAAGCAGACGTTTGTAGTTTTTCCAAGTCCAAGAAGGGGGGAAGACAAGCCGTGGTCAGTTCAGTCCGAGTTCTCAAAGCAGGAGATGGCGTCCGTCAAGAAGACGACGGAAGGTCAAGCTAATAAGAGTAAGCACAGGTTTGCACAAACAAATGCCCACACAATCCCTCCCGCCGTCTGACCCTGGATTCCAATCAACTTACGTCACAGCACAGGAAAGCACACAAGTCTTCAGGGAAGCGTCCCACACACACACGGATCCCAAGCGTTTGCCCAGATTACCTTGCCCAACGCAATTTGCAATTGCTCTCAAGCCCCATTTTATGCCAGTTACAAATCTTCATCACTGTCAGCTGTCCTCCTTAACCCGGGCGTTTCCTCATCACTTTCCTCGTCAGAGCTGGAACACCTCTGACTACGCCCAACAGCATCTCCAGCTGTGGATCCCGTCCCATCCCTCCAGCTAAACCATGGGTCTAATCCTGAAGGTCCCCATTCATCTTCTGTCCCATCATGGCCAGTGGCACCCACTTCCTCCCTTACCCGAGTCCAATCCATCTCATCCTCCTCTGAGCTAACCAGCCCCTCCTCCATTCTCTCCGTAAACCCTTCGAAAGACTCCTCGTCAGATGGTGCTGCAAATATGTCTCGCAGTCTTTTTCTCTCTCGCTCCTCGAGAGTATCTGACTCTCGAGGAGTCTTACGCCCACGTCTGTCAGTAACAGAGCCATGAGGCTCAATCATAACATCAGTTCAATGTGTCTCTCCCAGTGTCAACAAAAGTACTTTTCCAAAAGCAAGCTGGAAGTTTCCAGACTTCAAAAATACTGTAGCATATTTCAGGAATTTGTCAGAACATGAGGAATGCTGAATGGACAATGTAGATGTCTGCTTTCAAATAAGCCCTATTCCACAAATGTTCTCCATATGGCTAAAAGTGGATTAGATTGGGCATGAAGGTGTTCAGAGAACCACATAAGAGCCTCATCATTTAAGACAAATTAAGTATTCTAGGACGCTTTTGGGTCACTTCCTCCATGCTGCCCGCTGGATGCCTATCACATGACATCCAGTGCCTTCTGCCCCACCAGAGGCAGGAAGAGTCCTGGCTGCAGTACAGAAGGTCTCCCTTGGCACATAAAAGGCTTTCCACGTTCCATAAAAAATTATGGGGTCAAGCCACACCAGCAATGCTTCCTCACATAGGATAGGGAAGCATCACATGCGGGTGAGGTGGGGCGGCAGGCACCGGGATTGCCCCACTGCTCCGCTGAATCACCAGACTTTGATTGAATGTAGTTTTCATACTCTAAGGCCCTTTCCACACAGCGGTATAAAATCCAAATTATTTGCTTTGAAATGGATTATATGGCAGTGTGGACTCAGATAATCCAGTTCAAAGCAGATAATGTGGGTTAGCTGCCTTGATATTCTGGATTAAATGGCTGTGTGGAAGGGCCCTCACACTTGGGAACCTAGCCCTATAAAGATTCCCATTCATATGAATTCTGGAACCACATTCAGAAGATTACAGTTCCAATGCACTTGGCAGATCTTCACACTCCAGGTACAAATGTCCCTCTTACTTCTGGGTGTATGGAGATGTTTTGGAGGTGAGATTTCAAAACCCACATATATCCTTATTTAGCTTTCTATACATTCAGATAAATGCCTGAACATGACTTGTATGGTTTTGACAACAGACAAATTATGCATATTTCCTGCCAGTAGCCATTAACACTGTAGACCAGTTGCTTTGTCCCAAGATGAACATGAGCATTATCGTTTCTCCCCTTGCTGCAGCTAACTGTACAGCATCAAAGACTATTATCAAATTTGTTCTGACTTCAGGAGTACCTTGTAGGAAATCACAGAAATCACAGAGTACCTGAAACTCCATTATTTTTCTTTGGATCATGTTCTTGGACTATAGCAGCAAAGATATGCTTGGGAGGCAGCATTGGATGCAATATTTATGCACTGTATTAGGACTTACTAAAGAAAGTGTGAAAAAACTGGACAGGTTGGTGCATGAGCCGACGCCTGGTGTGTTAAAGATTGTCATGGAATGAAGCTGAAGAAAGTTACAGAAATATCATAAGAACCCTGGATGCTATCCTGGTGTTGGCCTTACTACTGACAAGAGAAGTCTTTTTGTCTTGTGTAATATAAAAATTAGTAAATGAAAATGTTTAGTTTTCATTTATTAATTAAAAGCTGTTGTAATGAAACCGATATTTAATACTGCAATGTTATGCAATATTATTTGTGAGTAAGCCCCATTAAACACAATGAGCTTTATTTCTAAGGAAAAAGTGCAAAGGATTAGACTTTTACCACCCACCTCCCTCCAAAGAATAGTACAGCCTACACCCCTGAAATCTCTAAGCAAAGATTTCTGGATTCAAACTTTTCTATTTTTCTGCATGTTTCGAGTACTGTGTTTAGACCAGTGTAGTGGTGATGGTCTATGATAATCACTACTTGGGCACTTTTCATCCATTGACCTCTCTAATGCATTCCAATAGATGAGCAACTCATGAGGTTTTACATAGTGGCTTGTCACAATTGTCTTAAAGGAGCAGGGTGAAAATGTGAGCCTTTCTGGGAAGAATGTTTGTTTTGAATCAAGTTCTTCAGGCTTGATATTGAGTTCAGCAAGGCACAGTCCTATGAAAACATCCTCCAGTTTAACAAAAAGGACACTTTCAGAAATGTTATACACCTGACTGGCAACATCTGTTGAGAAAACATAACCTGTCCCTGAACAAAAAGGAGGATATGTGTTTGCTGGATATTCTTCTTTACTCACATACCACTTGCTGAATATTTTCCGTATCGGACGCTCATTCAATTTTAAAAAGCCAGTGAAGAATCTAGTATGTCTGTGTTTCTTTAGCAGGAGTTCTGTCAGATAGTAAGTATTCACAAATACATCAGAGTCTGTTTTCATCACAAAGCTGGACTGTGGACAAAATTTATGAACCCATTCAATGCCCATCATGGTCTTTAGTGTTAGGTTGTAATAGGTATCTGTAAAATCCTTCTGGATTACATCTCCATATTTTAGGCTCTCAGCTGTAACAGCAACTTGGTCCTCATGATTCAAAGTAGTTCCCAGAAGAAAATAGGTCACAATACGTTTGTTATCTATCAGTTTTTCTTTGCCCCATGTCTCACGAATGGCCATCCGGGCTTTGGATTGCGTATGAGATGACGTTGCAAGTATTACCAGAAATGGGGGGTTCCTACTACAATCTGTAAGAGGCAGCTGAAGGAAATTTCCAGTGTCTCTCTTAAAGGAAACAACCTCACTTTTTCTCTGACAGAATATGCAAATGCCATCAGAGCTCAATTTGATAAGAAAACAGAAAACAATGGAGACCAAAGCCATTGTGAAAAAGAGCATATTTTTAAGTCTTTTGGGAGCCATCTGAAAGACAAAAGATATAAATGAGACACAGGAAAAATATTAATTCCTTCCTAAATATGAATTAAAATAAGGGTTGGTTAATAGAAACCTATGAATTGGTTATTTTATATTACAACGAAACACCTTGGGGAGCCACGATATCATATGAGTATCAAAAAAGTATTGGTATGTAATTTTAACAGATGGTTTGAATAGCAACTAGACTAGGGATAAATGATACCCTCTGATACACATGCTACATACTGCCCCCCACAAAAAAAACCTTCTCCTGAAATCTGTCCTCTTCTCTGTGAAGAGAGAGAAAAAGAGCTATTGCTCTTTATGTCCCTCTGCACAAGGAAAGGGATTGGATGCTACAGTGGATGCCAATGGGTGCAGATCTATGGATCTTTCGAACACATTTTTCACACATTCAACGTTAGTGTACATTTGTCGCTAGTATAGGAGAATGGTTTTGAAAAAAAAAATTACTAAACTTTTCTTCTAACAGTGGGGCTCTCTATCCACATACCATTCTCACAAGAGAGACTGGCTTTTTGAAGTAATCTGCATTTCAAGAAACTAGAAACTAAGATTTCAGAAAAAATGATTTACAACTCCATGCTGTAAATTATAGTTTGATACCACTTTAACTGCCAAACTACTATGATTTATAGTTTGGCAGGAGTACTTAGAATTCTTTAATTCCTTCCCCTAATCTACAACATTTGGCTTTCTAGCAGAGAATTAAAAGTACAGAATAGAACCACATTGGTTCAAGTAGTATCTATCTGCTTTTTTTAGTTCATTCATGGAGTAAAAAAAAAACCCATTAAAGGGTTGCTGGGTTTTTGTTTTGTTTTTTTGAAACCATAGAATAGAATAGTAGAGTTGGAAGAGACCTCAAACCACAACCACATAAGAATTAGATTGTTACTATAAACCATCTACTGGCCATTCAACCCTATGCATGTTTACTCAGAAGCAAATTCCATATACAAGATACAGCAGGAAAGTAATGAGACTGGCAAGGCTCTGCACAAACCAACAATGCTGCTACCCTATCTCTCCCTTCACATTGCAGTTAGGTTAACTCCTGCCATAAACTCAGTACAAATTTGAACTTGCTAGAGTTGCTATGCAATTGTTAAGAACATCTGATACAAAGTTGTGTTTGTGAGGTGTATTATGAAAAGGACCAGGAAAAATTAAAGCAAAGTTATGTTATCAAATTTTGTGTAAAACTTGGCAAATCCACTACTGTAACTTATGAAAAGTTACAAAGGGCTTATGGAGAACATTCCCTATCCAAGCCACAAGTGTACAGATGGCAGATGTAATAATAATAATAATAATAATAATAATAATAATAATAATAATAATAATAATAATAATAATAATAATATCACACAGGCCTAAACACTTGGGAAGTGTTCGATTTATGATTTTGTGATACAAAATCCAGCATATCTATCTTGTTTGCTGTGTCATACAATATTGTTGTGTCAATAATAATAATAATAATAATAATAATAATAATAATGCTTTATTTATAATCCGCCCTATCTCCCTGGAGGGACTCAGGGTGGCTTACAACAAAATAAAACACAAAATAAAACACTCAACCATTCAATGACATATAATAAGGCCTTTTCAGAGGACCAAGAAAAATAGGACAAACCTTGTACAGGAAGCTCTTCAATCTCATAAACAGACAACAATGTGGAAAGACTGAGGACTCTTCTGATGTCAGATCATCGACTGATGTTGAGAACGATGGCACCAAGATGGTTCCAAAAAATCTCACGACTGAGCAGAAGGCCAATTGGAGGGATGTGTGTGTTGAACTTCTGAACTGTTTTGAGAGGGAGCCAGAATTCTTCAGTTGAGTGATCATAGGTGATGAATCATGGATTTTTGAGTATGGCCTGGAGACCAAATGCCAAAGCCGGGAGTGGCATACTGCAAACTCTCTCCATCCCAAGAAAGCAAGACTGAGCAAACTGAAAATCAAATCAATGTTCATTTGATTTTTTTTATAGTCAGGGGATCATCTGCAAAGAGTCTATGCTTCCAAGACAAAGTGCCAATCAAACTATTGGGAAGTTCTTGAAAGGCTTAGGAAGAGGCTGGCATGTGTACAACCAGGCATTGCATGCACCTGGATGCTACAGCATGACAGCATCCCATGTCACACGACAATCTCCATCAATAATTTTTTGAATAATAATAATAATAATAATAATAATAATAATAATAATAATAATAATAATAAATTTTATTTGTATTCTGCCCTATCTCCCCAAGGGGACTCAGGAGAAAAAAAGCATTCCTGTGGTTCCCAGGTCTTTCCCACCCTTCTTCACAGATCTTGGACCCTGTGACTTCTCCTTATTCTCCCAGCTCAAAAACCACTTGAAAGGGTGCCATTTTGGAACTTTGGGTAATATCCATAAGAGAGTAACTGATGAGCTGAAGTGCATTCCAGAAGAAGCCTCCCGGCACTGCTACGAACAATGGAAACAATGTCTCTGTTGATGTGTAGCTGGCTGCCCCAAGGGAACTACTTTGGAGGAGATAACCTTGATTTGGACAAAGAATAAAATTCATGGTTAAAAGAAAATCAGTCTCATTCTACCATACCTTGCACTAAGACTACATGAAAAAGTAGTATCGTGTAATGTTTTTCTCATTTCAAACATTTGCTGTGTTTATGAAGAAGCATTTACATTTTGTGTCTTCACTAAGGGCATCTTCTTACCTTTAAGAACTGCTCAGTTCAAACCCCTGCACAGCCATGAAAACCCACAGGGTAACCTTGGCCAAGCCACAGTCTCTTAGCCTCAGAGACAAGCAAAGGGAAATCCCTTTTGGACAAACTTTGCTAAGAAACTCCTATAATAAATTAACTTTAGAGTTGCTATAAGTCAGAAATTACCTGAAAGCTCATGACAACAACATGAATAGCATTATCTTGAGGAATGATGCAGTACTAATAACAACAAAGCAAAAGCTTTGTTGAAATAATCTTTTTGTGCATAATTCAGAACTTAGCAAAATATTACTTGAATAAATATATTTTGGACTTTTTGTTATGTAAATAGTAGAGTCAGAATACTTAGAACACAAAGTGCAGTTTCAGTAGGAAGAATTTAACTTTCTCTGATTCAGTTCTTGTTCTAAAAAATATCACCTTTCACTTAGTGGTTGGTTGATGTTTCTCCCCCACTAACCATAACTCCTTCCTCTAATATTATTTTTGGATTATATGTTCTACCCATAAACTAAACAGAATGATAAAATGCAGCCTTGTGTGATCTCTACTAATGGGACTTCTGCCAATGCCATTCTGTTTCTCCATTTTGTCTCCTGACAATGGCTCCTTGTCCAGAGAATAATCTACAGTTCAGGACAATCATATGTTGTGGCACATCCATTTTTTAAAAAGAGAACCATAAAGAATCATGAGCTACATAATTAAATGGATCAAATGTCGGTTTTCTTCTAAAACCACAAGAACTCAAAAGACTAAAGACTTGGAAGATCTTCTCTCAAGGAGTTACATAAGCTCCTGAAGTGTAAAGATATTTAATTATATGCCTAAGTCAAAATCCTAACAGTTTTTCCACTTTCTATATATGGTTGTAAAAGATGGACAGAGAGGAAGAAAATCAACTTAATTAAAATGTTGTGCTAGAGGAGAGTTCTACATAAACTATTGGCCACCAGAAAGACAAATAAATGGATCCAAGAGTATATTAAACCCAAAATCTCAAAAGAAGCCAAGATTATTAAACTGAGCTCTTATTGTCTGTTAACATTTTATGAGATAAAGTCACTTTCTGAGAAAAGAAATTATGTTTGGAAAAAATGAAAGTGGTAAAGTGCATTACAAGTGGATTGATTCAAAAAGCCATAGTCCTGAGTCTGCAAGATCTAAACAGGACTGTTGAGGACTGAGGCCCTTGGAAGTCTCTCATTCATAGGATCTCACTTCACAACAGATAACAAGAATTTTGTATTGACTGGTGTCAGGAGCTGATTTCCACTGTTAAGAAATTCACCATAAACCTTCTCTGTGACATCTTGAGGTCAATACAAGGTGCCGGTGGAAGACAGTGCTGGCATCTAGGAGGACTAAAACCCTTTCTTGTGGTAAAACTGTGATAAGAGATTGGGGAGGGGGACTGGAATGGGCAAGAATGAGATGGGGACTAAGTAGAAAATCAGGGAATTTTGCACGGGAACACCATTATTGACTTTTCTCATCTCTAAATCCAAAGAGTACTGTGTTGCTGGTGAGGTTTTGCAGTTAATGACATCTGGTCTTATTTTTTTAAATCTTCAGTTATAGAAATAATATGTTGGACCAAATAAACCTTATCTGAGCCAATAGGTTTCTTTGTATCAAAGCTCTAAAATTAAAGCGTAGCTAGAAATTTTAGTCAAACTTATTTGAAGAACACCGGGTTAGTTAAACAGCTTGTCATTCGTGTTATGCAGTGGTTCTCAACCTGTGGATTCCCAGATGTTTTGGCCTTCAACTCCAAGAAATCCTAACAGCTGGTAAACTGGCTGAGATTTCTGGGAGTTGTAGGCCAAAACATCTGGGTACCCACAGGTTGAACACCACTGCTGTTATGTATCATTGCTCCTTTCACAATTCAATAACAACGAAGTGTATTTGGCATGGAAAAACTACCCAACAGGAGTCTATTAATATGATTAGAACAGAAATTGTTCTTGTTAGTTGATGTTCCCTACTAGGTAAAAGGATATAGCCAGTCGTTGTTCATTGCTCATTTCTTTTTCTCCTTTCACTCATGGAATCATAAATCTTCCAGTGAAGCACTACTTGCCAGCCATCAAGCATTACTTTATTTCTGGAAATGCTCCCATGGAATATCTATTCAGAATCCTGTCATGATGAAATATTATCCATGTTTGATCAGATATAAGTTCTATCAAATACAGTAGAATTTATTCCTAGATAATGCACAACAGTACAGTCTTAGTGTTAAAGGTGACTTTCTGTGTTGCAGTATACTGACATAGTGACTCCTAGAAGTTGTTCTTGTATTTTGTAGAAGCTTCGTTTATTATCTACAAACATTCGCAAAGAAAACCTAAAACAAAATATTGTGTGCAGAATACCCTTGTTTCCTTGTTAAGGTATAGAACTTACATTAACCCAAGATTTTTTGGGTTGACTTTTTGACTAAAATCTCTACATTTTTACTTGAGTAAAGAGGCTAAGTGTAAATGGAGGGAAGCAGATTAGAAAGTTAGGGCTGAAGAAGAAGAAAAACAGTGGAGGAGGAAGTAGAGCTGATATGTTTTAAGCGAGTCCTCACAGACACTTTTCCTTCTCAGAGACTTGCTTAAAACTTCCCTTTCTTTTGGAGGGGCAGCGGTTCTCAGCCCACCAATGAAACACATGGTGTTCTTTGAAACCCTGAAAACACCTGGCTTGGCATCCCAGGGCAAGGGGCAACCTCTTCCTTAAGCGCTTTCTCTCCCTCCAACCATTTCAAAAGCAGGTTCTCCTTATAGTTTCCTTCCTTTTGGTACCTGTGAGCGTCCCTTTAAGTCATCTGTAGTCTTACGGTGACCTCATGAATTTCAGAGAGTTTTAGAATAATAGAGTTGGAAGAGACCACATGGGCTATCTAATCCAACCCACAGCCATGCAGGAAAAGCACAAAGCACACCGAGCAGATGGCCATCCAGTCTCTGTTTAAAAGCCTCCAAAGGAGGAGCCTTCACAGCAAGTTCCACTGTTGAACAACTCTTACAGTAAAGAAGTTCTTCCTAATGTTCAGGTGGAATCTCCTCTCCTGTAATTTGAACCCATTGCTCTGAGCCCTAGTCTCCAGGGCAGGAGAAAACAAGCCTGTTCCTTCTTCCTTATGACATCCTTTTACATATTTATATATGGCTATCATGTCTCCTTTCAACCTTATCTTCTTCAAGCTAAACATATCCAGTTCTTTAAAGCAGCCTCATAGGGCCTAGTCTCCAGGCCTTTGATCGTTTTAGTCGCTCTCCTCTGGACACCTTCCAGCTTGTCAATATCTCTTTTGAATTATGGTGCCCAGAATTAAACACAGTATTGCAGGTGAGGTCTGACCAAAGCAGAATAGAGAGGCACCATGGTTTCCCTTGATCTAGACACTGTACTCGTTTTTGTTTTTTTTAAATAAATTTTATTGGCATTTCAGATAAAATTAACAACTGAGTAATAGAGACAAACAGGGAAGGGTAAGGAAAGGGGTGAGTGCAAGGGTAAATGGAGTGCGAGAGAACAGAGAATCCAGCCAAAAGATCCCGCGGAGAACAGCCGATTCGAAGAAAAGAAAGAAATACGCTAAAAAAAAGAGAAAGGAACAAAAACAAAAAAAAAAGGAAAGAAAAAAAGATTGAAAAAATACAAAAATAAAAGTTGACTTCCATCTCATACACAGATATTTTGTATTCTCTTACATTTGATCTATTTCTGATGATTATTTATTTACAGTAGCATCATTATTTGTTTTTCTCTTTTCTCTTTTTCTTTATCAAGCCCCAATCCGTTTGCCTCTTTGGTATGCCATTATTATTTTTTAGTAAATACGTCAATTTGTCCATATTCATAATATCTAAAACTTTATTTAACCAACTGCTTAGCTCAGGTGTTTCTTTCTTTTTCCAATCCTTGGCATATGTTATTCTGGCCGCCGTGATAAGGTAATTAAACAAAATTTCTTTATTTTTATCATTTTCTACATTGAGCATACCCAATAGAAAATACTTTGGGTCCAGTTCTACCTTAATATGCAACATCTCCTGTATTTTTTGATGGATTTCCTTCCAATATTTTTCCGCTTTTTTGCATGTCCACCAACAGTGGAAAAATGTCCCCACTTGGTCACCGCATTTCCAACATTTGTTTGAAGTTTTTTTATAAAAATTTGATAATTTTTGAGGGGTCAAATACCAGCGGTAGAACATTTTGATCCAATTTTCTTTCAATTCTGTGGCATAAGTTGCTTTTAGTCTGGAATTCCAGGCCTTTTCCCATTCTTCCAAATAGATTTTTTCTCCTAAATTTTTAGCCCATTTGGTCATGTTCTCTTTTATTGTTACTTCCTCCGTCTCCCATTCTATTAATTTTGTATAAATTATGGATACTTGTTTTTTTCCCATTGTCATTACCTTATCCCAAAAGCTATCTCTCTCTTCAAATCCCAAAATTTTGTCTTTATTGTAATATTCTTTCAATTGCATGTATTGGAACCAGCCGACATTGGGGAATTTGCGATTTATTTCTTCCTGGCTTTGTAAGTTATGTTTTCCATTTTCTTTCACTAAGATATCTTTGTATCTAGGCCATATTTCTCCACCTATTTCTCTTCTCTGACATGCTTCTAATGGAGAGATCCATCTAGGTGTTTTCCAATAGAGTTTCTTCCTATATTTGTCCCAAATTTTTATGAGTGAGGATCGGATAAAATGGTTGCCAAATTTTTTCTCCGTTGTTTTCTTCCCATACCATAGGTATGCATGCCAACCTGCCCGTAGATCTATACCTTCCAATGTTATAATTTTAGTGTTCTCCAATGTCGCCCAATCCTTCACCCATATGAGGCCACATGTGTCATGATAAATTTGGAGATCTGGGAGCCCTAATCCTCCTCTTTTTTTTTCATCAATCATGTAACTTCTTCTTATTCTAGGTTTTTTGCCCTTCCATACGAATTTGCTAATATCTTTGTTCCAATTTTTAAATATTTGTGATTTTCTAACGATAGGGATGTTCTGAAATAAAAATAACATCTTGGGCAGAATAGACATTTTTATTACTGAGATTCTTCCTAATAGTGATAAATTTAAATACTTCCATTTTTCTAAGTCCTTTTTTATTTCCCTCCATATGGGGACGTAATTATTCTCTAATAGTTGAAAATTTCTGGCCGTTAACGTTATACCTAAATATTTTATTTTTTTCCTGGTCTGTATCCCTGAAACTGCTGTTAGTTCTTCTTGCCTTTTTTTAGTCATATTTTTTGGCAAGATCATGGTCTTATCCATATTTAAATTTAAACCCGAAACTTCTCCAAATTCTCTTATTTTAAATAGCCAATTTGGAATTGTCTTAATTGGGTCTTCAATTATACAAATAAGATCATCTGCATAGGCCCTGATTTTATAATTATATTTCTTGATTTTGGCGCCTTTTAAATTGGGGTCTTCTCTAATGTTATTTAATAGAATTTCCAAAGAGAAGATGAAGAGCAAGGGGGACAGTGGGCAACCTTGTCTAGTTCCTTTACCTATACTGAAACTTTTGGATTCTAATGAGTTTATTTTTATTTTTGCCTCTTGTTTGTCGTAAATTTGATTGATTGCGTTTGTAAATTTGTACCCCATGTCTAATTCTTGTATTAATAATTTGAAGAAATCCCAATTTAAGTTATCAAATGCTTTTTCCATGTCAATAGTAAGTAATGCCAATTCCTCTTTTCTTGTGAATTCATAATATTCAATTATATTTATAATTTCTCTCACATTGTCCTTCATTTGTCTCTTTGGAATAAAGCCCGACTGCTCCTCTTTTATCCACTCTTTCAGAAAGTCTTTCAGTCTCTCCGCTAATATATTCGCAAAAATTTTGTAGTCCACATTTAATAAGGAGATTGGTCTATAATTTTTTACACTTTTGAGATCTTGACCTTCTTTTGGGATCGTGGTAATTGATGCGTATTTCCACGAATCTGGGATTTTTTGGTTTTCTAAAATGCCATTCATAATTTTTTTGAGATACGGAGTTATTTCTTCCGCAAAGACCTTATAGTAGATGCCACTTAGTCCGTCTGGACCCGGGGCCTTATTCCCGTCTAGCTTATTTATTGCTGCTTGAATTTCCTTCTCTGTTATTTCTTTATTTAGAAGCTCCCTTTGTGTCTCTGATATTTTTGCCAATTTTTGTTTACTGATGAATTGGGATATTTTTTCTTTGACTATTTGGTCTCTCGAGTACAGCTTGCTGTAGAAATTTTTAAATTGAGTCAGTATGCTCTGATCCGTCCTGTAACTGACTCCTCCTGTTGAGATTTCAGTAATAACATGTGCTTGTTTTTTCTTCCTAATTTTCCAGGCTAGCCATTTGCCTGGCTTATTGGCGTTTTGAAACTGTTGCTGTTTAATGAACCTTAATTTTTTCTCTATCTCTATATGAATTTTTTGCTTCCTTAAAAATTCTAAATCTTGTTTGACTTTGATATTGTCTGGCTCTAGTTTTAATTTTTTTCCCCTTGTTTTGATTTCCTCCTCTATGTTATTGATAACTCTATATTTTATTTTATTTTTTTGGGCCTTTTGTTGAATAAAATGGCCTCGCATGACCGCCTTGCTTGCGTCCCAGATTGTTTGGATTGATATATCTTCCGTATTATTCAGCTCAAAATATTCCTTTAAAAATTTTTTATTCTTTTTGACATCTTCCTCTGATTTTATTAAATTTCCGTTTAATCTCCAATTTGGGTTTCTGATTGTTTTATTTATCGTAAATTCTAATGGGCAATGGTCCGAGATGTATCTGGGAGTAATTTTTATTTTGGATATTTTTAGAATCAATGAAGGGGTCATCCAGGCCATGTCTATTCTAGACCATGAATTGTGTCTATTCGAGAAGTATGTAAAATCTTTATCTACTTCGTGATGCGCCCTCCAGGCATCCTTAAGATCCCAGTCCTGCAGTGCCTTGATAAAATTTCTTGGGAGCTTACCTAATTGTGTGTCCTTGTTCTTTTTGTTTGTATTCCCTTTTTTGTCCCATTCTGGATCTGACACCCCATTGAAATCACCCAAGATCATCAATTCATCGAATTCATGCTCTATTACTTTATCTTTTAATTTTCCCAGGAAGGCTGATTTTGAACCGTTTGGCGCGTAGATGTTGCAGATTAATGTTGTCTGGTTGCCCACTTTGATTTTTACTCCTACCATCCTTCCATCATCATCTTTAAATGCTAGTTCTGGATTTAATTTTTGATTTATATATAAGACCACTCCCCTTTTTTTCTCTGAGGCGGAGGATATAAATTCCTTTCCTAGATTTGTCTGACTTAAATATGCGGTGTGTCTATGGCAGATGTGGGTTTCCTGGAGTGCTATTAAATCAAATCTCGATTTTTTCAAATGTTTGAATAAACTATTCCTTTTATTAGATGAGTTCAAACCGTTAACGTTATTTGAGTGACATTTTATTTCCATAATTTAGTGCTGGGTGGTTTCTTCTTCTTCTTCTTTTTCTGCTTCTTCTTCCTCCAGGCAGATTAGGTTTGAGGTTTGTGGGGTCGTTGCATAGAGGGTATTGTCAGGTGAGGTGATTCTGGGCTTTTTTCTTAGTCTCTCCGAGTTTAGATCTGGTGGGGTTGGTCCGTTTTCTTTCTTCATTAAATTTTTATAGAATTCCTTAGCCTTCTCCTCTGAAGTTATCCAGACCCTTTCCTGATTGTATGTTGCCATCAGACCTTCTTTCCATTCCCATCTGAATCTAATATGTCGTTTTTTTAGTTCTTCTGTGAGGAATAGATACTTCTTACGTTTTTGCATTGTGCTCGGTGGGTGTTCTTTCAGTATCGTTACTTTCTGCCCCTTGAAGCGGATGGTGTTTTTGTTACCGGTTCTTAACACTTCTTCTCTTGTTTTTCTCCTGTCAAACTGTACGACTACGTCTCTCGCCACCTTGTTTTTTCTTGAGTAATTTGTGGTTACTCTATATACTTTCTCAATACTATCTTCCATTACCTCATCTTGTATCTGTAATAGGTCTGCTAAAATTTGGGTCGTAATTTGCTTCAGATTTTCTTTTGGTTCTTCCACGATGTTTCTTATTCTTACTTGGAATTCTAGTTCTTTCCTCTCCAATTTTTCTTGTCTTTCCTCTAGTTTGTTATTCTTAGCTTCTAGTCTTTCCAGTTTGGCCTGAAACTTGTCTTGCTTTTTTTCCAATTTTTGTTTATCTTCTTTTACCTCTTTCATTTCTTTTTGTAGATATTTTATTTCTCTCTTCACTTCTATGAATTCTTCTGATAATTCTTTCCTCATGTCTGTCATCTGTTCTTGGAGGGTTCTTTGGTTTTCCGAGATTTTTTGAAGTTCCTTCATCAGATCTTTTAGATTTACCTCCTCCGAGAGGGACCCCTTTCTTCCGGTTATCTTTTTTTCGTCTATCTTGAGTTTCTGCGTTGACATCTTCTCTGTTTTGTTCTGGTGTAGGGATTGAATATAATACTCGGACTTCTTCACCCGATCAATTAGGGAACTCTAATTATTTCTGAGTTCTTATATATCTGTCTACTTGCTTGATTTAATCTTCTTATATTGTTGGGGGGGGGGGGTATTTCCTCCTTTTGGGTGTTAATATCTATCCACAGTCAGTTAGCTTTATTTCTTAAATATTGTTGAGTGTGATATGCAGTTCCTGTGTTAAATAATTGATTAGTTAATAATTAATTAGTTAATACTTAATCAGATTAAGTGCTTATGAGTATAAATACACTTCCTTTTTCCCCTCCCCCTGTTCAACCTGCCCCCGCCCAGTAATTACCTATTCAGTTCCTCCCAATCTCATAATAAATTCCCCCACGGAGGTCTATAGAAGGTCTGTTTTAAACCACTAATAAACCACTTAATATATATTCTTATTCCAGATAAGTTAGGTGTTATTACTGATATTACAGATCTGTTAATTATATGCGTATACTTTTTTTTTAAGGACTACTTTTCCCCCTTATCTTGTAACAATCGTTGTCAAGTTTACAAGCATTTGACTTGCTTAGCATTAACTCTCTTCATTGCCATTTCCTGAAGTATTTCTAAGTTATCTCTTCCACACCTTCCACACCTTCTGGAAACCCTACAGTCCAGTCTTTTTTTTATTATTATTCTTTTACCTCCTATCTATCTACCCCACCGTTCAACCCCTTCTCGTCGTGTCTAATCCCTCTCACTGTCTCTCTCTTCTTATTCTCCTTCTTCTGTCTACTCCTCTCTCTTTCGTTGCCTCCTCTCCCCCGTCTGCTTCTCGTCCTCGTCTACCTCCTCCACTCGGTCCGTCTGCTTCTCGTCCTCGTGGCCCCCGTCTTTCACTCTCGTCTGCTTCTCCTCCTTGTCTTTCCCTCTCACCTCCGTCTGCTTCTCATCCTCGTTCTTCTCCTTAACCTCTCTCGTGACGCCTCCTTCCGCCTCGTCTCTCCTCTTTCCGATTGCTTCGCGTCCCGGTCTTTCCCTTCTGCCGCTGGATATTCTAGTCCTGTTTCTCTTCCGTGCTTCTTATTTTATCTGCCTGGTATTTCCCGCGCTCCGCTTCTCACTCCCTTCCTCTTAACAGGGCTCTGCTATTTATTTGCTTATTTGCTTATTTTATTCTGTTTTGTTTAGCTGAGTCCTCCAGTCTTCCTGCGGCAGGGCTGACCTTCTTGATTTTCCTTTATCCCTTCTTCCGCTGACGAGGTTCCGCTTTCTGCTTTCATCCGGGTCTTTAAGGCTTTCAGTGACGCTCGCTATCTGTAGACTAAACACCAAGCTCTCAAGGTCGGTATTTAACCCTTCACAGTCCTGTGCACATGGCTTTTTGGGCGATTTAAGGACGAATTAAAGGCAACTCCTTTGGGTATAGTTCTGTTTGCCTTTCAACCCTTGCATTAACGTTCCCTTGTTTGGGTTTACTTAGAATAAATGTTTAGATACCCTTCTGTTTTCCCATCCAAAGTTTTAAGGGGGGTTTACCTTAGACGTTCTTCGCTTCTTCGCTTCTTTCTTCTTTCTTCTTTTGCCTTCAGATTTTCAGTCTTTCTGACTGCACTTTTGTTTATCTGTGTATCGATCCACTCTTACACTCCTTTACAATTCATCTTATATCCTTTTGATTTTGGGAGTATGGCTAGGCTTCTGTTTTGGACCCTCTTGTCCCCAGCCTCTTCAGACCCGCTGCCACCGCCCGTTCTCTGATCTTTCCGCTAATCTCCTTGAGGGGGAATCAGCCATAAGATCCGCGATAAGGATCTCGGTGGGTTCGCAGTCTCCCAGGAACTCGATCCGCCCAGGAGAGGGGGTGAAAAAGCTGCCCTGCCTGGTCTGTTCAGAGGTCGGTGCTCGCAAGCTTCACGAGCACCCATCCAGTCGCCATGCTGCCATACCCGGAAGACACTGTACTCGTTTTGATGCAGCACAAAATCCCATTGGCAAAACGCCATTGGCAAAACAGCTGCATCACACTATTGGCACATGTTTAACTTGTTGTCCAGGAAGACTCCAAGATATTTTTCACATGTACTGTTGTTGAGCCAGGCATCACTCATCCTGTATTTTTCCATTTTGTTTTTTCTGCTTAAGTGAAGTATCTTACATTTGTCCTTGTTGAAATTCATTCTGTTAGTTTTGGCCCAGCTCTTTAATCTATTCAGATCATTTTGGATTCTGATCTGCTGGAGTATTAGATATCCCTCCCACTGTGGTGTCAACTTGATCTCCATCCAAGTCATTTTCTAGGGCAAGGGATACTCAGGTGGTTTTGCCTCCACTCAGGTGGAGCCTTCAAAGTTGCAGGGAGGGCTCTCCAAGCACTCTTCTCCCACCACTCTGACTTTTTATTTATGCATAAGTTTATTATTGGACATGCTAGGTTTTATGCTTGAGGAAGACAGGGGAACAGCTCAAGCTTTCAGGAAAGAAAAAGTCCCTGAGGTGAGAACTGTTGTCCAACAGAGAAGCGGGGGAGTTGTGGGAGAGAAAGTTGCTAGAACGCTCATATGCTGTGTTCACATTGCCCTGGTCGTCTGCCTGCCTCTTTTATTTGAATGTCTAAAGTGTATTTTTAAATTTTCAGTTGGAATTATCAGTGACCGTAATGCTAAAAATTTGTAGACTGAAGAGATATTTAAAGGGGAGTGAGAGATGAAGGGGACAATTTCCCTCATTCACTTCTCCCTGTAGTTACTCACATGCATGTTCTGTGTAAGAGGTGGGGGTTAATAATGCAGCTACTCCCATTATTCTTTACCATTGGGGTACTGTTCCATTATCTAAGCGGAGGCCACCGGGGGGGGGGGGGGGGTGTGAGAGAGAAGGATTGTCCCATTCATGGGGGGAATTGAAGGAGGAAAACCATTTCTTCCATTTTCGCTGGTAATTTGCCCTCCCCCACTCCCACATCATAAACAAGGTTGTTTCCACGACAGGGACATGGGTGGGGGATTAACGGGAAAACAGGGTAACGGTTTTCCTCCTTCAACCCACCCTCTACCCCCATAAATGGGACAATCCTTCCCTCTCTCTCTAGCGCCCCTTAGTGGCCTCCATCCAAACAATGGAACAGTACCATCATTGGGTTGCTGTGAGTTTTCCGGGCTGTATGGCCATGTTCCAGAAGCATTCTGTCCTGACGTTTCACCCACATCTATGACAGGCATCCTCAGAGGTTGTAAGGTCTGAGGATGCCTGCCATAGATGTAGGCAAAATGTCAGGAGGGAATGCTTCTGAAACATGGCCATACAGCCCGGAAAACTCACAGCAACCCAGTGATTCTAGCCATGAAAGCCTTCAGCAACACATAGTACCATCATTAGCTATGTTGGTTAGGATGGACAGGAACTGCACTCCAGTGTCCTGGAGAAGGGTTCCTAATTCTCACCCCTATCTTATATAAGGCTCCATGAATTACTGCTAGAAGTAAGTGAAACAGAATTGTAGCCTCAGCACAACATAAACCCTTGCCTGCAGAATTAATTAATTTTTAAAAATCAATATTTCAATTCACTGCACATACACAAAACATACAGGTGCTCAGCTATTTTTTTATTGTTTTTTTAAAGAATTATTATGCCTACACTGCTTTCAGATACTTTGATGTGTTTTTTTTAACCATAAAATAATGGGAGTAATTCTCATGAAGCAAGTTTTGCAACCCTTAATAGGAACTTCAAGTTTCTCTCCAAGGACTCATCTAACTCTCACCAAGTCCCTATAGTATCCCTGTTGTATGTCCCCCTATAGATTGACCCTTTTTTAAAAACCACTTGAACATTCATTTTGACATATGGTATGAATCCTCTATTCACTTGGCTTAACACTTTCAACTGACAGGAATATATTTCCAGAAACTTGCCCACCTCCTCTTGTACCATCTCATTTCCATTTTACAAGATGCTTTTGTGGTGCTTGAATATCCATTTTGGGGCAAGGTGTGACAGAACTATGTGCTCACCCTGACTCCCTCAGGCAATAAAAGAGCCTTTTTAGACACATTAATCTCATACAATTTTTGAAAATGTTGATTGCCCTTACTCCCACTATAGGGAGAAATTTTATAATGAGAATTTTTAGAACTCCAGCATTTAGTGTGTAGGCTTCAGCTTGATCTGTTACATAGGAGGAGGTGATTTGTGAGCAGTTGCAATTTATGTCTCAGTAGAAAGATACTGTTAGCAAAAACAGGGTGTAGTTTTTCTAGCTGAGACTGTTTTTCAGGATAGATCTAGCCAACTAGTGAAGAATATTATAGCACTTCAGGTGTCTTGTTCAATGTGTCTTCAAGTCAGTTTTGATTCACAATGATTCTAAGGTGAACCTATCATGGGGGTTTCTTGACAAAAAAAACATTCAGACAAGGTTTGCCATAGCTTTCCTCTAAAGCTAAAAGAGTGTCCCATGCCTAAGGCCACCCAGTGGGTTTCCATGGCAAAGCATGGATCCAGATCCTGGTCTTCCATTATACCAGTCTAACACCCAATCCATTACACCCTGCTGGTACTATACTTTCTCCATACATTCGCTTTTTAGAAATTAGAGAATTGCATAATAGCTAATGTTCTCAAACACTGTCATCCATTTAAGAGTTTTTCTGTAGAGTACAACCAAATAGCCAGTGTGTGGGAGGAGAAAGTTAGAAAAGACAAAGCATAGAGTGAGCTCAGTAATGCTAGAGTTTAAAAAAAACATTAAAACAGACTTTCTTATAGGAAGAACAAATAAATGCATACAAGTTCACTGCATATAAATGGCAATAAAGTGGAAACAAGGAACAGAAAAAAGACAAAACTGCTCAACACCTTCTTTGTCTCTGTCTTCTCCCAAAAGTGCTCAACTTGGGGATAATGGAGTAGAGGATGCAGTAGGAAAAATGCAGCACAGAATAGGTAAAGAGGCAGGACAGGAATATCTAGCCAATCTAAATGAATCAAAGTCTCCAGGGCCAGATTAATTACATCCAAGGGTATTAAAAGAACTGAAGGAAGTTCAGGAAGTTCACTGACAATCATCTTTGAGAATTCAGGGAGAATAGAAGTTCAGCAGACTGAAGCAAGGCAAATATCTCTATCTTCAAACAATGACCCCTCAATCAGCCTGTCAGCAATACTAGGACATATTCTAGAACAAATAATTAAAAAGACAATCTGTAGGCACTTAGAAAGGAATGCCATATTCCTTTCCAAGTGCCTACAGATTCACAAAAAGTCAACATGTGTTTCTCCAAAACAAATTATGTCTGACTAACTTTATCTCTCTTTTTTTGATACTGCAGATGTAGCATATCTTGATTTTAGTTAGGCCTTTGATAAGAAGCTAGTTGTCATGATCTCTATTCCATGCCATCTGACTTTCAGTCCTCCTGACATAGGGCACATGACCATTGGTCAAGAGGGAAGACAGGATATCTGAACCAGCCATAAAAGTCAATTGCTCTGAGGTGGGGAGAAAGTGGGCTCTGGAATGTGGAAAAGGGCAGCACTAGGTGCCAGGACTCTTGGGTGATTTATGATATTGTACCTAGGCCTATATAGACGGGCAGTAGTGCGAGACTTTGCTCTACAATAAAGATGAATGGTATCTTCAGCCCCTGTGTGTCTTGGCTTGTTCTTTCAAGAGAAAGCTAATCCACAACAACACAGTTGGAGCTAAGGACCCCTACACTGGTAAAATGTTGCTAGACAATGGTACTGTTAGGTGGCTTGGGAACTGATTAACTAGTCGATCCCGAAGAATGCTTTGCAATGGCTCCTCTTCATCCTGGAGAAAAGTAACTAGTAGAGTTCCAAAAGATTCTGTCCTGAACCCAGTGCTATTCAGCATCTTTACAAATGGAATGAAAGGCATGCTTACCAAATTTGCAGATTACATCGAATTGGGAGGAATAGCTAATACCCCAGAGGACAGAATGAGAATCCAAAATGACCTTAACAGAATAGAGAGCGGAGCCAAAACAAACAAAATGAATTGTAACAGGGAAACATGTACAGTACTACACTTGGGCAGAAAAAAATGAAATGCACAAATATGGGATGAGTGCCACCTAACTTGAAAGCAATACATGTAAAAGGGATTTAGGAATCTTCGTAGGCCACAAGCTAAACAATATTCAACAGTGTGATGCTCCAACTAAAAAAAAACCAGTGTGATTTTAGGCTACATCGATAAGTGTATAGTGTCTAGATGAAGAGAAATAATAGTACCAATCTATTGTTCTTTAGTCAAACCTCACCTAAAATACTGTGTCCAGTTCTAGGCACCACAATTCAAGAAGGATATTGATAAGCTCGAATATGTCCAACAAAACATAACCAAAATGGTAAAAGGTATGGAAACCAAGAAGAATGGCTATGAGGAGGGGCTTAGGGAGCTGGATATGTTTAGTTTGGAGGATAAAAGGCTGAAAGGGAACATGAGAGCCATGTTTAAATATTTGAAAGGGTATCATATTGCCGGGGGGGGGGGTGTTCTTACTGCTCTATAGACTAACCTTATCACATTGATAAATTTCCCCCTCGTAGGACACTTCAAACTCTTTTCAAGCATGGAGAGGCACTGAGCTCATCATATGAGTTAAACTACTTGAAAAGAGGCAGAAGTGTCCAGAAAGGAGGGAACTCCTGCAATCTGACATCACATTGAGAAATTTCCCCCTCGTAGGACACTTCAGCCTCTTTTCAACCATGGAGAGCCATGGAGCTCATCACATGTGCCAGAATCATAGAATCATAGAATAGTAGAGTTGGAAGAGACCTCTTGGGCCATCCAGTCCAACCCCTTGCCAAGAAGCAGGAAATCGCATTCAAAGCACCCCCGACAGATGGCCATCCAGCTTCTGCTTAAAAGCCTCCAAAGAAGGAGCCTCCACCACAGTCCGTGGCAGAGAGTTCCACTGCCAAACAGCTCTCACAGGCAGGAAGTTATTCCTAATGTTCAGGTGGAATCTCCTTTCCTGTAGTTTAAAGCCATTGTTCCGTGTCCTAGTCTGCAGGGCAGCAGAAAACAAGCTTGCTCCCTCCTCCCTATGACTTCCCTTTACGTATTTGTACATGGCTATTATGTCTCCTCTCAGCCTTCTCTTCTGCAGGCTAAACATGCCCAATTCTTTAAGCCGCTCCTCATAGGGCTTGTTCTCCAGACCTCTGATCATTTTAGTTGCCCTCCTCTGGACGCTTTCCAGCTTGTCAACATCCCCCTTCAATTGAGGTGCCCAGAATTGGACACAGTATTCCAGGTGTGGTCTGACCAAGACAGAACAGAGGGGTAGCATGACTTCCCTGGATCTAGATGCTATACTCTTATTTATGCAGGCCAGAATCCCATTGGCTTTTTTAGCAGCCGCATCACATTGTAGACTCATGTTTAACTTGTTGTCCACGAGGACTCCAAGGTCTTTTCCACATGTACTGCTGTCGAGCCAGGCGTCCCCCATTCTGTATCTTTGCATTTCATTTTCTCTGCCGAAGTGAAGTATCTTGCATTTGTCCCTGTTGAACTTCATTTTGTTATTTTCGGCCCATCTCTCTAGTCTGTCAAGATCATTTTGAATTCTCCTCCTGTCTTCTGGAGTGTTAGCTATCCCTCCCAATTTGGTGTCATCTGCAAACTTGATGATTGTGCCTTCTACCCCTTCATCTAAGTCGTTAATAAAGATGTTGAACAAAACCGGGCCCAGGACGGAACCCTGCGGCACTCCACTTGTGACTTCTTTCTAAAATGAAGAAGACGCATTGGTGAGCACCCTTTGGGTTCGTTCACTTAGCCAATTACAGATCCACCTAACCGTAGTTTTGTCTAGCCCACATTTTACTAGTTTTTTGCCAGAAGGTCATGGGGGACTTTTTCGAAGGCCTTACTGAAATCCAGGTACGCTACATCCACAGCATTCCCTGTATCGACCCAACTCGTAACTCTATTGAAAAAAGAGATCAGATTAGTCTGGCATGACTTGTTTTTGGTAAATCCGTGTTGACTATTAGCAATGACCGCATTTGTTTCTAAGTGTTCGCAGACCACTTCCTTAATGATCTTTTCCAGAATCTTGCCTGGTATCGACGTGAGGCTGACCAGACGGTAATTGTTTGGGTCGTTCTTTTTTCCCTTCTTGAAGATAGGGACCACATTCTCCCTCCTCCAATCTGCTGTGTGTGTGTGTGTGTGTCACCCATACTTTCCCCTCTCAATGTGATACGGTAGTGGTTATCAACCTCTGGATCCCTTGATGTTTGGCCTTCAACTTCCATAAACCCTAACCATTGGTAAACTGGCTGGGATTTCTGGGATTTGTAGGCCAAAACACCTGGGGACCCACAGGTTGAGAACCACTGTGATAAGGTGTCAAGACATGGAGCAATGCAGTCAAATTTCAGAAAAAAAGAGATTCCATCTAAACATTGGGAAAAACTGATGGTAAAAGCTGCTCAACAGTGGAATATGCTGCCTCAGAGTGTGATGGATTCCCCTTCTCTGGAGAGTTTCAAGCAGAGGCTGGATAGTCATCTGTTGGGAGCATTTGTGTGTTCCTGCATGGCAATGGGTTGGACTGGATAGCCCTTGCAATCTTTTCTAACTCCATGATTCTAACCCTGGACTCTGTGTGGATATGCAGAATTGTGAATAATGGCAAACCCTGTTGAAATGAAGGATTTCTGCCCAAATATACCATAGAGGAGGACATAGAAAATGCCCAGGGAGTACATATTTTATTGAATGCGAATAAATGAAACCATGGATCCTGGTCTTGTGGAAACAGAGTAGGGAGAGTTGTTATACTGTACTTCGAAGTTTCTTCAAAGAGGGAACTGGCCCACCTCAATTGAGCGTGGTCTGGCACGGGTGGTGTTTCATATAAATCTATCATATGGAAAATATTAATTTGGTAAGAACAATGGGGGAAGGACCAACCGAAAACATGAATGTTCTCATATCTGTGTTCAAAAATAGTGATATCTAAATTTTGGCAGAATTGGTTTGTCATCAAAGATAGTGTATAGGGCCACACTGTATCTATCATGGACACACAGATGAAAATGCATGAAATAACAGTTTCTTATTCTTCAAACTTCTACCACAGAAATAAGAGAACACAAGGGGGCGTTTTTCATTGCAGCTCGGCCACCTCATACCAAGAGTGAGCAAACTAGTGTTGTTCAGAAATTTTAAACTACAGTGCCCATAGCCTCTTTTGCGGTCTTAAATGGACTGCAGTTCAAAATATCTGGAGTGCACTGACTTAATTGTCATACTAGATGGAATTTGCTACTGATAAACCCTTGGGTTTTCCTCTAGTGACCAACTGTCTGGACTACTTGCTCCATGGAGCATCAGCTACCAATTCTTTTTAGTAACTGAATTTAACACTGTTTCTAGACATAGTTAGTTTTCTTTTTCAACCACTTCCTATGTCTCTGTCTCATCTTTTCTTCCTCCCATGGCTACTTTTGGAGCATCTTGAATTTTGCAGGTGTTCCATACAACTGAGGTAGGATTAAGTGAGCAATAATTCTAAAAGAAATGGAAAGTTCCCCAAAGGGAGTGTAGTGTCATCTTACAGATTTCAGTGTAACAGCTGTATCATGAGAAAAAGTCTAACTTGGTGGGTTCCTTTATCAACATTTCTGTTTGAAAAAAAGGAAATTAGATCCTGAGTTTTTCTACTTGGGAACAAAGGACACTGCTGCAAACATATATAAATTACAATATTTGTTTAACTGAAGTATTGGTTACATGAATATTTTAATGCTTCAGAGAGTTCTATATTGGCATTATTTTCCCTATAGCGAGTTTGTGAGAGAATGGAAAAGAGATTATACTATCTTTCTTAGAAATTGTGTACAAAATTCCAGATTTTTCCATTAAGATCTTGTCTCACTGTGTGTGTGATGTGTTACAGAGAAAGAGAGAGGGAGAATGAGAATGAACAAGAAGACGTTTACTTGAAACTGCAGTCCCTGTTAGGACAATACATATAGGGATATATGTTAGAATACACATTGGGCCTGAGGGATTTGTGGTACTTTTTTATATGAAACTCAAGGCCCACCAGCTTTGTGCAAAAAGATACATGCTTGAAATTAAACCACGTTGAGCCCAGAATAATTTTAAGAGCCAAATTCATTGGATTTGCCTGTCCACTTGGCATAATTATGCCAAGCTTTCTTTATTTAAGCAGCATAACTTGGTAGGGGGTCATTTTGTTTTTGCTAACGTTAAATAACTGGAAGTCAGGAATGCTTGCAGAACTATTGGAAAGCACACCAAGATCTACCAGTAAATGGAGATCTACATTCTGCTCACCTTTGTTATACACTGACTAGTGAGTACAACACTATCGATTTCTGAAGAAATGATCTGTGAGATGCTTGTTAAACCAAGTCACACATTTCTGTATAGAAATCGATCAAAAGCCAACTGCACTTGGATAGAGCTTACTTTGCTGCTGCAGTCTTGTATCATGTCTGTTCTTAGACCATGCCGGTCTTTCTCCAGAATCAAAACTCCACTAGCATGTTTGTATATATATACACACACACATGTACTCAAAAGCACATTTCATTCTTGAATTCTATTCGGCCAAGCAATGCAAGGTGTCTGAAAATTATTTTTATGATTTCAATTTTATATATAACTGAAATTATAAATACAATTTTCATGTACTGTATTCTTACTATGCCAGAAACTACATCTTAAAGATAGATGTTACAGATATTATTAAGTAATACCCTCATTGTAGCATCTAGAAATATCATAGATTTTTATCTAGGTCACTTGCCTTCTGTAATTCCATGAACATCCATACCTGTATCTATAACTCTTCTGACAAATATCACCTTGCTAGATGGTTGAAACCGTGAAAATGTTGTATAGGAAATATTTTTTTAAAACTCTCCTCAGCCCCATGCTCAACCTTTTAAACATTTTTAAAATGTTAGTTCATGTCTGGCTACATGGATCAAGGTGGGATTCTGAAAAATTATTACTCTCTATGCTATTGTTTTACATAAAAGGGGTTGTTTGTATGAGGAGAGAGGTACGCAGGTGTAGGTCTCTTAATTAGAGTATACCAGATGGAAAAGAAAACAAGGCTGTATGGGAGGGAGCATTTTCTGCATGTGCAGCTTTTCTTAACTCTGCAATATTCCATAAGCTACACTCCTAGCCAGAATCCCCTCTTCTGTGCCACTACACAAGGACCCTTGCTCAAAAATCATATTTTAACTCCCAGTTATACAATGTTAGCAATTTCTTTTGCAAAAGAAGAATAATGCTTTCTGATTGGGGGAGTGGAATCTCTTAATTGGCAGAAAGAATTCTGTATTACAGCATGCTTCTGCTTTCCTAATTAATGAAAACTAGTAAAGAGCTCATATGAGTTTTGACTATTTGGTTTAAAACATATAACTACCACTGTCCCAAATGTACAGACACAGATATGAAATGCTCAACTTTCCTTACCTTCTGCCTCTTCTGCAATGCACCCCTTGGTTTTTCTAGCCATGTTGCATGAAAGCTTCAGTGAGTTGTTTCAGATCTTTCTCTTGAGAAAACAGTGCCAGTCTCTTGTGTTAATTTGTGGATGATCCCTTTGCCATCCAAGGGACCCATTTGATCAGTGAAGGCACTCCATAAGCTCCCTGGATTGGGAGGACTCAATCGCATATGTAAAGGAAAATCTCTCTTGTAAATCTCTTTCTTCTTCCCTCCCCCAGGTAACAGACAGTACCACTGCAGTGTGATCGGCAGAAATGGGGAAGTTAGGAACTGTCTACAAATAGTCTCACTTTTTATTCCAGGAAAAAAACTCCACATACCTTGTTGCTAGAGAATGTAGACATTTTATCTGAAAGTATATTCTGAATCATAATCCTTTTCTAAGAGTAAAAATACCAACAATTTCTAGAAAAGAGATTTAGTACCAAAACATTACAGAACTCTTCTGTTTAAAGTATAGTCATGTATGAGAGCCATATACAGTACTTACCTGCCAGCAATCCCACTGAGGAAATGCACAGTAGACATTAACAAGACTGCACTACAAAGCACATTTTTGTGTTTCCACTTCTTTCCAGTAATCAGAACATAACACATATACAAGCAGTCCCCAGGTTACAAACAAGATAGGTTCTGTAGGTTTGTTACTAATTTGAATGTGTATGTAAGTCTAAACAAGTACTTTTTAAGTGTAACTCCAGCCACACACACACACACACCTACACACACACACACACACACACACACACACACACAAAAGCTTTAGATACTATAAGGCAGTGATTCTCAACCTGTGGGTCCTCAGATGTTTTTGGCCTACAACTCCCAGAAATCCCAGCCAGTTTACCAGCTGTTAAGATTTCTGGGAGTTGAAGGCCAAAACATCTGGGGACCCACACATAGAAAACCACTGGTATAGGGAAAGGTTAACACCCCTTCAATGTTTGTTTTGCTATCTGCGCCCCTGTTCAGAAGGTTTCACCTCACTTTCTATCCCTGTGATAATTGGATATTGAAAAATGTGGCTTATTGTGGAAACAAGGATTGGTGAGAAAGCTTCAGTGGAGACCCCTGTTCCCCATGATAACTCTTTCAGGAGTGAATTTCCCTTCTGAGGGGTAGATTTCTCTCACTTTACTTTGTCCCACTCTAGTTTTTAACTATTTCTACTTTGGACATTTGGAACTCAGAACTGCCAATACCTGGCAGGAATGTACAATAAAATAGCTCCCTTCTGCTTTCTGCCCTGCACTAATAGCATTGGTTTGTTGTTACTGCCTCTGTTACTACCATCTTTGACTTCATCTCCATGATACAGACTTGTTTTCTGCTACCTTGGAGACTAGGACTCAGAGCAATGGGTTCAAATTACAGGAAAGGAGATTCTACCTGAACATTAGGAAGACCTTCCTGACTGTAAGAGCAGTGGAACTCATTCCCTTGGAGGGTGGTGGAAGCGCCTTCTTTGGAGGGTTTTAAACAGAGGCTGGATGGCCATTTGTCAAGGGTACTTTGATTGTGTTTTTCTTGCATGGTAGAGGTTGGACTGGATGGTCCATGGGGTCTCTTCCAACTCTATTATTCTATGATTCTATGATCTAAACCAGAGGTTCCCAAACTTATTTTGCCCACCACCCCTTTTTCAGAAAAAAATATCCCTGTAAAATGACATTATTTAAGATAACAAACATAAAGATGCAGTGAATTTTTTTTTGTTCTTGTGTGTGTGTGTGTGTGGTCCTACCTACATCCTTTATGTAACAATTTATTAATTCCAGCTCTTCTTTTATCCACAAAATAAATAAAAAATGTGAAATACTTATTGCACTTGCACTATTATTAACCACTTGTCAGATAAGTCAGAAGCAATCTAAATTAAATTTCATGCATGTCACCTTTTATAATATTGTATTGTAAACAAGGTATTACATGCACATATTCCTGCCGATGCATTCCAGCAGTGTGCAACATGCTCGACTGCCAACATTTGCTTGTTAAGACCTGTCAGCAGACTTGACCACTGATATAAAATATAGAAAATATAGAAAACTTTATTTATATCCTGCCACCATCTCCCAGAAGGGACTTGGGGCAATTTACAGAAGCAACAATACACAGAATGCAATAAAATACATATACATACACATGTAAAATAACAACAAAAATTACATAAGCAATTTATCATAAAAACATCATTAAACCCCTATTAATGTAAAAGTTCAGTAGAACGCCCCCATGGCTGCAGGTATAAAATAGGCTGGGATCAGTTATAACTTACATTTTGTGTGTTTATTTTGAAATTAAAGAAATCATGATGACCTTAAGTCTATGTTACACAACAGATGAAAATGTCTGAATGGTTTTTCCAAATTTCCCTTTTTCTTTATGCTTCTATTGCTTACTTATTTTTATTCAGTGCCTGTCACGACCCAGGCTGCAGAGCACCAATAACCATACACAGAGGCCAGAATCTATCTAATATCTTTATTAAGGAAATAAGTAAAGGCAATAAAAATAAGTGTAGAATATAGTTCAGAAGAAGACCTTTCAGGAAAGGTCAATTATAGTCCAGGAAATCAATGTCCAATATAAAATATTAAGGTCCAAAGTTGTAATCCAGTAACCGAAACACTCACTTTGCCAAGCAAAGTGAGGGGAGATGACAAGGTTCTTAGTCCAAGGAACTTGATGTAAGGCGAGGAAGTAAACTTTATTCTTGGAACACAAGGCTTGATACAAGGCAACAAGGAACGAGGAACAGGGACAAGATCCGTGGTAAATACTTGGCGAGGTCCGGGAAGCAAGGCAAGGTCCTGGAAAGCAAGGCTGAGTCCTAGGAAGCAAGGCAAGGTCCGTGAAGCAAAACAAGGCTGGAAACGGGAACGAAGGCTTGGAAACAGGAGTAGCGCTGTCCACACACAACCTACTCCAGTAGCTGACGAATTGACTCCGCAAGATTCCTACAGGGCAAAGAACCTAAATAGGGTCTCGTTTTCCCACCAAAGAACACTTCTCTGGGGAACCAGAACCGAAAGTCAATCTCTATGTCCAGATGCATAACTCCCTAAAGTTTCTCATGAAAGCAGTCTTAATCAGCTGAATGCCTGGCTGCGATTCTCAGGCTTCTGCGATTAGCCTGTTGAACTCCTTTTTGTTGTTGATAATAATTACGGCGAGAAAATGGGGGAGATTTTGACTCAGGGCTTGTTTGGCAGATTTCTGGAAGACAAACCTCTTGCAGGTGCAAGGGCTCCAATTCAGGCTGGGAAAGTTCCAATTCTGGCTGAAACGGTGGAAAACCCAAGTTTTCCTCTTCATCTGTCACAACAACGCTAGGAACGGGACTACATGGCCCATGAGTCATCACAGTGCCCCACAATTGTACCCAAGGCTATTACTGCTGCTACCCCTCCCCAGATTGTTCCATTGGCCCTCAGAGAACACTGTTGCCCACTTTGGGAAGCACTAAACCACACATACAAAAGTATCTATAAACATGTACTCAAAAAAGTCAGAGTTAGTTATTTGTCATCAAGTCAGTTTCAATGTATTGCAGTCCTATGAATGAGACCTTTACGTGCCCAGGATATCAAGAGATCTTTGGTGATGCACAGATCTTTTGAACCCACCAGCACAATTCTAAGTGCTGGCTTTAGCCTATAAATCCCTAAACGGTTCTGGCCCAGCTTACCTGTCCGAACCTATCTCCCACTATGAACCAACTCGGAGATTAAACTCTTCTGGGGAGGCCCTGCTCTTGGTCCCACCTTCTTCACAGGCGCAGTTGGTGGGGGTGAGAGACAGCTGTAAAACTCCTTCCTCAGTGAAATCAGATCAGCTCCCTCCCTTCTAACCTTTAGAAACAGTAATCAGTGTAATAGGTGAATATGAAATAAGTGCAATAAGACTGGAATGACTCCTAAACTATGATTTTGGATCTGTGTGATTTTAATATTCAATTTTAATGTATTGATGCTGATTTTTTTTAAAAAAAAAAATATGCATTTTAAGGTATGGTATATGTTTATTGTATTTGTATGTTTGTTCTATGGAATTTAATTGTTGCCAATTTGGAAGCTGCTCTGGATCCCCTTTAGGGTTAGATAGATCAGGGTATAAATGTAGTAAATAAATAAATAAACTTAGGGCTGTGGTTGGTTTGATTGAGTCAATCTACCTAAAATGTGATCTTCCTCTTTTCCTACTGTCTTCCACATTTCTAAGTATTGTTGTCTTTTCCAATGAGTCAGTGTATCCAATCATCTTTCACAATGACAAAGCCAAAAATACCAAGATCTCAAGAAGAGGCATGTCAAACACATGGTAGCTGGTGCATGCTTAGGAAATGTGAGAAAGGCATTGGACTGCTATAGTGTAAAGAACACATTTGTTTTAAATATTACAAGTATTGACAGCATAGAAGGGTCTGGCCAGTGTACTGCCATTAGAACTTCTTTTTTTTTTCGTATCAGGAGCAACCAGAGTTGCTTCTGGAGTGAGAGAATTGGCCGTCTGCAAGGACGTTGCCCAGGGGACGCCCGGATGTTTTTTGATGTTTTTACCATCCTTATGGGAGGCTTCTCTCATGTCCCCACATGGAGCTGGAGCTGATAGAGGGAGCTCATCTGCGCTCTCCCCGGGTGGGATTCGAACCTGGCAGCCTTCAGGTCAGCAACCCAACCTTCAGGTCACAAGGCTTTTATCCCCTAGGCCACCAGAGGCTCCGCCATTAGAACTGAACTGGTGTGATATTGTGCAATGATTTTGCATAATAGTAACAAAAGAAAATAAGACAAAAGTGGAGTGTTATAGTTTCCAACCCAACAAGCAGAGAACGTAGGGAATTGTGGGAATAACTTTGCAGTCCTAGATGCTTATATGCAATTTTAGTTGTGAAGGGTTGACTACATCAGGGCAGAAGGATCAATTTAGGACAGTATCAGGAAAGCTAGAATGTAAGCCAGTTGATTTACTTCTCTTAAATGAGGGAGAAGTGAAAAATCTTTACTTTTCAATCGGTCACAACTACATGGAAATGTATGCTAGTCAATGGCTGTTCCAGCTTCTACAGGTTTCTGCCCACAAATCCTCAGTAGGTAGTAAACTTTGGTGAAATGCAGCAGGCGATGTTCTTGTTTCATTTCTATCTATAAGGGTGTAGACATTTCTGCAAATGGATTATTTTTCTTTTTGAATCTAGTCAGATATATTTTCCTATAAGAAAACATTTTTGCCTGTCCAAACCACTATTCTAGCAAACTCTTTCTTTGGGTCTGGATTGCACATTTAGTGAAATCTCACTTTCTCTCTTTTTAAAAAAAGGTGGATCAGGAGTCAAGCCTTCTTTTACAGCCGTTTTGAACTTAGCATTTTTTCTTGGCATCCTTTCCAGGGCCATGCTACTGGGAGGATTTAAGGATTTGTGATACAGAAAAAGTAACTTTTTCTAGTTCTGCTCATGGTTATTTTTAGTGCTGGGAAATAAGGCCAAAACATTAAAATGTCTGTATTGATTCATCTTGAAGCGGTGTGTTTTTCATTTCTTTGCCCTCTGTGTGTTTACTTTTTGCCTAATGAATAGAAGAAGAAAAAAGAATGATGGCTTGGAACTAACCTTTTAAGAGAAGGACTGACTTAACCATTGTCCAGAAAAGCCTTTATGTAATAGTAATGCACGAAAAAAAGACAAAGAATTCCATCATGTTTCTAACTTGTTTTTTTTTTTCTGTGCCAACCAGATCTGGGTGGGGAAAACTTAGCAGTGAAATGAGAATCTGGAGAGGCACTTTTCTTTTATCCCATTCATTACATTCAAATGGAAAAAAACCTGGCTCAGTCGTGTTGCTGTTTGTTGTTGTTGTTGTTGTTGTTGTTGTTGTTTTTCAAAGTAATACTGCACACTCATTAGGAAGCAAATTAATCCTCATCTCCCTTCCAGTGTTGCAGACTTAGATGACAACAAAACAAAAATAATAGCTTTGACATGTAGATCTTCCCCAGGGGTCGTGTTCAGGGTAGCTATACCGGCATATTGCAGCAAAATACAACAAAATCCAAATTGCACAGAAATGAATATCTTCATTGGAGGAATTCTAAAGCATTAAATACAGTATGTAAGCTTTCAAAGCCTGAATCATTCTAAAGTGTTAGAATCATTCAGGAGAAAAAAGGATGATGGTGTTAGATTTACAAGCCTACATTCTGTCTGATATGTCATTCTGTTGTCAGTTAGGATGGTATTGGGGGCTTTCAATATGTACAGAAGACATTCCTCTTTTTGACCATATGAAACTGGGGACAAAGGGCAATAAAAGTAGATTTTTTGTTGTTGCTGGTGGAGTTAAAAATTCACATAGCCAAGAATGGTAAATGAACTGTCTGCATTGAAATCCCTCAATACCATCTTAACTGAAGTAACATCTGTGACAGAAAGATGTTAAAAATCACACAGGAGGAGAAAAGTGTTATGTTAGAATCACAGTCCTACCTTTTGTCTCATATTTTCTTCTGTTGTCAGTTAAGATGTTCATCAGGGATCTCAATGCAGGCTGAGGTCACTTCAGGTCTTGGCTAGATGGGGACCAGGGACAAATGAGAGGCAATAAAATTTCCAATCCATGAGCAACATAGATCCAGGCAATCTCTGAAAGGCTAACTGTTGTCAGTTAAGATGTTCTAGAACACTGCTTCCTAAACTTTTGGCCCCAGTGGCAAATGGGGTCCCCTTAGCTCAATGTTGGGGTTCTGAAAAATTTGGCAGCAGTGTAAAAAATCCTGAATATCACCTAGTTGTGCACTGTTTAAGTGGACTCTGCAGAAGATGCTTCAGTTGTACTCCACAAAAAGGAAAATCTGCCTGCTTAGCAAGTCTTGCAAATGCTGACTTGTTATCAGAAAATGTTTGGTTTTTATACCTCTTTTATATATCTATATACTAGGGCCACATAAACATTTCCCTGGCTGAAGGGGTGGAAATGTTTAAGAAGCCCTAGTCTAGAGAATTCTCAATATAAAGATATATTTTGCATATACATTAGAGTAAGGTTCTGGAGCGGGTGGCCGCCTCGCAGCTCCAGGGGTTCCTGCTAGAGACCGGTTATCTTGATCCATCGCAGTCTGAGTTCAGGCCTGGTCACGGTATGGAGACGGCTTTGGTCACTTTGGTGGATGACATCTGCAGAGAACTTGACAGGGGAGTGTGTCACTGTTGGTTCTCTTGGACATCTCAGCAGCTTTCGATACCATCCTTTCCACCGAATTCCAAGGAAACCCCTCGGATCCTGGACCAGTGTCTGGCCGCTGTAATTGACTGGATAAGGGCTAACAAGCTGAAGTTCAATCCTGACAAGACAGAGGTCCTCCAGGTCAGTCATAAGGCCGATCGGGGCATAGGGTGGCAACCTGTGCTCAACGGGGTCGCACTCCCCCTGAACGCGCAGGTCTGGGGGTCCTCCTAGACTCAGCGCTGACGCTTGATGCTCAGGTGTTGGCAGTGGCTGGGAGGGCTTTCGCACAGTTAAAGCTTGTGCACCAGCTGCGACCATAGTGGTCCACGCCTTAGTTACCTCTAGACTGGATTACTGCAATGCGCTCTACGTGGGGCTGCCTTTGAAGATGGTTCAGAAACTACAGTTGGTACAAAGATCAGCAGCCAGGGTGATAACAGGGGCAGGCTATAGGGAGCGGTCAACACCCCTCTTTAAGCAGCTCCATTGGTTACCAATAAGTTTCCAGGCCCAATTCAAGGTGCAGGTAATTACCTATAAAGCCCTAAACGGTTCAGGACCTGCTTATGTCCGTGACCGCCTCCTCCCCTTTGAACCCATGCGGGCCTTGAGATCTTCTGGGGAGGCCCTCCTCTCGCTCCCACCCCCATCTCAGGCGCGGTTGGTGGGGACAAGAGAGAGGGCCTTCTTGGTGGTGGCCCCTCGGCTCTGGAATTCCCTCCCCAGGGAGATCAGGCTGGCACCCTCACTATCCATCTTTCAAAAAGACCTTAAAACATTGTTATTTCAATGTGCATTCGAATAAATAGTTCCGGTTAGTTATTAGTTGCCACAAGTACTGCACTTTATCACACTCCACTCTTATTGATTGAACTCTGTAATGAGATCCTTAATTCCCTCTTGTAGAGTCTGCTGAATTTTATCTTACAGTTTGTATATTATGTTCAGACTCTAATGTTCTAATGTTGATGTTTTATGCTGGTTTGTATGTTTATACTATTTTACCTGTTATACATTGGTTTAATTATGCAGTATTTTATTGTATGTTGAAACTGGGCTTGTCCCCATGTGAGCCATCCTGAGTCCCCTCTGGAGAGATGGGAGCGGGATATAAAAATAAAGTTATTATTATTATATTATTATATCACTTATCCAACATAAATGGGCCAGCAGAACGTTGGATAAGCGAAAATGTTGGATAATAAGGAGAGATTAAGGAAACGCTTATTAAACGTCAAATTACGTTATGATTTTACAAATTAAGCACCAAAGTATCATGTTTTACAACAAATCAACAGAAAAAGCCATTCAATACACAGTAACATTATATAGTAATTACTGTATTTACGAATTTAGCACCAATACATTGCAATGTATTGAAAACTGACTACAAAAACAATGGCTACTAACAAATTGACTAAAAATAAAGATAGATTTGCATAAAATGAACATATAGTAACAACATTGTTGGAAGTTAAATCCATAAAAAGTTCAGTCCTTGCTGCCTAGAGAAACAGCTGTGGATCCGGACGGGAGGCAGACTGCATTGGATAATCCAGAACGTTGGGATAAGCAAAGGTTGATAAGTGAGACTCTACTGTACCCGTTTTTGTGCCTGAGATTCCTATAAAGTTCTGAAAAGCAGGTCAAAAAAAATACTAAAGAAAGAAAGAAAAAAGAGAGTTCTGAAAATATTAATTCCTTGGATTGAGATCTTATACTTTGTGATACAGATTTGATAGGATAGAAACAACTTTTTTTTTGTTATTCATATGAGTCATCTTCTAGAGATAGCCCTATTCTCTTTGGCATAATAACAGATTTTTTAATGTAGTAATATTTCTCTGTCTTTTAATATGTGCTTATCTGTCTTTATGATGACTTAGCTGGTGTAAAGGAAAAGCTAGTATATTACTAACACCCTTACCACAATGTTGTTTACATTAGCAATACTTTTACCCATAGAAGTGGGTTGTTGTTGTTGTTGTTGTTGTTGTTGTTGTTGTTGTTGTTTTGGCGGTGAGGGAACCACTGAGATATTCAGTCTAACCCAGGTGGCTCAGCTTTTCCAAAGAATCTTATAAATATAGTCCACTTCCAGGTTCAAGGCTTGCCCAGGGTATTCCGTTGCCTAAAACAAGAGATATTTGTCCATTCTGTGGACATAAGCTAATCGGTCAAGCAGTTGAATTTTACAACAAACAACAGTTGCAATGGGCTAGTTTACAAGTTGTACAACAGACTGGTACACACAGCTCAGGCCTTACTCTACCCAGTGGTAGGGTGGACCTTTTTGGGTTTTGCTTTTGGGTAGTGCCAGAGGTGGTCCACAGGTGAGGCCAATTAGGTGCTCACCTATGGCGCATTATTACCAGGGGCGCCGTCGAGGTGCCCCCATGTGCACCGGGAGTCCCGGCCCACCTAGGCCGCTTCGCAGGCCGAAGCAATCGCTCCGCACAGCGCCAAGCCGAAGCAATCGCTCCGCGCGGTGCCAAGCAATTGACCACGCAGACGGGTGGGCCTTCCATGTCTGCATGGTCAATGGAAGGCCTGCGCACACGCACAGGCCCATCACCCCAAAAGCATGGTCGATGGGCCTGTGCGTGTGCGCAGGCTTTCCAATCTCCCCTTCGGACGGGTGGCTGGGGCTTCCATGTCCACGTGCACTGGCGTGCGCACTCTCCAGGGGGCTGCCACCGCATGTATTTTTCAGCAATTTTTGGGGGGACACCAAAATTGGGGGGGGACAAAATTTGGGGGGAAATTGGGGGGGGGGACAAAATTCTGGTCGCCTATTCCCAAAAATTACCTCAGGACGGCTCTGGGTAGTGCTACATTGAAGGAATGCTGGCAGAGTTAATAATGGAAATCACATATTATAGAAGGTCAGATTCACAGTTTGAAACATTACTACTAGATCAAACACAGCTCATAGATATCAAACTTCAGACGCTTTAACAGTTGTGGCCTTGGCTAGATGAATCAGATCAAGTCAGGCATTCGTGTCCAATGGCTCAAATGTGTCACGTGTTGATAGAATTTGTAGCTGCATTTTTCAAAGGATCTTAATGATATTTTGCCAATTGTGCAATATTTCTAGCTATTTCCCCCTCCCTCTTTTAATTGTTGTTATTTTTATTATATACCTATGGCAAGCTGAGGCAAACCTGTCATTGGTTTTCTTATCAAAATTTAGCCAAAAAAGCTTTAAGTTTAAGTTGTGCTCAGTGTGAGCTGATCATAGAACTCCAGTTTTACATCTTTCTCTTTCTGATTGAGTTCAAAGTGCTGCAGATAATGTTTAAAGCCCTTAATGATCCAATAGTATATGTCTTAAGTCTACTTTTCCATCTTGAACCAATTTTAGACTGAATTTCAGAGATCTTATGCTGTAACCTGGAAGTGCTGGAGTAAAGTGACTAGTAGTACTTTGCAGGCGCTTGGAAAAAATCTACATTTTGTATCAAATCCTCTTATAATCTTCACTAGTCATACTGCCTAGGGAATTCTGGAAATTGTAGTACCAAGCTTATCCTCCCTGAGCTCTAATGATATCTGCTTGCTTTCTTCACATGGAGAGATAATACTTTCAGTCCATTTTAATATTATAATGGATGGTATAGATTTGTTTGTGGTTAAAGCTGTTTGTTTGGGGAATGTTTTATATCAAATTTTGATTTATTTTAGAATGTAACTTGTTAAGGTGGTTTACCAACTTGAATATGCTACATACAGAAGAAACATATACATATAAAAAAATAAACAAATGACTAGCCTTTATACAAATAGATACTTATGTTCAGGGAAGAAGAGCTATTATATTTAGCAGTTTTTCCCCACTGTAAGGACCTAATGTGATTTGTCTGTTAGCAGGAAGAAAAGTGAAATGATACATAATGAGCTTTTGTTCCATTTTGCTTATTAAAAACTGAACTTCATAAACAACAACTTACCATAACAGACATGTGTTGTGTCAAGTATATAATTTGATTCCTGTGTGTATCTGAATGTGTTGACAATTTGAAGCTTCATACCTGTCTGATAAAAATTATATTTCTCTCCCACTTGAAGGAAGAAAGGAAGCTTGTCTCAAACAGATGCTACCAATACATATCTAGAAAGTGATACTGTCTAAATCCTGGAGAGAACAGACGGGAGACCTACAAGGATCTGTGGGAAAAATAAACAGTCAGAAGCTGGTTAAAACTGGTTTGCTGGCAATCCTTCTAGCTATTAAAAGTCCAAGAATAATGGAGTTCTTTTTGCAAATCAAACACTAAGGTTTTGCTAAAATGACAGTGGAGGTTAGAACAAAGAAGTTTCTGGGGTTTTTTTTTCCAGGGATTTGCAGGGATTAAAGAAATATGATGGTAGAGCCTTTTATGACAAGGCTGACAATTCAGCAGTAAAAAGGGAAGAGTAATGACTCAGTAGAACTATCTAAATTTAGCATGCCAAGACAATCCCCGTTTTTGTAAACAATGCTGAGGTAGATTGAGCAATGTTCAGAATTCAGTGAAAGACAGCTTCTAATGCTTCTTTACTCTGACATTTGAAGTTGTTTTGAGATGTAGCAGTCATCATTTTAGGTGAATTTGCAGAATAATTTCTGTTGTGGCATCACCATGTGGAACATTCTTCGCAGAGAGATGAGGGAAACAGGGTTGTTGTATGTCTTTCGGGCTGTGTGGCCATGTTCCAGAAGCATTCTCTCCTGACGTTTCGCCCACATCTATGGCAGGCATCCTCAGAGGTTGTGAGGTATGGAGAAAACTAAGCAAAGAGGTTAATATATATCTGTGGAAAGTCTAGGGTGAGAGAGGTCAGTGTGAATGTTGTGCAGTTAATCACTTTAATTAGCATTGAAAAGCTTATCTGCTGTCTTCTTCCTGCCTCTGGGGCATCCTTTGTTTAGAGTCGTTAACTGCCCTAGGTTGATTCATGTCTGGAAATCCTCTGTTTTCAGAGTATTGCTTTTTATTTACTGTTCTGATTTTTGAGTTTTTTAATACTGGTAGCCAGATTTTGTTCATTTTCATGGTTTCTTCCTTTCTGTTGAAGTTGTCCACATGCTTGTGGATTTCAATGGCTTCTCTGTGTAGTCTGACATGATAGTTGTTAGAATGGTCCAGCATTTTTGTGTTCTCAAATAGTATTCTGTGTCCAGGCTGGTTCATCAAATGCTCTGCTATGGCTGATGAGGGAAACTCTCACGGTTGGGAATTTCCATCAACAATTAAAGATTTATTTAGGAATGTATTCAGGGTATCCATGTTGGTAATGCAAGGGTGCACCTTAAGATCCAGAGAAATGTGGGTTCATCTACACCGGGAATCCCCAAACTACCCACAAGCCGGATGTGGCCCCAAAGTCATTTACCCGGCCCTGGCCCTAAACTTTAGACTTAAGATCATCCTAAGTCTGAAACAACTTGAAGGAATACAACAACAACAATCTTCATTAACTTAAGTATCTCATCTGCCAAAAGCAGGCCACACTTCCCATTGAAATACAGACAGTACCCGAGTTACAAACATCTGACTTACAATGATTCACAGTTAAGAATGGGGGTGAGACAACAGGAAGTGAGAGAAATCTACCCCTAGGAAAGGAAATTCAAACCTGAAAGAGTTAACATGTGGAAAGGAGGTCTCCACTGAAGCTTTCTCGCAAATCCTTGATTCCACAACAAACCAAATTTTTCAAAATCCAATGATCACAGGGACAGAAAGTGAGGTGAAATCTTCTGAACAGGGGCACAGACAGCAAAACAAACAAACACCATAGAGGCGTTAACCCTTCCTTCTGCTATCCAAAGCTGAGAGAGGGAGAGGGGGAGAGAGAGAGAGGGAGAAGTTTATATTGGTTCAAATTGTTCTTAATCTTAAATATTGTATAGTTCATTTATGTTTTTTGCACTGCAAATAAAACGTGCGCAGTGTGCACAGAAATTCTGGGTTTTTTTTCCAAACTATAATCTGCCCTCCCACCACAACAGTCTGGAGGATTGTACACCAGCCCTCTGCTTTAAAAGTTTGAGGACCCCTGATCTACACTGTAGAATGAACATAGTTTGACAGCACTTGAACTGTCATGGCTCAATACTATGAAATCCTGAGAGTTGCAGTTTGGTGAAGCACCAACACTCTTTGGCAGAGAGGGCTAAATATCTTGTAAAACTACAACTCCCACATTATTGAGGCATGGCAGCTAAAATGGTGCCAAACTGCATTATTTCTACAGTATAGATACACCCAAAAATCTCTGGCTCCTAAAAAAAATCTCATTATTGCTGCTAACAAAGTCTAAATTTTGCTGTCCTTTGTTTCAGACTGCACGTTGCATATGCCTACATTGAGGCACTCCAGACCAGTAGAACAACAGAAACAACATCTGATCCAAAATATATGCCTATGATTCCAATACTATTGCTTTTATTTCTCATGCCTACATTCCTGAACCTTTTTTTCTTCATGTCAGGAGCGATTGGAGAAACTGCAAGTCGCTTCTGGTGTGAGATATATGGCCGTTTGCAAGGACATTGCCCAGTTGATGCCTTGAAGTTGATGTTTTTATCATCCTTGTGGGAGGCTATGATTGGTCTCATTATTTGTAACTAAATTTGATGCAATTGTCATATCAGAGTATAGCAGTGAATTTTTGAATTAAGAAAAGCTTCCAAATATAGGAAATAAATCTTTAATTATGGCATTCTTCAGAATTGAGGGTGTAAAACCCTGGAAAATACTGTATTTCACCACATAATGGAAACATCTTTTCCCCTTTTGGGTAGAGGCAAGGGAGTGCAACTACTATATGGTCATTTCTTTCATCTGCCAGCCAAGGGAAATCATGTAGCTGCAAAGCCACCCAGGTGGCTGGCAGTAAGAGCTGTGAGGCCTCCTTCAGTTGGTGGCAGCTGAAGGAATCCCATAGCTCTCATGCCTTCATCTGTCCGCATGTCTGTCCCTCGGAGCTCTGGGGACTTCCCTTGGTTCCAATAGGGCAGGCACACAGATGGAGGATGTGACTATTATGTGAGGAATCATAAAATACCAAGCCTGGGACCCAAAAAGGTGGTGACAGCGAATGAAATACAGTATTTTTCTTCAGTTCATTTTCTAAAGCATCAATTCCTTGAATAGGAATTTATAATATTGTGTATTACATAAAATCTCTGTTAATTGTCAATGAAGAACATTACATCATTTTAGAACAATACCACTATGTATGTGCATCGCAAAAAATGCCCAGATAACAAGAAATTAACATAATATTAGGTATGATTATTTTTATGTAATGAAGACCTTTTACCTGCATATCTTTTTTCTGGTTGGTTTATATCAGAGACCATAAAGAATGTAAATCTTATCAGAAGTATTTCGTTCTTAGAGCTAGTGACCTTGACAGTCTGAAAAACAGTTTTCCTCTCTCTGTACTTTATCCAAAGCACCTTTTTCTCTAATCCAGTGGTTCTCTACCTGTGGGTCCCCAGGTGTTTTGGTCTACAACTCCCAGAAATCCCAATCAGTTTACCAGCTGTTAGGATTTCTGGGAGTTGAAGGCCAAAACATCTGGAGACCCACAGATTGGGAACCATTGCTCTAGTCTAAACCTTTTGTAAGAAGGACCAAAAAGATAATCAATTCTAGTGCTCTTTTTACTAAACAGAAATGGAAAATCACAGCATGATCCTATTGTTTGTTTCCTCAAAAAACATACATTCACACAAACATTTTAATTATAATTATTATAGAAGCACAGCCAGAATTGGAAAAGGCATTTCAACTCTTTTTTTCCTAGCAAATAGACAAATAGTTTTCTTTCTTATCCCATTCTCCCCACATAAAGCAGCTATAGTATCTCTGTACAGTTCATGCCCAGTGTTGTTTACACATCCCAAGAAAGCATAGTATTCTGTGCAGAAGTACAGCATTTTTTGAAAATTGAAATTGTACTCAGTAAAAATCTTGTATAATTCAAATCCTGTTACAAGAGCAGTCATCTTGCAAAATAAAGCCACAGAGTGGTTTGTTTTTTTTCAGGATTGCTCATTTTTATGTTAAGTTGTTTTGTTGTGCTGCCTTTTACATGGAAAATAGCAAGCATGCCAAAAAAAACACACACACACAAATAGATGTTTGGAAATAGTATGTGAGTTTGTCTATGCAAAGTCCCACAATTATCCCACAAAAGAACAAAGTATTTCTTCATAGATTATTCCCCCAAAACACTGCCAACATGTGAGAATGCTGGGTGGAAACTATGCAACATCCTTGCCACTGTATTTCCTAATTTCCCCTTTTTTTGCCCAGGAAATGAATAATGGTAAATATTCTTTCTATTCTTAATAAAGCCTATTTTTGTCATTTTAACTGTCTGTTCTCTATTATGAGAAATGAAAGTGTAATCATTACATAACTGTAATACAGTGGGGAGGGGGTTGAACATCTAAAATCATGTTTTCTTCCGTTAACTAATCTCTATGTATCTAATAATCTTTTTCATTATAAACTGTGTTTTTCTTTTGTAGATTTGGTTTTATTTAATTTGTAATTACTAATCAAATATAGGTCTCCTCTTTTAATCAAAATGATTGCCATTACCATCCACTTGGAGCTCCTTGGGGCCAAATAAAGTATATAAGTAGTAAATTAACTTACTGCGATGTCTCCTTGCCTTGCTAGAGAATGGGTTTAAAGTAATAAAATAATTTCTGGATTTTCCTATTTCAATGTGTAGAGGATTCATCTTTATTTTTTCTTGGATTTCCAGGTCTCATGCATTAAAAGTACATATAATTAACATCAGTCATTTTCCATGTTTGCTTTTCAAAATCTTACTTATCCAATACATTCATATAATTCCACTGTTAAGTATTGCAAGTTTTTTACCAGAGAAATGTTTACCAGAGAATGTCCCAGGTACTGATAGTGAAGAAAAGTGTAACCACATTTACACAAATCATTATGTGCCATTAGGGCAGTGATTTTCAACCTGTGAGTCCCCAGGTGTTTTGGCCTACAGCTCCCAGAAATCCCAGCCAGTTTACCAGCTGTTAGGATTTCTGGGATTTGAAGGCCAAAACATCTGGGGACCCACAGGTTGAAAACCACTGCATTAGAGGAAATACTTTAAAAAGTTACTATTTCTTGCAGTAATCCTTCCAACTGTTGTTCACTTTATTCCTTGTTTGGGAGACTGATATTCCCTCGGTTGATTCTTGGAAATATCTAGTAACAAAAATCTAGTTACTCATGATTAATTCGTTTTTCCACTAATGAAGGTGTTAAGAACTATAGAGTATAGTTTTAAATTAAGAAGAGAGTACGTTACTTGTTTTTCTTGTGTGTTTATCTCTTTTCGTACGTAAAGGGTATAAACGAGTGAAGGTGCTGGTTTGTGCTTTGCCTTCTGAGCAATGATGAGATAGAGGGGAGAATATTATTTTGTACTACAGCTCAGCAGTTGGAACATTCAGATTCTTTTTTTAAAGAATGAACTTCTATTGCATAAAATGAAATTGAAGTTCATTCTTTATTTCATTCTACAAACTACAACTTCACTTGTAGTTTTACTAGGTCTGTAGCCTTGTCTGCCGAAGAGTACTAGTCCCTCATCAAACTACAAATCCTAGAATTCCATAGCATGAAGCCATGGCAGTTAAAGTTGTTTTAAGCTGCATAAATTGTACAGTGCAGCTGCACCTCTAGCCTCCAGAGCAGCAGAAAACAAGCTTGTCCCTTTCTCAACATGACATCCTTTCAAACATGGCTTCCATGTCCCTTCTTAACCTTCTTATATCCCAGCTAAACACACTCTGCTCCTCATAGGGCTTGGTTTCATGGGCAGTAGAGAATTAATTCCTTTTTCCACTAATGAAGTGGAATTAATATAGATCAGAGATCCTCAAACCTTTTAAACAAAGGGCCAGTTCAAGTCCCTTAGACTGTTGTGGGCCAGACTATAGTTTTAAAAAAAAACCACGTGATTTCCTATGCACACTGCACATATGTTATTTGTAGTACAAAAAATTGAAATAATACAATATTTAGAATGGAGAGCATTTTGAACCTACATACACTTGCCAGTATTTCAATGGGGAATGTGGGCTTGATTTTGGCAGATAAGATAGTCAAGGTAATGAGGATTGTTGTTGTTATGTGCCTTCAAATAGTTTCAGACTTAGGGCGACCCTAAGTCTAAAGTTTAGGGTGGGAGGAAGCTGGGTAAAGGACCTTGGAGGGCTGCTTCCAGGTCTTAGTTTGGGGCCCCTGATAAATATCTTTGTTATTATTGCTTTGATTTTGAGTGTGGGGGTGTTCTTATTTCTATGTTCTGGAAAGATTGACATTGCTCTCAAAATGCAAAACATTCTATTCCTTTAAAGTTACATTTATATAACGTTCTTACTGTCTTCATGTCAGTTGCTTTACTCCTAACAAGAACTCTACAAGAAAGGTGACAGCTCTGTACAGATGCTTAGAGGGAAGGTCCCTGAATGCTTTTGGGAGGTTTTTTTTTTTCCGTGTCAGGAGCAACTGGAGTTGCTTTTGGGAAGTAAACCTAAAGGAGTTCCACTGTAGCCTAAACAAATTACTTTTTTGGACCATGATTTCCAAAATCTCACAGTCTTCTGACTTAGGAGTTGGATCCCAAAAAGGGAGCTTTTCTTTCTGCTCCTTTGTCCTCAGTTTTGTGCATTCATGCTTAGGCATAATGCATGATGAGTTGAAGTCTGTTGACAGCCTCCTACCCTATGCTCCTTTCTTGAATGCATGGAGTCTCTCCTTAATGCTTGGAAGGAATGAGTGATCCTTGCACATACTGAAGATAAAGCAGAACAATAAAAATATTACCAGACATTTCTTAAAAATGAAAATGAATTAAAATGTACCAATCTTGAAAAGTGGCAACAAGTTACTATCCTTTTTCAAGGCACACTGAAACCATGCATAGTGCTAAGGAGAGAGGATGAAACATCTTAAGTTTCCTGGGGACATAATGTTGTGCAAATTTAATACTCAGACAGACATATATACGTGTGTACAATTTTAAAGACATTTCAGTTTGTTTAACAAATTCTTGGATGGGTTTTTTTGCCAGTGCTCTGAGAGAATAATTAGGCATGCAAAGGCTCACAGTTTCCTTAGTCCTCAGGCTCAAGATGTACTAGTGTTAATATTATAATCAACCTCCTTTCTGTGCCTGCTTTAGTACAGAAAAGCCTTTGTTGGAAAGATTAAAACTCCCAGGACTGAAACCTCTTGGATTGTGAAAACTACTTCACTTGTGACAAAGTAGTATCCATGGTAACCAAGCTAATCACACATGGTTGGCTCCTAAAAGGGCATAACTGAGAACGGTGGGAAACCATGAGGAGCTGCACGAACCAAAACTCCATCCCTCTGTGTCAGGACCCAGGCTGCAGAGCACCAATAACCATGCGCAGAGACCAGAATCTATCTAATATCTTTATTAAGGAAATATATAAAGTCAATAAAAATAAGTGTAGAATATAGTTCAGAAGTAGACCTTTCAGGAAAGGTCAAATATAGTCCAGGAAAACAATGTCCAATATGAGATATTAAAGTCCAAAGTTGTAATCCAATAACCGAAACACACACTTTGCCAAGCAAAGTGAGGGGAAATGACAAGGTCCTTTAGTCCATGGAGCTTGATGCAAGGCTGGAGAGCATACTAGATTCTTGGCAAACAAGGCTTGATTCAAGGCAACAAGAAGCGAGGAACAAGAACAGGGTCCGTGGCGAAATCCGTGGCGAGGTCCGGGGAACAAGGCAGGGCTGGAACGAGAACAAGGTCCTGGAAACTGGAGTAGCGTAGTCCACACACAATCTACTCCCGAAGCTGACGAATTGACTCCGCAAGGATTCCTTTGTGGCCAAACACCTAAATAGGATCTTGTTTTCCCGCCAAGGAACTCTTTCTCTGGGGAACAAGAAACGAAACCTAAACTGTGTCCAGATGCAAGACTCCTTAAAGTTTCCCAAGGGAAGCAGACTTAATCAGCTAATTGTCTGGCAGCTATCCTAGCGCTGCGGCGAGTCGCCTCTCGAGCGCTTCTATCTTGATTATAATAAACCCGGCGAGAAAATGGGGGAGATTTCTGCTCAAGGCTTGTTTGGCTGTCTTCTTGAGGGCAAACATCTTGCAGGTGCAAGGGCTCCAAATCTGGCAGAAACGGTGGGAAACCCAAGTTTTCCTCTTCATCTGCCTCAAAAGTACTAGGAACGGGACTACATGGCCCATGAGTCATCACACTCTGTCACATCCCATTAAAATTTGAATAATGAAGGAAGTGGTCCAAAACTGACTTGATTCTAATGTGTTTGTTCTTGTCCTGTTTTGTCTTTCAAGAGCAGCCTTAAGACACTGTGGTAAGTAAATGGAAACTGCTTTCTTTCAGCAAAACATAAAGTACACTCAGTGAAATAATGCAAAAGAAAGCCAGGAAGTCTTACTTCAAACAAAGAAACAGGCATAAATCCAGATGCAGACTTGGAGCAGGAACACAGAGAGTGAAGGCATTAGAGTCAGTTTGTTACCAACAAGAGCTGGCTGCACCTGCTTCGGCTCTTATAGCCCTGGGTCCCCACACAGCTGTTAGGGCAGTTTCTAATTACTCAGCTGAATTTCTGGTAGCTAATCCAGCTGAACAACATCTCTGCTCTGTTTCCTTTTGCCTCTCCTGGAATGAGGGTACTAGCAAAGTCTCCTCCTCAGACTCCAACTCACCCTCAGATTCATGAACACTTTCTTGCTCCCCCTCCTCTTCTGAAGAAGAGGAATCCCTGACAGTTCTTTAAGGTTGAAAAGTTATGCATCTATTTATTATATGGTCACAAAGACAAGGAGGAAGTTTTAAGAAATAATAATTATAATAAACTTTATTTTTATATTCCACCCCATCTCCCCGAAGGGACTCGGGGCGGCTCACAACAGGGACAAGCCCGAACAACGACACAACATATTTGACAAAACCTAAAACTTTCAATGATACACAAAACAATATAATGGACAATACATTAAAATCCAAACAGATAAAATCAGAGTAATTAAAAGCAAACCAGCGGGGACAGGTTTCATAAAGTGCTATATCATGGAAATGCGTTAACAGTGATAAAGTGCTGCATGGTTTTATAAACATTGTGCCAGAGCTGGATTTGGTCAACTGGATCTTTGGGCATAATTCGCCGAAATGAGGTGTGAGTATCGTCTTAAAATATCAAGAGCAGTCGCTTCTCTGCTCCTGTTAGGAGCTGAGTAGCAAATCTGTCACTTCTTTTTGCATTCAGTTAAAAAAAAAACACCTCCAATTTAAAATGTTTAAAAGCAATGCTTTTGGGTTTGGAAAGGTTAGCCATTTAAAGAGACGTTGCAAAGGGGATGCCCGACTGTATTTACTCAGTCTTCAAGGAGGCTTTTTCCATGTTCCGTGTGTGCTTTCCACCTATGGATCTGTGAAGCCAATAAGAAATTGAAAGTTACCTGGGAAGACCAAGAGCTTGAACACTGTTTCCATTCTAAATATCTTGATGTCACCTTAGATCAAACACTAACATATAGGAGACACTGCATGAACACCAAGCACAAAGTAGCTACATGCAATCACATCCTGCGGAAACTTACTGGCAGTGCATGGGGTGCAGACCCAAAATTAATAAGAACATCAGCCCTGGCCTTGTCAACTGCTGAGTATGCCTGCCCTGTTTGGTACAAGTCTGCTCACTCCAAGCAGGTGAACATAGCATTGAACAAAACATGCAGAATAATCACAGGATGTTTCAAACCTACACCTGACAATAAACTCTACAAGTATCTGGCATTATCTCCCCCCCCCCCCGATGTGTGTTGCTGATAACTGTGAGAAACACTGTGAAAGCCATCCTCTGCATGGCTATCAGCCTCCTCCCCGTAGACTCAAATCAAGGAAAACCACCACTCCTCTAAGTGTTCCCCCATCAACAGCAAGAATATCCCTCTGTGCAGCTAAACCAGGAAATTCCAATTGGATGCCCCCCACCCCCCATGAGGATCTTCCTCCAGGGACAAACCAAGAATGGGCAACTTGAAAGTCCCTGAACAGACTCAGAAGTGGAGTGGGCAAATCAAAAGACAACCTGGCAAAATGGCACTACCTAGAAGAATCCTCCACTTTGTGCAACTGTGGAGCAGAGCAGACAACTCTACATCTGTATGCTTGTCTGCAGTGTCCTGCCTCATGTACAGAAGAATTGTTTGAAGCTATAGACATGCAATCACTGTTGCCCGTTTTTGTTCAAAGGATATTTAGCTACTTGTGCTCCTTCTGTTTTTATCAGTTTTATACTAATTTATGCAATGCTTTTGATATGAAATAAATAAATAAAGTTTTTAAAAAGTTATTCCCATTGCAAACATGAAAGAAATGTGCAAACATTGCTAAATTCTATGAGAGAGGTCTAAAGTTTTCCCTTTCTGCACTTTAAATTGTTATGCATTGCTACCATAGGGAGAACCATGTGATACCAAGGAGCTTCTCAGAATGAGGTGGTGCAAAATGGTTAACAACTTAGAGTAACTTTGGCAGCCAAGGAGGTATAAAATAAGTATACAAATCCACATTTACTGATAATAAGTCATAAAGAAGTTTATTTTAAAACAATTCTTTGTTATGCATACCATTTTCCATTTATTAAAGATAAAGCAAATTTGCATACAGATGAGATAGATACTGCAGAACATAGAATATATTCAACATTTTCATGCAGTGTTGTCATGCTTGCTTTGCAGCCTCAAATGGCAGCTCAGGCATTTGTTCCATTTGGTTACTAAGAAATACTTGTGCATGTCTAAAACAGCCATGAAGTAGTAAACTACACACATTTTTCATGATCTCCAAATTCAATTAGGGGAGCCCAAATGGAGTTTCAAACCATAGTTTAAGAAGCCATTCTCTAGGGCATGCCTGCACAACATGTTGTCCTCCAAGTGTTTGGGCCTCCAGCTCCCAGAAGCCCTAGCTGGCTTGTTCAATGGTAAGGAATTCTGGGAGCTGAAGGCTAAAACACCTGGAGGGCCGCAGGTTGTGCAGGCCTGCTCTAGGGCATGTGTGGGCACTGGCAATGTTTTGGCTTCCACGGATCCTTCTAGATTAGTTGTTCTCAACCTGGGGTCCCCAGATGTTTTTGGCCTACAATTCCCAGAAATCCCAGCCAGTTTACCAGCTGTTAGAATTTCTGGGAGTTGAAGGCTAAAAACATCTGGAGATCCCAGGTTGAGAACCACTGTTTTAGACCTTTTCGCAAACCTCATCAGGCGCACTTTAAACTAGATCCACTTGGGGAGGGGAACAACAGCCTGGCGAACACTATATTACCCACAACCACAGGGAACCGCCAAAAGGCTAAACGGAGGGCTGCACAAACACAGCAAGGACCAAGTACAGAGAGCACAATAATCCCAAATAAACAGCTCAAGGGGAGGTCACAGGGGATTACATGTCTTTACACTAATGCTCAGAGCATGGGAAATAAGCAAGACGAACTCGAACTCTTAGCACAACACCACACATACGATGTCATAGGCATCACTGAAACCTGGTGGGATGACTCCCATCACTGGAATTTAACCATTGAGGGCTATAACCTCTTTCACAGAAATAGAACAAAAGGGAGAGGAGGGGGAGTAGCTTTATATGTCAAAAACAGTTACGTTGCAGAAGAAATGCAAGACTGTAATCCAGGAAACCAGATTGAAAGCATCTGGATAAGAATCAAGGGAACCGGGACTCAAAAAGATCTTGCCGTGGGTGTCTACTACAGACCTCCGAGTCAGGATGAAGGACTTGATGAAGCCTTCTGTCAACAGCTGACCAAACAGGCACAAAGAAGAGATATAGTAGTCATGGGCGATTTCAATTATCCCGATATCTGCTGGAAAACAAACTCGGCCAAGAGTACAAAGTCCAACAAATTCCTCACTTGCCTTGCAGACAATTTTATGGTCCAGAAGGTAGAAGAGGCAACAAGGGGATCAGCAACTCTTGATCTAATCTTAACAAATGTGGAAGACCTGATCAATACAGTTGAAGTGGTTGGATCCTTAGGGGCAAGTGACCATGTGCTCCTGCAGTTTGCAATACAAAGGAATGCTGAAACTAAGACAAGTCAAACACGCATTCTGGACTTTAAGAGAGCTGACTTCCAAAAAATGAAGGAATTACTGAGCGGCATTCCATGGACGCCAATATTAAAAAACAAGGGACTTAAGGATGGATGGGAGTTTTTCAAAAGTGAAATACTCAAGGCGCAAATGCAAACAGTGCCAACAAAGAAGAAAAATAAGACAAGTGCAAAGAAGCCAGAATGGATGTCCAAAGAACTTCTAACTGAGCTAAAGCTCAAAAGTGACATGCACAAGAAGTGGAAAAGGGGAGAAATCACCAAAGAAGAATTCAAACGTATAGCCAACACCTGTAGGGAAAAGGTTCGCAAGGCTAAAGCGCAAAATGAGCTCAGGCTTGCCAGGGACATAAAAAACAACAAAAAAGGCTTTTTTTGCTTACGTTGGTAGAAAAAGGAAGAAAAAGGAGGCGATAGGGCCACTGCAAGGAGAAGATGGGGTGATGGCGACAGGGGATAGGGAAAAGGCAGAACTGCTTAATGCCTTCTTTGCCTCGGTCTTCTCACAAAAAGAAAGCCATCTTCAACCTCAGCAACATGGAATGGATGAAGGATTGGGGGAAATCCAACCGCAAATAGGGAAACAAGTTGTCCAGGAACACCTGGTCACTCTAAACGAATTCAAGTCCCCAGAGCCAGATCAGCTACATCCAAGAGTATTGAAGGAACTAGCGGAAGTTATTTCAGAACCACTGGCAATTATCTTTGAGAGTTCTTGGAGAACGGGAGAAGTCCCAGCAGATTGGAGGAGGGCAAATGTGGTCCCTATCTTCAAGAAGGGAAAAAAGAATGACCCAAACAATTAGCCTCACATCGATACCAGGCAAGATTCTGGAAAAGATCATTAAGGAAGTGGTCTGCGAACACTTAGAAACAAATGCGGTCATTGCTAATAGTCAACACGGATTTACCAAAAACAAGTCATGCCAGACTAATCTGATCTCTTTTTTCAATAGAGTTACGAGTTGGGTCGATACAGGGAATGCTGTGGATGTAGCGTACCTGGATTTCAGTAAGGCCTTCGACAAAGTCCCCCACGACCTTCTGGCAAACAAACTAGTAAAATGTGGGCTAGACAAAACTACGGTTAGGTGGATCTGTAATTGGCTAAGCGAACGAACCCAAAGGGTGCTCACCAATGCATCGTCTTCATCATGGAAAGAAGTGACAAGTGGAGTGCCGCAGGGCTCCGTCCTGGGCCCGGTTCTGTTCAACATCTTTATTAACGACTTAAACGAAGGGTTAGAAGGCACAATCATCAAGTTTGCAGACGACACAAAACTGGGAGGGATAGCTAACACTCCAGAAGACAGGAGCAGAATTCAAAACGATCTTGACAGACTAGAGAGATGGGCCGAAACTAACAAAAAGAAGTTCAACAGGGACAAATGCAAGATACTTCACTTCGGCAGAAAAAATGGAAATCAAAGATACAGATTGGGGACGCCTGGCTTGACAGCAGTGTGTGCGAAAAAGACCTTGGAGTCGTTGTGGACAACAAGTTAAACATGAACCAACAATGTGATGTGGCAGCTAAAAAAGCCAACGGGATTCTGGCCTGCATCAGTAGGGGTATAGCATCTAGATCCAGGGAAGTCATGCTCCCCCTCTATTCTGCCTTGGTCAGACCACACCTGGAATACTGTGTCCAATTTTGGGCACCGCAATTGAAGGGAGATGTTGACAAGCTGGAAAGCGTCCGGAGGAGGGCGACTAAAATGATTAAGGGTCTGGAGAACAAGCCCTATGAGGAGTGGCTTAAAGAGCTGGGCATGTTTAGCCTGCAGAAGAGAAGGCTGAGAGGAGACATGATAGCCATGTACAAATACATGAAGGGAAGTCATAGGGAGGAGGGAGCAAGCTTGTTTTCTGCTGCCCTGCAGACTAGGACACGGAACAATGACTTCAAACTACAGGAAAGGAGATTCCACCTGAACATCAGAAAGAACTTCCTCACTGTGAGGGCTGTTCGACAGTGGAACTCTCTCCCCCGGGCTGTGGTAGAGGCTCCTTCTTTGGAGGCTTTTAAACAGAGGCTGGATGGCCATCTGTCGGGGGTGCTTTGAATGCGATTTCCTGCTTCTTAGCAGGGGGTTGGATTGAATGGCCCATGAGGTCTCTTCCAACTCTATTATTCTATGATTCTATGATTCTTGTAAGGCCCTCCTGTGCCTAAAATGGTCAACCACTGCTGCCCGCGACCCTCAAAACATGATAAATATGCCCCCAACACCTACACTGGTGAGCAATTGTGTGTGTGTGCAAAAAAGTATACTCCTAAAGAAGCACATGCAACTTGTAGTTCGCAATGCCACATCTTAAGAGATTCAAGCCCAAATTTTATGAGTTATGCTGACAAAGCTCTGCCTAAAATAAAAGATCTGATCGTTATACTTTCTCCCTCATTTATTTCTCACACTCCTTCATTTTCTTCCAATCCTGTTCTTATATGTCTTTTTCCTTTGCTCATTATGCATATCTTATCTACATATAGACTTTCTGCTGAAATGAATATCCCAGGACAACCTCAAGTTCAGTTTGTGATATCCATTCATTTCCCCCCAGCCTTTCTGTTTATTCTTCTCTTTCCCCTAACCAAGTACAGTAGAGTCTCACTTGTCCAACCTTCACTCATCCAATGTTCTGTATTATCCAGTGCAGTCTGCCTCCCGCCCAGATCCACTGCTGTTTCTCTAGGCAGGCAAGGATCACAGACAATGTTGTTACTGTAACTTCATTTTATGTAATTCTATCTTTATTTGTAGTCAATTTTTAGTAGTCAATATTTTTGTAGTCAATGTTTTCAATACATTGTGATGTTTTGCTGGTAAATTCATAAATACAGTGATTACTACATAATGTTACTGTGTATTGAACTGCTTTTTCTGTTGATTTGTTGTAAAACATGATGTTTTGGTGCTTAATTTGTAAAATCATAATATAATTTGATGTTTAATCCCTCCTTATTATCCAACATTTTCACTTATCCAATGTTCTGCCGGCCCGTTTATGTTGGACAAGCTCTACTGTACTAAGATTCTCTGTCTCAGTTAAGAATCAATGGAGGTCCCTAGAAGCCCAGTAGAGACATCCATAGCCTATACCTGAACCTTCTAGGAAAGTTTAGAGTTATCTACTCTCTAATTACTAACAGAGGTATAGTAGGCAACAGATTTTAATTCATTATAATTAATCTATTTTCAAAACAAAATGAATCCAATGCAGTTACCCTTCTTCCCTTAGTTTACATGCTAAATTTCATATCCCTGGGTTTCGGGGTTTTGGAGCTTTGGGGAAGTCAGACATACATTTCTCCTCCTCCCTATTTTGTTACATACACCAAGCTCTGCCAAGCAAAATTATCTACTATAATTGTGAAAATTGTTCTACTTAATCATTTTAAAACCCATAAACTTACTAAGACCAGCTAATAGCCTTTAAGTGCTGTAACACTTAAAAACATTGTAACTTTGGAAACAATATCTTGGGAAATGTTAAGACAAGAACACAAAATCCAGATTAGAAATCTGTGAATCAATGCAGTCTCGTCGGAATTAACTGTTCTTGAAACAGGAACTTGTTCTAACCAGTAGCTGAAGTCTGAATGGAATATGAAGGACATTCTTTGGCTTAGATGAGGATTGGCACTGCTGCCAATAATTGTCTTTCTAGCTTCCTTGATCTAGAGAAAAAACAACTCCTTATATAACTTCACTTTTACATCTGAATTCTACTTCAGTAACATGAAACGGAACTATTATGAAAGTCTGGAAGTCTTACACTTCTGGCCAAGTGCTGGATATAACTGATGTCTTGATACCAAAGCTAAACTACCCCTTTTCTCTTCTTCCGCTTTCAGGGAAAGTTAAGGATCAATGGGAAAGTGGGTACAAAACTAGCTATTGTGCAAATAATTCATGTGCAATTAAATCAGAAAAGATCGCCATCACTTCCCTGCTACAGAATCACAAGAAGCATGCCAAGAAGGGACAAAACGAAACACAAGTCAGTGTATTGTTCTTCCCTTAAGGAGTGCTCCAACTAACCAAGCATGCCTTTCTTGAGATGTATAAGCTGCAGAGAGTGGAAACAATTTTTTATCAGAAGCTTTCATGGCCAGAATCACTAGAGTATTGTGTGGCTTCCGGGCTGAATGGCCATGTTCTAGCAGCATTTTCTCCTGACATTTCACCTGCATTGGTGGCTGGCATCTTCAGATCATTTGAAAATGCTAGCCATAGATGCAGGTGAAACATCAGGAGAAAATGCTGCTAGAACACAGCCAGTGCCTTTTTACTTTCCTAGCTGAAAGTCAGTATTTCAGAATAAAACATAAAAATAAGCATAAAACATAAGCCGCTCTGAGTCCCCCTCTGGGTAAGAAGAGTGGGATAGAAATAAAATAAAAATACTTTACATCAAATGCTGGTGAACATGCTATCACTTAAGTTGTGTGAGACAGGGTGCCATCCACTCACAGCTATATTTTAATTTTAAATTGCCAAATAATAATATGATTTCCACACAGTTGGTGTATTGAGAGAATGAGAGCAGATGCGTATATGTATCCATCCTGTCCTGATGCTAGAAAGAACATAATTTCCATTGCTATAATTGTAGGCTTCCTGTTTTACCAAGTCTTTCCACGCTAACATTCATCCACTCTGAGTAACTGCAGTAAAATTATCTTATCAGACATTACATGTTTTATGGAGAAGGAGATGTTGGATCATATGGTTTATAGTTTGGGAAGGATGGAGGGGGGATGGCTTGCTGCAGGTATATTAATGGCCAAAGTCACAGTCTTGTCAAACTGGAAATCTAATAACACATCTCATTGAATAGTTGGATTTAATATCTTATAGTAGTGTTTCATGAAAAGATACTTCACATTACAAAAAATGAGCCAATTTTAAACAATTTGGTACACTTTTTTGATTCTGTATGTAACCTGGGCTTAATCACAGATGGAACAAACTGTTTCATATAAGTCAAGGAATTGCTTTTTTGTATTTTTTTTCTTAGTTTTTCTTCTTTTTCCTTCCTTTTTTGCCTTACCTTCACCCTCCTCCCCATTGAATTTTACTAGGTAATCTTCATTAGATAAAAGATACAATAAAACTAAATGGACAGAGTAGGAAAAATATAAATCTTGCAAGAGTTGAGAAGAACATTTTCATTTATACTAGGTTGCAAACAGAAAATCCCAACAAAGACAGAAGACTTCTCATCATCCAGGGATAAAAGAAGCATGGGTGAAGACTTCTTTCTTGTGAACAATAAATGAATACAGTCTGTGCTTTGTCTCATAGGTATAAAATTTGTTTGAAACAGCAGTTGAAAGGCACTTATGCAGTAGAATACCTTTTGTCATTTTCAAACAAACTTTTATAAGAGAAATGGGCCTTCAGCTTGACGAGTGTGGTGCATACCAAAATCTGGCTTGAGAATGAGAATTAAAACTATTATTTATAATTATAGACAAGTATGGGATAATATATTAGAAAGAGGATCAACAAGAAAAAAGTATCCTACATGTCCATGACTGGGGGAGGGGACTATAGGAAAAACTTTTGAAGACCATTGTATATCAAGAAGATAGGGATAGTGTGCCACAATTGTCCTGTTCATGCTTCTAAAACAGTGGTTCTCAACATTTGGGTCCACAGATGTTTTGGCCTTCAACTCCCAGAAATCCTAACAACTGGTAAACTGGCTGAGATTTCTGGGAGTTGTAGGCCAAAACACCTGGGGACCCACAGGTTGAGAACCATTATCCTAAAAGATCTTTAGATTAGTTCTCCTTCAAGGATTGTTTTGATTATTTTTCAAGGTCAGGATGGTGCAGCCTTTCAAAGTGGGAGAATACTCTAATCAGTGAAGTTGGCTGCTGTCCACTCCTTTGGCTATCTTTTGGGTGGTGCAAGTACATCATAGTGTAAATACATCTGAGAAAAGTAGATGTGATTGATGATGGTGTTGTCTTCTTGTTAGGGCATACAAGACCTCGTGGTTCTGCCAAAAATGGACCTGGATGCAAACTGAAACTTGGAAGATGCTGATTACTTGCCAAGACTGGGGTTTTCCTCCTTGTCCCTGGGGTTTCTAGCAACTGAGGAAGTATTTCCCTTTTATAATACTTTTGCTTGCTTTTTTAAGAACAACCTTTTGAACTTCAAACCACTTGCATGCTCATTGCCTCGGAATCCAAAAAGAACCTTTGCCTTTGGCAAAACAGGGAGGGAACATAGATGAAATAAAAGTAAGATCTTAAATTATGATTAACTGCTGTACTCTTATATTGTTTATATTGTAAAAGTTAAATAAAGAAGAAAATGTATATACAATGGAAGCAATTAAAAAGAAAAGATAAAAAAAGAAAATGGGAATTAATGGCTTCATACATACTGCTTAGCCAGGTTTACTTTCTGTAATTTCTTTCATCGCCTCTGTCAATACTGATGTTATTTTATCTTTAGAGCTTTAGACCATTTAGCAAGACAGTCAACTGCCTTAAGTGATTCATCTGTTTTATTGTTTCCTCTGTTTCTAAAAACTCAAAAATCTCATCATGTACTCTTTATAAAGTACTTAAAAGTCCTGACATTTTACTGACTGTAGTCTCTTTGAGGAAAATACAATTTCTACAAAGTTCTGGATAAAATGGTTTTCAAATGTACTTATTTATATCCTACCTACTTGTCATAATTTGTGCTCACTGTAGAGTTTAACATTTTTAGCTTACTTATTTCCCATTATTGAAATTCTTTATCATCTTATGGGGGAAAGGAAACACAGACAGATGGATAGAAAAGTTGTCTTTAATTACACTGAGGTTGCTAGCAACTCTTATACCATACAAGGCAAGAGGAAGAATAAACAAAGAACATGATGCCAGCCAGAGGCGGTCCAATGGTGAGGTGAATTAAGCGGTCTCTAGTGGCACATACCAACAGGGGGCACACTCGAGGAGCCCCCATGTAACCATCCTTGCCACCATCCCCTATGCTTTTTTCTGCTTCAGAAGCCTTGCGCATGCGCATAGGAGTCCCATCGGCCATTTTGGGCAATGGGACTCCTGTGTGCATGCGCAAGGATTTGATCGCTCACCCGGCACATAAGGCACGCAAGCTGCCCGTCCGCGCGAGCGATCGAAGCCCTGCACGTGCGTGCGTGCGCGCAGGAGTCCCATTGGGCTCTTGTGCGCAGGGCTTCGATCACTCGCGCAGATGGGTGGCACCCACCCACCCCCCACAAACCAGAGGCCATGGCTGCGGTGGCATGCGTGCCGACGCACACTGGCCTGGGCCTGCCTTCCGGGTAACGTGCACACTCTCACGCTGACTGGAAGGCGGGCCCACGTCAGCGTGCGCCTGCCCACCCTGCGTGCCGACGTGCACCGGCACACAGACCAGGCACACGCTGGCCTGGGCCCGCCTTCTGGGCAGTGTGAAAGCATGCGCCGCTGCCGCCGGTTTGTGGGGAGTGGGCAGGCGCCAAAATTTGGGGGGGGGGCTACCAGGATTAGGTTCGCCTACTACTCAGAATTACCTCGGGCCGGTTCTGATGCCAGCATTACATCTGATTTACTCTCCAGTGTCACTTGTAATTCATTTCAAATGTAGGCTAACAACAATAAAGAGAAAAGGCTAGAAACTTGTCTTACTTGGGCTCCAGGTTAAACAGGTAAAGTCTTGACTTTAAAAATATGTGACAAAAACATGTTCATCATATAATCACATTTTTGGCCTTATCTGCACTTCAGGTCTTCACTGACATGATTATAGGTAGTACACAGCTACATCACAGAACACATCACGCGACATGCAGGGCTTGAGGAATCCAAGGCCAAAGTTAAAATTGCTGGAAGAAACATTAACAACCTTAGGTATGCAGATGATACCACTCTGATGGCCGAAAGTGAGGAGGAGCTGGGGAGCCTTATCACCAAGGTGAAAGAAGAATTTGCAAAAGCTGGGTTGAAGTTAAATGTCAAGAAAACCAAGATCATGGCAACTACACCGATTGACAACTGGCAAATAGAGGGAGAAAACATGGAGGCAGTGACAAGCTTTATATTTCTAGGCGTGAAGATCACTGCAGATGCAGACTGCAGCCAGGAAATCAGAAGACGTTTACTTCTTGGGAGGAACATTGACAAAATAGTGAAGAGCAGAGACATCACACTGGCAACGAAGGTCCGCATAGTAACCTATGGATGCGAGAGCTGGACCATAAGGAAGGCTGGAGTGCCTTGGACCGCAAGAAGATCCAACCAGTCCATCCTCCAGGAAATAATGCCCGGATGCTCACTGGAGGGAAGGATATTAGAGGCAAAGATGAAGTATTTTGGCCACATCATGAGGAGACAGGAAAGCTTGGAAAAGATCATGATGCTGGGGAAAATGGAAGGAAAAAGGAAGAGAGGCCGACCAAGGGCAAGATGGATGGATGGTATCCTTGAGGTCACTGGGTTGATCTTGAGGGAACTGGGGGCGGTGACAGCCGACAGGGAGCTCTGGAGTGGACTGGTCCATGAGGTCACGAAGAGTCGGAGACGACTAGATGACTGAGCAGTAGCAGCACAACCACTAGTAGCTGTGTCAATCCAACACCTGTTATAGGTAGTTACAATCACTTCTGTGTTTAACAAAGTCAGATTCTCTTTGAGAGTGACAGTGAACCCCAAAGGCTCAATCAAGGGTAGCTGTTGACATAAACCTGGGGTCTCATTCAGCAAGGCACATCAAGAATAAGTCATCCAATTGAAGGTACACTTGGTAAATCTGTGGGATCAGACTAAGCACATCTAATGGTTTCAGAAAAGTTATGATCCTATTTATACACTATTCAGTGAAAGTGCATAAGTATTTTACACAAACTGGTGAAGTTGAAGCTTTTTTTGGACAGGACCCTTTTATTCCTGAGATACCTCATTAACTGTAAGACTATTTGGGAATTAATAGGCAGTGGATATATTAGTCATCTTAACCTCGGGTTTATAAGACATATGGATTTATTAATCAAGGGTCAAAACCTTTATACGTTATTTCCACTATGCTGTTGTAACTTTGTGGGAAAGCTACTCTGCTCGAAGGTTGTCAGGTTTTGATCCTGATTCTGATATCTAACCCTTTCATCCAACCATCATAATAATCTTCTGAAACTTGACACACTTCAGATGTCTTAGTTTTAGCTCTTATCTTCCCAGAGGAACTTGGCTCTTAAACATCTTAATTTAGGATGAAGGGAGTAGTAGTCAACAGATTTATAAGGCACAAATCCAAAAACTGGAGACAGCTCACAGTGCTGGGTTCTTGTGGTACCAAACAGTGAGGATGCTGAATTAGGAGTAAACTCAATGTTATGCAAAAGATCAATTATTTTAAACATGTCATTTCAAGTATTAATAACACACTGCATGGGGCAAATTTAGATCAGGGGAACTACACTGGGTAAGGATGTTTACAATTCTTCTCTACACACATTTCTCCAACTTCTGAGATTAACTTCAATTATCTACTACTTTTCCCAAAATATGTCTGTGTCTATATGTCTATATGTGTGTATATGTGTGTGTGGGTTTGTATGTTTTATTCAGAAGTAGATGTATTTGCATATTTTATCCCAAAGTAGCAGCTTCGTGAAAGGATTCAATCCCCCAGCAACTCTGGTTCCAATTTGTCTCACCTCAGCATAACTACAGTAGAGTCTCACTTATCCAACATAAACGGGCCAGCAGAACATTGGATAAACGAATACGTTGGATAATAAGGAGGGATTAAGGAAAAGCCTATTAAATATCAAAGTAGGTTATGATCTTATAAATTAAGCACCAAAACATCATGTTATACAACAGATTTGACAGAAAAAGTAGTTCAATACGCAGTAATGCTATGTAGTAATTTACGAATTTAGCACCAAAATATCACGATGTATTGAAAACATTGACTACAAAATGAATTGGATAATCCAGAACATTGGATAAGCGAGTGTTGGATAAGTGAGACTCTACTGTATTGATATGAAGATATTTTAAAGTGAAATATACTATTTATGGATCTCCAGCACAATTTCTACTCTGGCCCTCAGTTTTCTCATATCTGCCATCATCAACATATTCACCTAGCACAAAAGTTTTCTTCTGAGGAACCATGCTTGTTGTAGTCAAGGTGGGGAAACACTGTAAGATTGCTAATATTGCCAGCTCCTGACCTATATATATATATATATACACCTATTGTAATAATAAAATATGCTTTTTTTTCTGACAGCTCATAAGAGTTCACACAGGTGAAATTCCCTCTGGACTACAATTTCCCTACAATCTACTGAATTCCTCCCCATTCAGTGACACAGCAAGGATTAGAAGAAAATTGGGAAAAAAAGTGTTTTCCTCTAGCCACGTTTGAGCAACACTTCTTGTCCAAATATATGATAGTGGAGAAACAGGATATAAATTTTGATTGGCAGCAGGAGGAAACGGGTAACTTAACTTGCAGGCTAATATCTCAGAGTCTGTAATACTTTTTCAAAACCTCTGCCTTTATGAACAATGGAAATTATGATTAATGTTGTGCAAAGCTAGCAAAAAATATAGGAGCAAATCAGCGGGGGCGGTTCTTCCTCAAATAACTTTTCCTAGGGAACTGCATCAAATGTAATTTCAACTTTCTCTTTTGATCACTCAGTATAGTAAATTAATGCCTGTAGGAAACAAACAGATACTTGGCATGAAATGTGTTTATTTCAGTTAACGCTGTACATTAAAAATAACACACACTTCAAAGGCTAGTTTACAGATTAAAAGGCACATAGGTACACAGAGCTATTTGGGAGTTTCCGGTTCTGAACACCATCTCTTCCATGGGTTGCCACTGCATGCCTAGATAAGGCACAAACATGGAAACTGAAACAACCCCAATCCATGGGAATCTGTATCCTAAAATCAGATTCACAGCGTTGGTTGGTCATCAGGTTCTGAAGCCCTGAAGATCCATATGATACAAAGCCAGAGTATCATACACACAAACATGTGTGTGTGTGTGTGTGTGTGTGTGTGTGTATGTGTGTGTATGTGTGTGTGTGTGTGTGTGTGTGTATATGTGTGTGTGTGTGTGTGTGTGTGTGTGTGTGTGTGTGTGTGTGTATATATATATATATATATATATATATATATATATATATAAAGGCTGCGTGTGGGGCTGCTTGTTGTCTGAAGTAACATCTGTGCCAATATCTGGAGCTGGAGAGAGGGCAGCCAATGATGTTTTAATAGAGAGAAAATGGTTGTTTTAATCTTCATGCTGTGGTGACTGCCATGGGCTTCAGGTTCCTGTCAAGGAAATATTGAAAATATGATGTAAGTATCAGCCTTGTGCACAAGAGAGAAAACTCAGCCTCAGGTGATGCATAATATAAAGGCTACAAAAAAGAAAAAAGAAGGAAGGACAAAGGCATATCATTGAGTTTTTTCACAAACCAGTGAAACTCAGGGAGAGTTTGTGCCATGAGGCAAGGTGGCTTTTGATTATGGGAATGCAGACTATGAACAAAAACCCTTTGTTTGCCTTGGCTTCAATCTCAGATTGGCCCCGTATGGTAGGCTCTGCAGTCCAGCAGTGGACAAGATCATACATCACTTTTACCCATTTGTATATCTTACCACCGATCGTACAAAGAACATCTCACTTCAATTTAAATTCAGTTCAATAGTTTGGGCTGCAAAGCAGAGTTCACTTCACCCAGAATTCAAATCTAAGGTTGTAAATAGCCTTTTATTATCAATTACAGTTTAGAACTTTAATTGTATTAATTTCTACTTGGGCTAAGCCCCAGCACATCATCTTCCCAGACTGCAAATCAGAATTCAATTTATACATGTTTTCTCACAGGTAAATCCCAGTGCAATGCCCTCCTGGGCTGCAAAGCAGAGTTCAGCTCCCTGAAAGTGAAATCTCCATGCTAGAGATAGGCCTTTATTACCAATTACAGATCAGCAGTAGAAATAAAACAGTTTCAAGCCTGGGAAGCCCCAGGGCAGAGGTATCTTGTCCCTGTTTTAGAAACAATTAGCTATCAGCAACTGGAGTGAGTCATTGATAAGGGATACATACTGTGCTGAGCATCCTTGATATTTCACCTCTCTTTATGAGTACAGTTGTGCTGATTTGAAAATCCATGGTTCCATGATCATACTTCCACACACCCTACTAACATTGCCTTCCCAAACTACTGCTATTCCTTAATTTTGTATATATTTTATTTTAATGCAAATGTGAAAATCCAACAGGGAGGGAGAGAGGAGGAGAATCTCATTCCCTGACATCACTTTACTGCCAGTATGCTGGCACAGAAGCAGAAGGTACCTGTCGTACTAAAATAGGTGATGGGGGATTGAAAGCTATTGACAGGTTTTGCCCATTAAGAAGTAGGAATCATTGGGGTGGGAGCAAATCGGCAGCAAGATGCTATTATGTGAGAGGGATTGCAATGCTGGTTTGGCTGCTTCCTGCAATAAAGTCCTGAATCTGTCTCCTCTTTGAGCATGAAGGACTTGAATTCTCCCTTATAAAGCTGCACAATGGGATAACTACCTGGACTGTGGTTTAGTGTTTCTCCCCACTTAAAAGATACAATGAGCATCAGAGATGAATGGGAGAGGCATGAGCAAATACTTTGCAACTTTGCAATAAATATGTGAGGGGAAGTCATAGGGAGGAGAAAGCAAACTTATTTTCGGCAACTCTGGACACTAGGACGCAGAACAATGACTTTAAACTTCAAACTTCAGGAAAGGAGATTCCACCTGAACATTAGGAAGAACTTCTGAGCTGTGAGAGCTGTTCAACAGTGGAACTCTCTGTGGTGTGGTGGCTTCTTCTTCTTTGGAGGCTTTTAAACAGAGGCTGGACGGCCATCTGTCAGGGGTGCTTTGAATGCGATTTTCCTGTTTTATGGCAGGGGGTTGGACTGGATGGCCCACAAGGTTTCTTCCAACTCTATGATTCTTTGATTATGAGATTCCCTTCCCAAGACACATACTTCTGTCCCTTCATCTTGTTGAATGTACTCCACCCAACAGTAAGGGGACAGCACTAAGGTTTTAACCTGTGTCCTCTCACACTGCACTATTATGACGCTACGATTCCATTTTAACTGCCATGAGACCATCCTATGAAATCCTAGGATTTGCAGTTTACTTCTCAGCCAGAGATATGTAGTGCCTCTTATGAAATTACAAGCCCTGGGATTCTATGGGATGCATCCATGACTGTTGTAGTGGTAGTATGGTGCTACTGTTCGATAGAGCGAAAGGGATCCCATATCAGCCAGACATTTCATAGGCAGAAGTGCAAGAATCAGGGATTCTCCAACTCCTTCCTATATTGAAGAATGTTCCATGTGGACCAAAAGGGAGAAAGTAGTCAAGTAATGTATCCTCCTCCATACCTGTAAGCAAACATTTTCATTCCTAGATGCACAAGAGATATGTTCAGTACAGAGCTTGAAAAGGTTACTGTTGAATTATAACTCCCAGAATTTCTTGGCTTCTTTCAAGCCAGGGATGGTTGATCAGCAACCATGCTTTTCACGAAAGTAGCTCCTCTGGGCTCTGGTTCAATATATACTTACTTACTCAATGCAACCAGTTGGACATTATTTTCATGCTCACAGATATTTAGAATTTCTACTATTGCTATATTCTGCAGCTAGAGGCAGCAAGCCAAAGGCTATCGTTGCCCCAGCAGGAGTTTCCTTACTTGAGAAATATCCTGTCTTCGTTTAATTGGATTTACCCTCATTTAAAAACCAATAAAAGAAAAGGGCAGAGAAATAAACCAGAATACAAACTATTTAGGAATATTACAATTGTAAATTATTCTTTACCATATAAATAAGAAGAAAAATCACCTCCTTGCACTAATTCAGGAGTCAAATGCCAGGGCTGGCATATCTACAACCTTTACTGCATACCTTTCCTTTCAAATGGAAAGGAAGAAAAGTGGGGCAAGAAAAATCAGGGGGTGGGGGCAAAGGAAAAGTCAATATTCTCCTGAACTGAACCCCAACAGCTATGAATTAAGCCTCTTTCATACTGCACAATTATAGAACTTTGATACCACTTTTATTGCCGTGGCTCCACCTTAAGATATTGTGGGATTTGTAGTTCTCATGAGATTTTGGTTCTCGCAGAGGCAGAGGCAGCAGGAGGACATTTTTGCTCCCTGGCTTCAGGTAGGATTTGGCTAAGATTTGGCTAAGATTTTAAACTGAGTGTGGGCTTGGCTCCTGTGGTCAAAGTCTAACTGTTGTGTTACTGTTGTGTTGAAAGAGAGCCAGGTACTTAAGTTGATTGACAGCAGGCATTGTCCCCTGTTAATTGAGTTTCTGGGAAAGCTTTATTTGCCAAAGGCACCTTTACTAACTATCCTTTGCATTACATACAGGAAACAAAGCAACATAAACAAATACACAAAGAGGTGGTTTGTTGCACTCTGCACATAAAGTGCGTGCATATTACTTAACTGTACAAAGATCCCACTTGGCCACCACGCTCACCAAGAGATGCAACAAAAGCAAAACATTCCCATCACATGCACCAGCTGTGGCATGTTCCGCTTTTTCACACAAAAACTAGACAACTACAACTGCTCCAAATGCAAACAGATGACTCTGATGGAGCAGAGGATCCAACAGCTTGAGCACCGTATTAAGACCCTTAAGGACATTCAGGCACTCGAGCTCTTCTTGGACACTGCACAACACGCTGCTGTAGATCTGCAGCCTGCATCACACCAACACCACCAAGACCATGATCAGGAACCTTATGGGGAGATCAACTCAAAGGTAGACAACCCTCAGGCTTGGAAGGAGGTCACCCATAGAAAAAGACGCAGGACGAGGCAGCCTCCGCAGAACTCCTCTGCTCAGCTGCATTTACACAACAGATTTGAAATTCTTACATCATTAACATACAATCAGGAAACACATCTTGTGGAGGACCACAGTTTCTTAGATACCACTCAGTGGACCACCCTGGATCAATGCGCAGGGGATAGCCCTGATGGGGACAGTGCATCACCACAGTCACACTTATGTAATCATGCAAATGCTCCATCCCCAATCATAGACCAGGAGCAACAGGAACATCCTTGGGAGAGTAATGGGCTCTCGGATGTATCTCAATGGATTGTCATTGATGAATGCACTGGGGATGTTGAGGAGGAGGACAACACTTTACACCTACATGATTCACTTCAACAGGAACACTCTTCAGGGGACATACACACTGTCTTGCACGAAAGGGACCCTGTCAATCCTCAAAGGAAACAGGTCTTGGTAGTAGGTGACTCCCTCCTTAGAGGAACGGAAGCCATCATTTCCAGACCAGATGGGATGGCTCGAGAAACATGCTGCCTCCCGGGGGCAAAAATACACCATATCACTCAGAGGCTCAGCAGGCTCCTAAAGCCCCATCACCCTCCCCACCTTATGTTGATTCATGTAGGTACTATACATACTTTTCAAAAGATCACAAATGATTTTCGAGCTCTGGGAACAAAGCTAAAACTGTATAATGTACATGTGATCTTTTCATCCCTCCTCCCCGTTGTAGGACACGGCTCTACAAGGGCCGGAAAAATAGTACAGGTCAATAACTGGCTCAGAAAATGGTGTCAAGAGGAGCATTTTGGCTTCCTTGACCATGGTCTACTCATCCAAGAGGATGGACTACTGGCAAGCGATGGGGTGCATCTCACACAAGTAGGAAAACATCTTTTTGCACACAGACTCACAAACCTCATCAGGCGCACTTTAAACTAGATCCACTGGGGGAGGGGAACAACAGCCTGGCGAACACTATATTACCCACGACCACAGGGAACCGCCAAAAGGCTAAACGGAGGGCTGCACAAACACAGCAAGGACCAAGTACAGAGAGCACAATAATCCCAAATAAACAGTTCGAGGGGAGGTCACAGGGGCTTACATGTCTTTACACTAATGCTCAGAGCATGGGAAATAAGCAAGACGAACTCCAACTCCTAGCACAGCACCACACATACGATGTCATAGGCATCACTGAAACCTGGTGGGATGACTCCCATCACTGGAATTTAACCATTGAGGGCTATAACCTCTTTCACAGAAATAGAACAAAGGGGAGAGGAGGGGGGTAGCTTTATATGTCAAAAACAGTTACGTTGCAGAAGAAATGCAAGACTGTAATCCAGGAAACCAGCTTGAAAGCATCTGGATAAGAATCAAGGGAACTGGGACTCAAAAAGATCTTGTCGTGGGTGTCTACTACAGACCTCTGAGTCAGGATGAAGGACTTGATGAAGCCTTCTGTCAACAGCTGACCAAACAGGCACAAAGAAGAGATATAGTAGTCATGGGCGATTTCAATTATCCCAATATCTGCTGGAAAACAAACTCAGCCAAGAGTACAAAGTCCAACAAATTCCTCACTTGCCTTGCAGATAATTTTATGGTCCAGAAGGTAGAAGAGGCAACAAGGGGATCAGCAACTCTTGATCTAATCTTAACAAATGTGGAAGACCTGATCAATACAGTTGAAGTGGTTGGATCCTTAGGGGCAAGTGACCATGTGCTCCTGCAGTTTGCAATACAAAGGAATGCTGAAACTAAGACAAGTCAAACACGCATTCTGGACTTTAAGAGAGCTGACTTCCAAAAAATGAAGGAATTACTGAGCGGCATTCCATGGACGCCAATATTAAAAAACAAGGGACTTAAGGATGGATGGGAGTTTTTCAAAAGTGAAATACTCAAGGCGCAAATGCAAACAGTGCCAACAAAGAAGAAAAATAAGACAAGTGCAAAGAAGCCAGAATGGATGTCCAAAGAACTTCTAACTGAGCTAAAGCTCAAAAGTGACATGCACAAGAAGTGGAAAAGGGGAGAAATCACCAAAGAAGAATTCAAACGTATAGCCAACACCTGTAGGGAAAAGGTTCGCAAGGCTAAAGCGCAAAATGAGCTCAGGCTTGCCAGGGACATAAAAAACAACAAAAAAGGCTTTTTTGCTTACGTTGGTAGAAAAAGGAAGAAAAAGGAGGCGATAGGGCCATTGCAAGGAGAAGATGGGGTGATGGCGACAGGGGACAGGGAAAAGGCAGAACTACTTAATGCCTTCTTTGCCTCGGTCTTCTCACAAAAAGGAAGCCATCTTCAACCTCAGCAACATGGAATGGACGAAGGATTGGGGGAAATCCAACCCCAAATAGGGAAACAAGTTGTCCAGGAACACCTGGCCACTCTAAACGAATTCAAGTCCCCAGGGCCAGACCAGCTACATCCAAGAGTACTGAAGGAACTAGCGGAAGTTATTTCAGAACCACTGGCAATTATATTCGAGAGTTCTTGGAGAACGGGAGAAGTCCCAGCAGATTGGAGGAGGGCAAATGTGGTCCCTATCTTCAAGAAGGGAAAAAAGAACGACCCAAAAAATTACCGTCCGGTCAGCCTCACATCAATACCAGGCAAAATTCTGGAAAAGATCATTAAGGAAGTGGTCTGCGAACACTTAGAAACAAATGCGGTCATTGCTAATAGTCAACACGGATTTACCAAAAACAAGTCATGCCAGACTAATCTGATCTCTTTTTTCGATAGAGTTACGAGTTGGGTCGATACAGGGAATGCCGTGGATGTAGCGTACCTGGATTTCAGTAAGGCCTTCGACAAAGTCCCCCACGACCTTCTGGCAAACAAACTAGTAAAATGTGGGCTAGACAAAACTACGGTTAGGTGGATCTGTAATTGGCTAAGCGAACGAACCCAAAGGGTGCTCACCAATGCGTCGTCTTCATCATGGAAAGAAGTGACAAGTGGAGTGCCGCAGGGCTCCGTCCTGGGCCCGGTTCTGTTCAACATCTTTATTAACGACTTAGACGAAGGGTTAGAAGGCACGATCATCAAGTTTGCAGACGACACAAAACTGGGAGGGATAGCTAACACTCCAGAAGACAGGAGCAGAATTCAAAACGATCTTGACAGACTAGAGAGATGGGCCGAAACTAACAAAATGAAGTTCAACAGGGACAAATGCAAGATACTTCACTTCGGAAGAAAAAATGGAAATCAAAGATACAGAATGGGGGACGCCTGGCTTGACAGCAGTGTGTGCGAAAAAGACCTTGGAGTCCTTGTGGACAACAAGTTAAACATGAGCCAACAATGTGATGCGGCTGCTAAAAAAGCCAATGGGATTCTGGCCTGCATCAATAGGGGAATAGCGTCTAGATCCAGGGAAGTTATGCTCCCCCTGTATTCTGCCTTGGTCAGACCACACCTGGAATACTGTGTCCAATTTTGGGCACCACAGTTGAAGGGAGATGTTGACAAGCTGGAAAGCGTCCAGAGGAGGGCGACTAAAATGATTAAGGGTCTGGAGAACAAGCCCTATGAGGAGCGGCTTAAAGAGCTGGGCATGTTTAGCCTGCAGAAGAGAAGGCTGAGAGGAGACATGATAGCCATGTACAAATACGTGAAGGGAAGTCAAAGGGAGGAGGGAGCAAGCTTGTTTTCTGCTGCCCTGCAGACTAGGACACGGAACAATGGCTTCAAACTACAGGAAAGGAGATTCCACTTGAACATCAGGAAGAACTTCCTCACTGTGAGAGCTGTTCGACAGTGGAACTCTCTCCCCGGGGCCGTGGTGGAGGCTCCTTCTTTGGAGGCTTTTAAGCAGAGGCTGGATGGCCATCTGTCGGGGGTGCTTTGAATGCGATTTCTTGCTTCTTAGCAGGGAGTTGGACTGGATGGCCCATGTGGTCTCTTCCAACTCTACTATTCTATGATTCTATGATTCTATGATTTTAGAATTCCCTGCCACAAAGCTCTAGTTGCACCCCAAACACTGCAGGATGCAGCCATGGCATCAAAGTGCTACAAGATCACACAGATTTACCAAGAATCTAACATTACTGCTTGAAATTTATAGGTTTTTAAACAATGGCCTCTGAGATTGGAGTCCACTGGTTATTTTAGATATGAGTGCTCTTATGATGGTGACTAGACACTCTGAAGAGGGCTGATCAATATTTTTGCAAGGCATAAAGATGTTCCAGACATGCATGAAAGGTAGCAAAAAGTACTAGAGACAGAACGCCTATTGACCTTTACACGTGAAAGGGATCTAGGAATCTTAATCGACCACAAACTGAACATGAGTCAACAGTGTAATTCAAGAAGGACAAGCTGGAATGTGTCCAGAGAAAGATGAGCAAAATTATGAAAGGTTTGGAAAGCAAATCCCATGACGAACGGCTGAGGGAGCTGGGTATGTTTAGCTTGGAGAAAAGAAGAGTGAGAGGCAACATTAATAGACATGTTTAAATGGCCCAGAGAAGAGTGGACATGATAGTCTCATTTAAATATTTGATAGAATATCTCACTGAAGGTGGGGAGCAAGTTTGTTTTCTGCTGCTCTGGAAACTAGGATTCCACCTGAACAGGAAGAAATTTCTGGCGATAAGAGCTGTTTGGTAATGAAATATGTTGCCTCGGAGTGTAGTGGAGTCTCCTTCTCTGAAGGTTTTTAAGCGGAGGCTGGATGGCCACCTGTCAGGGGTGCTTTGAGTGTGTGTTCCCGCATGTCAAGGGGTTGGACTGTATTGCCCTTGGGGTTTCTTCCAACTCTATGATTTTATGATTTAAAGTGGCAGTTTAAAACAGTAGCTGGCACCAGTCTACCAATGGATTGTTCTGAGCCACAAAAAACTGGGAACCTGAAATACCAAAGACTGTAAACTTATGCAGGTAAACTCAGGGAAACACAGTAGGCCTGTGTGATCAATGAAAAAAACGTTTCAATACTCATTACTAAATTGGGGGGGGGGGGAAATAGTTTCTAAAATATCATAACTATAAAGATATAATGAAATTTGCATTACTTTTTCATTATGTAATTGCTCATTATGTAATTGTGCAAGTGGGGAAGTTTTCAGGGCCCCTTTCTCTCTCATTTTTAGAGCAATTAGGATGAAACTTGCTAGAACACATTTACCAGTCATGGTCCCACCCACCCCCACCCCCACCCCCAAAGTTTTGATATGTTTCGCACATCTACTGATTTTTGGGAATTTGCCAAAGTTTTTATAACATTTTTTTTTAAAAAAAAACCTATAAGACCTATCTTTTTGAATATCTATTTTCAATGATACAACATAACCAGGGCATCATTCCCCCCAAGTTTCAGAAAGATTTGCACATCCACTGATTTTTAGGGAATTTTAACCAACATAAACTTAACAGTGCTATTTCACTGGAAGACCCAGTCCAACCTCCCTCTGCCAGGCAGGAATAGCAGTCAAACCAGCAAAGAACTGGTGGGATCACAAACCTGCAAAAGTATTGGAGAATGAGCACGCAAAGATACTGTGGGACTTCCGAATCCAGACTGACAAAGTTCTGGAACTCAACACACCAGACATCACAGTTGTGGAAAAGAAAAAGGTTTGAATCATTGATGTCGCCATCCCAGGTGACAGTCGCATTGACGAAAAACAACAGGAAAAACTCAGCCGCTATCAGGACTTCAAGATTGAACTTCAAAGACTCTGGTAGAAACCAGTGCAGGTGGTCCCGGTGGTGATGGGCACACTGGGTGCCGTGCCAAAAGATCTCAGCCGGCATTTGGAAACAATAGACATTGACAAAATTACGATCTGCCAACTGCAAAAGGCCACCCTACTGGGATCTGCGCGCATCATCCGAAAATACATCGCACAGAGAATGAACACCAAAATTTTCAGGGATGAATTCTGGGAAATGTAGTTTGGGACGGCAAGGATCTCTGTGACAGATAATTCAAATGGCCCCGCCCTAAACTACATTTCCCAGAATTCTGCTTGCTTCCTGTGTTAAAGCCTTAACTGTAAGTGTGGTCTCCGCTTGTCTCTCTGGGCTGGCCAAGTGCCAGAAGGGTTTCTTCCTTGCCTAGCCATCCAGCCAGACATCCCTCCTTCCCTCTCTCTGGTCCAGGGCCCCCCTCGGTGCCCCATTTGGGGAAAGAACTGGGCTTCACCCTCCACTCCGGCCTCATCCTCCTCCTCAGGGCCCTTTTGGGGAGCCAAACCCAGCCCTTTTGTGGGAGAAGCGGTGCCCACAATGGAGACCTGAAGTCATTTACAAAGCTTACATAACTCTTCTGAAAAGTCATAGATCAGTGTTTTGAATCTCAAGTTTTTTGCATGGGTGCCCCTTGCATTTCTTAATATCATGTTGTATGTATGAATCTTACGACAAATAAGGCACAAATGAAATTTTGCTCAGCCCTAACACATAGTGTTAAAAAGAGGAGGGGACATATACATGCATGGAAGCTCTAACCACAACATCCTCATGCATTTTCAGCTGCTTTTTAGACACAAAGAATAAATTAATTTACATCTCTCTTTCTTCCTTTACTCCTAGGTGTAAATAAATAAAAGCTTGTACAGATTGTGTGCATGTGTGTTTGTATTATAAAAGGATAAATGTCACTTAAGTATGAACCCAACGGATTTGTAATCAAGTCCTTTTTTCAAAGGTTTCAGATTAGGGATTTTGTGCAATCCACACCTCAATTATAATGACTGAACTATTTGACCAGAACTTTCAGTTCAATTTTACTTTTCTTTCATTAAAAATATGGACACAATCTAGATAAGAGAAATAGCATTTAATTCCCTCAATTACAGCATGAGAATTATACACCTATTTTACCTCTTCCTATGAAAAACAATAGGTCAAAACTGCTTCATGTGATTGACTCATGTTCTAGCTTTCTCCTGTTAGTAGTATGCAATCCTTACTTTGGAGAAAATAAGTGATGGGTGATATTTAGATGTTTCTATTGTCTGCTTAAAAGAAGAATGAAATTATTCATTTTTAAGATAATACAATAGAGAGTAAGATTTATAGGTAGAAGCTGAGATCAGATAATTGGCATAATTACCTGAACAATCCTTTTGAAGGAAAAAAATCATACAAATATACTAAGATTCCTCTTCTTCCTCGTCTTCTGCCTCTTCTTCTTCACCCTCCTCACCTCCTTCCTCCTCCTCTTCTGCCTCTTCCTCTTCTTCCTGGGCTTCTTCTGCTTCCTTATTTACATAAAAGAATGAAAAAATATTGAAACAATGAAAGTGAAAGAAATTACTACATCTGACATGAGTATTTTCCCTGGTTGAAAAAAAGTTGAATAATTTCCAAGGAAACTTGTCCTCAAAATATACAGAATTGTAAAGGTAAAATTGTGTCAGAAACTACTTGAGAACATACTGCAAGTCACTCCTGGTGTGAGAGAATTGGCTGTTACAGAGACATTGCCCAGGGGACGCCAGGATGTGTTAGCCGGGAGGCTTTTCTCATGTCCCCGCAAGCTAGAGCTGACAGACAGGAGCTCACCCCGTCTCATGGATTTTAACCAGCAACCTTCAGGTCAGCAGTTCAACTGGCACAAGGGGTTAAACCACAGCTCCATAAGGGAACAGATAAGCAGGGCCCAATCTAAGGTGCATCTACATTGTAGAATTAATACAGTTTGACATCACTTTAACTACATGACTCAATGCTATGAATTATGGGAATTGTAGTTTTCTGAGGCTTCAGAATTGTTTGGCAGAAAAGACTAAAGGTTTTGTAAGATGACAGCTCCCATGAATCCAAAGCAATGAGCCATGGATGATAAAGTGGTGTCAAACTGCATTAATTTGACAGTGTAAACATACCCTTACAAAGGGCTAAAAATAGTTTATTCCGATTTCTAACCCTCACATGACACACAACATCTATTTCCAGAGCAGTTGAAGATCATTACAGTGTTCAAGGATTGTAACTCAGGATAGAACCAACATGGTCTTAATCCAATATTTTCTTTCCTTTCATCTTTTGAGGAGACACTTTCCTCCTCAAGTGAGTATACAGAGGTGGCAAGGGTCACTGCCATAATTTGATTTCTATTCCCTTTGCTGGCAAGCATTCACATGTTTCTTGGCTATTTTTCACATATTTAAAGGTTTGCACATGTACACTGTTTCACTCCATTATAAAACTGGGAAATGGTAGCCAATGCTGCTTCTAGCAAAGGAATCAGTAGGTGGACTGTTGCCTGGAGAAGAAATGAAGCGGAAAAATGCAAAAGCTGTTGAAGTCAAATTATCAAAAATTAAATAATACCAAAGAGATTTTTTTGGAAATCATTGAAAATGGGCAAAGGCAGGCTGTGAATAAATACTGCACTAAAGTCAAATTTTCTACGTACAGGGTAGGGGCTCAGACTTCTTTTACCACATCATTTCCACTACTGACAATTCCCTTGATAGACTAGGGGCCAAGTTCTGATTTCTGCTTTTTTTTTCTTTCTTTTTTTTTTTGGAAGGGAGACCAAACGTATCTGACATAAACAGTATGTAAAAGGTGAAGTGCAAATTAATTGATGTACCAATTCCTGAGAGAAATGACATCCAATCAGGGGAGAGGTTCCACTATGCATATGCACATAGCTACACACTTTCACATGGCACACCCACAAATGTCAACCACAAATGGTTATTAACTGTAGGCAAACCCTGATATATTTGTTTTAATTATCTTAGTAAACAAATGAGCTTTACTTCCATACCATCTAAATGAACATGGCCATGTTTTTGGAGGGATGCCACAGGCCTAAATACCTTAAAGTCACCAGATATTTTCTGATCTCAGATGCTAATCAGAGTCACCTCTAGTTAGTACTTGGATGGGAGATCATCAATGAATATGAATCGCTGTAAACTATATTTCAGAGGAAAAATTGGCAAGTATTCCTTGCCTAAGAAAATGCTCTAAAACTGATGGGGTCACCATAAGTCAACAGGTGACTTGAAGACACACATACACACAATGTGGGTGTTTTCAGGCATTTGGATTAATGGGAGAATTGTTTATATAATCTCAGAGTTGCAAGTTTCTACAACAAAGAAGATAGATACTACCCCTCTTAAGAACTACTCCTTGAAAATTAGTTTGACTGAAAATGAATGTACGGTAGATTTGTTCAAGTATGTTCTCTAGTGAATTTACAAAGCTGAAGGTTAGCTATTCACACTACACCATTAGAGCTTTATGAGTCCACCGTAACCTTTGTGGTTCTGTCTGAAAGAATCTTGGAATTTTTAGTTAGGTCAGGCTCTAAAGCTCTTTGTCTGTGGTTTCTAACTATCCCTCTCTATAAAGTCCAAACTCCACTATGGTTGCCATGGCAGTTGGTTATACTGCTGTGATTGTGTAGTGTGAAAGGGTTCCCTGCTGTGTGCTGGAGTGCTTTCTACTTAAAAGGCCGTGTTAATGTACTCTAGGCTACAAATAAAATTGTTTATAGTAAGATGTTCAATACTTATTTTTCTTAATGGCTAAAAGGAAACAGTAGCCAAACCTGCATCTTAAAATTCTGCCTATTCAGATTTTTTAAAACCTATATTCTACATATTGCGCATAAACAGCCACCTTAATTTTTGCTTTGTCATGAAGAATCAAGTTCTTTATAAAGGCATATTGTTCTCTCCAACTTTTACCATTCACTTCACTTGAGTTTTTAGGAGACATTGTTCACTGCCTAGAAAAGTTACTTTTGTGACTACATCTCCTAGAATCCCACACTAAGTATGGCCAGTATTCTATACCAATAGTATTTGTGATTCTAGCTGGAAAAGTGACTGAGTTAATGCGGGCATCGTAGTGTTTTTTTCATTTTAATCAGTTTTTTAAAAAATGTTATCATCCTCCTCTCACTGATCTTGCTTCTCTTAAAGCAGGATTAAGTCACTTCATTTTTAGTTGCAAAATGTGAGAAGATGGAAAGTTTCCTTAAGAAGCCCCAGAGATAACAGTGGCTGGGATTCTAGGATGTGTAGCCAAAAAAGTAATCTTCCCAATATGTGAGGTCTAAACAAACTCTGAGAAAGAAGGAGAAAGAGTCAGGTGGCAACTTCATGAAGGAGAAATCAGCTGGCTTATGAAAGGCTAGCAAGGTAAGTCATAGAATGACCTCATCCAGGATCTGGCACCAACTCTGAGCCTGTCAGCTGGGAAACCCTTGAGACATGGCCCTCTGAAATGGAACCACTCCTCCTTTCCAGTTCTAAAACTTGCCAACGATGTTTCCCTGATGTATTGTCTCTCTTTTCCTTGGCGTACTTCATAATCTCCAGGATATGCTCACTACTGTACAAGGAAGAACTAAGTGAGAGGTGACAAAGTGCTAGGCTTCAGAGCTGAGCAAAGGGCTCTCTGCTGATCATCATAGGACTCAGACTGGATACAAAGTTTGCTGGATCAAGTTGTTTGCTTGGTGCTGTCCAAGGTGCTGAAAATTTATCTCCATGCTAACTAGTTAATTCAACCACCCTCAAGTAACCCTTATGTCTATCTCAGTGGTTCTCAAGCTGGGGTCCCCAGATGTTTTTGGCCTTCAACTCCCAGAAATCCCAACAGCTGGTAAACTGGCTGGGATTTCTGGGAGTGGTAGGCCAAAAACATCTGGGGACCCCAGCTTGAGAACCTGGCTTTCTACCTCCAGTTGCAGGACAATATGGTATACATGCAGGTGTGCACACACACATTTATACAAATGTATGTCTGGGGGGCATCATCTGAAAACTCTTTTGTTAGGATAAAACAAATATCAGGATGAATTCATAAGTGTTGTTTGTAAGATTTTAGTCACAATTAGGTTTGCATATTAAACTTAGGAAAAGAGAATGGTAAAATAAAAGAGCATGCTGAAAGAGCATTCAAGCTTGTTACTATACTTCTGTCACTGCTTGTTCTTTGCCTTCTTCCTGAAAAATAAAAAAATAAAACCATTCTTAAAAGGAGATAAAAAGAAAAAGGGAAACAGATGACAATTTATGACAAAAGTATTCATAAGATGACTCAGGAAACTGTTCAACAGAAAAATCTTATTGTTCATTTTAAGTCTTACTATGTTAATACCAATCTAAATGTACATTGAACAGGAGCTGCAAAGAAGCTCGAGAGTTTTCCACCTATTTTCCCACATGACACCCAAATTTGAGCATATACTGTAATATAAAGCATGTTATATCTGGTCTCTTCACCAAAGAAAATGCCAATGCAATTGGAACAAAGGTGTCAGAGAAATAGCAACAAAGTCAAACAAATTAGCTTCTGGGGTGTTTTACAGTTTCTGGACTGCATGGCAACCACAGATGCAGTTGAAACATCAGGAGAAAATGCTGCTAGAACATGGCCATACAGACCGGCAACCACACAACACCCCAGTGATTCTGGCCGTGAAAGCCTTCAACAAATTAGCTTCTCTCTGTGGTCTTTGTAAAAACAATAAAGTGACCACATCCTTGAAGATATTTTTTACTCTCCCTGTCCACGGCTGAAATTTAAGAAATCTCAACAGACAGAGTAATTTTTCTTATTTATTTATTTACAGTATTTATATTCCGCCCTTCTCACCCCGAAGGGGACTCAGGGCGGATTACAATGAACACATATATGGCAACATTCAATGCCAACAGACAAACAACATTCAGTTTTAGACAGACACAGAGGCATTTTTAACATCTTTCCAGCTTCACGACTCCGGCCACAGGGGGAGCTGTTGCTTCACCGTCCAGTAATGTCCTCTAAATACCATCTACCCATATTTCTAAGATTTCTCAGATCATTTGTGAAAGACAGATGAAGATAACGCGTGCAACTGAGGACAATTCCAACATGCAGAGATTGCCTCTTCTGAAAACATGTTCATAATAATCATCCTGGCTCTACATATATTCATTCTATGGCTCCTGCAGGCGCAAGCCACTAAGGAGAGTTCTGTTTATATTGCAAGCTCATTTTATTCACCCATAGCATCTTCCAGAAATTACATTTTTACTGCTTTTCATTTTACAGTGGAATTCAGAGCAACCTCCACATTACTTTATATCTACCATGACAGAGCAGCTGCAGCTTTTTGTGTTCATTTCCCTCTCAGCATGCAGCAAAAACAGAGAAAGAAAATTCTCAGAGTCAGCTGCTGGTACTAGATTATTATATGATATTCCAAGGAAAAGCTGTTTGTTTCTCAGCAGAGGAACAGCTGTGGGTGCTAAATAAGCAAGATAATGTCAAAATTGTCTGCTGGATGCCAACTTTCAGATGAGTTTTCACAAGGTGTTTTTAGAAACAACTTTGGGATGATTTAGAATGTGCTAAGTCTGAGTTTGATACAAAAACCACAGCAGAGGAAGTAATTTATGAAAGCCACATATACAGTACATTCTAACCAAAGTAGTTGGCACCTATAAATCCCAGCTGAGATAAGATGTGAAAAACAGTATAAACATCTCTTACAAGAACAGCATTACTGTGTATGCTATAAATTTCTAAAGTAAGCTAAGATGTACACATACTTTTCAAAAAAAAAACAACAGCAGCCTCAGCTGCCTCCATGGACATATATTGAGTGAGAGATTATAATGGTTTGTGTTGTGTCTCTGTGAAGTCTGTTTCACATCTACTGAGTATCACTTAATGTTGCTTAATGAGAAATAAGTATGTTACAAAACAAGATAAAATGGAATCAACTAAAACTTGATACAGAGGAAAAAGTATCTTATTAAAATATTTTTAAAAGTTATATATCCTTTCTAACACAGCCAAATTGACACTACCAGTGGTCCAGAGGGAGAAAGAAGGAACTCCCAAAATTTCATAAGTATATCATACCTTAAGCAAAAACAAGCAAAAACTAAAGTGGAGAAGGAAGCTTCTTGCTCAAAAATAGCCTAGTGAGATCTGAGTATGCTTCACAGACACATAATGACAGACAGGCTAGGGGGTTAATAAGCACTGAAAATATAGGAGAAAGGAATCAAGCAGCTGAAATCCTGAATAGTAGTACTATGTGCTAATATCCTGTTTTCTGAGTCACATGCAAATGATTCCATTATGTAAAGTTTAAAAGGACAACAATGAAGAAGATGAGGACATAAAGAAAATTACTTGTTCTTCTGTCACTCTTTCTGCAGACTCTGCCTCTGCTTCCACATTGTCTTCTGTGTGTACTTCATTCGCTTCAGTAGCCTCAGACTTTTCAGTTTCCTGGCAACAAAGTAAAGAACTGCATGGGTGACGTTAGTCAGCCAAAAAAGGGAAGAAGAGGAATAACAGTGGGAATAAAAGTAAATACAACACACTCTTTAAATCATATAGCACATTTCATGATTGCCTGGTCAACAGAATAAATTAGCCACTTGTTTATTGTTTATTTCTGTATCACCTTCCAGCCCACAAGGCTGTCAAGGCAATGAATAAAAAAATCAATACAAAAACTAAAATATCTTTAAATATTATAATGCTCATTTATAAAATCCCTAAAACAGACTAAAAACAATCCTAGAATCAGGTTTTAAAACAACATTTTCAAAAATTTAATACCATATAGAATTACACTGTTTTGGCTGCCTGTCACAAGATAAAAAGAAACGAGTCTAGCCCAGGCATAGGCAAACTTCAGCTCTCCATGTGTTTTGAACTCCAACTCCAAAGGTATATCAGAATCAGGATCATAATCAGCACTGGCAACTTATTGATGTATTTTCTGCCTTTTCCCCCAATAATGGAGTCCAAAACAGATAGATGTTGGGACATGCAACAGGGGCTCCTCTGAAGATTTCAAATTTCTGGAAGGCTAATATGAAAGGAGGTGGTCTTTCAGATATCTTGGATCTAAGTCATTTAGACATTGTAGGTCAACACCAGCACTATGAATTGATTCAAAAGCAAACCGGAAGCCAGTGCAGTTATTGCAAGACAGGTGTCATATGATTTCTAAAATGCACACCTGACACCAATCTGGCTGCTGCATTTTGCTTCTGAATGTTTTTCAATGCCACATAGAGCGTATCACGGTAATCTAATGGAGAGGACACTTAGGCATGAACCACTGTAGCCAGATCCTTTATCAGGTTTGTTTGCCAATAATTTAAAATAATAGTTGAATGAAGGACTTCCCTCTTTGCAGCCTGGTCCCCAGTGACCTATGTTCTCCACACCCATCAAGGTCCCCTTTTCCTGTTGTGTATACACACACACACACACACACACACACACACACACAAACGGCAGCTGTAAAGCAAAAGGCCAGACTTCCAACTGCCTGCCTGCTTCATTCTTTTCTCCAGAAGACAAGAATATGGTAGCAGACTGTATTTAGAGAACGAAGTTGATGGATAACTACAGATCAGGTACTTCATTTCTCTCTCCATGATCACTAACAGCAATAGAGAGGAAACAGAAAAAGGGGCCCATCTTCTGTCAGTCTCTCAGTCATTTTGAGAAGTGAATGCAGAGTGACCAGGTAGCTGCCAGTGAGAGCTATAGAGCAACCTGGAGAGGGCTGAAACAGTGTGTAAAAAAAAACTGGGATGAACTGGACAAGCTGAAGAGTGAGTTGAGGGTTATTGAAGGAACAACCTTTGGGACAATCTGGGGTTGAACAGGATGACCAAAATGGCAGGGAAGGGAAGTTAGTATGTGTTTACTTGTGTGGTGGGTGCATGGTTATGTATCTAGGAACAATGTCTGCAAAAAAGGGGGAAAAGCTTACAGCAGACTTTAGAGGGAGGCAGTCTTAAAAGAGAGTGTGTGGAAATCCTGTGCATTTTTCATGTGGGATAAGAGGAATAAAGGCTTGTAGGTAACTGGTAAGGAGAGAGGACTGTGAATACAAAGGGATGGGTATATGTTCGTGGAAATGAACCCCCACCTATGGCTTGTTTTCATATTTTTGGTCAGGTTTCTTGTCATCCAAGCACATCAGTTTGCTCTTCTGGGAAATATTTGTTTTATCACTAGCCGTGCTCATCATAGCAACCAATTTTTATGAATGGGCACCTCCCAGGATATCTATTTTGTGCTAGATTGATAATATTCAATTTCAAACATGTTCAACAATCTCAAAATATGCATTGAGGAGGTACACTGAACAAGCTGGAAAAATCATTAACTCCACATACACAGCCTGAGATAGACTGGGGAGCTATTCAAAGTTGTACAGTGTTTCTGTGGGATACCAATATGGTTTCTCATAACCATACATTGTTTATTAACTACAGTCTGTTATAGAATTTTTTCAAACATATTGGCTTTCATTCACCCAAAAACAGGCATTTGTCAGTGGGTATAATATTCTCCTATGTGGTGTATAAACTCTTCTCTAATGTTCAGCAAATAATTCCTATTGCAAGCAGGATAGCATGGGCACACAAAGCAGAAGCTATGTTTTATTTACAGGGTTGTTGTATGTCTTTCGGGCTGTGTGGCCATGTTCCAGAAGTATTCTCTCCTGACGTTTCACCCACATCTATGGCAGGCATCCTCAGAGGTTGTGAGGTATGCCTCTGAGGATGTCTGCCATAGATGTGGGTGAAACGTCAGGAGAGAATACTTCTGGAACATGGCCACACAGCCCGAAAGACATACAACAACCCTGTGATCCCGGCCATGAAAGTCTTCGATAACACATATGTTTCATTTACTTAGACAAGGTCTATAAAAGCACTGTTGCTTCTCACTTCAACAAAGCAACACACACACACACACACACACACACACACACATATATATATATAGGGACTAAAGGTGAGGATTATTACACAGAAGGATAAGACATGGATATTACTTCTGCAGTTTTGTTCTCTTCTCCTGAAACATCACCATTTGGCACAGTTGGTTCTTCCTCAATAATTCGCCCCTCCTGTATGTCAGAAGAAAAATATATTTTTAAAACTTCACAGAAGTCTACTAAAACAATAGATAGGTCTAGACCTCTGAAACTAGGCCTCCCTGTGGATGTCAAATGTGTGGATGCTCAATTCCTATTATATATAAGGTGTAGTAAAATGGCATCCTTTATATAAGATGGCAAAATCCAGATTTGCTTTTGGGTCTTTATTTTTTTGGAGGGAGGATATTTTCAAGCCAGGGATAGTTGAATCCATGGATGCCAAACCAATAGTTATGGAGGGCGAACTGTATACCCATACTATTTCCAAACTCTGCAATGAGACCTAGAGGATATTTATGTTCTTTAAATTCTCATAGAAGCAGGAGCCAAAGTGGTGTGTGTTTCTCCCACAGGGTTGTCCCAAGACATTTTGCTTGTTCTTTTTTTAAAATGGGGGTGGGAGATGCAGTACTTTTATTTTTATATTTATACTTTAAATATATTTTAATACCTCAAAATTACTGCTTTGTAAATAGGACAGCCTATTCAATTGTTTGAATATTTGTTATAATAATTCACTGTATTTTTGTTTGTTTGTTTGTTTACTTTTGAAAACTACATTGCAAACTGTTTTGGGTCCCACATTGGGGGAAAAGTGGGATGGAAATAAAGTCAATAAATGAAATATGGCACAGGAGAAGTACCAACTGCCACACATTAATAGGCGGCAATAAGGAATCTGGACAACAGAGATGTCACTCTATCCTTTCAGCACAGTCAGCTGTCCCACATAACAGCTGTGTTTCAAATTGCAGATTTGTATTAAGAGGATGGTGGTGGAATTCTAGGAAGGATTTTCCCTTTAATTTAGCACAACAGCTTGGTGACATGTCAAATTATTTCTCAGGCAGTTACTGAAAGATATTACATATACCAACCTGTTTTACTTCCTTTTGTTCCTAATCTTCTACAAGTGGCCCTCTGTATCCATGGATTCTGCCTTCACAAATTCAACTATCCATGGTTTGAAAATATTTATCCCCAAAAACAAATCTGAAAAAGCAAATTATTTTGCCATTTTATGGAGAGGGCATCATTTTACTAAACCACTGAATATACTGGGTCCTGAGGATGCACAGATTTTGGTATTCATGTTGCATCCTGGAACCAAACACAGGAACTTGTTGCTAATATATGGGAGAATAATCTCTATCCATGCTCCAATATGCACTACCATCATTTTCCCTCTATCATATGCACCTTTTAAGGAAATGATGGAGACATAGCTGACATTTAGAAACCTTATTTATATAGAATGTATTAGATATTGAAATTAGGACTCCTGGGCCTACTTCAGTGCCCAATGCCCTACAAATTGAACTTGTATATTGGTTGTATGATTATATGCTTTATTATACTGAGGTATAATTATTCAATAGTATTCCTGTACCTTTGTATTTTGTGAAATAAAATAATAATAATAAACAATTGCATTCCATGCTAAGCTGAAGACAAGTAGTTCTTTGTTTTTTTCATTTACAAACAAACATATGACCCATTCCACCACATTCAGCCTAGCATCACTATATATAGATAAGGGAGGTAAAATCTTTTCCTAGACAGCCTTTCCTCCATAAATCTTCTCACTGTTATCCTAAGACTGGAAAAGAAATGAAAAATGGCAATTGGGTTTTGGTTAGCACTTTTGGAAAGAAAACAACTGTGTGGTTGTTAAGCCTCCATAACCTACATACAGTGGTTATAATCTTGATATTGGTATATCACTATTACTTGCAAGTAGAAAGGAAGTCTCAACTGCATGCTAAAATGTAATGTCCTTCAGAAGCAAAGTTCTTAATTAGATGAATCAGATGATGAGGCTATTTCTGAGAAGTTCTGTTTCTGACACATATTTCTGTGTTCCCATTTTCTTATGGTGGATATAAAGAAAAATCACTAACTCTAATAAGATTTCTTATTAAGATTTTTAAATGGAAAGCTGGATCATATCCCTGGAGATTTTCCTTGAAAATCTTCCCAGGATAAAGGCAGGGTATAAACCCAATAAATAAATGTTAATTAATTCAGTAGAAAATTATGACAAACTTGTACGTTTTCCATGTGTTAGAGCAGTGGATGTAACTCTAGTTACTTAGAAGTGGCTGATCAGGGTAAATTGTAAGGGGGATTGGGAAATATGATGTATATATTCGGTTTTATCATATTTACTGTATTATTCTAAGTGTCTTATTTAATTTACTACATAAGGATTTTATTAATTTGTGTCAAGCTTTGTTGTTTGGTTCGGTTTGGTGATATGGCCTAAGGGCTAATGGATAAAATTTATTTATTTATTATTTACTTAGAAGTGCTTTCCACTAAAATTAGTGTTTTGCTACTGTGCACATTCAGCAATTAATGTTAACATCTGCTATGATACAAAACATGTTCTATTGAAGTCAGTATTAACAATCTCACAATATTAGTAGCACAGGATATACTCTTAGGAGAATTTATAAATCAATATCTTCTAACATATTAATCAAAAACAAAAGGGACATTTTCTACAGCAAAATCTATATAATTTTGTCATTAAGAGAGTGTATTAGTCTAACAGTCATCAGAACAGGTTTTTTAAAAATCTATGTAATTATTGTCAGAACCCAGATCAGCTATTTCATTAAGGAGACGAAAACAAGTAATGCCTTCTGGCCTGACTGCTTCTCACTCCAGTCCACCTAAAGAGCAAGCCTCAAGATCAAACAAATGAGATCCATTTGGCTTTTGATCAGGGTACGAAATGGCCAGTGTTTCCACATGCCTCCCACCAGTGAGCAAGGTTATGGTTAAAACCTGTGACAGGAGCCTCACTTACTGGTAGAGAGACAGAAATGTGATCCTCCTTGTACCCCAATCATCATTTGAACAGACTTCCTTCACTCAAGCCAGCAGCTGGCTCTTAAAATAGACTGAGGGCTGCTAGCTCTTAAAGTAATCGATGACCATGTAAGATTAGTGAATAAAGAGCAGTTGTGAGTCCATAACTGGGTTACAAATCTGTACATATAATGCTGCATACCAGCCAATATTTGTTGCTTTAAACATCACCTCAGTCTCTAATTGATTATGAAATTATGGCCAAGAAATCCCAAAGCATAGACATTCATACCGTTGATCCTGGTGGAGGAGCAAGGCCTAGGAATGAATAAATAATGTTTTCTTCTTTTGCAGAGAAAAATGACTCAAAATCCTAAAAGGGCAATAAAAACACAAATTATCAATAGGTAACATGTTCAGAAGGGACTGGAGTCCTCAACCTTTTCTGCATACCTTAACATGTAATTCTATTATTTTCATCTTAACAATGAACAGAATATCTTGCTGCCATCTTGTTAGTAAAAGTGGAGCATTTCTAATCTGGAATTTCAAAACCTAAAATACTCCAAAATCCAACATAGCCCACATGGTTGACTGAAAGAGTGACACTTTTGTTTTCTGATAGTTCAGTGTACACAAACTTTGTTTCATGCATAAAATTATTCAAAATATTGTGAATAAAATTACTTTTAGGTTTTGTGTATAAGGTGTACAGCAGTGGTGCACAATCTATAGTCCTTCAGTGTTTGAGACGCCAACCCCCAGAAGCCCTAGCCAGCTTGTCTAAGGGCCCAGAAACACCTGGAGGGCCACAGGTTGTGCAACACTGGTCTACAGAAAGCATATATACTTGTTTATGCAAGTATCCCAAAATCGCCCCCCCCCCCCCAACAATAACTTGTAATCAAAATACAAAACACTCCTGGTTCCAAGTATTTTGGAAAAGGGCTACTTAACCTATATACTTCTTCAAGTATGGTAATCTAATTTGCAAATTTGCACTATATTTTATCTTTGTTACCATTTTAAAAGAAATTATAACAACGAATCTGAGCAAACCAATATAGTAATGGTCAAGGTACTGGATTTGGAACAGTGAGGCCCAAATTTGAATCCCAGTTTAGTGATGGAACTTAATCTGGTATTGCTGGGCCACTTTTTCTCAATAAATGTACATTAAAAGTTTGTTGCAAAGGTCAATGGGGAGAGGAAAACCATATAAAGTAGCTATGTGTATTCTTGATGACATAATAGCAATAGTGTTCCCTCACTACTTCGTGGTTCGTTTTTCGCGGACTCGCTGTTTCGCGATTTTTTAATAAACACTAAAATATTACAAATCATAACAATTATGATTTACCTTGGCGGTGGTCTCAGTCGGGTGCAGGAAGCAAGACAGAGAAGGAGCCCAAAGGGCAGTGGGAGGAGAAGGAGGCGGCGCCATGTTCTCCTGCCTCTTTCTTTCCTTCTTCCCTTCCTTCCTTCCTCCCCCCTTCCCTCTTTCTACTTCCTTCCAAAGGAGAAGCCTAGTGTCCCTACTTCGCGGATTTTCACGTATCGCGTGTGGTCCTAGAACTTAACCCCCGCGATAAGTGAGGGAACACTGTAATTAGAACCCATTTTGTCATGTGCAAGAACTTTCAAGGGTATTCTTATACCACTGTAGGTTTTTGTTTTTGCAAGCAGTTTATTTTTCTGTTTTCTTTTTACTAAGAGCAACAATTCTTTCGGCAGTCCATCTCCCTGGTCAGGTGTGCTGTCCTGCAATCTTCTGGGTTCGAGTATGTCCACTTGAGGTTGGGTACTCGGGACAACTTGGGATTTTGCTGTCTCTCTGTCAAAGCTAGCAGAGGTGGTCTCGAGTGTGGTGCTCATTTCCCAGCACTTAGTAGTGTTGGGAGACTTTAACATTCATACAGAGGCCACCCAAATAGGTGCAGCTCAAGATTTCATGGCTGCCATGACAACCATGGGCTGTTCCAAGTAATATCGGGGCCCACTCATCAGGCTGGACACACACTTGACTTAGTTTTCATTGCGGACAGTGGAGTAGTTGGAGTGGAAGTGCAAAATATTCTTCCATTGTCATGGTCCGACCATCACCTGATCAGTTTAAGACTAACCGTAACTTCTAACCTCTGCAGGGGTGGTGGGCTCATTAAGATGGTCCGCCCCAGGAGGCTAATGGATCCGGATGGTTTCCTGAGGTCTCTTAGGGATCTTCCTGTCATGGAGGTTGACGATCCTGTCGACGTCCTGGTGGGTCGCTATAACAGTGAGATGACCAGGGCGTTAGACACGATCACCCCCAAGCGTCCTCTTTCGTTGCGCAGAGTTATTTCAGCTCCTTGGTTCTCTGAGGAGTTGGCAGTGATGAAGCGTACGAGAAGAGGACTAGAGTGCCACTGGAGGACAACTCGCAGCGTCTCCAACCGAGCATGGGCTAGAGCTGCAATTAAGGCCTTCTCCGTGGCTTTGCGGGCAGCCAGGAAGGCTTTCACGACTGCCTGCATAGCATCTGCAACTAATAGATCATCAGAGTTGTTCTGGGTGGTCGGGGAGCTCCTTCACCCCCCTGGGGTGGAGGGGATCCCTGAGGACTCAGCAACTCGGTGCAGCGAGTTCGTGCACAATTTTGCAGATAAAGTTGCTCGCTACGCTCCGACTTGGACACCAGTTTAAGTGCAATACCAGGTGAGGTAACCGAGGCACCTGTCTATCAGATTTTGTGGAATTTGTTCCAGCTTGTTCACCCTGATGACGTGGATGGGATCCTTGGAGCTGTGAGGGCAACCACCTGCGCTCTGGACCCTTGCCCTTCCTGGCTAGTTAAACGGGCCAGTGGTGAGCTAGCTGATTGGTTTGTGACCATTATAAACACCTCGCTGGTCCAAGGGAAATTTCCAACATGCCTTAAGCAGGCTATAGTAAAACCTACATTGAAAAAGACTTCCCTTGATTCTTCTGTTTTCAACAACTACAGACCAATCTCTAACCTTCCATTTTTGGGCAAGGTGCTAGAGCAGGTGGCCACCTCGCAGCTCCAGGGATTCTTAGATGACACCGACTTCCTAAACCAATCGCAGTCTGGTTTCAGACCTGGGCACAGTACCGAGACAGCTTTGGTCGCCTTGGTAGATGACCTCCGCAGGGAACTGGACAGGGGGAGTGTGACCCTGCTGGTTCTTTTGGACATCTCAGCGGCTTTTGATACCATCAACGATGGTATCCTTCTGGGTCAGCTCTCCGGGATGGGCCTTGGGGGTACTGCATTGCAGTGGCTCCAGTCCTTCCTGAAGGGCTGCTCCCAGTTGGTGAAGCTGGGGGACACCTGCTCGGACCCCTGGCCTTTGACCTGTAGGGTCCCACAAGGTTCTATTCTGTCCCCCATGCTTTTTAATATCTACATGAAACCGCTGAGTGAGGTCATCCGGAGTTTTGGAGTTCACTGCCATCTCTATGCAGATGACACCCAACTCTACTACTCCTTTCCACCGAAATCCAAGGAAGCCCCTTGGATTCTGAGCCAGTGTCTGGCTGCTGTGATGGCCTGGATGAGGGCGAACAAGCTGAAGCTCAATCCTGACAAGACAGAGGTCCTCCAGGTCAGTCGCTCGGCCGATCGGGGCATAGGGTGGCAATCTGTGCTTGATGGGGCAGGCGCAGGTCTGCAGTTTGGGGCTCCTCCTGGACTCAACGCTGACACTTGGTGCTCAGGTGTCAGTGGTGGCCGGGAGGGCCTTTGCACAATTAAAACTTGTGCACCAGTTGTGATCGTAGCTCATGAAGTCTGACTTGGCCATGGTGGTCCATGCTTTAGTTACCTCCAGAATGGACTATTGCAATGCATTCTACATGGGGCTGCCCTTGAAGACAGCCCGGAAATTACAACTAGTCCAACGATTGGCAGCCAAACTGCTAACAGGAGCAACTTACAGGGAGCCGTCAACCCCCCCTGTTCAAGTAGCTCAATTGGCTGCTGTTCACCTTCCGGTCCCAATTCCAGGTGCAGGTAATTACCTACAAAGCCCTACACAGTTTGGGACCCGCCTACCTTTGTGACCCCCTATGAGCTCACGCAATCTCTTCAATCTTCTGGGAGGCTCTCCTCTCATTCCTCCCATTATCACAGGTTCAGTTGGTGGAGACGAGGGAGAGAGCCTTCTCTGTGGTGGACCCTCGGCTCTGGAACTCCCTTCCCAGGGAGATTAGGCTGGCCCCAACCCTGCCTGCCTTTATTTAACAACTTAAAACATGGTTCTTTCTCCATGCTTTCGATTAAACAAGACACTACAGACCCCTTGACAACCATGCTGCTATTGTGCACTTTATCCCCTGTCCCACTCAATCCTACTTCTAACGTCACCTAGGACACTTTGGAACACTCGTCCAGGCACTTTATCGAATAACTTTGTTATTACGCACTTTGCTTTGACACCACCCTCCCCCCCCCCCCCATTTTATTCCTTCTTCTCTTTGGTGGTGAAATTGTAACTGTTTTTCAACTTTTTAAACTTTTTATCTTGTTTCATGTATTTGTACAATGGTGCTTGAATTTGTTTTTGATTTCATACTGCTTTGTTATTTTATTGTTTTGTTCATATTTTAACTTGTTTACACTTTGTCTTTTTCTGGGCTTGGCCTCATGTTAGCTGCCCCGAGTCCCTTCGGGGAGATGGTGGCAGGATACAATAATAATAATTATTATTATTATTTTTACCCAGCTTCTCCAGCCCCCATTAATACATATCGTTTCCTTGCTCTTCAACTAAGCATACTTTAGCAGAGCCCCTATCCCCACCAGCCAAAGCAATCGTTTTACCAAAATTGTAATATTAAACTGAAATGGCAAGCTTTTATATAGGATAATATAGTCAACTGTACAATTATAAACCTATGAATCTTCACCATAGCTGTGAAACCTGATTCATTCACTGAATAAACCGAAAGACAGTGGATGACAAGCTTGTTTTTTGTTTTGTTTTGTTTTTTGCAAGACAATTGGACAAAACTATTAATCTGAGTTCCTATAAAGTTTACAGTTGAATATTTTAAAAATAACCACAGATGATTTGCATAGATTTTATGTGGACAATTGAAGACATTTGAGTTTGTGAAATGGAAACTGCTATCAAGAGATAGAAAAATGCCATGATCTAGAAGTGAAATTATGAAGGTACTAGACAAGATCTTCAAGTGTAAAATATATAGTTTAAAACAAAAGTGAAGATATTTCATCCTATTTCCAATTTCAATGTATTATTGTGAAATTTGGACAATGAAATGAATAGGATGAGGTTCATCTCATTTGAAAAGTGGTGCTGGACATATACGATCACAGCAGACAGATTGCTCTATGCGCAGAAATGGAAGAACTCCACCAATAACAGAATTGGATGATAAAAATGAGGGACCTGACTGAGATGGACAAATTAACCTATTTACTAAAAGAAAGGACATAGGAAAAAAATGGAAAGACTAGAAACCTTTTGTTTAGTTTTTGCATGAGGAAGAGAAGGGCTTGCCAATTATGAGTTTTGAAGAATAATTTGATGGGGGTGTTTTGTTCGAGAAAGGAGTCAACATTGGGAGTCCTAGATGGTGAAGCTTATGTTGCTCTCTTTTGGCCAGGTGAGGATAGATCAGAGGTCATCTACTTTGTCTTCTTTATTTCTTCTTTCTTTTTGTTTTCTTTCTTTTTTTCTTGGCATTTTTGTGTCTATACTCTATTTTTTCTGATTCACTTTTTTGACTTTTAATGTAACTTTAAAATCTTATAAAATAAAGTTAATTTTTTAAAAAGAAAAAAAAGTGGTACTAGACAAAAAGACAAATAAATGGGTTCTAGAACAAATCAAGTCTGGACTCTACCCAGAAAGCAAGATGTTAAAGCTGAGACTGTCATACTTTGGACATAGATGAGAAGACATGACTCACCATAAAAACAATGTTGCCAAAAGAGAAGTCAGAAGGAAAAGATGGAATATCACGCTGATTTGAAGGAAAACACTGATCCAATGAAGTACAGATACTATTTAAGATGTACAAGCATGCTTCAAATAACTGTTGTAAATGTGATCAAAATTTAGGGACATTTTATCATACGTGGTAGCTTTTATCATACGTGATACCACTGTATGCTTGTTTTATATCTGTGAGCCGCCCCGAGTCCCTCTGGGGAGATGGTGGTGGGGTATAAAATTATTATTATTATTATTATTTTATTATGACACAGCAAACAAGATAGATATGCTGGATTTCATATCACAAAATCACAAGTTGAACACTTCCCAAATGTCTAGGACTGTGTGATGTGTGATTATTATTATTATTATTATTATTATTATTATTAGCCTCTCCTAATGGCTTGAGGCACAGTGTAACATAGCCAAGACACATCAACATAAAATACATACAAGAAAATATGTAAATCAAAACACACCACTATAAAATGCATACACCAAAAACACATAGTAAAAAGATCAAAATACAGCAGGAATAGAATGTAAATCAAAGCTGATGGTTCAAATTGACTGGGTAAGCCTGCCAAAGAAGAGATAGGTCCTCAGTTGTGTTTTAAATTCCAACAGCTCATTTAGCTGTCAGATCTCTTCTGGCTGGTCATTCCACAGTATGGGGTGGCCAATGAAAAGTTTCTCTGGGTGAAGGTTGCCAACTGGGTTCCAGCAGGCTGGAGTAGCTGCCTCCCAGAGGACCTAAGTGTCCAAAGGAGCATATTATAAGGGAGAAAGCGATCCTGTAGGTAACCTGGACCAAAACCATGCATTTATTTATTTATAGCATTTATATTCCACCCTTCTCACCCCGAAGAGGACTCAGGGCGCATCACATTACACATATAGGCAAACATTCAATGCCTTTTAACATAGAACAAAGACAAGACAAACATAGGCTCCGAGCGGGCCTCGAACTCATGACCTCCTGGTCAGAGTGATTCATTGCAGCTGGTTGCAGCTGGCTTGCTCTCCCGCCTGTGCCACAGCTCAGCTGTAAGGACTGTAATGCGCCACAGCTCAGCTGTAGGACTGTAATGGTCAAAAACAACACTTTGTACTTTGCCTGAAAATTCATTGGAAACCACTGGGGTGATATGCTCACTTCTAGATGTTCCCATAACCAATCTGTCTACCATATTTTGAACTAATTGAAGTTTCCGAACTTAGTACAGAGGTAATGAAATGTACAGCACATTGCAAAAATCCAACCTTGAGGTAACTAGTGTGTGCACTACCACCTTTAAGACTTCTCATTCTAGGAAGGGGTGCAGCTGGTATATCAGTTTAGTCTCTACGGGGCTGATTCATGCAAACACTGACCTAAACGCTCATTGAAGATGTGCCCCAAGCCAACCAGTGATGTCAATGGGCATTGGGTGGCATCCCTCTGTTTCTGGAAAAACCTGGACAACTGCATTTTTGTCAACCTTCATCCTAGTAACAACAAACTATCCCAGTACCTCAGAGCTAACTGTAATAGTATTTTACTGTTATAGAGGGAGAGAAACTCCTATGAGATTTTCTATACCAAATGCCAAAATCACGTGCTTAGGTTTTGGTATGACTGACATTAATATGACCAGAGAGGGCACATACCATTTGTTGATCTGCTTCAGGCAGCTAAATGAAAACCACAGGATCCAATGTGCATTTGTTTGTTTCAATAGAGGCAGGAATGCACACACAATTCAGGCCACACATGAATCCCACATCCCACAAAAAAATCACATAAACCTAGACAACAGCCTCAACAACTTTAAAACTCACTTGCTCATAAATGAATAACAGAGATGTATTGAGACACAACTTGCCATTCGTTTGTGTGTGTGTTTCATAGCTAGCAGGTTTAGTGGGGAGAGGGTTGTTGTGTGTTTTCCGGGCTGTATGGCCATGTTCTAGAACATGGCCATACAGTCTAGAAAACACACAACAACGCTGTGATCCTAGCCATGAAAGCCTTCAACAACACATTAATGGGGAGAAGTCGATCAAGGATATACATGAGATAATGGCAAAATATTATAAAGATCTATATAAGGAAGAGAGAATGCAAGGTAATGCAAGGGAACTTAAATATCAGAGAAAAATTTGCAGAGGAAGACAGAGTTATTAAACCAACCAATAACGCAAGAGGAAACAATAAGGGCAATTAAAGGGTTAAAGGGAGGCAACTCACCAGGGCCAGATGGATTTCCAGCAGAATATTATAAAGCATATATGGAAGAGTTGGCACCACACCTAACAGCATTGTTCAATGAAATATACACTAAGCAAAAAGTCCCCCTAACATGGAAAGTATCAGAAATTATAACTATACCCAAGAAGGGAAGAGATTTAACACAACCAGGGTCATACAGACCCATTAGTCTATGCAATCAGGATTATAAAATATTTACAAAAATTTTAGCAAAAAGATTGGAAACAATAATGCCAAAAATAATCAAAGAGGATCAATATGGATTTGTGAAGGGAAGAAAAAATGGGGATCCAATAAAAAATGTAGTAATTGCAATGAATCATGCAAATTTGAATAAAAAAATGGGAATTGAATGTTTATAAAGCATTTGATAAAGTCAATCACAATTATCTGTTAAGATTATGCCAACAGTTGAATATGGGAGAAAACTTTTGCAGAACATTGCAACAATTGTACAGCAACTGTAAAGCAAAAATAAGGGTGAATAATGGAAGGACAGGAGAGATACCAATTTTAAATGGTACAAAACAAGGTTGTCCATTATCCCCCACCTTATTTGTAATAGTAATAGAAATGCTAGCTGAAAGTGTCAGGAATAGCACCAATTGGACAGGGTACAAAATAGAAGAGGAAGGAGGACAAAAGGAAGAAATAAGGCTTAATTTCTTTGCTGATGATGCAATGATTATTACAAGTCAACCGTTAATTATGGAAAAAATATTATTAAAAAATTGGAAGAATTTAAGAATTTAAGAATATATTAGGGCTATTTGTTAATATCAAAAAGTCAGAGATACTATGTCTTAATACCCCACCAAGGGAACAACTGGAGATTAGGAAAATATCAGGGTTAAGATTAGGATTAAAGAAGCTGAAATACTTAGGAGTATGGATATATAAAAACCCAAAGAGTATAGTCAAGGGGAATTATAAACAAAAATGGAAAGTAATATAGAAACAATTTAAGAATTGGGACGGGAAAACATTAACAAGAGTGGACAGAATAAGGGCACTAAAAATGTTTATAATACCAAAATTGATATATTTATTTCAAACATTACCGAACACAGTAGATAGGAAACAACTAAAGACATGGGACAGGAGAATAAGAAAATGGGCAGTCGGAGGAAAAAGGCCCAGAATAAGGGACAAATGGTTAAATGCAAAAGAGGAAGAGGGAGACTGGGAGATTCCAAATCTGCGTTTCAAATCCAAAGATTATTGGAAATACAATATACTAAAAAAATGGGCAAATATGGAAAAGATAATAAATAATACTAAAGAAAAAGAAATAATATTTAGGGAATGGAGTAGGAGAGAAGAAGCAGAATTTAAGGAACCTTTTAAAGGAACAATAAGAGTCTGGAAAAAAAGAAAGAAGAAGCTAAGACCAGGCAATGAGAATAAGATGGCAACTATATTAGATTCAAAGCTGGGCTATAAGACAGGAAATTTTTAGACTGAGGGAAAAAATTAGAGAACAGGACAGTCCATTTGAGAAGGTGATTAGGAAATGTTTGAGAGAGGAAAAGAAGGTGGCAGGAGATCTATATGAACAAATTATAACGGTAAAAGAAGAAATAATAGAGGAAATTTTCCAAACATGGAGAATGGGCATGGAAATTGAGAGGGAAGATATACAAAGGGAAATAAGTAATATAGCAAAAGAAAAGTAGAATGTATTAAGGGAAGCAAGAAGGAAAATGTTACAAAAATGGTACAGAACTCCTGCAAAACTTTCACTTTTTTACCAGGGATGAAAGATAGGTGTTGGCACGGTTGTGAACAAAGAGGGGTGTTTAATGAAATGATATGGGAGTGTGATCGGGTGCAAGAATACTGGAGAATGATTGAAGGAGAAATCAATAGAATGTTAAATCTACAAATAGTAATAGTTAATAGAAATGTACTACATGCAAGGATAACGGAAGTGAAGAATATACAAAAAGAAAAAAATGATTGACAAATTAATAGCATGTGCACAAATTGTTTTAGTGAGGGGTTGGAAAGATAAAACAAAATGGACTCTGACGAATTGGTATAAGTATATAGTTGATATGTTAAATGTAGAACTCACAAATTGCAAATGGAATAATATAGATAAAATTGAAAATATTGTAATAATTAAGGGGATGTGAGAACCAGTTAAGAACTATTTAGAGAACGTACTAAGATGTGGAGAGGAAAAATTAAGATTGAGATTGATATTTCAAATGTAACTTCTGTAGTTTGTTGTATAAAGTGCATGTACAAGGAGGGGAGGGTGGGAGGGTGGGAGTGGGATAAAACGACAAAACAACAATAAAAAGAAAGAAAAGAAAAAGATCAAGGATATACATTGCCATGGTAAGGGTTTAATAATTTACCACAGCACCAGTTAAAATATGTGGGTGGGGCGGGGGGGGGGGGGCGTTGCCTGAGTCAAAGAGGGAGATAGCTATTACAAAATGCTGGCCAATCAATACTCCCTTACTCTGTGATTTACACATTACAACTCAGTAATGATGATATTGTTGCATGAATTAATCTTTTGAGTTGTTTGTTCTGTGGCCCTTTCGCTAGTGACCCTCCCAAACCAAGAATTTCCTGCCTCACAAAGATTTCAATTAAAAGATCCATCAAATACTACAAGCATCATGATGTAGATATATATCTGTTTCAGCTTGATCTCCATGTTTGGATTAAGATTAACATGTTTATTAGCATTTTAAAATATTCTGGATTTTAATTGTACTAGTAGTTTGAAATGATGTTTTGTAATTCTTAATCTGTGCAGTGATTGCACTTTAGAACTTTTACAGAAAATGTTGGATATGTAATTATTGTACATAACTGAGTAGTTGCAGAGAATAAAGGCAGCTGTCTTCGGACTAGCATTTCAGATAAAACAGAAACACTCTAGAAACCATGACAGAGAGTTGGGACCATTATACACACATATATACATATATTATGGTTTAAATCACAAAGAGAACAATTTAACTGTAGAATTATGTCAGTGTAAGTAAATTGCATTGATTCAGAGATCTGTTTTAATTTGTACTAACAGGAGGATTCAGCTCATAATATTCAAGGTCAGTCCAATATGTTTTCTTGTGTAAATAAAGCACCACTCATAGTACGGAAGTTAGTCAAATTGCTCTGGCATCTCAGAAAATCCCAACACTTGTTCTCAACCCTGATAATAAAATATAATAATCACAAATTTAAGTAAATACCAACTGCAGTTTTATATCTACTGTTTGGAGTGGCTTCCATGCTAATGGTAGAAATTATATTGTTGCAGTATTCATGTCAAGACAAAGAAATGGGCTTGTAAGAAACCAAAGCTTGTGACACAGGTTCGCAGCCTGGGTGTTCTCCTGGACTCATCGCTGAGCCTGGAGCCCCAGGTTTCAGCGGTGGCCAGGGGAGCATTTGCACAACTAAGACTTGTGCGCCAGCTGCGCCCGTTCCTTGGGAGGTCTGACTTGGCCACAGTGGTCCACGCTCTGGTTACATCCCGTTTGGACTACTGCAATGCCCTCTATGTGGGGCCCGGAAGCTCCAACTAGTACAATGGGCGGCAGCCAGATTAATAACCGTGGCAGCTTACAGGGAGCGCACCACCCCCTTGTTGAGCCAGCTCCACTGGCTGCCGATATGCTACTGAGCCCAATTCAAAGTGCTGGTTTGGACCTATAAAGCCCTAAACGGTTCCGGCCCAATCTACTTGTCCGAACGTATCTCCTCCTATGAGCCAGCAAGATCCCTGAGATCATCTGGAGAGGCCATGCTCTCGGTCCCACCTGCCTCGGAGGCGTGGCTGGTGGGAACAAGGGACAGGACCTTCTCGGTAGTGGCTCCCCGGCTGTGGAACACCCTCCCAAGAGAGATGCATCAAATTCCAACCCTGTTGGGCTTCAGAAAAGCCTTAAAAACATGGCTGTGGGCCCAGGCTTTTAATCAATAAATGGTGAAAATGACATGGACTAAACTATAGCCAAAGCATGAGGAAGAACGGATCTGATTTTATGTTTGAAATGTATATTTTTAATTCATAATGTATTTTAATAGTTTTAACTGTTTTATGTGCTGTTTTATACCGGTTTGTATGGAAATCTAATTGTTGCCACTGTTGTAAGCCGCCCTGAGTCCCTTCGGGTGAGAAGGGCAGGATATAAATGTGAGAAATAAATAAATAAATAAATAAATAAATGTTATCTTTAAGAATATGACACATTGAATACCACCTACAACTGAGCAATGATAAAGTAACAATCTGAACCTCAGAATATTACCCTATCATTGCTTCAGCATGTTACTAAGTTCATTTCTCCTCAAAGTAACTTTCTAAGCTCTGCAAGAGAAATGTGACCCCAATGCCTATCCCATTTCCTTTTCCATTTGGATATTTGCTGACTTAGCATATACTGTACCCTTCAAGTATTGAAATTTTCATACAATTCTTTAAATCAAGGCAAGAGCAGCTTACATTACAGACACAAAGAAAGCCAATCTGCCATGCTTTCAGTCTCATTGCTCCACCCCCTTTAGTACAAATCTCTACCATTTCTTTTTAAATGACTATACGAACAAAAATCCTACTCATGCTAAAGAGATATTCCCCTGGTCTTTTGAGTGTCTTCTATTAATTACAGTATATGGTGATCGGCAGTCTAGCCATGTCATTTACACTGGATTGAAGCTAGTGTAAATATCAGACTAAGAATATAAAGCTGCCCTTTTTTAATCATCTGGAGAGACCCTTAGACATGGAGCTTTGGCATGTCGATTGCCTGGTGCCCAGAATAGCATCATGCAGAGTCAGAGAGATACTATACTTCCAATTTGGAGTGTATTCAGACATTCTATAGCAGGTGCTGTTTGGCAATAAACCTTCTAGTACGTCATTCTCTCTGTTATTTTGCTTGTTGTGTGACACTGCACACTTATAGCAGTTTGATGCCACTTTTAACTGCCATGCCCCCATCTTCGCATTTGTAGTTTGATGAGGTACTTCAAATTCTTTAATCATTCTGACTAGTGAACTACATACAGCTCTCTGGCAAAGAATTATAAATACCATGCACAACTAAAAATTACAGGAATCAATATAGTATAGCCATGACAGTTAAATAGCATCAGACTGCTAAGATTGTGTGGTGCTGATGTACTCACTGAGCTTCAAAAATGATTTTTTTTATTTTGTAGAAAGGGGAGTATTTCAAAGAACTTGCAATATAGTTTTTCACTTTAGAAGTTAAAGTACAAACATTCTTTAAGATGCTATATATAGTTATAATACCAGCCTTGAAAAGTTATTCAAAAGGCTAAACCAATTTTTGCTCAATTAAGAAGGTAGTTTTAGTAGTGCACTTTTATGCACGATTTCTCAAATACGAGGTAAAACTAAGTGCAATCAAACTGGTTATATATAAGATTGCAGTTTACTCCATCCCATTCCTGTCCCCTAACAGCTTTGCCATAATGCACATCCATTACAGTGCATTGTTGGCTACTTTCACTCATTAATGGCAAGCATGAACTCAGCACAAAGATGTGACAATTTTATGCAAACCATTGCAAAGGACCTTTCCTGAATCATTCTTGTCCCACCAAATTCAACAGAAAGCAGCAACAGGCAAAAGTATATGGAAAACAAACCACTAATAATTGTGCTCCAGAACACGTTGTATATAAGTGTGTGCAACTAGTGATGGAAAGTTGTGAAATTGGTTTCCCAACAGTCAGAAATGACCTTTGAAAAACAGAGCAGAAAAAACTTTTCCATAGTTTTCTTCCAGTATATGAATATCTCAAAGTATATGAATATCTCAATCCCAACAGACTTCAAAGATGCCACCATCATCACCCTTTTCAAGAAAGGGGATAGAACAAACTGCGGGAACTATCGCGGTATCTCCCTTCTAACCTCCGCTGGGAAAATCCTCCCAAGAATCCTTGCAAACCGCCTTCTACCTGTCTCTGAAGACACCCTCCCAGAATCCCAGAACGGCTTCCAACCCTCCAGAGGAACAGTGAACATGATCTTCACTGCACAACAGCTCCGAGAAAAATGCAGGGAACAAATTCAACCTCTGTACGTGCCATTCATTGACCTTGCAAAGGCATTCAGCACAGTGAATCGCAGTGCTCTCTGGACCATCCTCCAAAAAATCGGGTGCCCTGACAAATTTGTGAGCATCCTGTGGCTTCTCCACAATGACATGATGGTAACAGTCTTGGACATCAATGGTTCCCAAAGTGATCCATTTAAGGTGGAATCAGGTGTCAAACAGGGATGTGTCATTCCCCCAACCTTATTTTCCATCTTCATTGCTATGACACTTCATCTTGTTGATAGATGATTTCCACTCCAGTGGGAAGCTTCCCATCAGACCTCAGCAGACTGAAAGCCAAAACCAAAGTCACAACCACATCTGTTATAGAACTCCAATATGCCAATGACAACATAGTCTGTGCACATTCAGAAGAAAACCTACAAACCACTCTAAACACCATTGCAGAAGCATACAGGAAGCTCAGCCTCTCATTGAACATCAAGAAAATCAAAGTGCTTTCCCAGCAGGCACCAGCCAATCCCTCTGCAAGGCCAGGAATACAGCTTAATGGTGTAACATTAGAAAATGTCGACCATTTCTGTACCTTGGCAGCCACATCTCCACAAAAGTCAACATTGACACTGAAATACAACACCGCCTGAGCTCTGTGAGTGCAGCATTTTTCCAAATGAACCAGAGAGTGCTTGAGGATCAGGACATCTTTAGAGATACCAAGGTGCTTGTTTATAAAGCCACTGTCCTCCCAACTCTGCTATATGCCTGCGAAATGTGGACTGTCACACTCAATGCCTGGAGCGATTCCATCAGCGTTGCCTCTGAAAAATCCTGCAAATCTCTTGGGAAGACAGGCAGACAAATGTCAGCATGCTAGAAGAAGCAAAGACCACCAGCATTGAAGCAATGCTCCTACACCATCAACTTCACTGACCTGGCCACGTTGTCCGAATGCCCAATCACCGTCTCCCAAAGCAGTTACTCTACTTCCAACTCAAGAATGGGAAACAGAAAGTTGGTGGACAGGAAAAGAGATTTAAAGATGGGCTTAAACCCAACCTTAAAAACTGTGGCATAGACACTGAGAACTGGGAAGCCCTGGCCCTTGAGAGCACCAACTGGAGGTGATCAGCAGTGCTGCGGAGTTTGAAGAGACACTAATTTTAAGGGAGAAACTTGCCAAAAGGAAAGTACATCAAGCCAATGTTCTGGTCATCCGCAAACCCAATCAACAATTGGGCCACACAGTTTACAGAAAACCTGCACACAGAGATAGATACCTTCATAAAAACTCCAACCATCACCCAAGTCAAAAAAGAAGCACAATCAAAGCCCTGACAGACTGTGCACAAAGAATCTGCGAACCTCACCTCCTCCAAGGTGAACTCAACCACCTAAACTGGGCTCTACAGGCCAATGGATACTCCACCACAGACATCAGAAGAGCTGCAAGGCCAAGAACAAGCCATGAGAGTCAAGACAAAGATCCACCCAGAGGAAAGGTGTTCTTACCATACTTCAAGGGAAATACTGACCGCATAGGCAAATTGATGAAGAAGCACAACCTACAAACCATCTTCCACCTGGAAATCGATGTCTCCACTGCGGGAGAATATGCGGATCAAGAATAGGTTTCTTCAGCCACCTACAGACCCACCCCCAAGACCCAACAACTGGAGGACCATCATCCTCAATCTACAAGAGATCGCCTAAATAAGTAAGTAAAGTAAGTAAGTATCTACGAGGGAATCACCTAAATAAGTAAGTAAAGCAAGTAAGTATCTCAAAGTGTTTTGCAGTAGTTTGCTACACAGAAGAAACACATGACTTTCTAGTGCAAAACAGCGCTTTCTGGCCACCCCACAAACATAATGTTTTTACATACACACAAAAACTATCAGTTTCTCTAAACAGAAAAATCCTCCAAAACATTTTGGGATGCTGGATATGGGGAAAATACTACACAAAATATTGGTATTCTCCTACATCAAGGAGAAAATTTAACTATTCACCCTTGCATGTGATGACAAAATAATCAAGGATTTACATCTATGTGCACTTAACCTTAAAGCAGGATTCAATTTTTACCTAACTTCTGCCATTGTACAACCAAATCATTGTTCAATGTATTGTCGAAATTGTTGTTATTGTTATCCCGCTTTCCTCTCCTAAAGGAGACCTACCAAATTTGTTGATCTTTATTTTAAGTTCCATCATAATGTAAAAAAAAGCATCCTGATTAAAAATAAAACTATAAATCAGAGGAATTTCACATGCAAAAATCTGTTAAAAACGAACAGGAGCACCAAGACAAAAGAGCAACCATTGCTAAGATCTCCAAAACAACATGAAATTGATTCAACACAAAGTTCCTCACAATTTTTATATAAGATATCAATAAAAACATTTTCAAATCATGTGACTCATCTGGGGGTATAAATAACTTCAAAGATGTTCTCTATTTGAAGAATTGTCTGCTGTAAGTTCACAGTAAAGACTGAAGATATAGAACAATAAGAAGGGAGAACAGGCAAGGACCTTGATGTTTTCCAACCACATTCAGCATCAGGACAGCAGTTATGGACTGCCTCCAATCTGATCACTTGGGGGAATTGAATTTTATTCTACAATAGATCAGACATCTAATCCCAGATTGCCTTGCCTACCTGAACATCAACACCTCTGGCATATCTGCTTTAGGTCTTGAGTTGTCAAACCACATCAAGACTGTAGTTATGACCAAGCAATGCCTCAGAACTGTGTATTGACGGCATGCAGTCTACAAAAATCTACTTCAGTGATTTATATGTGTCAGTTAGCAAAGAAAACAAAATCATGGGAGGGGGATCATAACAGTAAATAGACAGGGAATATTATGTGTGTTCTAGCTATGTACATAGAATGTCCCCGCTGCAGTAACATCACTTCATTCTGTACCCCTTTCTTTGACTCTTCAGGTTCATTTTGCAAAAGTAGCTTAAAAAACAGGGATAAAACACAACATTTTTCCAACTTTATGAAGCAAATCCACACATTTCTTTAAAAAAAAACCTCTAAAACATGTCCCATAGACATGTCCTGGCTTTACTTTTCTTACCCCACAGTACTGTTCCTCATTGAATATTTGTGGAGGGAGCGGAATTCCATTTTGTGGCTTCTTTTCACCTGGAACATTTTCTCGCATCCATTTCCGGTTGTCTTCATCACAGGCTATGTCCAGTTCTTTAAAATCAATCTTGTTGGCCTCTAAGAAGCCTACTACCTCTTGCTGTTTCTTCTTGATCTGAAAAGAGAAAGGAAGAAATGACTATGTCATTTAAATTTTAAACTTACTGGAGAGAATACATTACTATAGTCATGATATGAATATTCAAACTATACTTGTAATTTCTTACTGGAACTATGAACTCAAGAGAAAGAAAATAAATTATGACCCCTGTATCTGGAGAATCAATATACATGGTTTCACTTATCCATGGTTTCACCAATTCACTTAGGACCTCCTCTATGAGCTACACACTCTTCTCAATGCCTCAGTTATTCATATGAGAATACAGTAGTAAGCTTCACTATTATTCATGGTTTCAAATATCTTTGCAAAGCCCAGAAATGGGTGTCCCATGTTTGGGGGGGGGGGTGTCAGGAAATATTTTGTCAAGGGCTCAACCGATGGAGCCAAACTGACCATTGTTTAATGAAGGGCATTCCTGAGCAAACTTTCTGGGCTACTCAGACTGCTCAGCTAGGCAGCCCCCCCCCCCATGCTTTATTTCACAATCCATGCTTGCACAAAATATTAGGCTTCTCCCTTCAAATTCTTCTCTCAGGACTCTTTCTCTTGCAAGATCCTCTCAACAGCAAATACTTTCTCCTTTTTTTGGCTTCCAGAACTGTCCCTGGAAGCCAAAGATAAATAACACCCAAAGTGCTAAACTAAGATATATAGATTGAGATTTTACACATATGTTAACAGATCCCACAGAGGTCACTGACAGGTTTATTCACTGGCTCGTGGGATTAAGGTTGTATTATTCTTTAAGTTTGGAGCTTCTGAGCTTACAGCTGATTTTAAAGCCAGCAAAAGCCTTCAGCTGAAAACTGGGTCTTCTTATCCCAGATGCCCCAACGTCCATGGCAGCTTCCAATTCCATTTCCATTCAGGTGCCACTGACTCAATCGTCTTCCTAGCTCTGGCAAAATTATTTTATCTATTCATTTACTATATTTATGTAAAGCCTTCAAATAACATTGCTCTGGGTGGCTTGTAACATAACAAAATTTGCAACCAACAGTTTGGGACACTTAAAAGTGAGAAAGGCGATATAATATAATTGGCAATAATCATTAATTATGTTTGTTTAATTATGTTAAATAGGAGCCCTCGGTGGCCTAGGGGATAAAAGCCTTGTGACTTGAAGGTTGGGTTGCTGACCTGAAGGCTGCCAGGTTCGAATCCCACCCGGGGAGAGCGCGGATGAGCTCCCTCTATCAGCTCCAGCTCCATGCGGGGACATGAGAGAAGCCTCCCACAAGGATGGTAAAACATCAAAAACATCCAGGCGTCCCCTGGGCAACGTCCTTGCAGACGGACAATTCTCTCACTCCAGAAGCAACTCAGGTTGCTCCTGACACGAAAAAAAAAACATTATGTTAAATTAATAAATGCTTGTTTTAGATAGAAGAGAAATCATAAAGCATAGTCTAACATTGAATATAAAAGTTACATTTCTGTCTTGCTAGAGGATGTGGGTTTTGCGGTTTGGAGCTATGACAGCTCAGCACCCTGTATGACTGCGGTTTAACAGTTACAGGCTACGGGAGAAAACAACAGGTGTGAAAAAATTTGCTTACTCCTGCTTTGTGGTTTTGGAGGGAGGGCTCCCAGAAACAAGCTCATTGAATGTGCTTGGTAAATTTTCATGATGATTGTTTTGTCTGACAGCCCGAGGATCAGGGGAAGAGGATGGAAAGGAGGATCGGGGCGTTGCTGCGTGTCCCACCTCCTCCCAACATAAGGATGGGACAAGCAGCCCCCTCCTTATGCTGGGAGGACAGCCTGAGAATGACCTGGGCCTTGCCCTGCCCCTCCTGGCCCTGTCCTTTCCCAGGCCCTCCCCACCCAGCATGTTCTTGGCTCCCCTCTCTCCTGGCTCAGCCCTCCCGACCGGGACCACAGTGGTTTGCCCGTGCCTGCCTCAAAGGGATCCATGGGAATGCCAACTGCCAGGCAAGTGTTGTGGGACTAGTCACAAGAAAAGGTATCTTATAGGGGTCCAAGGAAAAGGACCACCCGGATTTAGCTCACCTGGGAAAAGGGAGGCTGACTAGTGTTGGGGGAACCTAATGTGAAACTACTCTCTAGGAAGAGGATAGGAAACAGAGAGGAGGGTGGCAGACGTCTGTCTGAATGAAGGAGTGATTATGTTTGTTTTGAGATCACCTGTCTTTGACCAAGCAATGAGTGTGACGTGCTTGCTTTTGTTTGAATCCCTATATATTGTATATGCATCCTCTGATACGGGCAAAGTTACAAGCACCTAGCTTTACTCCATCTCAGTGCTGAAAACAAACCTGACCTCTTCTGAACCCCACGAAGAACTTCTGCAGTTTTGTGGTCTTCAATTTCAGCCATTACAAAAGTATCTCAATTTCCAGAGATAATAAAGCAGAAAGATGCCAAATATTCAACATAGGCAAGATTTCAAAATGCAGGCACTCCCCAAGTTCCAGGCATTTCCTAATGGCAAAAGTCAACTTCCTCACCACCTCCTGCATCTGGGGTGTCAGCGGCCCAGCCAAGCAGTCAAGCATCCACCTACCCACTAGCCTATCTAAGTGTTTCTTAAGCCCTAAGCTGAGAGGGACCACCTGGCTGAGAAGGGCTCTCGAAGCAGAAACAGTCTTAGCGGTGACCTTAAAGAGCTACTAATATAGACCAGCTGGGCAATGCTGTCTTATTCCTGTTTGTTCGATACCAGCTTTTTCACCACCACCACCGACAGGGAGACAGCATGGACCATTGGAGGATCAGGAAGGTGGAGTTCCATCAAGTGACGTCTTGCAACAGCTCGTATCATTGGAGCTGGGTGATCTGCTTGGTGGTGGGTAGCTTCCCCCATGATCTGATCTTGTCCCTGGTGGGCATGTCCCAAAGATCGAGGGTGGTCTGCGTCTTCCCCCCTATGGCAGCAGGGAGAGTACTCTGGCTGCTGCTGCTTCCAGTTTTTCCCTCAACTCTAAGCATTGGGTAAGGTCTCTTCATGTAGATCCTCAATCCCATTGTAGCCAGATGCCTCAAGAAGGGGGAATGGCAGCTGGGTAAGTTATTTTCCTTGTTTTAGGGCTTTTTAAAGGGGTTTTGGGAGAGGTGGAGGATGTCTTGGGTTTCTTGTGCTCCAGGAGGCCAAGACACCCGAGACAGATGTGTAGATGGGCACCAGAAGTCACATGGCACACTCTGCTGTCCTATCTACACAGCCCCCTCACCTGGAAAGACACGGGTCTTCTGAAAGACCTGTGTCTTTCCAGCAGACAAATTACTTTGGCACTAAGCAGGATTTCCTGCTTTGTGCAAAAAGCATTTGTTTTTTCCTGAAGCATCATCTGGACACCCCTGGGGAAAATGCAGGAGGGCATGCACTTTAGGTGCTGTCTGGGTGTGCCTTAAGAGGGTCTAATCTCTGCAGTTCTACTGGTACTAGCATCACCACATTCATCACCCAAAGTTGTATGTTGCAATTTTGGGGTACTCTTCTCCTGTTTTTCTTCCCTCAGAAACCACAGACAGACCCAGAGAATGTACAACCCAACCCACTACCACTGGAACGCTTCATATTTATTCTGCCTCTGGAAATGCTCAACACAACTTTGGTCAGAGTGTGTTTGTATTGTCTTTTGCTAGATTATGAGTCTAGTATCTCTGGAAATGCTCACCACAACTTTTGTCACAGTGTTCAACTTGAGTTTGTGTATTCCCAAAAAAAGCAGCTATAATATAAAACCCAAAAGGCTAGCCAAGAAATGATAAGGTAGCCCCTTTCTGCAAGTGAGTATGTCAAATGCTATAATAGAACACAGGTGTCTCTGCCTTAAAAATGCTGCTGTTGTTGTGGTACACACAGTGTCATCCAAGCAAGCTTTTTTCTCCTCTTTAAACAGCTAATGGCTCTCCTTCTGCAAGTGCATAAATTTCAAATGCTAGGCAGGCACTGGTTGTGTAGTGTCTGCCTAACAAAAATGCTGCTGTTGGAACAACGTCACTCCAATAAGCTTTCTTCTCTCTCCTCTTTCCAATCCCCAGCTAGCTAGCCAACAGCTAATAATTGTGTCCTTCTCCTTTTCTACTTCTCCAGTGCAAGCAACTCAGCAGAGCTAATGGTCTCCCTTCTCTGTCTCCCTTCCCCCTTCTCCAGTGTCTCTGCCTTTGCCTACCTGGAGCTCTTAGTCTTTACCTCCCTCAATCCCTTCCCAAGTACGAATAAAGCCTGCACCAGTGCGCTCAGGAATTCAAAGGCCAATGGTCACCGCGCTGCCTCCACCTCCACCTCCCTCAGCCCTGATTGACTGAGAGGCGTGCCAGCATGTTAGGCTTCGCCTCTCAGCAAATCTTGGTTGGGCTGTGATTTTTTAACTGTGTCACATATGCAACTTATGAAGAAACACCAAACTAAAGGTTTGTTTCTTGGTTTTTTGGCATGGGCCATGCCCACGCATCAGATATCTTGTTATAAGTATAAAACTAACAAATTAGTTCTGACTTACGATGAGATACAAAAAAATGCACATCTCAGAGAGAGAGAGAGAAAGAGACTTTAAAATGTGCCTGTTCAGACTACATTTATTTATTTATTTATTTGCCATATTTATATATGCGCCAGGGGTTTGGCGCAAGCTGGTGAGCAGCCAGCTGAGACCAATCACTCTGACCAAGAGGTCATGAGTTCGAGGCCAGCTTGGAGCCTGCATTTGTCTTGTCTTTGTTCTATGTCAAAGCATTGAATGTTTGCCTATATGTGTAATGTAATCTGCCCTGAGTCCCCTTCGGGGTGAGAAGGGCGGAATATAAATGCTGTAAATAAATAAATAAATTTCTCTACCCCGAGGGGGACTCAAGGTGGCTTATAAATGGCACTTGTACAGTGCCTTGGGCATAAAAACACACACATGAAGTAAAATTATATTAAAAATTGATACAGATATAGAAACATAATAATTAAAATACATTCCAATATTAAGATATGACTACAGAACCTATCTTATTCATAACTTGGGAACTGCCTGCATATTTGTTAGTCTTTCAGGGCCCACAAGATGCTTTGCTTTTGCTGCAACTGATCCTCCCCTTGAAACACATGAGAATGTTTTCAAACGAATTATTTTGATACCACTTATACAAACAGTTATAAAACAAAAAAAATGTTTAAGCAAACATGTAATCCAAATACGCCTTGTATACACTGTTTAAATATTTTGATTATTAAATATTGTTTTAGAGTTCAGGATTATTCCTGTTGCCTGAATAAGTCAGAAAATTAGGTCAAACCAGAATGGTTTGTTAGTCAGGTGGATTCCTAAATGAGGTGATGATGGAGGAGGACAGTGAAAATGTAACTCTCTCCCTTCATCAAAATCCTAATTAAAACCTCCTCTGTGCAGTTAGTTACTATTTCCATTTCAAGAGAGAACATTGATGTGATCCAGTTTAGCTCTCTGAATTGAGTGATAGAAGTGGAAGAAGGGAAAAGCACCTTTCCTCACAAGAAGGCTCTCAAAAGGGATAAAAAGTTGGCTGGCATATGGTCAGGTCTCTAAAATGGGTTCTTCTCACCCTCTTTCCTTAAAGGCCCAGAACTAAAGCCATCCTTGCCATTAAGGAGAGGTAAGGCCCAGGCAGCAATTTGTATGTATCATGAAAGGCCAGCAAGATATTATTTACTGAATTATTACTATAATTTTACTGCCAAAGAAAAGGAGAGATTCTGCCTTATGTGTCAAGATAGCATGGCTTGCTTTGGGTATTATGCATCCTGACTTGAATGAATGATTGAGGAGCGAGCAGCGCTTGGAAATTACAAGTAACTAGGGGATAAAGTGAAGAAACACAACCTTTTTTACACACACACAAAACCCAGAAAAGAATGAAGATGAATTAACAGTTTCACAGGGAATGCAATAAGTTAGCTGTTTTCATGATAGCAAGCAGAAGCCTTCCTTTTAAACACTGGCCAGTTAGTTGAATGAATTAGATGCTCTGAGAGGAAAGAAGAACAGTTTGGCAGATTTCCATTATCATTCTCAATATGTTTTTTTATTCTTTAATACTCACATACATTAATTTTACCCAGGGCTTCTCTTCATTTAGTGTTTCAGGCACTGATTTCAGTAGAAGCTAGAGCCTTTCATTTCTGCATTTTTAAATTACCTTATTGATTATATGCAGTGCATAGCTTGACAGAAATGTCAGGTTCTTGTCATACAGAAATTAAACTGAGTCCACTCAGGAAATCAGATTTTGTGACACAGAAATAAACTGCTTTTTCCATTCTCTTTATTTGCCATGCTCTGATTGGTCCCTTTCAAGCCTTTGGATATCTTCTGTACAAATGAATCGAGGCAACCAGAAGCAATTGTGTACCCAGTTTCCTAATTAGTGCAATATGAATGTGACCTGAAAAGGAATTATGATAATGGCACATTTTGAACACACGTTCAACACAGTGCGCCATTATGAAGACTTTATGATACAGTTCTACAGATCATAACTAAATGCATCAAAAATTATGGCCAACAATATGTACTTTACAGTATTCCAAAATTGCTCTAAACTTCATGCCAAGCAACTTCCTGCCATGATCAAATGTCATTTTCAATGAGTTCACAAAGATAATTTTTGCTCATGACTATATCATATTATTTAAAACTCAACCTGCTCTAAACAAAATGTGTGAATGACAAAGTCAATTAAGCTCACATTACCAGCATAACAGAAAACAAGACTGCATGCAGCCATTTCTTCTTGTTTTATTTTTTTTTCCTGCAGCCACTGGAGCCCCTATCGAAGCATCTTGTGCAAGCCCCCCACATCTAAAACATAAAGGTGTAAGCAAGACTGTAGTGACAGGTCCCTCAAAATAAATCAGCAGCAAATCAGTCACTAAATAGTAAGTAAAATAAATCAACCGTCAAATAATCACCTAAGAAATAGAAGTGCAGCACTTGCCTATGAACAAATGGAACCATTCAGCATAGCTACAGCATTACATTCAGAGCATGAGCCTATGCACATCAGCTCAACAGTAAGCCCTGTTTAGTTCACTGTAACATTTTCCTGGATCTTTAGGGCTGACCCTGGGATAAATATGTGCTTTTCATCATAAGACACCACTCAGATCCCAACCCAACCCAGTTTTTGCTGAAATCTAATAGTCTTGGTATCTGCTCAGCCTTTTTATTCAGAATTCTGATGGGTTTCCCAAATAATGAGGAACATTATTATAATATAACAAGTAGAAACCACCATAAAAGAAGAAGAAAAATAATAGACAAAACCCACTTCAAAGTTCACCTGAGGACTCTAACAAGGACTCAGCAATAATGAGGTCATTTTCCTCAAACAATTATCTCTCCACAGACAAGAGTGAGATTCATAAGAGAAGAAATTGTTGGAACAAAAGTACACAGAGACAATCGAGCTATTTAGCTCATAATTTTTTCCAGGTCCTTGTGGCATCAATATATTTTGAAGAGTCAGTTGAAGCAGCTAGTTTATTTTCTCTTATGATGATCATGGGGCCTTGGAGGAACAGGACTGTGAATGGCTACTGTACCCTTCCCAGCAACAGCTAAGGCATAGTTAGTAAGACTTCAGGCTTGTTGGAAGTATTCTGCATGTTAGTGTAATCTCAAAAGCCAATTTGTAAATGTCATACACTTAGAACGAACAGAGGGACTCAGGGTACATTTTGAACCTAGGATACGTTCAGTACCAAAACTAAATGAAATGTAGTGTCCTTTCATTCCTGGTTACTCCAAACTCTCATTCTGTTGCAATTATTAAAAACACCTCCAGATGCATTTAACTGCAAATTCATTCCCGAGATCTATAACCAGAAGCTGTGCTAACTGTACATCACACTTTATGCTCAATATGCCATCTACGTCTTTCTTTTAAAAAAACAAACAAACTGAGAAGGCATGTGCATGTCTGTATACATACAATTCTTGCTGCAGCTATAACATCTAATATCAATAAAAGGGAATGAAACTTCAGTATCCAAGCAAATGGAAGTACTTTTCCACTCAGCAGATTAATATGCTATTAACTGCCAACTTGGATGCTTTAAAGGGTGGGGGGGGGGGGGGGGTAGATAAATTAATGGCAAATGGAGACATCACCAGTGGCTGCTAGCTAGAATGGAAATACAGCATATCACCTCCAGTATCAGAGGCAAGATATCCTTATATATCAGTGGCTGCCGCAGGTTAGACGATGGGTGCAAAAGGACTCATGTTTCTGTTGAAAGATTTCCCATAGGTAATTGATTGTATGATCAGAATGTTAGATTAGACAGACATTTGTTCTGATTTCAGTTGACTCTCATTATGCTCTTGTATCATCTTATATACAAAAAATTCTATTTCTTCTAACTATGTAGAGGCAGCAATTTTTATTCTAATAATGGATAGGGAACACTCACAAAAAGTGTTGCTAACCCAAAGTCAAAAAAAGTGTTCAATGTGTTGTTAAAGGCTTTCATGGCTGGAATCACAGGGGTGCTGTGTGTTTTCCGGGCAGTATGGCCATGTTTCAGAAGTATTCTCTCCTGACGTTTTGACCACATCTATGGCAGGCATCCTCACAACCTCTGGGGATGCCTGCCATAGATGTGGGCGAAACGTCAGGAGAGAATACTTCTGGAACATGGCCATACTGCCTGGAAAACACACAACAACCCCAAAAAGTGTTGCTTACCCAAACTCCTGGGGAGTGGAAAAATTATGTCCTTTATTCTCCTGCGCACACCCAAGTTTTTATTTTAAAAACCCCAATGCTTTTAAAATAGAAATGTTCTTCTGTTTATTAGGTATGCAAAAATTCAGTGCTATACAGTGACAACTGCCTTGGATGCTTTTGCTAGGCAGGCAGGTGGGATATTTTAAATAAGAACATCACCGAATCACCGACTATTCATCTATTTTTCTTGGCATACAAACTTTGTTCTCAAACTAATTATTCCTGCATATTTGGCATAAGCTGATAAATGTCCAGAATCCAATTAGAACTGGCATGCAATCTTAATGTGGCTCTTTGATCTGGCACTTCTTAAAACAACATCAATCTGTTCTTAGCTATGTGCTGACACAATTATTTCTGCTTATTATATTACAGCCATGGTTGAAGCGCTTTGTAAGAATTTCCGTTTTTCTTTAATTGCTAGTTCCATTTCAGAAATGAGAAATCTCATTCTTTAGAAGACAATGCTTTTTTAGGTTTAACAGAAGAGGAGGAGGAGGAGGTGGTGGTGGAGGAGGAACAAGTTGCATATTGCTACTTCATCAAACACCCCCTGAATAAATATCAAAGTAAAGGTACTGAGATCAGATGAGTTTAGTATTGTGGGATCAGACCTTAAAGTGAAATAGAACCACTGAGATAGAAGAAAACCCAGTGTCTTATAGTTCAGCATTTTGCCAAAGGTGCAGCTCATCAAACAACATAATCCAGACCACATTGTCCTCCAAACAGAGAAATCTCATGAAGAAAGATGCTTACAGTGTGTGTAGCTTTCTTAAATGCTGGAAAACTAGGGCTTTTTCAAAAATAGGTGTGTAATATATCCAGGTGAACACTGATGTTGGTGTTTCAGGATCTTTTTTGGAAATAATAGTAGTGCTGTAAATGGTCATAGAGTATCAGTCAAAGGTTATACAATCATCCCTTCACATTTGCATGTTTACCTTCCCCAGATGCGATTATTCACAGATTTGATTATGACTATCACTGGAGCACCCACTCAGTCATGAAAACATCATGGACAAGCCACACTCTCAGCCCTAGAAAACCCTGTGATAGGTAAGCCATAAGGTGGAAATAATGTGAAGGTACATAATAACAGATCTGTAGTAGACTGAAAAATAGCATAATTGAAAATATTCAATTTAACAAAGGAGTATAACATAATATAAAAAGTGTTCTTGCCAAGATCAGAAGTAAACTGAAACTGATTTTGACTTATGGTGATCCATAAATTAGTCACTCTATCCTCAGCATTCTCTCCCTTCAAACTAAGTTATTATATTGTGAACTTCTTGATAATCAATATGATAAACAATACAATCCACTATTCATGTAAGTGGGAAGATTTGGATTTAAGTCCATTCACCCTCTGGGCATACATACATTGGCTCAAATCCTAGAAGTTTAACTATACTGTGGAATCAGCATCTATCTTGGTACTGTATAATTTAGCTAATTTCAGAGGGCTGGTGTTTTAGTCGTACTAGTAATCAATACCTAAGGTCATTCTCAGGCAATAAAATGGTCTGGATCACAGGACATGAAAATGTTAAATCAATCAAGTAAAAATAATTTCCTGTGCTTAAAATACTATGAATAATTTCTTCAAACATTTTTAAAGGTTCATTTAATAGTACTCAATATGACCAATAAGGAAATTGAAGTAACAAGGATCATTAACTGTTACTAAGCAGTCATGCTGTTGACATTTAACAAAGGAAACAAAAAAGTTAAAATCTTCGTCCAAAATGTTGATGACTATACGGAATTAGATTAAGTAACTGGTTTCAAGATCTGATTAATAATTTTAGGAACTGCCAAAGCAAGATATTTTAAAAGCCATCCAGTATATAGAAAAGCAGTACATATTTATTGTTTGTTTGTTTTAAATGCCTCTAAGGCAGCAGTGATATTGTTTTTACAATAATGCAGTTGGGCCATCTAGGCTCACCTCACAAAAGGTTGAGGAGGAGTGTGTGGCCATGCCAGACTGGTGCTGGATTAAGTGGCCAGTGTAGATAAGCCTCAACACTGAGGGCTTTCCCTGATCCCCATTTCTGCCACAATGTAAGAACTTCTTCCCTGGCCTTTGTATGACACCAAATGCAGGTATCATTTAAATGCCACCAAGATACCTATGAAGCAATTGTTAGTATCCATCGATACCACCCATCTATATTCTATACTGATAACATGGATACTTTGCTTGAATCCAAGCTCTCAGGTAGAGAATTTTTCTGAAGGGAAAAGTGTATATAAAAATAACTTTATTTACATGAATGAAAAATAACACAACAAATTATTTATTGTGTTGTTGAAGGCTTTCATGGCCGGAATTATTAAGTTGCTCTGAGTTTTTCGGGCTGTATGGCCATGTTCCAGAAGCATTTTTCCTCACATTTTTCTCACATCTATGGCAGGCATTCCCACAGGTTGTGAGGTCTGTTGGAAACAAGTCAAGACTCTTGTCTGTTTGAGGTAAGTGTGAATGTTGCAAATTATTAATTATATTTTAGACATCACATACCTTCTCTCATGATCCTTTCAAGCAAACTCAGACCAACCATACAAAATCTGCAACAAAAATCCCCTTTCCTCACTCCATCCAGCCCTAGTCTAACTTCCTAACCCCAGGTCTAACTGTCTGGTTAATGTTTATTCACCAACATTATTTTCTCAAACATTCCACCATTCAGCATTCACTCAAACATTCCATTCTCTCCCCCTCCCAACAGCTCCTTATGTTATACTCTACTGTATAATCAATAAATCAAACATTTTCCAATACAAATCAAGGACATCAAGGACACCTTCAAACTTTTTTATTTTGGCAGGGGCAGCCCTGATTAATCCTCTGTTGTTCTACTTTTTCAGATGCTTTTAAAATATTCTGTTTCTCTCTCCTATTCCACTTTACTTCTTTGTAAAGTGTGAAGATGTTGGTTGTGCACATAGGACTGGGCCTGGTACAGCAGGTTAAACCACTAAGCTTCAGAAAATCCTGCCGATTGAAAGGTTGGCAGTTCAAGCCCAGGTCGGGGTGAGCACCCGCCATCAACCCCAGCTCCCTGCCTACCTAACAGATCGAAAACAGAAATAGTAGATAAATAGGTACCACTTTAAACAGGGTGGTAATAAAAGGCGCCCATTAGGACATACTGGTGATTCAATTAGGACAATGATGGGCAACCTTTTGCGCTTGGTGTGTCAAAATTCACCAAAAAACCTAGCATGACTTGGATGGTGTGTCACTTCGAGAAAAAAACCAATAATTTCACAATATGTATAGTTTAAATAACAAAAATATATAATTGTAATATATAACTGTATTTAATAAATCAAAACTATTTACTACCATTATTTCCATGTACAACAATCTATGGTACCTCTTGCAGTTTCCACGTTGATTTTTCTCTATTCTAGTTTCAATGTAGTCACGAATAATGAATAATATAATAGTAATAATATGATAATATACTACAATAATAAAATAATAATAGAATGAATATATATATATATATATATATATATATATATATATGTATATACACACACACACACACACATATATAAATGTAATGTGCATAATTCCTATGGAGTAAACAACAAAACTACTTGACGAAATCACACCAAATTTGGCCACAAAAGACATAGTCATCCAATCAATCTGCATGCGGCAGCATGTCAGCAAAAATGGCTAGGCATGTCAGTGCTGACACGCGTGTCATAGGTTGGCCATCACTGGATTAGGAGGACGGCTAAGGACGACATGGAAGATGGAGCGATAGCACCCCCCGTGGCCAGAGTTGAGCACAGCCTCCAGATTGTATAACGGCATTGAATGTTTGCCTTATATGTGTTCTATAATCCGACCTGAGTCTGCTTGGGGAGAGAAAGCGGAATATAAATAAAGTATATTAATAATAATAATAATATGTGTCCCAGTTTTCATTTGTGAAATGTTGGAGGATATGTATGGCATCTTCTCACAGAGACATGTAAATCTCACTTATGATTAATCACATTATTTTTTAAATTTTGTTTCATTAAGGTTATTTTGTATGTCTAGTCTACAGGCAAAAAAAAGATGAATTGTTTTTATAAGCAGAAATAACATTTCTGAATGCTTCTCCGCATTAAAAGACACAAATTCTCTCTGCAGAACACTGCAGAGCACTTTTAAGTAGAATAGAATTCAAAAGCATGACCAACAATATATTAGTCTGCTCCACTACTTGATTTCCACACCATTTTATTGTTTGCTTAGGTACAACACTTGCCTGAATCACAGAATCTCAAATTTACAAAAGCTAAAGCGTTCCAGCTGAATTCCAGTTCTTCATCAGCCTGTCCCAATCAAGATTTATCTCTTATAGTGAGTCAAATGTAAACAAAAGAAGCACTTTACCAAGAGTACTGGTAAATTAAATGGTTTATTAATACAAAAGAGGAAAGCATGCATCATGCACACTTCTGTCATCCGCCAGTCACATTAAACCTCCACCCCCAAGAACTACTACGTTTGCCAAGATTCCTTTGCTCCACAGAGCCTGTTGATTAAAGTATTGAAGAAGACACAGAAAGAGAATAAATATCAGGTTTCTGGGGGCTGATATAAGAAGAAATAACATGAGTTTCACATAAGTGACACAATTTGGGTTGGAGTAGCATGGTGGAGTATACAAAAATATATTGTGGAGCCCCATATGATCTGCCCATTTCCCTCCCCTGGTCTTTATCCAAGGTGACTGAAGGGCCTCAAATATGACAAGTGTGAATTCATTGTGAATAAATGGCTCCAAGCTGATTAATTCAAATTAAAGAAAAGAGATTCCGACTAAACATTAGAAAGAATTTCTGGAGACAAGTGTGGTCTGACTGTGGAACAGACTATTTTAGAAGGCAGTGGACTCTCCTTCACTACATGTTTTAAAACAAATAATAGATGGCCACTAGTCATGATGCTTTAGTAGTGATTCCTCCTCTAGGATGGGATTCAGCTAGGTGGTCCTTGGGGTCCCTTCCAAATCTATGAGGCCCCAATTACTCTTATTTCTGAAGGATGTAGGAGGATCTGCACAAGATTCCATAGTTTCAAGTTACAGCTGAGAAAGAATGGATGTAAAGGAAGCAACGCTCGGGTGAGAAAGTGATTATTATTCTAATATGCAGTCTGCATGTGAACTACTCAAGTGGAAATTCTTGCTCTTACATAAATCCTGATGGGTGGACATGAACAAACTACTTAAATCTTAGCCACTCTAAAGATTTTTTCTAAAACCAGAACACTTATTTGAACTCATTGTGGGATACATAAAAATGAACACCCTGTAGAATATGATATTGAGTAGATAATGTATTACTGAATTTAGTCAGATTCAACTAGGACCAGAACCAAAATAATATACTATGTACATTTCCCCAATCTTTCATTAAAATATCTAAGTCAGTGTGCTCAACATATGGACTGACCTTTCACATATATATTTGAACAAAAAGTATATATACCTAGTAAATGAAAAACAAGAAAGAAGTAGAGGTAGAAAGAAATTATGTACCATATGTTTATAAAATTTAAAGCACAAAATTTAGAAATAATACATTTGGAGGCACTGAAACCAATAGCCCCAGCTGTGAAGAACTACTAAGACCGAGTAAACTATTTAACATTACTTCATCCCCATTTACATCAATAAAACCATATCAATAAAAGTAATCACAGCTTGAAAAAGTTCCTTTTTGGATGATAATTCACAGAGTCCAGTATAGTCAGCATTCTGAGTTATAATCCAAAAACATAACTTTTCCACAGTCTGACCAACGCTCAGTATGGGTGGGTCACAAGCCCAAGGAACTTTGGGAATGAGCAGCCACTATTGGAAGACAAAAACAGTGTGATATTTTGGGGCTGATCAGAAAACAAAAAGTTAGAGAATGAGATACTAGACTTGTTTATCCTTCTAGGATCCACTGGGACACAGTAGAGGTACTTGCCGGCAGCAGAGATAGCTGGAAAGGGGTTCACATTGCCAGAATTCAAAATAAATCAAAAGCTGGAATAAAAGTTAGTGTTCAAGACCAACAGAAAGGCTTTACAACATGACCAAGGAAGCTTCATCCTCCAAAGTTGTTGGAGTCTAAGTCACATCAGCATTAACCAGCTTGGACAGTGCTAAGGGATGTATGTGTTTTAATTATTCTGAAACCTGCCTCGAAGCACGAAGATGATGATGATGATGATGATGATGATGATGATGATGATGATGATGATGATAAGAGTAGTGGATCATCAACATACAGAGAGCCACAAGTTTCTTTGCCATTGTTTATCAAGCTGGCTGAGGGATTATGAAAGTGCAGGGACAAAATGAAAGGGAACTGATGATCTCAGATAATGTTGTAGTAGGCGGATGGACCTTTTGACAGAAATAAGAGCTGAACAGAATGAGCAGAGTGAAGGAAAGGGGATAGTATCCCTCACTTTCCCTGTCCATTTATTTGATTTAGAGTACTCAGGCAGAACATAGTCTACTACAGACAGCAACTTGTTATGTGCCTTCAGGTTGACTCTGGCTTAAGGCAACCCTGCCATAAGGTTTGCTTGACAAGATTGATTCATAAGGGGTTTGCACTGTCTTCCTTTGAGAAGGAGAATACGGTATGTGACTTGCCCAAGGTCACCCAGTGGGTTTCTAGGGCTGAGTGGAGACTAATACATTCATCTACTAGAGGCTATTAGTCCCACAATCAAACCACTGCACTATATTGGCTCTCTGAGAATAGCAAAAGAGCCACTAAATAGATTGCTGTGGTGAAAGTAGGGGTGGGCTGCTCTTGAGGTTTATATCAACTATTATTATAGTTATAGTTTAACACACATTTGAAATTCATGAATATAAACATACCTAATTTTTGATTTTTGGTTTTTGTACATGGGCCCTTAGTATCTGCTAGGGTTTGGCTACTGGATACCATGGATGCAGAAGTCCCATTATATACAATGGTATAGTAAAATTGTATTCTTATATAAAACTAGCTGTGCCTGGCCATGCATTGCTGCGGCTTATAGGAATCATTTGTTGACCTGGTGTAATAGCAGTGAATAGCCTTGCAGCCTCAAAGCCTGGCCATTTTCTTCTTATGCGAATCCTTGTTTGGTAGCTGGAATACAATGAAATAGACTTGCTGCTTGGAAGGCTGGGTACTTGCGTTCTAAGGTAAAGGTAAAGGTTTCCCCTGACATTAAGTCCAGTCGTGAACGACTCTGGGGGTTGGTGCTCATCTCCATTTCTAAGCCGAAGAGCCGGCGTTGTCCATAGACATCTCCAGGTCATGTGGCCGGCATGACTGCATGGAGTGCCGTTACCTTCCCGCCAGAGCGGTACCTATTGATCTACTCACATTTGCATGTTTTTGAACTGCTAGGTTGGCAGTTCCGCTCCCAGGATTTAAACCTGGGACCTTTTGGTCCACAAGTTCAATCAGCTCAGCGTTTTAACACACTGTGCCACCAGGGGCCCCACTTGCATTCTAGCGGAATGGTTTTTTGGCCAATTTGAATTGCACTGAATAGCCTTGCTGCTTCAATGCCTGGCCACTTTCTATATAGGGGCATCCTTCCTTGGGCAGGTTGAATGGAACGGAGTAACCTTGTGGCTTCAAAGCCCGAGGGTTTTCTATCCAGGGGAAATCTTGGTTGGCCAGGTTGAACAGCACTGAATAGCCTTGCTGCTTGCAAGCCTAGCAGCTTTCTACCTTGTGGAATTCTTGGTTGGCCAGGTTGAATAGCAATCAATAGTCTCGGTGTGGCAAGTATGAATGCTGCAATTAGCCACCTTGATTAACATTTAATGGCCTTGCAGCTCCAAAGCCTGCCTGCTTCCTGCCTGGGGGAATCATTTGTTGGGAGGTGTTAGCTGGCCCTGGTTGTTTCCTTTCTGGAATTCCCGTTTTCAGAGTGTTGCTCTTTATTTACTATCCTGATTTTAGAGATTATATTGTTCTGTATTATTATACCACAGTAATTATTATATATTATATTTGTAATCTTATATTATCTGCTTAGAACTGGATTATATGAGGCCCCTTCTACACCGCTGTATAAAATCCACACTAAACTGGATTATATGGCAGTGTGGACTCAAGATAATCCAGTTCAAAGCAGATACTGTGGATTATCTGCCTTGGCATTCTGGGTTATATATGTGTGTGTCCATATAATCCAGTTCAAATCAGATAATCTGAATGAAGAGGCCCTGAGCGCCATTGTTGCTGAGTGAGTTGCTAGGAGACTAAGTGGGCAGGGCATACACTTCTAACTGGCAGCTAGGGAAAAATTGGCTTTTCCTGGTCCTCTAATTTGGACTTTATTTTTCTAGGTTTTTTTGTTTGAAAGACATATTTTGGATGACTATGTCTTTTGTGGCCAAATTTGGTGTGATTTGGTTCAGTGGTTTTGTTGTTTACTCCATAATAAAATGCACATTACATTTTTTTTATATAGATGGCAATATCAAGGTTTGATTTTCGGAATTTTCTGTTGGGAGTAGTTTCAAGGTGCGGATGGTTGAATCCATGGATATAGAATCCATGGGTGTGGAGGATTGGCTGTGTTTTTATGTAAGATTCTCAGTTGTCTTGAGTTCTCATGAAGAAGAAATGGGCATCAATGAAACAATAACTACATGAGAATGGGTTGGAAAATGTTGACGTAAAACATTGGCTAGGTTGGAGTGCCAGAGCTATCACTGTTTGCATGTATTAGTCTGAAAATATATGCAATGTAAAAAAGATTATCAAAAGAGAAGATTTTGGAAAGTACAGTATTTTGTTCACCAAAATGGCAATGGTGGGAGTCTACTTCATAAAAAGATGACTTGAACTCTTATTTCCATCACTCTTCCCAGCAGAAAAGTACAGGAAACCAGCAGACTGGGCTTCTTCTGTTTCACATCAACTACTTTTCTGATTGTACGCTGTAACTGTTCATATACTATTGTTAACATTAACTTCTGTCATGCCAGTATTGTGATCAACTACTACAGCAGCTACAATCAGGAATATAAAACACATGAAATTGAAATTAAGTGACCATATAGTCATCTAACATTCAGCTACTTAATCTGCTTAATTCAATCTATATATTCTACCTATTACACTTGCATAAATCCATGTATGGGTTAAAACAATATTTCTGAATCAAAAAGCATGCTTTGTTTTCTCACTAACCATACTCATTTGCACCAGCTGTGGTCTTAGGAGAAATGTGTAAAAGACTCCATCAGTGTAGACTCAAATAATCCAGTTCAATGCAGTGAAACTGCATTCTGAAACTGCATTATATAGCAGTGTAGACTGGGCCAGAGAAAGGATGATATTTCTTTATTGGCACACTGGCAACTTAAGGTCTGAGAGGTACAGTGACTCATAAATATGAGAACTAGGAATTCCACATACGAAGATCATAGGGCCCCCTTCAGAAAGTAGCAAAGAGACACCTTTTAAATGTAAAGTTTTATAATGCAGACTTACGAATATTTACTTAGGGTCAGTCTTGCCGTGCTGCTAACAATGAAATAGATACACTATTGCAGTTTAATTCAATCCAAAACACATTGACTAGGAAGTAGGGTACATTAAATACAGTAGATAACATGTACAGACCTATGCCGTGATAAGAAATTGCATAATCTTAATACACAATCAAATATAAATGGCATTTTCTTGATTGTTGAAGTATTTGATAGACATGGGGCTACCAGGATCCTATCGACACTGCTCAGTTATGGCACTATGATTCTACTTTGGCTGCCACGACAACATCCTATCGAATCCTGGAGTTTTTAGTTTGGTGAGGCACTAGGAACTCTTTGGATGGGAATTATAAATCCTTCTCCCTAGGACAAGGAACAATGGCTTCAAACTACAGGAAAGGAGATTCCACCTGAACATTAGGAAGAATTTCCTCACTGTGAGAGCTGTTCGGCTGTGGAACTCTCTGCCTCGGAGTGTGGTGGAGGCTCCTTCTTTGGAGGCTTTTAAGCAGAGGCTGGATGGCCATCTGTCGGGGGTGCTTTGAATGAGATTTTCCTGCTTCTTGCAGAGGGTTGGGCTGGATGGCCCGTGTGGTCTCTTCCAACTCTACGATTCTATTATTCTATGATTCTAAGCCACAAACCTTTTGATTGCATTGGAGGAAACAATAGCAGTCCATATGAAACCACAGTGCTGTAATTGTGTAGTATGAAAGGGCCTGGAGAAAAGAATCAGCAACAGATAGAAGGCAGGTGTCTACATCTCATCCTTTCCAGTCCTCCTTTTGGTCTGGAAGCTTCTTGAGGTTGTGTCAGTGATGCAGTCCCTGAGTTATGTGCAAGCAGCAGCCAGTTTGTTGAGAAGCGTCCCTGTGACAGACAGGATTACTTTGCCAAGGCTGCAATTTGAGCTCATGTGGGAACTGGATATAAAAGGAAACAGTTCATTCCCAGTTCCCACCTTCCAAACTTTTCACTTAGTCCAAATAACAGTTCTGAACTTTGACATCAGACTTTCTCAAAACCCACCAGGAAACATTGTATTAGTGTAAGAATACTCAGAGATCATCTCTAAGAATTTCCTTCTTGTTCCTCTCCCTCTTCAGGGATACTAACCTTATTTAGCTATCAGATCTTCCGTAAAAGAAACATTTAAAAAACTTTATTTCTCTCTTACTATAACCATTCCAGCTAGTCTTTATTTATGTTCTAATAATGTTATATTCTCAGAAACAGTGTGCTCTAGTGTGGAATAAACCCCAACTAAGCTTGTTTAGTTGGGGTTTAGCTGTTTATGTGTTCGCATGTTTTAAATTGTGTTTTATCTTGTAATCTTTATTTATGCTGGGCTTGGTCCCCATCTAAACCGTCCTGAATCCCTTTGGGAAGATGGTGGCAGGATATAAAAATAAAGTTGTTGTTGTTGTTGTTGTTGTTCAACATTTGTAATGGTGGAGTTTCTTACAGTGAAAAAAATGCACATTTGAGTGATGTATGTACCAAAAGAAAATAAATTATATGTTTTGTGTTGAGTATATTTCTCTGCATGTTAAAGCATTTAGGGGAAATGGCCTTGTGGCACATTTGAGCAAACAGTGCCATGAACATTTGCATCCTTAGCTGCATTCACAACCACCAGGTGAGGGTTTACACAGGTGACTACCGCTTATCCAAAATTCTTGGGACCAGGTGCATCCTGTAATTTGGATGTTGGCATACTTGCATATACATTATGAGGTATTTTGGAGGTGGCACCCATGCCTAAATATGACCTTCATTTATGTTTCAGAGAGTGCATTGACACTGTAGAATTAATGCACCCCGCTTTGACCCTACTTGAACTGCCATGACCCAATGCTATACAATTATGGGAGTTGTAGTTTTACAAGGTTTTTAGCTTTTTCTGCCAAAGAGTGGTCATGCCTCAACAGAGGACATCTTGAACCATGGCAGTTCAAGTGGGGTCAGAGTGCATTAATTCCACAAGGTAGTTGCACCCATATACAGAGCCTGACATTAATTTTATACACAACAATTTTGTGCCAGCAACCAAGTTTGTGTACACTGAACTTTTCGAAAGCAAAGGTGTCACTCACTCAAGTCAATTTTGGATGTTATTCATTCTTTATTTATTTACTGTATTTATATACCGCTTTTCTCACCCCAGGGAGACACAAAGCAGTTTACAACACAAAAATGGCAAAATTCAATGCCTAACATACACATAAGACCAAATAATAAAATTTAAACAAGAAACATATAGCTATGCATTAAAAACAATGAAGACGATTAAACATAAGATAAAACAACATTTAGACACGAGGACATAGAATTAAAACCACCTAATATAAATATTAAAATCACATGATCCAAAATCGTAAACTGGGCCATTCCAATTGTCAACTGCACATATTCCATATTTATTTCTTATAATAATAATAATAATAATAATAATAATAATAATAATAATAATAATAATAATAATAATAATATCCTTTATTTATATTCAGTTCTATCTCCCCGGGGGGACTTTACTATACTGCATTACTTTCCTGGCCAAAAGCTTGGTCCCATAACCATGTCTTTGTTTTCTTTCTGAAGGCCAGGAGGGAGGGTGCTGATCTAATCTCACTGGGTATTTTGGGGTATTTTGGATTTAGGGCTCCAGATAAGGTACTGTATACCCAATGTCAGAGCCATGCTTTTTGCAAATCAACACCAAAGCGTCACAGAATAGAGTCGCACTGTAGACAGGCTGACACTACTTTAACTGCCACGCTCAATGCTATGGGGTTATGGGAGTTATAGTTTTGCAAGGTCTTGATCCTACTCCTGTCTCTCCAAACTACAAATCCCAAGCGCCCGTAGCCTTGGGTGGCATTTGGAGCGGTTCAAACTGCATGAACTCCACAGGGTAGGTGCACCCGCGGTGTGGGACTCCACCACGCCCCTTTCAGCTCTCCGGGGGGAAACGCAAAGCAACCTACCGCCGTCGACCCCGAGGACGTGGCCACAAAGACTTTGATCACCATTGTGACGCCAGCAAAGGGACAGGGAGCTTAAGAGGAGCCAGTCGCGAGAGCCGGGCACGCCGCAGCCGCCGCTGGTCGAACGGAGAGAGGGGGGCTCCGAATGGGAATCCTGGCTCCCTGGCATGGCCCCCGCCTCTCCCCCGTCCCACCGAGTCCATTGGCTCCCGGCTATTTGGGGGACGGCCAGCCCAAGAGGCGATTGGCTGGTAAGAGGATCCATCGCAAGGGGACGAGCACCTCGCCCCCCCCCCTCCCCGCATCACTTTAGATTGACCGGTTGGCAGCCCTTAAAAGGCCAGAGAGTGTAGCACACCAATCAGGCAGGACACCGGTGGGGGGAGGAGGAGGAGGAGGAGGGGTGGAGGAAGGAAGGAATTAAGGAAGGAAGGAAGGCTGGATCTGCCCTGCCAAAGAGTGCACGTTGAGCTGCCCAATATGATCCGTGTAGCCCCATCTTGAACTGCAGTAAAGGCAGTCCAAAAGTTTCGAACAGGATAACTTCTGTAGGTTTGTTTTTAAGTTGCATTTGTATGTAAGTCGGGGCAGGTACCATTTTAACTGAAACTCAAGCCATATATAAACAACATTTGTCTGGCAGCCCAGCTTGGAATATATTTTGCTCTCATTACACACACACACACACACACACACACACACACAGAGTCACACACACACACATCCTGTTTTCTCAAAAATAAGACCTACCCTAAAATAAGACCTATCATGATTTTTCAGCATTTCTGAGGATGCTTGAAATATAAGCCCTATTTCAAAAATAAACCCTAGATATAGTTCATTTTAAAAATCAATTTGGAAAAATAAGACTACCCCTGAAAACAAGCCCTAATGCATCTTTTGGAGCAAAAATTAATATAAGACCCTGTTTTATTTTGGGGGAAGCAGGAGATAGATAGATAGATAGATAGATAGATAGATAGATAGATAGATAGATATCCTGCTTCCTTCTAAATAAGATGGGTGTTGTTGTTGTTTATTCGTTTAGTTGCTTCCGACTCTTCATGACTTCATGGACCAGTCCATGCCAGAGCTCCCTGTCGGCCGTCACCACCCCAGCTCCTTCAAGTTCAAGCCAGTCCATCCATCTTGCCCTGTATGTATATATGTATAATCTCTGTTAAAAAATGCACTATTGCATATTGTACCATTATATATCCTTGTTCAGCTATTTATTTCTAGATTAAATTGTCTTATATGTTTTAGTACTGTATAATACTATTGTAGAGACTTTCCCAAGGACACCTCAAGTATCTTATTCATTCCTACAGAGACTCTTCTTAAACACATTTCTTTTCCATTGTTTATTAATCAACTATAAGACTATACAGAAGAGTGAAGATATAACTCTGACAGTCTGAACTACCTCCATCAGGAGTATACAAAATTACTAATGGGGCTTAAATACTGTATATACGAGTGCTGTGTCTTGATGCAGGGTGAACTACAACTTCCATCATGTGGAGTCAATCCCCCAAACTCCTCCAGTATGTTTAGTTGCTGCTCAGTTCTGCTCTGTTTGTTATGCAGACAGAGTTGAAAAGAGTAGGAAAGGGTTAAGGGAGAGGTAGTGGGTGGGATCATGCGAATTCCACACCAATGGAGAGAGTAAAGAACACTGTGTTGCACCCCTAGGCAGCGTACGTACCTCAAAACCACACACAAGTCCAGAATATAAGCAAACAAGTTGTTTATTGAAATTATATGCAAGCAATAGCAAATTAAAGTTCAGAGTCAATAAACTGGGTTTAAATCCACAAGAATGAAGTACCTGGAAATCTTAAAGCAAGAGTCTATGAAAGTCACCCAAAAACTATAGTCCAAACTGGATATCAAAGCAAGTTCCATGAAAGATATTACAAATAGTCCAAACTAGAATTTCAAAGATTAATCCAAGGCAGGAACCAAACTGGAGACACAGGAAAGTACACTGGAATGCAGAAATAAAACTCCTATTGGGTGGGGGGCAGTATGGTGTCTGTGGAGGAAATTGGTAGGGTTTTGGCTACATGTTCATGTTGCTCACTATGTCATTAAAGGGAGTACCTTTGGTGGCTTCTCAACATTTGAGTTTTTTGTGGAGGCAGGAGCCTATCTATGTATGTAGATACCCCAACCACACACATACATGCATATTTTCATTTTTATTATGTGTATAAATAGAGTGAATATATATATGATACAATATAATATAGCTTTGGATAGCATAGGGCAGGGTTAACACCTCTATGGTGTTTGTTTTGTTGTCTGTGCTCCTGTTGAAAAGATTTGACCTCACTTTCTGTCCCTGTGATTTTGAAAAATGTGGCTTGCTGTGGAAACAAGACTGGTGAGAAAGCTTCAGTGGAGACACCTTTTCCCCATGATAACTCTTTCAGGAGTGCATTTCCCTTCCGAGGGGAAGATTTCTCTCACTTCCTGCTGTCTCACCCTCGTTTGTAACTACCTGCATATTGGTTTATACTGACCATACAATACAGTTCAAACTGCATTACTAGGCAGTGTGGATCCAGCCAGAGATCCTCGCTAGAAGCATTCACAATAGTGTGAGCACTATTTCCTTTTGTGAGAGCAACATATATTCCAAGCTGGGCTGCCAGACAAAAAAATTACTTTCCCTTAAAAATGTTTTTTAAAATAACAATTATTGATCCATCAGAGTTGACTTGACCTAATGAATGTGAGGGAGCTCAAAACATTCTACACCAAGGAATTGACGTCATTTGATACCACTTTAAATGCCAGAAAGAGATCCTTGCTAGAAGCATTCACAAAACTGTGAGCACTCTATTTCCTCTTTGAGAACTAAACATGTCTCAAGCTGGACTGCAGAGCAAAGGTTTCATTTTCTCTACAAAAAGGAAAAATAACTATGATGAAAATTGGGGATAACTGCAATACAATTTAAGAAGCTGAGGGGGGGGGGGGGGAGGAAAGGGCCTGAAGCTGTTAGGAATGGTGTGAGTTGAAATTCAAAACACTTGGATAGCTGAAGCTTGCCCATGCCTGTTATATACAAACCCAGATATTCCCATATCTGAAAACTTCCAAAATTCAAGGGTGTAGCTACACTGTCGAGTTAATGCAGTTTGACACCACTTTAGTTCAAGGCACACATGTGGTTGTATGTACTAAATTTTTATTAACATTATTTATTAACATTGTTTTCAAGCTATGTGTATAAGGTAGGCATGGCCAAACGTGGGCCCTACAAGTGTTTTGGACTTCAACTCCCGCAATTCCTAACAGCCTGGTATAAGGTGTCTAGGAGTGCTCTCCATTGTAGACTAGTGTTTTACCTGCCATGGCCCTATGCTAAGGAATCCTAGAATCATAGAATCATAGAATAGTAGAGTTGGAAGAGACCACATGGGCCATCTAGTCCAACCCCCCACTAAGAAGCAGGAAATCGCATTCAAAGCACCCCCGACAGATGGCCATCCAGCCTCTGCTTAAAAACTTCCAAGGAAGGAGCCTCCACCACAGTCCGGGGGAGAGAGTTCCACTGCCGAACAGCCCTCACAGTGAGGAAGTTCTTCCTGATGTTCAGGTGGAATCTCCTTTCCTGTAGTTTGAAGCCATTGTTCCGTGTCCTAGTCTGCAGGGCAGCAGAAAATAAGCTTGCTCCCTCCTGCCTATGACTTCCCCTCACGTATTTGTACATGGCTATCATGTCTCCTCTCAGCCTTCTCTTCTGCAGGCTAAACATGCCCAGCTCTTTAAGCCGCTCCTCATAGGGCTTGTTCTCCAGACCCTTAATCATTTTAGTCGCCCTCCTCTGGACGCTTTCCAGCTTGTCAACATCTCCCTTCATCTGCGGTGCCCAAAATTGGACACAGTATTCCAGGTATGGTCTGACCAAGGCAGAATAGAGGGGGAGCATGACTTCCCTGGATCTAGACGCTATTCCTCTATTGATGCAGGCCAGAATCCCATTGGCTTTTTTAGCTGCCGCGTCACATTGTAGGCTCATGTTTAACTTGTTGTCCACGAGGACTCCAAGGTCTTTTTCGCACACACTGCTGTCAAGCCAGGCGTCCCCCATTCTGTATCTTTGATTTCCATTTTTTCTGCCGAAGTGAAGTATCTTGCATTTGTCCCTGTTGAACTTCATTTTGTTAGTTTCGGCCCATCTCTCTAGTCTGTCAAGATCGTTTTGAATTCTGCTCCTGTCTTCTGGAGTGTTAGCTATCCCTCCGAGTTTGGTGTCATCTGCAAACTTGATGATCGTGCCTTCTAACCCTTCGTCTAAGTCGTTAATAAAGATGTTGAACAGAACTGGGCCCAGGACGGAGCCCTGCGGCACTCCACTTGTCACTTCTTTCCATGATGAAGACGACGCATTGGTGAGCACCCTTTGGGTTCGTTCGCTTAGCCAATTACAGATCCACCTAACCGTAGTTTTGTCTAGCCCACATTTTACTAGTTTGTTTGCCAGAAGGTCGTGGGGGACTTTGTCGAAGGCAACTCCTGGGAGTTGTAGTTTGGCGAGGCACTGAGCAACAGGCAGTTATAATGGTGTTATAGTACGATTGCATTAATCCCATGGCCTAGATGTGCCCAAGGAGAGCGACATCAGCGGGGGCGCCAAAGGGATGACATTGAAAGCCTCCTGTCAAGCTCTGCCTCGCTTCCCTAGTGATCCCTTTGGCCATTCGCCTACAAGCCCCATCATGCTCTGCGAAAGCATGCTCCGGTTGCCATGGCAACCAAACTCTGAAAACAGCCCCCCCCTCTGCCAATGCGGCCGAAGGAAGTCGGTGACGTCAACAAAGGGGGGAATCCTGGTGGAAGCCTCTGACTTCGCGTGGGAGGGAAGGCAGCCTGGGAGGAGAGGTGGCTGCGGTTCGTGGGGCAATTGTGGCTTGTCTCTGTGGGTAAGACAGGCCCAGGGACACAGAGACGGCAAAGGGGTGGCAGAAGGAATCACCATAAGGAGGAGCAAGGGGGAGGACAACAACTTGGCAGTTCTGGGGTACCTCTCGCTTTTGCTTTGCTGTCCATTTCTCTCTCTCTCTCTCTCTCTCTCTCTCTTTTTTTTTTTTTTTTTTAATGGTGAAGCCTCCCCCTTTAAGGTGGGCTTCCTTCCTTTCTTTGAAATCCTTATTAAAAGTTTTACCGATTACAGTAAACCACAAAGCAAGAAAAAGCGGGAAGTCAAAGCAATGGGGGAGGGGGACAAGGCAGAAAAAGCAAGGGGTGCCTCTGCACTGTAGAATGAATGCAGTTTGACACCCGATATAGCAATACAGTAGTCCTCAACCTGTGAGTCCCCAGGTGTTTTGGTCTACAATTCCCAGACATCCCAGCCAGTTTGACAGCTGTTAGGATTTCTGGGAGGTAAAGGCCAAAGCATCTGGGGGAGAACCACTGTGCCATGGAATCATGGAAGCTTTAGTTTCACAAGCTCTTCTGGAGAAGAGGTATTACTGCCTCACCAAACTACAACTCCCAGGGTTCCATGGCATTGAGTCATGGCATCAAACTGCATTGTTTCTGCAGTGTAGACACACACACACCTCTTCCTCCACCAGTGATGAAGTCCCCCTTTGGGGATAAAACTAATTTCCTAAAAATACTATAGGTTTTACATGCATCTACACTGTAGAGTCAATGCACTTTGGTACTGGTATAACTGCCATGGCGCAAGGCTGTGGAGTCATGGGAATTGTAGCTTTATATGGGAATTGTAGTTTTACAAAATCTATAGCCACCTCTGCCAAAGAGTGCTCTTTCCTCACCAAACTACAATTCCCATGACTCCAAAACATTGAGTCATGGCAGCTAAAGTGGTGTCAAACTTCATTTATTCAACTGTGTAGAGGTACCCCAAAGCCCCCAGCGGCTCAGCAGATTAAACCACCGAGCTGCTAAACTTATTGACTCAAAGGTTGGCGGTTCGAATCTGGAAATTCTGAACTCCCACTATTAGCCCAGCTTCTGCCAACGTAGCAGTTCAAAAACATGCAAATGTGAGTAGATCAATAAGTATTGCTCCTGCGGGAATGTAACAGCACTCCATGCAGTCATGCCGGCCACATGGACTTGGAGATGCCTATGGACAACGCCGGCTCTTCAGCTTAGAAATGGAGATGAGTACCACTCCTCAGAGTCAGACACAATTAGACTTAATGTCAAGGAAAACCTTTATCTTTATCTTTACCTAGCGGCACCCCAAAATGCAAAGCAAGAGAAACAAGGACATTAGAAAAGAAAAGAAGCAGACAAACAGACAGCTTCGTGAGGTGCTAGCACTCTTTGGCAGAGAAGTTTAAAGACAATGTAAAACTATAACTCCCAGGATTCCATAGCATTGGACCATGGCAGTAAAAGTGGTGTCAAACTGCATTAATTCTGCAGTGTAGATCCTCCCCTAGTCCAGCAATTAAACCACTTCACCACTCTGGCTGTCTCATATACATGTGATGTAATACTGTCGCACTCACTGCAAACTACATTGCACGCTTCTGAAAACTGATATTAACTCTCAAAACCAAATCATTTTCTTTTTTCCTCAAAGTCCATCAAGGGCTTCTCATCTTTTACAAAAGTCCGTCGTGATTTTTCTCTATCAGTCATGATAATTTATCCATCTCTGCTCAGTCGCTCAATTTTAACATCCATTCCTCCACCATGGGAAGAATGAATTTAATTTTGTGTTCAGTTTCTGACATATCCTCCCTGCTCATCCCTAATCAGGAAGGTTGGTACCAATGCCACCATATAGCACAGTGGTTCTCAACCTATGGCTCCCAAGGTGTTTTGGCATACAACTCCCAGAAATCCCAGCCAGTGTACCAGCTGTTAGGATTTCTGGGAGTTGAGGGCCAAAACATCTGGGGACTCACAGGTTGAGAATCACTGCTGTAGCATTTTATAAATAATTCTGTGTCTATGTGATATTCATACCTTGGCTGATATTTATTCTTTTCATTCAAAGCATTTATTTCTCATATCTTGACCCACCTGGGCCCCTGAGACAGTGCCCAGTAGACAAAAACATTTTCAAAAGCATTAAAAACAATAACAGTATTAACACACATTCCATTTTTGAAACTGTTTTCACTTCGCCCAGACATTGCATCACAAAGCTTTCCAACTATCCCAATACTTTCTTAAATTTGAAGATAATATTTATGGATGTGTTTATATTTTCCCTTGATCTGCAATATCTTGCTTTCTTTGAAGTATATTTTTATCTATACATTTTTGCACCTTTAAGGCACATTTCTTTCAGCATAAATTCTTCATGGTCTACTACTCACTTCTTGCACTAAAAGAAGTGGGCTCTGGTCCATGAAATTTTATGCTTAACAGTTTAGCTTTAAAGATACATACAGTTCTATTTTCTTTTTATTCTGAAACAGAATAACATAGTTATCTCAGACTATTTCTATCCTGTAGTTTCAAGTTTTCAGGCATCTTCCCTGCTTTTTTCTTCTACTATTGTTATTCTGTTTCAATTGTCAACACTTTTCCAACTTTGTCCTTTCTTTCTTTGAATCTCTGCAAACTTGTTTCTTTACCTTTATGCTTTAAAAAATTAATGCAAGGACTGTCGCATTTACTCATAAGTGGATTGCTGAGTTTAATGAGGCTTGTTTCAGTCTAAGTGGGTGTATGATGAGGGTTTAAGCTTCACTGAACTCAGTGAGACGAATAGTTGAATAAACACGCATAAGATTTTGCCATATTTCAAAAATAAGGATCTATACATATTTGCTAAACTTATTTTGAGAGTCAACACTTTAGAAGCTAGCCTTAGATTATCTCAAATCAATAGCTCTTAATGTTATCAGAAATTAAGATATTTTCTATTTAAAGAGACATGATGGGAAACATAAGAACGGGAGATATTGTATGCTTCTCCCCCAGTAAAATTTCCTGAATGAGAACGGTCAGTTGCATAATAAGAACCTCATCTAGAAACATGTGTGTTTATATAGCCGTCAAGTTAATAATGCATTAACATATTTAGAATAAATCTAATCCATACTGGTCAGGTCTTCTGATTCCATTTGGTTTTGTATAACTGTAAGGAATGATATGAATGTTTCAATCTTTATTCACCCAAAAAGATGTTTGGTTTAAATAATGTTTTCCTGGTGGCAGCTAAGCTCAAGGAAGAACTTCCAGGTAGATTTAATCACTTGGTGAATTATATAGTGTCCATATTATGATATTTGTTTTGTCCTTTTTAAGTTCTGTGGGAGAAGTCAAAAGTCAGACATTGTCTTCCCAGCTCTCAGTGTTTGTAAACAACAATAATGAAAATATAATCATACAAGAATACAAACATATTGCATATTGAAAAAGTAAATAATATTTTTATAATGGAGACAGAAATGTTGAAAATTTATTGATATAGAATCAATCTAAACTACTTCTAAGAATAACAGATGAGGTGCTCAGTAAGTAATAATAATATAATAATAAAACTTTATTTATACCCCGCCACCATCTCCCCAACGGGGACTCGGGGCAGCTTACATGGGGCCATGCCCAGAACAATACAATATAACAAAATATAAAACATATATATAATATATAACATCATTTGATTTTTTTAATCATTTGCTATGTCCTTTTTGGAATTTATTATGTAATTAACAATCTTGTTCATTTCAGTAGGTTATGGGTCACTAAAGAAGGGATGATGGCGTCAGATGGCTTTCTCCCCCATTTTGTAGTCAAAGAAGAGAATGTATGTGAACAATGTATAAACCATGGAAACCCATGTGATTCTCCTAGTAGGCTTTGTGAGGACATCCAAAGCCACAGTACTAATAAAATTAATAACTGCAGCAAATGTTCCAGTCGAAGTGGAAGCTTTCAGCTTGACTATTCCAATGACTTTCATGCTAATGTTCCAAGTAAGGCCAACAGTGGCAGTAGCAGCAGTTGTTCAGAACAGAACAACTGTGGAAGTTCTCACAACTACTATTACGAAGATTTTCACACAGACTCTTCTGAAACATCAAGCAGAAGCAGCTGCAGCAGTCACTTAGAACAAACGGAAACCAAAGAAGATGAATTACCAAAGAAGAAAATGGGACATGATCACCAAGCCAAAGGTAAGAAGACAGTAACACTGATGGTCACTGCTGCATTTGCTTATGGTTGATGGGTTATGGTTGATTTTATTATGGCCGTGGGTTTCCTGGATACTTACCAGTGGACAAAATAGATCTCCTACGATATGAATGGCCCCTCAAAACTCTCCCAAGTATCCCTTCCTACTGAGCATGTCTTTTCTCTTCAAATCAAGATGTGCTGTCCCTTTGTATCTAGTAGACAAGTAGATTCATGCTCCCTGAAGTTTCCTGGGCATGCAAATTGACTTGCTAACAAGGTGTATGGGAAGCATGTTTAAACATTCCTAGTTTAAAGGAGGAAGACCTATTTTTAAACATCTCTTTTGTTTATTTACCATCTAATTTTGACAGAGAATAGAGTGATGTGATGCATCGCCCCACATGTACAGGGGGGGGGGGGGGTGCTTAGGTGTGCAGAAATTGCCTACCTTTGGTAGATATATGCATGTAACGGTAACACTGAGAATCACATTCCATGTTAGAATGCTCAGAGTTCAAATCTTTTTGATCCTGGTGAGCTACAGTAGAAGGGTTGGCTGCGAAAGAGAGAGGTATGAGCAGAAAAGGGGAGACCACGGTATTGGAAGGAAAGTTACAAGGACACGTTGAGGGGAAAGACAAAAGTAAAAGTAGTAGTGAAGAGAAACTGAATAGAGAGAGAAAGGCACACTGCATTCAGGAACACTGTTTTGAAAATCTCGTGTATCTGCAACTCTTTGGCAAGGAATCCCCTTCCCCTGTTTGAAATTATGTCCTGAGAATTTACATGAGGTGAGCAAAATGACTGAATGATTAAAATTATTGCATCAGAGATGAACTGGCAAATACTTGACTGAAAATGTCTAGACAGTGAATACATAAGCCTAAAAGTTTGAACAATGGGGTTGTTGACACAAGCATTTCTGAGACAGTTTTTTAACTTTGAAAAGCAGAATCTGGTGGTTTTATAGATTCACATTTTTCAAGACATATACCAACCAATTTTATTCGGGTCTAAATGTAGGGAGGAAGACATTACCTAAAAAGAAACAGCAGAAAAAGTGTTATTCTGACAGTGCTATAAATTCTCAGAAGAATACTGTGGCTCGCCGCTTATTGTCCGCCAGACTCCACAATGTTAAAGAGTTAAAGAACGAAGTCTCTGTTTTGAACAATAAGTTGGAGGCATCTAATATGGAAAACCAGATCTTGAAGCGGCTGCAATGTCGCCATTTGAAAGCAATAAGTCAATATGAAAATGCAGAGACTAACCTACCTGACCTGATGGCAAAGCAGACTGGTGAAGTAAAAACGCTAAAGACACTGCTCAGGAAATCACAGGAGCAGGAGCACAATGCATCCAGGAAGCTTAAAGAAGTGGAAACACAACTGTTAAAGACGAAAGATACCTTGCAGGCATTGCAGAAACTTTCTGAAGACAAGCATCTTGCTGAGAGAGGGGAACTTAGACGCAGATTAGCCGCTCTCACAGAAAGGATGGAAGCTAGTGATAAGAAAATTCAGGTAATATGTTTAAGCTTGGGTTGTAATTTTTATTTTGAAGTAGAAGTGCAATGGGGGCATAGTTCTACTTCAGATATGCTTTCTGTGATTGTGGTGTAAATTTTCATGGCCCTCTTAGAGATATTTGCTGAAGTTAGCAAAATAGTACAGTATGGTTGCCTTTAAAATACTACTAGCACCACTTGCTGAGGGAAAAAGTCCTTCTGTGATGACAACCACTCCTCTTGGGGCCCTTCCACACAGCCATATAACCCCGAATATCAAGGCAGAAAATCCCACAATATTTACTTTGAACTGGGTTATCTGAGTCCACACTGCCATATATTCCAGTTTAAAGCAGATAATGTGGGATTTTCTTCAGCTGTGTGGAAGGGGCCTAGGTTGCTCTTAACAGTAACATTGAAGAAAAGGGAGTGCTCTCCTTTCTTTTTGATTTCAGCAGAAATGGAATGTATTGCTCTGTTAATATACTGACATATTGACATTCGTTAAGAGATAATGGATTCCTTCCTATTCTTTTTAAAAAATTGTTCCCTAAGAGGGCAGACTCCAACTCTGTGCGAATGTGCTTTTCTGTACACTTTCTTCTCCATGCACAGATGCTATGCCTTCCCAAAATCCACTCCCAATGGTTCTCCAGTACTTCCGCACAGATTTTCAGGGAACAAATATTGCTTTGGGAAAGAGGGACAATTGCTTTCTTCCCAGTTCCATAAATAAGGTAGTTTCATCAGCAAGACTTAATTGGATTTTGTCCAGGGTGTGAATGCTGTGCTATCTCTGCTTTTGGAAACCACTTATTTCCTTCCTCACTCCTCTTACTATTATCTTTAAAAACTCAAATTTATATACATAAAGTAATATAGCATTTATTATCAATGAAAAGCACGTATTTATTTTGTTATAACAAATTCTTTATACATTTTAATGTTGCTTGTCTTTATCAATGTAATATTGTGTGGTTACATATTCAAAAGGAAAGAGGGTAAAGAAAATATTATAACCCACTTTTAATATCTCTAGGGCCTAGAAAAGCAGCTGGCATTGAACAACGCATCCTTTAATCATCAGTTAGCAGTTGAAAAGAAAAAGACATTTGAAGCTCAGCTGGTTACCACAAGTTTGAAAATGGAAATCAAGTTGCTTAACCAAAAAATTAAGGTATTTAAACTGCATTTGAATTTCTTTCACTACAAAACAGAATTATTTTCACTGAACTATTCATATAAGTTCTTATTTTGTTCAATTGAAATGTAACTCCCAAGATACTTTTACACTGGACCTTTATTTATTTATTTATTTATTTATTATTTACTGTGTTTATACACCACTTTTCTCACCCCAGGGGGACTCAAAGCAGTTTACAACATAATAACGGCAAAATGCAATGCCTAACATACATATAAAATCAAATCATTAAATCTAAACAAGAAACATATAATTATGCATTAAAATCAATAAAAATAGAGAAGCAGAACTGATAAAATCATTACACTGCCAGGATTGCAATGGTACTATTTAATGTTTCAGTGTCAGTTCCAGGATGATAGCAATTATTTGTACTTCCTGGACTGGGAGACGTTTAAAACGCTCACCCTATACTTCCAAAATACTACTACACTTTCTTTCTTTCTCCATAAATATTTAATGATAATCCTGTGTGTTGTTGTTTACAACAAACAACAAATGGGATAATTCAAGGAAATCTCCTAAGAAGTCTTTTTCCATGATGATCTTCTCATGCCCCATCTACACTGCCATATATAATCCAGATTATTTGCTTTGAACTGGATGATAAGGCATTATAGATTCTTCTGGATTATCTGCTTTGATATGGCAGTGTAGATCCGGCCTCTGACTTCCTTCCCCTTCCGTAACTGGAAATAAAATGAGAATGGAAAGTTGTGTCATGGTTTGCAAAGGCACAGTGCTGTGTGTGTTAACTGGAAAATGAAATGCATGAAGCCTGCAAAGATCTTGGGATTGATTCGATACTATTTCTGTTCTGCTGCTGCAGAACCAGTTTGGACAAGTTTTTCAGTGCTGACTGAGTACTGGAAAAGCAAAGTGTACTCAGAGAGGCCTTGCTATTTTGAGGCCTGTTTGCTGCTAGGAAAGAGGGAGAAGAGCCAGGTCTGTATTCTTTCCTGAAGCAAATTTGTGGACTGAGAAAGGACTATTTATGACTGTAGACTTCTGTAAGTAATCAGAGGGATCATTGTAAATACTAATGTTTTTTTGATCTCTTGGAATCAGTAAAGTTCCTGTATTTTTGTTCTGCAAACCTGAGTAGCATGCTATTGTTCTGCGGGTGACTCTGGATTGTGGGCACACATAAGAGCTTCCATTTATCAATCTGTAATAGGTTATGGGCCCAGACTTACGGCCTGTCTGATCCAGTTTCACACCTGCTTGTGTTAGTTCCACTGCAGAGACTATTTTTAAAAGACTGTAGCTGTGATTTTGTGAAGCTGTGCTTTGACAAGAGGAACCTGGAAGATGGAGGAATAACTATTCCTCCTGGAAACTGAGGATGGAAAGTTATTTGAGGAGGGAATCCTTATGGGAATGCACAGTGGCTCCGGTCCAGGAGCAGGCTACAGAGGAACAACGCAGAGCAGATGAAAGAGCATGCTCAACGCCCATTTTGAGTGTGGATGATGACCAGTTAATCCTCATTGGCAGCCTGGCAACAGCCCATGAGACTTGGGTGAGGCTGAGAGAAGTCCATGCTTCAAATTCAGTTGTTGTTCTTGCAAGAAAGTAATACAGAACACTTTTCAAAAGAATGGAAATTTGAAGGAATGTTTGCAAACACTGCAGACTTTATTTTTGCAGCTGGGGAGAGACGATTTTATTGCACCCCTGGGCTGCGTAGGACCTCAAAACCACACTGGAGCCCCAGAATATAAGCAAGCAAGCTGTTTATTGAAGATTATATGCAAACAATATCAAATCAAAGTTCAAAGTCAATAAAAATGGGTTTAAATCCACAAGAACAAAGCACTAGAAAATCTTGAAGCATGAATCTATAAAAGTTACTCAAAGAACATAGTCCAAACCAGATAACAAAGTAAGTCCCAAGGAAGGTATCATGAATAGTCCAAATAAGATATCAAGGATTAATCCAAGGCATGAGTCAAGCTGGGAACACAGAAAGCAAAACTGGAATACAGGAACAAAACTCCAAGTTTAGTCCGAGGCACAGATTCAATACTGGAACACAAGGCAAAGGTCTTGGCTGGAACAGAAATCCAAACTGCAAAATCACTGGAAAAATTAACTGGATATACAGAAACAAGAACGAGGCTGGAACTTGAATCAAGATACAAGGCTGCAGGCATTCACAGGAACATGAAGCAAAGATCTTCCTCTCTTAGATAGCGAAGTTACCACCTCTGACTCTATCAGAGAAAGCAGCCCTTCTTAAGGAAAATTCAAGGTCCCTTCCCATGAAAAGTCTGCTCATTGTTTTGTTTCAAAAGCAACCATTTACTCCTTCTGACATACTCCCTTTCTGTCTTCTGTTGAGTTATTGCCTTCCTTCTGTCAAGTCATTAGCCCTATCCTCCTTATCACTTCCAGGATCCAAACTAGAATGTCCATCTGGCACCAGGAGATCTGACCTTGCCTACTTGCAACCATTATGTCACTGATCCCAGAATCAACTGGGACAAACTGGCTGCATCTCAGTCCCAAATGCAGGGTCCTCTGACAAAGCAGGTGCAGAGACAATCACAGGCTGAACAGGCCCAACCTCAGGCTCACCTGACAGCTCAGGCCAAAACCCAGGGTCTTCTGACAAGGCAGGTGCAGGGACAATCACAGGCTGAATGGGGCCAACCTCAGGATCACCTGACAGCTCAGATGGAGGCTGGGCTACAACACACTGGAAAGTTGCAAGGAAATCTGTATGTGTTAACTCCAAGGGGTAATCAAAGTGAGGTTAACATGATTAGTAAGGATACTCCCATTCACCCAGGGTGCATACATGAATTGCACAGGGAATTGGGACAATTCTGTTGTACAATTGTGTTGTACAAAATGCAGGAGTTTGGTGAAGGTGTAAATTTAAAGGATTGCCAGAAATTCCCAGATTGCAACATTTGCAAGAAGACTAAAACCCAGTCTGCACCAATTTGCAAAAAGAGCTTGAGGAGCTCAGAGAAAGCATTGATCTGGTTCATGTAGATCTGATTGGACCATTTAAGCCCAGTAAAGGAGGGGCAGTTTTCTGTTTATGTATTTTAGATGACTATTCCCATTTTGCCTGAAATTTTGTTTTAAAGCAGAAGAGTGAAGTTTTTGGCATACTCAAAAACTGGGTGGCCTACATTAAAAGGAAATTTAATGCTGGGATTAAGGCATTGCAGAATGACAGAGGTGGAGAATTTACCTTTCATAATCTAGATATCTTTCTCAAGAAGGAAGTTATAAAGCACAGGTTGACGTGTGCCTATCAGAGCGTAGAGAATAGAAAGATTGAACGTTATGTCAAGCAAATCCAAATAGGGTTGTTGTGTGTTTTCCGGGCTGTATGGCCATGTTCCCTAGAAGTATTCTTTCCTGACATTTCGCACACATCTGTGGCAGGCATCCTCAGAGGTTTTGAGGTATATAGATGCCATAGATGTGGGCGAAACATCAGGAAAGAATACTTCTGGAACATGTGCCATACAGCCCGGAAAACACACAACAACCATGTGATTCTGGCCATGAAAGCGTTCGACAACAAATCCAAATTGTTAAAGACTCTCTATTAGAAGACTCAGGCCAACCTCAGGATCTTTGGGGAGAGGGAATACTGACTGCAGGATATTTGATAAATAGGCTGTGGTCAGAAGCAAAACAAAACAGTCATTATTTACTTTATCAAAAGAAACCCCCTCTAGGACATTTGAGGACTTTTGGTATAGAGGCATGGGTTCATATACCCAAGGCAATAAGGAGAAAAGGGCAGGAGAAGGCCTGGAAGCTGACCATGGTTGGTTATGCACAGGGGCCAAAAGCCTGGACATTCCTAGACAAGGATGGCAGGATTGTAATTCGAATTGTCATTCTTACCATGGAGCTTCCCTAAAATCTACTTTTGCCATCCTTTCAAAGTATACGAAGGCCAGCCTCCATTTGTTTACAAACACTTCATTATTTTTACATCAAAGTCCATTAAACAGCTTGGCTATTTTTATATATTCTGATAACCTTTCTCTTCAATCTCTCTTAAGCATTTCTACACTGCCATATAAAATCCAGATTATCTGTTTTGAACTGGATTATATGGCAGTGTAGACGTATATAATCCAGTTAAAAGCAAATAATGTGGATTATCTGCTTTGATAATCTGGATTATATGGCAGTGTAGAAGGGGCCTTGGATAGCTTTTGTTTCACCCTTCCAGGATTTCGCTGTTATCATTCTAGCTGCTACAAAGCTGTATTGGCAAACGTCTTTATCCCCCGACTTACTCCATCTCTAAATAATCCCAAAAGACACATTGCTGGATTTTTCTTAACCTTGTTGATGAGCATGTTATTTGTTTCCTTAACAACATTTTTCCAGAATTTTTGTACTATTGAGCAGGTCCACCAAACAAGGAAAAAAGTACCTTTCTGTTTCTTACATCTCCAGCATTCTCCTCCATGAGTTTTATCCATTTTAGCTAATAACTCTGGAGTTATATAGCATCTATAAAACATTTTATACACGTTCTCTTTAATAGACCCTGCTTTTGAAAATTCAAACTCTCTTTTCCAAAGATACTCCCATTTCTCTAATTCTATTCCCTCTTAAATTTCTGGCCCAAGAAATCATGACAAATTTTATTCTGTTATCATCTAGATCAGTGATTCCCAAAGTGGGCACTACCGCCCTCTGGTGGGCGCTGGAGCGATCCAGAGGGGCGTTGATGGCACCTATTAGGACAAGGGGACGGGGCCAGGAGAGGGCGGGGCCTCTCCCCAAGTGCCGGAGACAGGGCTGAGCACCTGAGGCACCTGTTAGGACACACGTGGGTGGAGCTAGAGGAGTGGGCATGGCTTCTTCCCAAGAGCCCGAGACAGGGCTGAGAATCTATACCTCTCCTGAGGCGCTTTTTGGGACAGAGAGGGCGGAGCTAGGGAAGGGGACGGGGCCTCCTTCCAAGAGCCCAAAACAGGGCTGAGCCTCTATACCTCTCCCGAGAGGCCTTTTAGAACTAAAGGGCAGGGCTAGGGGTGGGGGCAGGGCCTCTTCCCAAGAGCTCAAGACAGGGCTGAGCCTCTGTAAACCTCCCCTGAAGTGCTTGTTAGAACACGGGGGAGGGGTATAGGGGTTCAGTCCCGTCAGGCACTTGGGAAGAGGCCCCGCCCCCTCCTCTAGCCCTGCCTCCTGTGTCCTGGCAGGCGCCGCAGGACAGGGATAGAAGCTCAACCCTGCTTCAGAGCTCGTAACTCCACCCATCCCAGTCCTGGATGCCCATTTGTGGCCCCGCCCACCTCCCCTCGCAGCCCTGCATCTTGGACTAGGGTAGAGGCTCAGCCCCGCCCTCCTGAGCAGGAGCCATACCCACCCCTCTAAGCCACGCCCCCCTTTTCAGGGGGCGCTGAGTCATATTTTTTCTGGAAAGGGGGCGGTAGGCTAAATAAGTTTGGGAACCACTGATCTAGATTATACTCTAAAATATATTCATATAATCTGGGAATTATACTAGTTTCCAGAATAATATACTTTCTAGGGAAGTGAATGGCTCTGCAGAGAGTGGACTTAAAGAGTGGGTGAAAGCAGACTTTCAGTGGCTGGCACAGGATGACTTCTCAAAAGAGGGGAGGTGGTGCCAGTCTACTCAACAGACAGTGAGAGTTACTGCAGGGAGTAAGTAGCCCAGGATTGTGTAGCTGGCGGTAGGTGTAAGGGGGTCATGGCAATGCTCTCTTGAATCAAAATAGTATATTCATTTAATTGGTGTGCATAGAATACATTCAATGGCAACATTTTGAAGGTATTCTGTATTTTATAGGAAAAAGAAAGGGAACTTGGAATACGAAATATTTATGCAAACCGGATGCTTAAAGATCAGCAGAAGAAAAGTGATTCAGAATCTGCCCTAAAAGGTAACATAATGTTTGACATTCTAATAATTGATTAGAGTGATTTATTTAATTACAGCTTACAGTCTTGATGCCATTTATTTAAAAATGGTTGTGCTATCTGTTGTGGGGCACAATACTCAATAGGTGATCCAAAATTGAACAGGACTCTGGTTATTATACCTGTTATATGTGGGGCTGCTCAGAGATATGTTTCAAAACAGGGCAGCGAGAGTGCTAACAAAACTATGTAGTAAAAATTATGCTGTGTCTGGGTTTTGTCATCAACATTGTCTTGCAGTCTGTTTCTGTTTTAACACTTCAAGTCCTAAAGAGCATGGGGACATAGAAGATAACCACTTCTTATTCTCGGTGCTAAAATCCTCAGAGGTCTCTTTGGATAGCAAATGAGGTGATGGGTGGCTATTAGGGAGAAGGCTTTTTGGCGACTACTTCGAAAGTTTCCTTGGTTTTTATCCTGGTCATTGGGTTCCCGCTAAAGAGTTTTTTAAAATCCCCAAGACCTGCAACTGGGGACCGTGCTACTGGGGAGGAACAGAGGACTAATCCAACTAGCCCCAGATGTGATGATCCTTTGCAGCCAAAAGTGGCAGACATCTATCCAGTCGGTGAAAACAAGACCTGGAGCTGACTATAGTTCAGATCACGAACTTCTTATTGCAAAATTTAGAATCAGACTAAAGAGAATGGGGAAAATACACAGACCAATTAGATATGATCTCACAAATATTCCTAGTGAATATGCAGTGGAGGTGAAGAATAGATTTTAGGGACTAGATTTAATAAATAGACACTGGAAGTAGCCCAAGAAAGAAGGAAGGCAAAAGGAAACAGCGATAGGGGGAGATATGCCCAATTAAATGCACAATTCCAGAGGCGAGCCAGAAGAGACAAAGAATTCAATTCATGGAAGTGGAAGAAGACAACAGAATAGGAAGGACAAGAGACCTCTTCCAGAAAATCAGAAACATCGGAGGCAAATTTCAGGCAAAAATGGGCATGATTAAAAACAAAGATGGCAGGGACCTAACAGAAGCTGAAGAGATCAAGAAAAGGTGGTGAGAATATACAGGAGATCTGTACAGGAAAGATAATAATATAGAGGATAGCTTTGACGGTGTGGTGAGTGAATTAGAACCAGACATCCTGAGGAGTGAGGTTAAATGGGCCTTAAGAAGCATTGCTAATAATAAGGCAGCAGGAGACGATGGGATCCGAGCTGAGTTGTTTAAAATCTTGGAAGGTGATGCTGTCAAGGTGATGCATGCCATATGCCAGCAAATATGGAAAACACAAGATTGGCCATCAGATTGGAAAAAAACAATTTATTGCGAAACGCTAAAGAATGCTGAAACTTCCGTACAGTGGCCCTTATTTCCCATGCCAGTAAGATAATGCTCAAGAGCCTGCAAGGCAGACTCTAGCAATACATGGAGCAAGAGTTGCCAGATGTCCAAGCTGGGTTCAGAAAAGGCAGAGGAACAAGAGACAAAATTGTCAATATCTGCTGGATAATGGAGGAAGCCAGGGAGTTTCAGAAAAACATCTACTTCTGCTTTATTGACTATTCTAAAGTCTTTGACTGTGTGGATCATAATAAACTATGGCATGTTCTTGGTGGTATGGGGATACCAAGTCACCTTGTCTGTCTCCTGAGAAATCTGTATAAAGACCAAGTAGCCACAGTAAGAACAGACCACGGAACAACAGACTGGCTCAAGATTGGGAAAGGATTACGGCAGGGCTGTGTACTTTCACCCTACCTATTCAACTTGTCCGCAGAACACATCATGCGGCGTGCGGGGCTTGATGATTCCAAGGCCGGAGTTAAAATTGCTGGAAGAAACATTAACAACCTTGGGTATTCAGATGATACCACTCTGATGGCCGAGCTGAGGTGCCTTATCACCAAGGTGAAAGAAGAAAATGCAAAAGCTGGGTTGCAGTTAAACGTCAAGAAAACCAAGATCATGGCAACTACACCTATTGATAACTGGCAAATAGAAGAAGAAAACGTGGAGGCAGTGACAGACTTTATATTTCTAGGCGCGAAGATCACTGCACATGCAGACTGCAGCCAGGAAATCAGAAGAAGTTTACTTCTTGGGAGGAGAGCAATGGCCAATCTTGATAAAATAGTGAAGAGCAGAGACATCACACTGGCAACGAAGGTCTGCAAAGTTGAAGTATTTTGGCCACATCATGAGAAGACAGGAAAGCTTGGAAAAGATCACAATGCTGGGGGAAAAGGAAGGAAAAAGGAAGAGAGGCCAACCAAGGGCAAGATGGATGGACGGTATCCTTGAAGTGACTGGCTTGACCTTGAAGAAACTGGGGGCGGCAACGGCTGACAGGGAGCTCTGGCGTGGACTGGTCCGTGAGGTCACAAAGAGTCGGAAACTACTATGCGACTGAGCAGCAGCAGCAGCAAGACCTGCAACTTTGACATCCAAAAATTATTTTAGTAATATATATGTGCTGTATGACTTACAGTTTAAGATTCATGCATTTCTGATATTTTTGTCATTTATATGTCATTCTTTTGTATTCTATCACAAGAATGTTTGTCATAAATCTCAGTAGAGTTATAGCCATTCATCAGTGAGTGGTAAACAACCTTTTGGACACTGATTATTGCTCCTGGTTTTGTTTGTAGCATTGGACCAGTGTGCACCATTGCATAGATGCCTTTAACAACAGTAACAGTGGGTTTGTTAAGGTTTTGAAGTGTCTTTCATCTCTTCTACCTTCGAGTTCAGTGGTTCTCAACGCGTGGGTTCCCAGATGGCCTTCAATTCCCAGAAATCCTAACAGCTAATAAACTGACTGGGATTTCTGCGTGTTGTAGGCCAAAACACCTGGGGACCCACAGGTCGAGAACTACTCCTCTAGTTAATTCATTAGTTATTGTTTGTTTTTTTTATCCCCACAACTTTAGCCAATCAGCTGAGCTGCAGGGAAAAACTGGTTCATTTCAGAGAGCTTCAGGGGCTGTATAGACAGTGGCTGAAATCTGCATGTTGATCCTGAATTTGAATGATGGTTCAGATGCCTGCTCCCCTTTAGTTTAAGAGATTACAGTGTTCCCTTTCTACTTCACGGGTTTTCAATTAATATTAATGTACACATTTGTCGCAGTATTTTTGCTGTTTTGTGGGTTTTTGCGGTGTGTGGGCTTATAAGAAAGGGTTTTGGAGGGGAGGAAGGGAGAAATAAAGGGAGAGGGGGAAGGGTAGGGAAGGGTTAGAAATAAAAAAGGGTTATTTACCTTCCATTCTTCTTCTCTGCTGGTTTACTGTATATTGTAAATGCTAAAATAAAGTATAAATATTAAAACAAAAATAGTGTCCCTACTTGGTGGATTTTCACTTATTGCGGGTGGTCCTGGAATGTAACCCCTGCGATAAGTGAGGGAACACTGCATTGTCAATGTGATGTTGGAACCTTAGATGGGGACTGTAGGAACATTTTCAGTCTGGGTGTTAGAACGTATGGACAGGGACCCACGCCAACAATATGTAGAGCTACCACTCGTCACAGTTTTATTTATATATATATATATATATATATATATATATATATATATATGCCCCCATTGTGTTTCAAAAAGACAAATATGGAGCAAGATTAGCTCCTGACCAAGCTGGAGCTTCATTGTGGGTGGAAGTTACAGTGGTTGAATTCAGCCTATAGGCCAGAACACTGTCATTGCGCTAAATCTGGGTTCCTCTCATGCTACATCTATCTATATTTCAGCTACACCATTCCTCTGAATAGCAGCAGAGTCAGTGTGATCATTTCAGTAAATTTATAGCATGTTCAGCTGAAATCTTGGCATTCTTAGAAACAACTCTGTATTAAATATACTTCAGGTTTAAAAAAAAAAATCATGTACTTCCACAGATTTAGGAATAGTGGGGTTAGGAGGAATTTTACAATTAAAACATTTAATACATGAAATTATTAACAGAATTGAGATCCTATATTGCATTATTTATATGAGGAAAAGCTTAGGCCAAATACACACATTTAGATATACAGTGCCCCCTAGCCCTCAGTCTGAGAAGAGTGAAGTTTTCATTTTTCTAATTAGGTCCCTTGTTGGAAGATAAAAAGACAAGTAATAGAGTTTCAGTTTTCCTATGGTAGATATTGGTAGAACTATTTACATAGTCTGTTTTTGTATCCCATCACTAATATAATTTTTGTAAAGCTATTTTTGTTGTGCCAGGAGCGACTTGAGAAACTGCAAGTCACTTCTGATGTGGAAAATTGGCCGTCTGTGAGGATATTGCCCAGGGGATGCCCAGATATTTTGATGTTTTTACCAACCTTGTGGGAGGCTTCTCTCATGTCCCCACATAGAACTGGAGCTGATAGAGGGAGCTCATCCATGCTCTCCCCGGGTTGGATTCGAACCGGCAACCTTCAGGTCAGCAACCCAACCTTCAAGTTATCAATCCTGCCAGCACAAGGGTTTAACCCACTGTACCACTGGGGCCTCCTTTGTAGAGTGGAAAAAATACAGCCTGATATGTTACATTAGGGATAGGTTTCATCGTTATTGATCACTTTTACTGAATGGCTAAAAGCTAAATTTAGCACAAAATACCATATCCAGTGTATTGGCTAACCCTATTCATTCGTGTAACTGACACAACCCCCTGCATCCAGAATGGAAGATTAAAGTAATCTCTCTCTGGATGGGCAATTCAAGGCACATATCTGTAACTTAAATTTCATTTCCACCAAACTTAGGCCCCTTCCACGCAGCCATACAAAATCCACATTGAACTGGGTTATATGGCAATGTGGACTCAGATAATCCAGTTCAAAGCAGATATGGTGGATTATCTGCCTTGATATTCTGGGTTATATGGCCATGTGGAAGAGCCCTTAATGGGGTTGAGTTCTGAACAGACTTCAAGAATTCAATCTTACATTTTTGGGGGGAATCAGTGAGATTGCATCTGCACAAATATGATCATAACATGCATAATTTATTTGGCATATTCTGCCAAAAGGCTCTCCAAGTTGTCTGCATTGATTAAAATCAGTACTGAAATAAACCCATGCACATCTATCTTAATAAAACAAATTACCAAAACAGCAGTTTAACTGAGTGAAAGCTCATAACCGTAAAGGCTTGGGGGAACAAAAACAGAAAACAGCTATACAAAAACAAACTAACACAGAAGGGAAAATGTGTTTGGCTAGTAATGGAAAGATGACATGTGGATACTGAGTAAACCTCCCTAGTAGTTAGTTCTGTAAATGTGCTACCCTCAAAGAGGATTTCTCTTTGATCATCATCCACCTCACACAAAATCATGGGAGCACCTAGAAGAGTGTGGGTATAAGTTGTATTTGCAACAGGCATCAAGGGAATATATGTCAGGTCATGTAGGGTTTTAAAGAAAAACAACAACAATTTGAAATGTGCTAAGAAACAGACTGGAAGCCAGTTTGAAAACATGCAAATGTGAGTAGATCTTGGTGAGAAGGTAAACAGTGCTCCATGCAGTCTTGCCAGCCACACGACCAGGTGTTTATGGACAACACAGGCTCTTCAGCTTAGAAATGGAGATGAGCACTACCCCCAGAGCCAGAGATGAGCACCACTACCCAGAGATGAAGGGGAAGCATTTACCTTTATCTGTGTCTGTATTTCATTGTTTCAAGGCATTGAATGTTTGCCTTGTGTCTCTGTATATGCTGGAATCTGCCCTGAGTCCCCTCGAGGAGATAGGCGGAATACAAATAAAGTGTTATTAAAGTTTTATTAAGTACAGTAGAGTCTTGCTTATCCAAGGTTCTGTATTATCCAACGCAGTTTGCCTTTTAGTAGTCAATGTTTTTGTAGTCAATTTTTCAATAAATTGTGAAATTTTTGTGCTAAATTCATAAATATAGTAATTATTCCATAACGTTATCGTGTACTGAACTGCTTTTCTATCCATTTGTTGTAAAGCATGATGTTTTGGTGCTTAATTTGTAAAATCATAACATAATTTGATGTTTAATAGGCTTTTCCTTAATCCCTCCTTATTATCCAACATTTTTGCTTATCCAATGTTCTGCCTGCCTGTTTATGTTGGATAAGTGAGACTCTACTGTATCAGCATAATATCATCCCAGCTATTGGCCATATTCTTAACTATAGTTTTTTTGTTTTGTTTTGTTTTTTGCAATCTTCAAAAATTCCATAATGTACTCAGTCTTGGATAGTTCCAGTGTACAGAATATCATAGCTTGTGTTCAGGAAAGGAAAGGTCATACTGTTGCCTGAATTGCTGAACTATAGAAGTGGTTTGGGACTCCAGAGACAAATTAAGTCCTACAGACCTGATCCTTTTAGGCAACAGTTCCCAACATTTGGTCATCCAGGTAATTGGAAGAGATAGTCAACTTGGCCAACTGTCAGGAATTATGGGGGCTGAAGTCCAAAACATCTGAAGGATCTACTGCTCTAAGGAAATGAGAAAATAACCCAAAAGCCTTTTTTGCTTTCCTTGTATATGAAGAAGTTGAGTCTGTAGCCCATTAAAAAAGTCTTAAAGGTGCCACAGGATTACCTTTCTATTTCTAACACAGATACTTTTTCTAAACATTTCCTGTATCTTGTAGGAATTCAGTTTATTTCCCTTTATCTAATTCACTAGCTGTGCCTGGCCACGCTTCACTGTGGCTGAATCTATTGGCCACTTTGATTAGCATTTAATGGCCTTATAGCCTAAAAGTGTGGCTGATTCCTCCCTGGGGGGATCTTTTGTTGGGAGGTGTTAGCTGGGGTGATGGTTTGCTGTCTTAAATTTCCTTGTTTCTTTATTTACTGTTCTTGTAGATCTGAGTTGTTTTTTGTCACATTTTGTGATTGAGTGTCATGGTCATCATTATTATGCAGAGGGTGGATGGCCATCTGGGAGGAGTGTTTAGATTGTGTCCCGCTGTATGGTCGAAGGAAGGCTGGAGATCTGAGGAGGGTAGGAGGGGTGAAGAGAGGGGTTTGTAGGAGGTATGCCAGCATAAGGGTCTAAATGGGGCTGATGGTTAGAAGTAATGGCGGCCGTTTTTGGGAGGCTCAGATGGGTGAAGGTTTCTCCCCAGTTTTCCTGTGGCTCTGTGTACGGGCCCATCCCCTTCTGGCCCCCGGCACGCACCTCCCTTCCCTTCGTTAAGGTGCCGAGTTGAGGTTTCCGGCCTCCAGTCTGACGGGAAACGAAGCGGGCAGCAGTTAGAGTGGCGGCCATGAAGAGTTGTCAAATGTGCCTTTCCTGGTGTAAAGAACTCAGGCAGAGGGGAATCTTTTTAAATCCCACCGCTGCCACCAATTTGTGGAGAAGGATGATGTTTCTATTAATTAATTATTATATATTTTATATCCGCTGCCACCAGTTATTAAACATGTTTTTATTTAAAAGCTGCCACCAAATTATAGATGTTTTATAATGCTGCCACCAAATTACAAAGGGGATTATCAACTCTTGCCACCACTATTGGAAGATTTAGCCATTGGCTACTTAGTGAAGAGACTTTTATTTTTCTTCTTTCTTCTTTATTCTTGATGTGTGTATATATGACAGACTGAGATGTTTGAAAGAACAATAACAAGTTTATTCAGGCACAGCTTAATGGTTACAATAACTTCTCTTCTTGGTTGAGGCACGTTACTGAACAGTTACAAAGTTACATTGAGGTGTTCCAAACTTCTTAAAATGTCAGTTCTTTCTCCACTAACAGACTACCTTAAAATAAACGACCAAACTTATTTTAAACTGACTCAAATAAACTCTTGAGCCTCCCTGATTCCCTCAACTGAGAATCAGACTTCCCTGTACCTTTTTAGGTAGTCTGTGCCCTGAATAAGTCACCAAACTTATTTTAGAATGGACTCAAATCCCACATTGGAGCCACCCTGATCTTCCAACTGAGAATCAGACTTCCCTGTGGTTCGCTGACCACAGACACTGACTGACTGACTGACTTTCCCTCCAAATTCTGCTCTCTCTTCAGCTAACCCAGTTGGCTCCGCCCCCTTCTCCATGGCAACCAATTCTGAGTGCTGAGTAACTGAAATATTAACCCTTTTTAAAACACAGTTAAACATGGCATCTGTAAATAAAAAATCGCACTTCGTTACACCTGGCTTCCCATGCGCCTGGCCGGGCCGTTCCCTCGTGTCCCCCCCCCCCCCCCGCCGGGTTGGGAGGTCTTTAGCCGGGAATGGTACCTCGCTCTGGCCTGCCCGTTGGAAATGAAGCCTCAGGAGGTCTTGTGCAGTGTCCTCCACACTCTCCTGAGGAGAAACCGCTGGTTTCGGCGTCCTCTCTCTCTCTCTCTCTCTCCTGTGGCCAGCCCTTCTTCCTTTCTCCTCAGACCTCAGAGCACGCGGGGCAGTGGCGGGAAGGTGAGTGGTGCTCTGAGGGGGATCTTGTAGATGACAGCATCGGCTGCAGGAGCAGGTGAGCGAGCGAGCGTAGAGGAGGGGGGTGGGGTGGGTGAGTTTCACGTGCTGTGCCTTTCCAACGCAAGTGGACATGGTTTTTGGGTGTGTTTGGGATTGTGTGGGCCACGGATCGTGATCTGAATTGTGGCTTAGTTGTTGAAACCCAGCCACAAGAGCATTGGGTTGTGTTGTTTAATTTTGTGGTTCTGGGTGTTGTAGTTTCTCTGTATATTTTAAGGTGAAAACGGTCATAACACATTTATATATAGAGATTGGCACCTTAAGCCATGACTGATAGGTTGCTGACCTATAACTGTCATTCCCCAAGTGATTATATGTGAACTCACACATATGGATCACACTGCACCTGTACAGCCTGACTAGAGTGAAGCTGTCTTTGGGTAGTAGTCATACTGCCTCCATTATATATGCTTTAGCCTTTTCTCAGCCAGTTTTCTCCATTCTAGTCCAACATAGTAGCTCACTGTCTCCAAAGATGAAGCATGATAAAGAAGAAATAAATGGAGCAGGTTGTGAGTTTGCAGATGACCATTCAGAAGATCTTTTAGTTGTCTTTCATGAGGCAAGCTGGTAGAAGAGGTGTCAAGGTATCCCAAGTTGATGTTCTGGTGGATTTGGATAGTGTTACATAAGGTGTCTAATTGGACCTCTACACCAAGGGATCTGGCTCAGTGGTATAATAGATGACCAGTCTGTACTGAGCTGCCCTATCATAGATGGAGGTTGAGAGCAGACCTAGTCTGATTCCTGTGGTAAGTTTAGAGATCTTAAAGGTAACCTCCCTAATAAGACCCTAAAGCTACAGTTTGGTTTTTATCATATTTGTTGAGTAAAAGCCAGCTAGTATGAACTTTGGCTGACAGCGTGGGCCTCTCGGAGACATAATGAGTGCCTAGAATGGTTGTCCATCTGTAATACACTCTTTATGCTCTTAAGCCATTTTAAAAGAATCCTTTTGATTCCATAAGCCCATTCCCACACTAAAAGTGAAATAAATCTTATGAAAAGAAAAAATGCAGGGTGATGAACAGAGTGAAAGAGAAGAAAGGAAATAACAAGAGAAAAAATCACCAAAAGAAAGAGGAAAAGGGTGATTTTAAGATTAACTTACACATTCTCTTATTAGTGCTACACCAGATAAAAGGAAATTGAGCAGATTGAGTGGGCATGAGTTAGAGCACTGCTTCTTAAACTGTGGGTCCCAACCCCAAATGCAGCCCTCTTAGCTAAATGTTGGGATCCCTGAACAATTGGCAGCAGCAAACATTTCTTGAAGGTCAACTAGTAACTGTTTTAGACATTTATTTGAATCTCTTATGCAGTGTTTACAGTGCATTCTGCAGAAGATGCTTCAGCTGCACTTCAAAAAAAAGAAAAAGAAAAGAAAAATCAGTCTATTTAATAAGCCTGCAAATGCCAATTTATTATCAGTAAATGTTAGATTTTCATACCTATTTTATATACCTTTATATTCAGGGTCACACACAAATTTCTCAGGTCAAAAAGGGTCCCAAGTTGAAAGGTTTAAGAATCCCTGAACCAGAGGATGCATAATAGAAGGCACAGAACAACTGCCAAAAGATTGCTTAGTTGTACAAAAGAGGTGCACAGAGTTCAGGCTCTGAGCACATGCAATCTAAGGGCAGTTTTTGAGCCCCCCTCCCGCCACCCTCTGACCAAGAAAAGTACCTCCCCCAATGGTTCCCCCTCAAATGGCCTTTAATGTTATAGCATATTGGGGGAAACTGGGGGGGGGGTGCAAGAGCACCATCCCTGCACTAGTTTTCCAATAAGCTGCATAGGTGCAGTATAACTCGTATGTGTGAATCGCAAAGACCTTGAAGAAAAGTTTCATCTCAATTTTAACTTTGTTTTTTTCCACAGAAGTTAATGTCAACAAAGCAGTACAAGTAGATATATATCTGGAACGAGTGACTTTTCAAAAACATGAAAGAAAGCAAAATGCAATTATTTCCAAAGAGGTATGGAATTTATTAAAATGAACCACTGTTTATAACATTTAATTCATTCTATAGTGTTTTGTTTCTTCCTGTTATTTGCACATTATCCTGACGATGTCCTTGTACAGCAAGTGTGCAAATATGTTAGACTGAAGCAACCATCACCCTCAGCTGGGATGTTGGGAGCTGTTGCTGAATACATCTGCCAAAAAAAACCCCAGTCTTTGCTATAGAATTGGCTTTAAGATGTTAATTAGTTTGCAGCAATGTTATGTGGGATAGGAAAAAAGAGAAAGTGGTCTCATTTCCATGCAGTTTTTTTCATATCAACCCTGCTGTAATTCAATCAACTGTTCATTCCAAATACCAGATGAAATTTTTCTATTTGAAACCCTGGAAAGCTATAGATAGTACTGACTTGGCAAGACCAGTGGTCTGACTCTATATTAGACAGTCCCTATATTTCTGAGGATTTGAAACAGAAACTGTAGGCTTCTCACCCTTATAGCAGTTTCTTTGTCCTGTTGTTGCTGAAGTACATCGAGTAACAGCCCCTCTGCGGGTTTCATGTTCCAGCCAAGGTCCAAACCCTTTATAATTCCATATAATGCTGGCACATACCAATATCTTTGGACTTCAGTGTGTGCCAGGATTCATGCAGTCCCGTTGGTTTTAGCCTCTCCACACTAAGCACGAGAGTAAATCCAGATGAAATGCCATTCTTAAATGTGTTGTCGAAGGCTTTCATGGCCGGGATCACAGGGTTGTTGTATGTCTTTCGGGCTGTGTGGCCATGTTCCAGAAGCATTCTCTCCTGACGTTTCACCCACATCTATGGCAGGCATCCTCAGAGGTTGTGAGGTATGGAGAAAACCCTTAGTTTTCCACAGCCCGAAAGACATACAACAACCCTGCCATTCTTAAACTTACATTAATCATGGAGTTAAAATATTCTCAACTTATAGGTGACAAGTCCAAAGCTTGGGAATGGACCTGTAACATGAAAACCACTTTTAAAAATTCATTGCTATTCATAGATATTCAAAGATTAACGGATGCACATATACTGGCACTTTCTTATTTGCTTTGACTTTTTTAGGAGCTGACAACAAAAGACACAAGTGCAAAAGACAAATTAAGCAATGTATATAAAGAGATGGAACTAAAAGCAGAAATTCTTCAAACAGAAACATTACCAGTGCAGGAAGTTTCAAATAGAACATGCTCAGGTAGTTTTTGGAACTTTTCTGACCTGATATAACTATAAATCTATATTTATAATCAACAAATTTTCTTGATCATTCAACCATTTTGGTCTGTAGTATGATGGTTGGTAATACAGTAGAGTCTTACTTATCCAACACTCGCTTATCCAACGTTCTGGATTATCCAACACATTTTTGTAGTCAATGTTTTCAATACATCGTGATATTTTGGTGCTAAATTTGTTAATACAGTAATTACTATATAGCATTACTGCGTATTGAACTACTTTTTCTGTAAAATTTGTTGTATAACATGTTCTGGTGCTTAACTTGTAAAATCATAACCTAATTTGATGTTTAATAGGCTTTTCCTTAATCTCTCATTATCCAACATATTCGCTTTATCCAACGTTCTGCCGGCCCGTTTATGTTGGATAAGTGAGACTCTACTGTATGTCAATACTATATTTATAATGATTTTCTGGTATCCAGGGAACATGGGATCTAGAGATGTTATTTTCAAATTTAGAATATACCCTAGAGACCATGTGCAAAATAATTGTAAAATAAAAGACATGTTTTTATGTTAATTTGGCTTCAATCTATGGAAAACCTATGACTCAGACCTCCAAGACCATAGTCCTCCTCAGATCTTGCAAACTCACCGTTGTTATTGTGTTTTCCTTCAAGTCATTTCTGATGTACTGCAACCCTAAAGCTTATAGCCTCTTGCCTCTGTAACTGGATTAGTCCAGGACAAAAAGTACCATAGTAGGAGTTGTATATTAAAACACATAATCCTCCATTGTACTAATTCTTGGATATACATGAAAGATAATGATTTTAACACTTCTGATTATAGGAACAAGCATTGTGCAGTTCTTCGGATGATGAACAGCAATTTGTGGCATTATGTTGGCAAGGGTTACTGAGGGTTATAGTTCACTAGCATATGGAGGACTACACAATTCCATTCCATATTTTAATGATGAAATTTAGCAAGCCCATTACTGCTTGCATTGACTGCTACATTAAAGAAGTGGGTTATCTTCTCCCAGAAGCCAAAAAAAGTATAGTACATATCTTCTATGCAGCAGAACAAGAATTTGAGAACAATCCTAGAGTATATTGATTTCACAGCCTTTTTTCCTTGAGTGGACAAATGGGCATGTTTCCCACACCTACTGGCAGCTGATTTAAGATGAAGATGTAAACTCTTAAGGGAATCTGCAGCTATTCAGTATTGTTTCTGGTGTTCTTTTGTTTGTCAATACATATACATATTGTATAATTAATTAGATAATTATTGTATAATCCTATTTTGCCTGAATTCCTGGAATATTTACTGCTGAAATATTTCTTTGCAGAGTTATTAGCAGAAAATTTATCTCTAAGTAGAGAAAGACAGAAGAACAGAAGAGAAAAGCAAGGGTTAGACTTATTGAAAGAAGAGTTTGAGAAATTATGGACAGAAGAATCAGTCCAGTCTACACATGAAATTCAGCAAAAAGAGAATGGTCTGGGGGAAGCTCCAATTGTGAATCAAGAACATGAAAACAAAAGAGAACCAAAAGAAGCAGTAAGTTATAAACTGACAACAGTAATACCAAGACCCAGAACACCGTCTAAATTAAAGAAACATTACATATTTACAGAAGCTGTTGAAAATTTGCATCAGGGATTCCCTTCAACAGGACGACTGTCCACTACAAGCAGTGCATGTAATAATAAACAGGTAAACAGACTTCCAAGTGATATAGCAGAATTTAAAGCAAGTGATTCTTCTACTACTGTTTATGAGCCATCCTTTGGGAAGATGAGCAAACCAAAACGGGACATTTCAGTTCTTGGTGAAGAGCAAATTTCTGTGGTGTCAGTGGAGAAGAAAAACACTCTTATGGAAGAACTCTTTGGGCCTAACTCCATTTTGAAAGACAGTAATTCACCTAATTTTAAAAAGGTGGACAAGGAAAAAAAAACTTTACAGAATGAAAAGATTTGCAATGACATTTCATATATGCATGATGGTTTGCAGTGTGGTGATTCCAAACAAACTCCTATAAAGATTTTTGATACATTCTTGGAAAATTTTAACTGAGTGAGGAAGAGTGAAATTATAAATTTGTTATTTAGGCTTTTCTGAGCTTATTCATCTTCAAACATAGTGTTTTTCTGTGGATTGTTTTCCCCTTTGAATGTAATTAAATTATTTCCCTACAGTCTTCTGCATATATAACAGAAACTGATATTTCTTGACAAAAAAGTATACACGATATTATTTAATACAGTATTTCAAAATGAAACATGTTTTACTATGCCACACAGTATGTTAAAGAATCTAAAATAAAGATCAATGACAGTTGTACTACCAGAGAAAGCATAAAAATAAGCTGGTTACAATGCTTTGAAAGAATTGTACTGAATAGGGATTGGTGCAAATCTTTGTGGAAAAAGTAGTAAATGCCTGCCTATTTTCCAGTACATAACTTTTGCTGATTCCATTCTAGGACGTCTCTAAATAAATACCGGTGAAGCAGTTAAAATACATGCATAGCTAAAGTCAGGGTAGTGAGGCATGAAGATTGGATGAACTGGGATTTACAATATTCTGCTAACAACAAATCTGTGTAGGATTTATGTAAACTAGTATGGACATATTTTAAGACTGATCAAATGGCTGTAAATTATAGCAGAAACTGCATACAAGAGTACTGCTAAAAATAGTATTCTCACTTTCATAAACTAAATTACACTGTCAATTTCATCTCACTATGTGAACCCATATGCAAAGAAATGTGTTATAACAGTGCCTATGATTATTAAAGCGATATATACATGTTTGTTTGCTGTTTCCAAATGCACCCCACATTTTGGTGAAAATAGCATTGACTAATACATTTAAACCTTTTCTTCTAATTAAAATTTTTTTTTACTATTGTACTACCACAGAACAATGCAGATTACAAGTTAGTGTAACAGAACAGAACAGACTTCAGAATTGTTTCTACAAATAAGGAATTTATCCTCCTGCCATTCTTTTACTTAGAATCAAGAAGTTGCTGTATTCTGTCAAACAGCAAATCAGCTCTCAGTGGTGCAGGAACATCTTCTCTAACAAATAGATCCAGCATAGCTGATGAAAGCACAGGGAAGACACCAAGAAGCAGGGAAGGCTTGGGTTGACAGTTTTCCTATCCCCTATATGGGAATAAGAAAGCTATTCAGTTATCATAGGTAGAAATGGATGATACAAATATGAACAGATTGATACACACAACACTTTTGTTTAGGAATTTTAGCATAGATATATATATGAATGGAGGTACTTGTACGATGTAATCACCAATATCCTTTAAACTACTTTTGGGGGACAAACCTTACCCTGCCAAAATGTTCCAATACCTTGGATTAACAGAGTTTCTAAGAGTCACAAAAAGTCAACAAAACACATTTCCACAACCATTGTGGAGACAAGTATTAGCTATCTAGTTCCATGAAGCATGCAGAAAGCACTGTTCCCCAGATGCTACAATATACAGTGGCTTGAAAAGAGAATTTACACTTACTGTATTTCATCAGACAAGATTCTCCATAAAAAAACAAGTTGGAAGTTTTGTGTACTTTAAAATGTCAACACTTCTAAAATACTGTCGTTACACGCCATTTTCTGTCTAATGTTGCAGTCATGTAAACAGTGATTTCAAAATGTAATAAATAAAATCTAAAGCCCTTTGCATCTCCGTTTAGATTCTAGTCAAATTTAACAAGAAATTAGTTTTAATGATACCGATATTTAAGTGTAGAAGATGAAACAAGGGGCATACTGGTGGGCTTCCACATTTGTGAGGTTGGCACTCACTAATTTGATTACACTGGCCAACACAAATTTTGGTGCCTCAAACATTATACCTGTTTCTGGGCATATCTGATCTGATGATTTCAAAAATGACACGTTTCCCCTTATCAGCTCTAGTTTTTAAGATACAAACATATGCCTTATATCACTCTTTACCTGCTCGCCCATAAAAAATCCCGTAAAACACCAGGAATAGGCCTAAAAACCAAGACACCAAGATTTTGTGTGTGTGTGTGTGTAATGAACCTGATGTTCTTTTTGATCCAGAGCGAGATAGGATAGAATTCCCTTACGATATCTTGCTCTCGATCAAAAAGAACATCAGGTTCATAACATGGGGGGCTGTGTTATTCACAGGTTGAGGGTGAGGCAGTAGTGATTTCAGTCACCATACACCTCCCATCAGTCTCTAAATTGTTGGAAATTGTTCACTTCTTTCCTGGCATTGAAGTCCCCCTTCTGTAGGTTTCTCAGAAGTGCTGAGGCGTGGCCAGTGGCCAGAGAGGTAGCATCTTAGTGGCTTTAAGAGAAAAGGCAATGGCAGGCTAAAGAATAGGAGAAAACAGCAGAGACAAAACAAGTTCCTGGTTAGGCAGGAAGAAGGAGCAATCAAAGGAAGCCCTCCTCTCTCATCTCTCTCTGAAGGGAGGAGCCAGGAAGAGGTGGCTGGCTAGAGGAGGAGAGGAAAAAGACTGGGATTGCTTTGCTTCCCTGGGTATGGCAAGGATGCAAGGGCCAGGAAGGAGCACAAAAGGAGGCCGGTACAAAGGTGGTGAAGAAGCAGATGGTTCGGGCTTGGAAACTGGAAGGAACAGCACCCAGGACCCTGCAGCAGTCTTTGCTGGGCTATCCCCACCTGCCCTTTCTCCCCTTGCCAAACCCAGCAAGGGGGAGAGGGGCAGGTGGGGATAGCCTAGCATGAAATACGGGCATAAAAATAAGTGTCCACTGTGGGTGCAGGAGGGGAGCACTATGGAAGGATCAGTGCACAAGATAATTCCTTGTTAAAACCTGTGAAACACATTCAGGTAGTGCTCACCCAGGGTCCCTTACAACATGGTGTGTTTTTGTCCAAACCTTGTTGATTTTAAGCGTTTCTGGATGTGACCAATTACAAATAGGTTTATTTTTATGTTTTTATTGTGTCAGAAGCAAATTGAGGCAAGCTGCTTCTGGTGTGAGAGAATCAGCCGTCTTTAAAGAAGTTGCCCAGGGAACACCCAGATTGTTACCATCCTGCGGGGAAACTTCTCTCATGTCCCCAAGTGGGAAGTTAGGGCTGACAGGCAGGAGCTCACCCCATCTCACACATTCAAACCACCAACCTTCAAGTCAGCAGTTCAGCTGGCACAAGGGTTTAACTCATTGCGCCACTGTGGCTGTAAATAGCTGCAAAGTGACTGTTCCAAATTACTGAAATAACACAAGGTATGAGAGGGCTGTGAGGGACAGATACTTTTCCCCTACATTTACACAGGTAGTAGAAACGAGGTGGAGCCACAAAAAAGAACACTCCTGCCCTCCTTGCCATTCCTTCCTCCACTGTGCTCTTTCACTTGCATGTATATATAGCTTTGGTATAGTCAGACAGGTGCTTTTAAATTGCCACTCTCTGCTCCATATGGCTTTGGAGAAAACACAGAAATCCCCACACCTGCTGTCTATACAAAGAAGCCTTGCCTGCCCCTGGAGATATTTACCATTTTTCCACATTAGAGGGTTCTCCATCTACAACTGTAGAAGGCCAAATGTACATGGTTTTGATGCTAGTTCTCAGCTTACCAAACACCAAAGTGATCTAAAATCAAAACCAAACTCCCAATATTCAAACAAAGAAAACACCTACATTAAATGAAACTTTAAACATTCAGTTTTATGAACTGCTTATTTTGTCTCGAACGAGAAAAAAAATCTTTCATCTTTTTTTCTAAAATATGTAATATGTCTCAAGGACACTGTACAAGCCTCATGTTCAATGTCTCCTCTTTTAATACTCATTGCAAAAAAGAACTGTTTTAAGAAAACTACACAATTAAACCACTATTGATTTCAACAAAATCTGAATATATTAAAACTGTACAAAACCAACAATCAGATCTTGAGGAATATATGTAGGACAGCACAAATACATTACATAAATATTAAAAACAAATTTAATAAATATTAATCGCATCTTACAAAAAATAAACTATGAATGCTTTATTATTTGCTCCTAAAACCTGTTCCCTTTCATAGATGTTTATTGTTCCAGATGTTGCAAGACATGTACACTGCCTTTCATTAACAAAGAGAACACATTTGAAAACATGATGATAATAGATAGAACAGCGAAATCTGGATTCTCTCTCAGCTGAAGGGATGAAGCATAATGGCCACAACTTTGTTGCATACCACCAACCAACATGTAATGCCAACACCACCTGAAAATGAGACAGGGACGCTGTAAGTCATTAGTATGATCAAAAATATATGCCAGTACAGGCAATCCACAAGTTACAAACAAAAGAGGTTCTTTACGTTTGTTCTTAAGTTGAATTTGTATGTAAGTCTGAACATACATTTTTAAATGTAACTCCGGCCAATATATACTGTGTGTATGTGTGTTTACAGTTGTAAATGGAGAACCCTGCCTTTTCAGTGATGGCCCTACAGCTATGGAACTCCCTTTCCAGGGAGATTAGATCAGCCCCCTCCCTCTTGATTTTCCGCAAGAAAGTGAAGACATGGCTCTTCGACCAAGCTTTTGAAAACCTGGTGCAGCAATAGACATGAAAGACTCTGAATTTGACCAACGGCCCGGACCTTGCTTTTGGATCACGTGATGCTGATAGTTTTAACGGTGTTTTATTTTAAATTAATGTGTATTTTAAATGACTCTTCTGTAATTCTTTGTAATTGTTTTAAACGGCATTGAATTATCGCCATGTTGTAAGCCGCCCTGAGTCCCCTCCGGGGTGAGAAGCGCAGGGTAAAAGTATAGTATAGTATAGTATATATATATATATATATATATATATATAGAGAGAGAGAGAGAGAGAGAGAGAGAGAGAGAGAGAGAAAGAGAGAGTTTTGGATAACATATGGGTGAACACCCCTGTGATCTTTGTTTTGCAGTCTGTGCCCATGTTCAGATGATTTCACCTCAATTTCTGTACCACTGATAATTGGATTTTGAAAAAAAAATGGCTTGTTGTTGAAACAAGGAATGGTAATACAGCTTCAGTGGATACATCTTTTCCCATTGATAGCTCTTCCCTTCTGATGGGTAGGTTTCTCTCACTTCCTGTTGTCTCACTCTCGTTCTTAACTATGAACAATTTGAAAGTCAGGTATTTGTAACTCAGGGACTGCCTGTACATACAAGAGCACTATTCTGGTACCAAGACAAGATGATCAGTTAAAGGAAAACATATGCCTATGAAGAGATAATTAATGAGACAGAAAAACCACATGGATCAATGACCACCACTAAGTATTTTGAAGACCCGAGGAGACAGTCACTATCCACCAGGACCTTTCCTGATGAAACTATTAATGAAATAGAAAAAAACACTTATTTATTTCAAGATGAATTGTAAAGGTGAAGTTCCCAATGAATTCCCTGGTAACCAAAAACAACAACTGCCACATCTACCCTGACTATTTAATGCAATTCAAAGCTAGCATCAACAAGTTTACACAAAAGCATGCAAAAAAGCCCTTAATGTACATCAGTGCTGGTTTGTATAATCATCATCTGGGTCTCAAACAGGTTTCAGGATTTCCTATGGAATCATCTGCACAGCAAAACTGCTTTTTTCAATACCCGTCTGAAACTGCATTAAATGATCAGTATAGATGGGGCCAATGTTAAAGAAAAAGATTATCTTCAATCTGAGCACGATTCTTATGTGAAATAACTTAACACATACTTGAAGGGAAACCTGTAATGTGTGAACAATTTCCGTTTGTAGTTTTGGGAATGGATTTGAAGATTGCCATAGATACTGAAGCATTACATACTTTAAGGTGTCTACTTTAAGGTGACAAAATGGAATCAGGTGACACTTCAATAGGTGTTTGTCTATACAGTAGAGTCTCACTTATCCAACATAAACGGGCTGGCAGAATGTTGGATAAGCGAATATGTTGGATAATAAGGAAGCATTAAGGAAAAGCCTATTAAACATCAAATTAGGTTATGATTTTACAAATGAAGCTACAAAACGTCATGTTAGACAACAAATTTGGCAGAAAAAGTAGTTCTATACACAGTAATGCTACATAGTAATTACTGTATTTATGAATTTAGCACCAAAATATCACGATATATTGAAAACATTGACTCCAAAAATGCATTGGATAATCCAGAATGTTGGATAAGCGAGTGTTGGATAAGTGTGACTCTACTGTACTTGCTCCCTAGCACCTGTAATCACGTGGAAAGCTAGTAATCTCTGGTGACAAAGTCATAATGTTGTATATGAGGATTAAATAAAGTGGGTATGGAAATCAGTGTTTGCGTTATAACTCTTTAGACGCCGTAGAGGCTGTCAAGAAGAGTGGAAAGTGGCTAGAAATCTACTTTTGGCTTTGAAAAGAAGGATTTTAAAAAAATGTAAAACAGCACTGGCATGAGGAGCTGCAACCTATTTAAAAGATGAACTGCAATTCCTAGGTCTCCAAGAGAAGCAATTCATCCATGGTTTTTTGGTCAGAAATAAGGCAGTTGAACAAGTCTTCTTCACACCCAAGAGATAATGGTTGCAATACCACTAAGTGTGTTTGTGCGGGCACACAAACACTTTCCTCAACTCTGATCTATATAACTGTTCTGCAACTACCTGTAAATAGGGGGTGGGCATGGGCAAGCCAATGTGGTGAAAATGGCTCACATAAAATACTAAGATAATAAAGAGATGCAATTCAAAGACGGTGAATCATTTCATCAGTCTTACCTGCCACTCCTGTTGGAAAAGCCACTAAACGTTCTAAGGGAGCTAACCATTTGTCTGGGAGTACAGTTACTGGTTCGGAGTAATATTTCCAAATTAGGGAGATCATTAAGGCAGCCTGGAATACAAAGTTGTTATAAGACTATGTATGAAAAGTGCTAAACAAGAGGGTATGTTTTCAATTACACATTCAGAATTTCTGATGTTTACTGAATTCTAAAACTTTTCATTGTCATCAGTAACAACCCAGTAACAACAGTGAATCTCTTGCCCCAGAAAAGACAATTTTTCCATCATAAAATATTTTTGGTACACATTTTTTCTGACTGGCTACTGATCCCCTCTGCATGCATAGCATTGGACACTGCCCCAAATGAAACACTGCTGGACAAAAAAGAGGAAGATGGGGATCTCATTGAGAACTAGCCTGAGGGGCTAGTTCTCAATGAGATGGAAATTTGCACCTAGCCCTAAACTATCCTACTTTAGACTGCAGATGCACGGAAAGGATACATGTGTATGGGAAAAAAGAGAGAAAGGGATGCAAGTGAATTAAAAAAATACTATCATTTGCCTAAAAAAATTAACACTTAGGAGAAGGCTGAGCAATACCCTTTCAAGTACTTAAATTCATTAAGAGTCTGCTTATGAAAATAGACATTGCCTAATAATGCACACTGGGCCATATTAAATTTAATACTAATGTACTGTTTGAAAAAAAATCTAATAATCTGATTTTACTTACTTGCAAAATGTAGAACACAATATTTATTACCCATTTTATTTTGGCAAGTTGTGCAGTTCGTGTTTTCACTGTTAAAAGAAAAAAAAGTATTAAGAAACTGGTTTCCTTTACATATAGGATAGGCAACTCTGGGAGGTTAGGTTCCTCCACCAGCTCCCTAGAAGTCCTGGGATGCTGCACCCAATGCTGTGCCCCATGTCAAAAGAAGAACAAGTCCCCACTTTTTGGCCCCAGATGCCCTCTAGGGGCTTCAAGAGGCATTTCCCATCATGTTTTTAGGGCCCCAATGTATTAACGCTATTAAAAAGGACTTTTTCTGGACCTAAAATGTGGTTAAAATGCTCATGGATGCATTTTTGGTTTCTGGAAGGCCTTTAGGGACATACTTTGCCCGCCCAAGCTTTACATAGAGTAGTTTGGAGTGTATAAATTACAAAGGAATAATTCAAAACAACAAAAAGGGCGGGAATAATTTTTGCATGCAGTTCATGGGCCTCTTGCATGCTTATTCATAATTTTTATCGCATTTAAGTGATATATTCCTTCTGGCTTCTCTGAAATTCAGATTCTAGGGGATTAATGAGAATCACAGTCCTTTGGATCAATGGTTCTCAGGCTTTCTGCATTGGGGACATAGCATCCACCTACCCCCACCACCTCCAAGTACTAGTACAATATTTGTACTCATTAGCTACAACTGTTTATTTTGTTCCTGTAAACATAATATGGACAAGCTGCCTTGGATCCCATCTTGGGAGAAAGGCAGAGTATAAATCTAATAAATAAGTAGGCAATCCATGGACTAGCTCTAGTCCACTTATCACAGCACTGCTTTAGATGATGTAGGGTTACAATTCCCATCATTCTTCATGGTTGGCTATGCTTGCTAGGGCTGCCGGGACTTGTAATCTAGCAACATCTGGAAGAGCATATGACACCACCCCTGATCCTAACGATAACACAGTACTTCATAAGAGTTTACAATTATCTGTAACAAAAAATTAAGCATCTCAGACAATGCTCGTGCTTTCCACCATTCCTTCAATTTTTTGTTCCAATAAACTGTGATTAAAATGCAGATGATTGGACACTGACACAGTGAATATACAGGCTTTCAATTTTTAATATTTACATTTTATACTTTTATCTTTTATAAATCCACTAACAATCATAGAGGTGGGAAAAGACAATAAAAAGCAAGTGAGACCAAGACTGAAATATGAACAATATGCAAATATAAGCAGCAAATCTCTACCATGAGTCTTAAGCTTGTCAGTCATTTTGTTAATCTTCCTTTCTAGTCGAGCATATCTGGCAAATTCATCCATCATACTGATAGTAGAAAGTTCTTGCTTCATGTTCTGAATTTCAGATCTCATCTGAAATTCTTGCTCAGCATCCTTTTGTAGCAATCTCGATATCTGAGAAAGAAAGAAAAAAACCTGAGTAGCAAGGTCATTTTCTTTCTTTTTTTTCCCTTTTTAGTTTTTACCGAAAAAATGAGTGCATTTCACAAAACAGACTTAACTAGAAACATCTTTGCTTTGAGGGCTAACATCCTTTTAACTCCATAATGCAAACCATGATAGGAGTTGGTTGTCTAGACATGACTGCCCACTGAAAATATAAGTAATAGAAAACATGAAGCAATTAGTGCGGAGGTGTCAAACCTGTGGCCCTCCAGATGTTTGAGCCTCCAACTTCCAGAAGCCCTAGCCAGCTTGTCCAATGGTGAGGAATTTTAGGGACAGAAGATTAAAACACTTGTATGGTCACAAGTTTGATAACACTGACTGAGTGGAACTCTTTGCCTCAGAGTGTGGTGGAGGCTTTTAAGCAGAGGGTGGATGGCCATCTGTCAGGGGTACACTGACTGTGCTTTTTCTGCATGGCAGGGGTTGGACTGGGTGGTCCCTGTGATCTCTACCAACTCTGATTCTATCCTCAAGCCCCATGCTTGGACCACCTTCTTATGAAAAGTCAAATACAAACTGCTCTCAAAGCTTTGAAAGAAAGAGATTACCATAATAGATGATGGCTATTCAAATTCTAACAAATGCCTACCAACAATTTGGTACAACAAAGTTAAGGCTTGCAGATAGAAATGCTCAACACATATTTTAATTTCAAAGAAACACAACAGGGGTTGTGCTAATCATTGGACCAATTTATTAATCTCCCATGCAAGCATTGCTCATGTTTTATGCATTTTAGCCAGCTTCTCCAAAGTTAGATACAACTGGAACATCAACTTATAAAAAAATTCTTTAAGTCCCATCTTCCATATCTTTTCCCATTTTTTATTCAATATCATACCTCCTATTTTTCACCCATTTTATTGTAGTCTTTCACTAGTTCTGGTTCCAATTCTATTCTTAACAGCGTTTTGTAAGAAATGTCAATAATGTAAGATATGCTGATGACATCATATTACTAACAGAAAAAAGTAAAGACTTGAAAAGTTTATTAATAAAAGTAAAGGAATAAGGTGCAGAAGTGGGATTGCAGAAGAGTATGGGTGCGACAAAAATGACGGGACTGGACTAGACTGCCCTTGTGGTCTTTTCTAATTCAATGTTTCTGTGATTCTACTTTATCCAATACCTGCTTTAGAATGACATTTGCTTCTTCATTCATGAGACATCGAAGTGAACTTAGATGACTCCAGCAGATGTAAATATATCTACTAAAGTCACTGCTGTAAGTAATTGAATTTTGCTCCCAATCAGGCAATGTGGTGAAACACGTCTTTGTCAGGAGGTTCTTCTTCAAGCAACTACCTTTTTTAGATGTGGAAATGAAGCTAACAGCCACAAGCTTTTCAGTACTGCTTACCTAACTGGAACACTATTATCTGTGTTCCTTATAATACAGTAAAGCCCCGCTCATTCGAGCGCCGCTCATCCAAGCGTCTGGGCTATCCAAGCCAAATTCCTTCCCCCCCCCTCACCCCACCAGATCCCCGTGCTGCCGGAACCGGCGTGGCGAAAGAGCCCAGCCACGGAGGGCGGGCGAGTGAAGGAGGAGGGCCGCTCGCTAGCTCCTTCACCATGCCGGGCGCCGGTGCTGCTGGCCCCGGCGTGGCGAAGGAACCGAGCCAGCGAGCGGGTAAATGGGGAGGGCTTTTGCAGCCCTCCCCGTTTGCCCGCTCACTCGCTGGCTCCTTCGGCAGGCTTTTCTGTAATCCCTCCTTATTATCCAAGATATTCACTTATCCAAGCTACTGCCCACCCGTTTAGCTTGAATAAGCGAGACTCTACTGTAGTTACTTGCCACTATGGAACCTATCACTGCATATGGAATAAAAATCTGAATGTCAACAGACTTTATTTTTCTGTCCACAAATGTGATCTACAGGTATGGACTCTTTGGCTCCAAGAGAGAAACAGAAAAATTTAAGAAAAAGAACCTTGTAATTATTAAAGTGTACATTAATTACTGTTGAACAGTGGTTCTCAACCTGTGGACTGTGGCCCAGCAGTGGGCCACAAGAATGAAAATCTTCCTCTCCCCCCCCCCCCCCCCCGCTCCTTTCCGCAGAGCTGACCATTGCATTGGATAGACATCATCAGCTCTAGATTATTAAATATGGTTTTCTGTGGGTGAGCAGATGGCGACTACTGGATGGCATATGTTCTGTATCAGAAACTAGAGCTGATGTGGTCTATCCAATGTAATTTTCTCAATCATCACCCCAAATAACCAAACCGAATCTGAAGTTGATCAAAACCTGATTCATAACCCTTTTGGTACTAATGTTGGAAAGTGGTTCCTGGTCAAAGTGGCCCTGGTCAAAAAAGGTTAGGAACCACTGCTCTAGAATACACAATTCAAACAATCTATTTGTTCCAAACCAACAGGAAGACACTTGCTTAGGAATTTAACTTTTCAACTAGGGGTTTTAAAGCAGTGACAGAAAACTCTGCTGCATTAAGGGCACAAGACTGAAGTCACCTTGAACAGTTCAAGACTGTCCAAACTTTAGGTCCATCATTAATCAGAACAGAACCTGTAGAAAAGAAATTGGATGGCTAGAATTTGGAAGGGAAGCTATGAAGAGACTAGACAAGGTCTTGAAGTGTAAAGATGAATCACTGAATACTAAAGTTTAGATTCTCCATGTCATCATATTTCAAACTTCTATTGTGAAAGCTGGACTATGAAGAAAGCTGACGGGAAGAAAATCAACTAGTTTAAATTGAGGTGCTGGAGAAGAGTTCTATGAATATTGTGGATTGCCAAAATAAGAAATCATTAGTTCCTAGAACAAACCAAATCTGAATTCTTCCTAGAAGCTGAGATTACTAAACTGAGACTTTCGTATTTTGGGCTTATCATTAAAAGATATGGCTCAAAAGAAAAGGCAATGCTTGGTAACGAAGAAGAGGGAAGGAAACAAAGCCTGTATTACATATTAATAGACTAATTCAAGGAAGCCATTGCTTCTCAAAGAGCTGAGCAGAGCTGTTGAAGACAGGCTGATTTAGTGTGTGTTTGCACCAAGAGACTTCTAACTTTTTAAACAGAGGGCCAGATTGCATCAATCCCGAGGTTATCATTTCACTGCTTCATTGCTGTGGTCACTCATTGAATGCTTGTCTCAATAGCCAGGTTTTAAAAGCCAGGAAGGAAGGAGCCAATCTCATTTTGCTGGGGAGTTCCACCGAGAAGGCCCTCTCTCGTTCCCACCAGTCGCACTTGCAAATGCAGCAGGACTGAGAGCAGGCCCTCCCCAGCCAATCTTAATGTTCTAATTGGCTTATAAAGACAGATGTGTTCGAACAGGTAAGCGGGACTGGAGCTGTTTAAGGATTTATAGGCTAAAGCCAGAACTTTGAATTGTGCTCGGTAGCAAACTGGCAGCCAGTAGAGATGACACAACAGAGTGGTTGTGTGTTCCCTGAATGCTGCTCTAGTAAATAAACTGGCTGCTGCCTACTTGAAGCTTCAGGGCTGTCTTCAAAGGCAACCCTACATAGAGCGTGTTGCAGTAATCTATTCGAGATGCAGCCAGAGCATGGACCATTGTGGCCAAGTCTGACTTCCCAAGGTATGGGAGCAGTTTGAACAATGGGAAGTGAGAGCCTGCTTTTGACTGATGTCAAGTCAATTAGGATTGTTGTTGTTGCTGTTGCTGTATGCCTTCAAATTATTTCAGACTGAGGGCAACTCAAAGTCTAAAGTTTAGGGCAGGGTCAGGCAAATTACCTTGGGAGCTGCATCCAGCCCACGGGCCCTAGTTTGGGGGGCCCTGGTCCAAAACATAAAATGAATGCAGCCTGTAGTTTGGTGAGGCACCTACATTGTTGGCCACAGAAGGCCGAAGACCTTTAAAACTACAAACCCCTGGGTCCCACAGCACTGAGCCATGGCAAATAAAGTGGTGTCAAGCTGCATTCATTCTACGGTGCAAATGGACGGTTAGAGATTCCTCCATTGGGTCGCCATAAGTCAGGAATGGGCCAACTTGGGCCCTCTCTCCAGGTGTTTCGGACTTCAACTCCCATAATTCCTAACAGCTTCAGGCCCCGTCCTTTCCCCCTCAGCCGCTTACGATGAGGGGGAAAAGGAAAGGGTCTGAGGCTGTTAGGAATGGTGGGAGCTGAAGTCTCAAACACCTGGGGGGAGGGCCCAAGTTTGCCCATGGCTGCCATAAGTCAATGACGGCATGTAATAACACAGCTAAGTGAGAATGACTGTTGAAGAGTTCCCAACGATACCGCACTTAATCCATTCCCTTCCTATATGAGGGCCCCACTCAGGAGAGCTAGAGGCGCCGGCGTGACGTCACTTACAACAGAGGAGCAGGAGGGCAGGAGGATTTTGAGGAGGTTACACAGGAACACGGAGCTCAGCACCAAGAGCCACGCGCCGCCGACCGTCACGTGCTCCGTCTTCACTGGCAGGTCGTCCATGTTTCGCGCCGGGCGGGGGGGGGGGGGGGTTGAGCGGAAGACAAGAGAACAAAACCTCTTCCCCGCCCCTCGGAATCACTACCACCAAGGAGGGGGCGGATACCATAGAGATTCTATGGCTCGCGCCCGCTTATCAAAACTGCGCAGACGCACATTGTAGCAGCAACGCAGCAGCAAGAGCTGCGCTATCCGCGACTATTGTCTTCATTCACTTGAGGGCGCATGCGCGCGCGCACACGTTGCGCGGCGCTTGTGACGTAAAACGGGAAGAGGAGTAGGACGAAAGCGGGGATATCAACACACCCACTCTCTGTGTTGTCGAAGGCTTTCATGGCCGGAAAAACTGGGTTGCTGTGAGTTTTCCGGGCCGTATGGCCATGTTCCAGAAGCATTCACTCCTGACTCTTCGCCCACATCTATGGCAGGCATCCTCAGAGGTTGTTAGGTCTGTTGGAAACTAGGCAGATGAGGTTTTATATATCTGTGGAAGGTCCAAGGTGGGAGAAAGAACTCTTGTCTGCTGGAGGTGTGAATGTCGCAATTAATCACCTTGATTAGCATTTAATGGCCTTGCAGATTCAAGGCCTAGCTGCTCTCTGCCCACGGGGAATCCTTTGTTAGGAGGTGTTAGCTGGCCCCGATTGTTTCATGTCTGGAATTCTTCTCTTTTCAGAGTGTTATTCCTTATTTACTGTCCTAATTTTAGAGTTTTTTAATACTGGTAGCAAGATTGTGTTCATTTTCATTGTTTCCTGCTTTCTGTTGAAATTGTCCATATGCTTGTGGATTTAAATGGCTTCTCCGTGTATTCTGACATGGTGGTTGTTGGAGTGGTCCAGCATTTCTGTGTTCTCAAATAATATACTGTGCCCAGGTTGGTTCATCAAGTGCTCTGCTATAGCCACCTTCTCTGGTTGAGTATACCTTTCATGTTCCTTGATTCGTGTTCGGGTAATGCTGCGTTTTGTGGTCCCTATGTAGACTTGTTCACAGTCGCTTGTCTCAGCTCTTTGAGATTTGAGAGTTGCTTTATTGTCAGATCTCAAAGATCCACCCAGATGAAAAGTGTTCTTACCAATCCATCAAGGGAACCACTGATCACATAGGGAAGGTGATGAAGAACACAATCTACAAACTACCTACATATCCACTAAGAAAATCCAAGAAATGCTACATTCAGTAAAAGACAAGAGAGATCCTTTCACCTCTGCAGGAATCTGCCGTATACCATGCAGCTGTGGACAAGTCTACATAGGGACCACCACATGCAGCATTGGCCAAACACGAATCAAGGAACATGAAAGGCACTGCAGACTAATCCAACCAGAGAAGTCAGCCATAGCAGTGCACTTGATGAACCAACTTGCACACAGCATATTATTTGAGAACACTTAAATGCTGGACCATGCCAGCAACCACTATGTCAGGCTACACAGAGAAGCCACTGAAATCCACAAGCATGTGGCCAGTTTCAACAGAATGGAAAAAACCATGAAAATAAACAAAATCTGGCTACCAGTATTTTTAAAAAAATCTAAAATCATTAAATAAATAACTCAGAAGACAGGGGAATTCCAGATGAATAACAATCAGGGCCAGCTGACACCTATGAGAAGATTCCCCCAGACAGCAATCAGCCAGGCCATGAAGCTGCAATGCCTTTTAATCAAGGTGATTAATTGCGACATTCACACTTGCCTCCAACAGACAAGAGTTTTTTCTCCCACCCTGGACCTTCCAGAGAGATATAAACCTCACTTGCCTATCCTATATCTATCTTCTATATATCTATATGTAAAGGTTTCCCCTGAAGTCCAGTCATGTCTGACTCTGGGGGTTGGTGCTCATCTCCATTTCTAAGCCGAAGAGCCAGCGTTGTCCATAGACACCTCCAAGGTCATGTAGCTGGCATGACTGCATGGAGCGCCGTTACCTTCCTGCCGATCCGCTCCCAGGATTTGAACGTGGGACCCTTCATTCTGCAAGTTCAGCAGCTCAGTGCTTTGCCACCGGGGCTCCCATATCTATGCACATAATAAAATTCAAAAATGTGTATGTGGAGGTGTCCACTTACATAGGCAGCCTCGCACCTCCACAAACAGCTATAGTTCCCACTGAGCTGGAAACACCAATGGCCCTCCCTCCACTGACATGCAGGTTATATTGAGCACCATGAACACATAGCCCAAACCCTGCCAATGTCCTTCATGCACACCATTCTGCCCCCCACGCAAGTGAAGGCTTTAATGCTGTGACAATTTCTTCCTAAATGTTTTTCTTCCAGGATTGACACCCCAGGATTCCTTAATTTGCATGACCCTGCCCACTGCCTCTACCTTAACCCTTTTCTACCCTTTCCTATGGCACAGAGTTAACAGAGGAATTGATCCGCAACTGAACGAGGTTTGATGAGAATTCACCATGATTTACAAGAGTTGTACTTGACCTACATCCAGAGAGCATTGTTAACACAACCAATGATGGATGTGGACCAAACTGGCCATGGATAATGGGACTTGCAGTACCTTCACTGATACTGTGACCCTCAGCGACAATGGACCGGGACCAAACTTGGCACAGAAAAGCCCCATGACCAAATGAACATATAGCAGGGGTTCGTGGGAATGGACCTTGATTTTGGGAGTTAGTTAGAAAGCACTGAACCCTGCTGACGTCAGATTTGGACCAAACTTGGCACACAGACCCAACATGGTCAATTGTGCATATGGGCCTGGTTTGCCCATCCTGGATCTGGGAATTGTAGTTCACGCTTATTCAGACAGCACTGAACTCAGCCAACGACAGATCTGGACCAAATTTCAGTGATATTACCGAACATCCCAAAACAAACAATGCCTCCTTCTAATAACCTGGGCACCGCCGGATCCCCAAGCTATTTTTCAATATACCTTACATTACAAGCTGTGAAGATGCCTGCCCTAGATGTGGGCGAAACGTCAGGAGAGAATGCTTCTGGAGCATGGCCATACAGCCCGGAAACTCACAGCACCCCCCCCCTCCCCCTGCTCTTCGGCGGACCGTTGTGATTTGAAAAGGCCCCGCGAAGTGAGCCCGCCCAATAGGGAAGCGGCGTGGCGCGCGCCCTGGAGAAGGAAGGGGGCGGGGCCGAAGTGGAGCTGAGCAGCGCGCGAGCGCCCCCCTCTCTCGTCGTCGATCCGGCTGGATCCTGTTGCGGTGCCGCTGGCGCTGCTGGGATGGTGGAGGGAGGGGAAGGGGGGTCAGGCGGGCGCGCTTGCCTGTGCGCAGGAGTGAGTGAGTGAGAGTGAGAGAGAGCCCGACCGCCAGTGGGCTGGAGGACGAAGTCGCCGTCAGCCGCGCGAGAAAGAGCGCTCTTCGTGCCCGGCGCTCGGGAGTTCCAATAACCATTTAACAACACAAGCCCAGGGAAAAGCCATGCCGAAGAGAAAGGTTGGCGACAAGCGGGCCGGGCGCGCTCCTCCTCACCTACCCCTTCCCCCCTCCCTTCCCCTGTTATTCTGAGAGAAACAGAAGGAAGACTTGAAAGGCTTCCTTCGGCGCGAGGGCCCAGACCGGGGGGGGGGGGGGGAGGAATGGTGGAGGAGGCGAGGCAGAGGCGTGACGGGTGTTGCAAATGGCCGCTGCCCATTTTTTACATTCTGGGGCTGCGAGGACAGGGGGTTGTGCGCCATGCGGCTCCCATCGCCCAGAAGCGTTGGGACGAGAACTGCGGCCTCGAGTCGGGGGCTCCGACCGACGATGGCGGTGTTGGAGGGAGGGGGCGTGTCCGTGGTGACGTCACGCCTCTTGGAGCTGCGTTTCCGCGCATGCGCCAGCGCCCCGCATTTCCCTTATCCCGCCTTCTCACCTCTTTGCTTCTTCCCTTGCAGGTGAACGTTGCTGAAGAGGAGGTAAGTTAATGTCAACCCTGTTCCACCGTGAGGTGGAGTGTTGTTATGTGGAGCAGTGTGGTCCAACCTTTAGTTACCCGAGGGCCAATCAAACTTTAGTGTAGGAATGTGAGGGCCAGAAACACTCCAGAAAGAAAACGAATTATATAATTAATATTGAATTACATAATTAAAATATTTTTCCAGTAAGAAGATCAAGGGCCAACAAAAATGAATTGGTGGGCCACAAGTTTGTTGTGGAAGGCATTCATGGCTGGTAACACTGAGTTACTTTGCGTTTTCCGCGTGGTATGGCCATGTTCCAGAAGCATTATCTCCAGATGTTTCTCCTGCATCTATGGCAGGCATCTTCAGATGTTGCGAGGTTTGCTGAAAACTAGTCAAGAGGGGTTTATATATCTGGAAAGCAGAAAGGAGGAAACCATGAAAATGAACAAAATCTGTCTAGCAGTATGGAAAAAAAAACCTAAAATCAGGACAGTAAATAAAGAACAACACTCTGAAAACAGGAGAATTCCAAACATAAAACATTTAGGGCCCGCTAACACCTCCCAACAAAGGATTCCCCCAGGCAGTAAGCAATTAGTCCTTGAAGTTTCAAGGCCATTTAGTGCTAATCAAGGTGATCAGTTGCTACATTAACACCTGCCTCAAACAGACAAGAATACTTTCTCCCACCCTGGACTTTCCACAGATATATAAACCCCTTTTGCCTACTTCTCAACAAACTTTACAATCTCTGAGGATGCCTGTCATAGATGCAGGCCAAACGTCAGGAGGGAATGCTTTTGGAACATGGCCATACAGCCCGGAAAACTCACAGCAACCAAGTTAAAAGTTTCCTGAACATCTCCAAATAGCTGTTTTAGACATTTACACAAATCTGTTGTGCAGTGTTTACAGTGGACTCTGCGGAAAGAGCCTCAGCAGTACTTCATAACAAGGAAAATCAGTGTTTAGCAAACCTTGCAAATGCTGACTTGTTATCTAAAAATGTTTGATTTTTCAATATCTATTTTATATACCTGGGGGTCGCCTAAACTTTCCTAGGCTGAAAGGCATTATAAGTGGAAAACGTTTCAGAAGACCTGATACAGAGGAAGCTATTAACATGGTTTCTTTTGTATTGTAGCCAAAGAGGCGATCAGCACGACTGTCAGTTGTAAGTATTTGCTTATTTATTTTTGCTAACTTATATTTACTTATATCCTGCTTTTCTCACTTAAAAGAGATTCAAGGCTGCTAATAATGTTAAAAAATAAATGTGTACTATTTTAAACCATAAACATTAAAATATGATGCAGCATAATATAAAAATTAAAATAATTAAAAATCTATTAAAATACATAAACACTAATCAACACCCTCTACGTCAGTCTTTAAAATGTTCTTATTTAAAAGTGTTTTTCTTTACGTCTCTGCATTCCTTTCATTATTAGCTTCATAGAAACATAACAATAGTAAATTTATGGCACTTTCTTTCAGAAACCTGTCATTGCCAAAGTAGAAGCAAAGCCAAAAAAGCCCGCTTCGAAGGTGAGTTTTGTCGTATATGGGCGCATAATGAAGGAGAATCGGGTTCCGCTGCATTGGGAGCTGGCTGGAAAAAATATTATTTTATAAAATGGAGCATTACCAAATTTTTACAGTGAACTGCATACATAGTCTTCAAGAGCTATATTATCTAGATTTATTCAGAATGTTAAACCTACATCTGCAGATACTGCTAATTGCAGATCTCTCAGAAGACCTGTGGTGTAGGTATTATATTTATCTATACCCCGATTTTATCTCTCCCGAAGGAGACTCAAAGCGGCTTAATATAAAAACATTAGCATAGGTAATCAAACAACCAATGATGTAGAATTTGTCAGGATACTATATAACTTTTAAGCTACTTTTATATCATAATTTATATTCCAAAATGAGAAAAAGCCTTTTCCTTTTTAATGTTACATTACTATAAGAAAGTAAGTCACAGCTCAATATTTTCCACATAAGTGGCTAGTCAAAAAAGTAGCCCTTATAAATCCCAACTGCAAGGAGCTAAAATGTGCAAACTAAAAAAATACTGGTTTAATATCTCTGGGAAAAGAACAGTTTTGATGGGGGGGGGGGGGAATGAAAAGGTTGCTCATAAAGTGATTTAAAATTCTGTGAAAAATTCAAAGCGACTTTAGAACAAAACATGGAAGTTGATAAATTCAAAATAATGAAATGTGCTTATAGATTTTCTGTACTGTAGAACTCTTTCTGTGGGGGCAAAAGTTTACTAAATAGCATAACAACATAAAGCAACACAAATGAGTGAATCTCATCAATTTCCAGAATATTTGCAGTCTAAATTTTGACAGTGGGAGAAAAGGGACACGTTAATGAACAGAATTGACATGAAGGACTTCATTTGTGTATATATCATACTGATTTAGTGTGATAATTGCATCCAATCAAAATTTTGTATGATACATTTTATGTAAGGAAGTGACACTGATTCTGTAAATGATATCAATACCACATTCTATCTCCAAGGGTTCTCAACTGATTAAAATTGACTAGTGCTCCTTATAAGTTATGTAAAGGGACAGCTACAGCTTATTCTTAAATTTTGATACATAACTTTAATGAATAACTTTAATCAATGGCATACAATATTTTCCAATCATTTTATATACATTTTGGCTTAACAAAGACCTCTCCCCCAAAGTTAGGTAAGGTTTAAAAAAGAATTACCTAAATATTTTTCCAGACATAACAGCTTGAAAAAATATCAAAAGAAAGTTGGTAATTGATAGAGAACTTTTATTTTGATTACTTGTACTTGTCTCTTATTCCAAAATAGAAACAAATTTACCACTGTGTTCAGTTATATGTCTGTGTTACTCTTTTTGTGTGTGTATCTTTCAACTGAAAGCCTTCCAGTTCCTTTCACAAGAAGCTACTTTTGGTGGAACATTTAAGGTGTTTCTATGCTGTAGAATTACCCTAGAATTTATATATAAAGTCTAGCAATTGTGTACAAAAAATCAGTGCGAAAAATCCTGGTTACAGTATGTGAACTGTATCTTGCCTTTTATATATACTTACTTCATCCTGGAAAAAACATTTTAAAAATCATCAATTCCCCCCCACCCCCAAATACACACACAAACAAACACACACTTTCCATCATTGCACTCTTTCCAGCCTGTTTGAATGCCTTGGTGAGGAAATGGCGGTGACAGTTTGCTCCCCAAGATGGCATTGCTGCTTTTGTCTTTCTTCAACTTCTCCATAGGTCATATCAAAACTCATAATTTTTGCCCCAAACCTACTCCACTTATTCATGAGGTTCACATATAAATGAGTATACATTGTACTGCAGTTTGATACCACTTGGCTCAATGCTATGGAATTATGGGAGTTTTAGTTTTACAAGGTCTTTCACCTTCTTTGTCTGGGAGTGCAAAGATATCAAACTTCTATAGCATCAAGTCATGGCAGTTAAAGTGATGTCAAACTGCATTAATTCTGCATAGGCATCTACACTACAATTAGTGCACTTTGACACTTCAATTTTGCTTTACATGTATTCCTTTTTCAGCTGTGTGAATAGCTCAGAAATACTTAATAAATTTAATTAATCTTCGGATTTTTTAATACCCATTGAAGTTTGTAATTTGTAAATACATTGTCAATATAGTGTTTTCCACAGGATTCCTAAGCTAAATATTAAATAGGAATGCCTTTCCTTTAGTTTTTGCCAAGTCACTTTCATATTTCCCGCTATTACCCACCATGTAATTTAAGATCTTCAGGGGAGGACCTGCTTTCGGTCCCACCAGCCTCAGGTGCGGCTGGCGGGGACGAGAGACAGGGCTTTTTCAGTGATGGCTCCCCGCCAATGGAACGCCCTCCCAAGTGAAATCAGGCAGGCTCCCTCTTTCCTTTCTTTCTGTAAAAGAGTTAAGATGTGGCTGTGGGACCAGGCTTTTGAATAATAGAGGCAGCACAAATTACAACATATGCTTTAGATTTTTTTTGTGTCAGGAGTGACTTGAGAAACTGCAAGTCGCTTCTGGAGTGAGAAATTGGCCGTCTGCAAGGACGTTGCCCAGGGGACGCCTGGATGTTTTGATGTTTTTAACATCCTTGTGGGATGCTTCTCTCGTGTCCCCGCATGGAGCTGGAACTGATAGAGGGAGCTCATCCGTTCTCTCCCCGGGTGGGATTCGAACCTGGCAGCTTGCAGATCAGCAGCCCGACCTTCAAGTCACAAGGCTTTAACCCACTACTCCACCGGGGGGCTCCTATGTTTTAGGATATAACTGACAGACTGGTTTGGACTCGAAATGAGCCTAAATGTATATTTATATGTGTATTTATGAATGTTTTAATGTAATTTAATTTTAAGTTGAATTGGAATGTTATTGTAATTGTTTGTATATGCGTTTATATTGTAAGCCGCCCTGAGTCACCTTATTAGGTGAGAAGGGCAGGGTAAAAATACTGTAATAAAAAAATAATAAATAAATATTACTTGTATTTTCTGGTACTAGGACTTGTACCATCAAGTGACATTTCCTTTTAATCTCTTTAGTCAACATATCTGCTTTGTATTGATTTGTATGACACAACAATTTGGTAGTAATTTATTTCAAGAATATTAATTCAGGGTTATCAAATATATTGATCAGTAAAAGGTTCCCCTGTGTATCATTCTATCCTATTGTGTCAGCTGTTTGACCAGATCTTACAACAATCATTGCTTAAACTTTGGCATGCTCTTTATTTAAAAGAGAATGAAGATTGATAATGTCATTGATATGTTAAGCAAATCAGTTTGCAGTGGTTTTTTTTCCCCAGTGTGAGTTTTCAGTTATGGCAAGAGGCATATCACTTGCAAATGTAGCTCAAACAAAATGTTTCACCTGCTTTTTCTTGTTCCTTTGACAGTTGTCCACAAAACTTAAGAAAAAAACCTGACTGCCTTGAACTGCAACTCTCAGATTGCAAACATGCTTTAACTAATCTTGTTAACCTTTCCCCCATACGCGATAGCCCAATGTTTTCAGCTTGTTTCTTGCAAACCTCCAATTTTATTTCAGCTAAAAAGTTCTTTCAACATGAAAGGCAGAATATTTTTATTTACCCTTTTTTACTCTGGCTGAAGAAGCAGTGGCAGGCAGCTTGCTTGCTTCCACCTTTGCAGAAAGAACATATATTGATGAATGACCACTTTCTTTCTGGGACTGGGACAAAGAACAAAGGGACATACATTTATGGCATTGTCACAATTTTTCGCATTCCATTTGTTTAATTGCTATAAGGATATTTTAGTATTTTTAGTTCAAACAGATTAGTTGGATATAATTTTTGCAAATGGGTAAATAGAGTTGCATTATCAACTTATAAATGTTTTGTAAACATGATATATTTTTAAAGAGATACTAATTTGCAGTTTTGAGATGTTCATTTATTTTGTTGCTTCAGGTACTTGAAGTAGTTTCCCAGATTATGTTCCAGCAATTCACTGTAGTAGTTTCTTATACCAATCTTGTAATTTTTTTCAAGATAGTTCCTAAATGTTAAATTCTTCTTTATTCTCATTGCATTCTTATAATACTCCTGCTGTCAATATTTACATTTACCTATTGTTTTTCATCCTGAACTGTGTTTGCTATATCAATGCCACACTGTGTTTTGGCATTGTAACTTAGTCATTAAGTGCTTATTTTTACTATGAACTAACAGAGCTTATGCAAATCCTAATAACATCTGGGGCAGAGAAGAATGGGGAACTTTTCTGAGGAAAGCAAAACAAACAGTATCAAATTTTTAGTTTGTATGTTCCTTCACTTTCTTAACAAAGAACATTAGCAATAGAAAACAATTACACCGTCTGCTAATCTGCTCTAGATCCATTCTGAACAGGAAGATTTTACATTGTTTTTCCGTTCCTCCCTCCACCCCCATGCATCTGAACATTTGGACTTCCCAGTGCCTGTCTCTTTCAGAAGCAGGCCCATAGCCAGGATTTTGATTGGGGAGGGGGGGGGGCTGCTGGGATTTTGCTTCGGGGGTGGGAGGCTGAGTCTGGGTGGGAGAGGATCTACCCTAGCAAACCTTTTATATCGTTATCCCAATACCCCCATGCATATGGGATATATTGAGCATGGTGATCAGATCATGATATGAATAAACATAACAGTTTAAATAATAAATGTAAGGCCTTCTCACAGACCACTCTGAGAATTTGGAGGGGGGGGGGGCTGAAGCCCTTCAAGATGCCCCCCCCCCCCCCCCGCAGCTACATGCCTGTTCAGAAGAATAATGACTAGTTACCCTGTCTGTGATAATTGATTTTATTATAGAAGCCCAGATAACTGGAGTGTATGTATGGTGTGGAACATTTTCCATTGAAAAACACAGCATCGAAATTTGAAAGTCTTTTATCACTGGCTCTTCATAAAAATATATTGAGTTACATTCATTTTTGTGAGAATAGGGAAAAACCTTTTATGCTTATGACTGCAATTATGATACAGCATATTGTTCATTATAGATACATTTTGTATAAGTGGCAGACAGAATCCTCATACAGTGTTTGAAATCCTGCCCAGAGGTGGAGAACCTATGTCCCCTGGGACTCAGATTCACCCTTTCCTTTATTTCACCATATTTTAGTATTCCGTACCAGTTAATTGTCTCATTCTTGTGGGATGCCTTCAGAAGGGCAGATCTGGGTAGCTGACAGACTAACCCCCCTCTGGACAAATCTTGCCAAGTAAATCCCATGAAGGTTCACCTTAGGGTCACAATAAGTCAGAAAAGACCTGAAGGCACACAGCAACATATATGGAGATGCACACATGCAAAGAGTGAAAATACACTGTGGCAGTTACTTTGTTCTTAGATTGAGAAGGGAACTAGTGTAAGAACAGATGTGTTGAGCAATAACTGAGAAGAAATAGAAGTGAAATGGAAAGAAGAATTGAAAGAATATTCAGAGATTATAGTCTTAAGAAGATAAGTGTGCCTGCTATTGGGGAATCTATTAGAGCACATGTGCCAAACTCAAGGCCTGAGTGCCAAATCTGGCCCGGGCTGTGGCGCAAGCTGGTAAGCAGCCAGCTGAGACCAATCACTCTGACCAAGAGGTCATGAGTTCGAGACCAGCTCAGAGCCTGCGTTTGTCTTTGTTCTATATCAAGGCATTGAATGTTTACCTTATATGTGTAATGTGATCCGCCCTGAGTCCCCTTCAGGGTGAGAAGGGCGGAATATAAATACTGTAAATAAATAAATAAATTTTATGTGGCCCTCCAGATGCTGGACTACAACTCCTGTATTCAACATCATTACACGCAATGACTACATCTGACAGGAGTTCTGATATAGTAATATCTGGAATGCTGCAATTTGTTCAATTTAGTCAGAATAATGGGGTTTGCTCCAACCCAACCCTACCAATACACCTTCACCCCACTTCAAACTTCTTTTTTTTTAAGAATGTCACCTATCAAAATTTTAATAAAAATTATATATATATAAAAGAATAATGGGGTTTGGATTTAGATACATGTTTCTAGATATAATGACTGGCTTTTAAATGTCCTTTAACCTTTCGCCAACCTGAAAATCATAAGTACTGTTGGGCTGCAGTTCCCAATAATAATAATAAACTTTATTTCTAGACTGCCCTCTCTCCCCAGAGGGACTCAGGGTGGTTAACATACATATAAACGGCAAACATTCAATGCCACAACTACTTAATATCAAAAGTATAAAATGACGATAACATACTCATTATAATAAAAAAAATTAAACATGAATTTAAACATTGAATTTAAACATGACACTCAGTAAAAACATTATTGCACAGAGCAAGCATATGCCTGGACTGAATTAAATGACCAAGTTGCAGAAATTATTCAGTGTTCGTTGTAGTTTCATTTAGACCATAGCTGCTATGGGGTCACGATTATTTTATGTTATTTTCAGTCTGCATGGTGAGTAATCAAAAGTGATGGGAGTTGTCATTCAATCCGGGGACCCAAATTGTGTAAAAACTAAAGTTTAAAAAGTATAGTTGGCTCTCTTTATCTGCAAATTTTCTGTCCATACATTTGAAGATGACCATAAAGCTGATGAAAATTAGTTTGACACTCCTATTTTAGAGGAATACGTATTTTGAAGTTTCTTTGGGTCAAAGGAGGAAAATAGATCAAGTTTAAGTGAAACAATGAAATACAGTGCTTTTTAAAAAAGATACTTGTAACATTTAGTTTTTCATGCCAGTCTTACCAAGTCAATTACATAATATGCTTCCAAAATTTTAGTTAAACACATAGATCACAACTTGCAATCATTCAAATATATGTTTGACTTTGCACAAACTAGAAGTTGACAGTTACGCTACAAATAAATAGTTGAAAATTAGAATTCCTTTGAAATGATATGTACCTGTTCATTAGAGGCAGATCCTTGTTTTGCCTAATTATAGAATAAGAAATGATGAAAACGTTTTCTTTACCCTGTTTTTGTATCTCATTGCATGGTGTATTTCCCTTGAACACCTTGGGATTCCATAATGAATTCTAGATGTTACCATACTAATATAAATCAAAGGGTGTTGCTGTCCCTTGGTGTAAGTGTATGTTGTCTCTTGATTTATGGTGATCTCATGAAATTCATGGGATTTTCTTTGGCAAGGAATACTCAAGATATGGTTTTACTAGTTCCTCCCTCTGAAATGCCAACTACACTACTCAATATTTGTTTGCAGTCTCACATCCAGGTACTATCCAGAACTGATCCTGCTTAGCTTCCAAGATCAGATGGGATCTGATGCATTTAGGGTATTTAGGCTTCTGTTACTGTATTAATTTAACCATGCTGCCAAAACAGTTTTGCTAAGTCTTTAATATTTAAGGTGAACAGCAAAAAATGCTGTTCATCTAGAACTGCAGTTAGTTAGACTGCAGTCTTCCGGGTCTCTTTTTTAATTATGGGCCTAATTCTTCCAAGAATCCCCTGTGCTTCGTTTTTTTTCTTACAAAAGAAAGGTGAATTGCTCATCATGGAAGCTTTTGCCCTTCAAAATCTTCGCACAATATCAGCTAGAAATTTAGATGAGCCATGTTAGCTTTTTAAAAATCATTTCTTAAACTAAAGTCTGATACATTTACTTAGGAGTAGGCTCTTGAACTCAGTAGGACCTACCTGAGAATTGATAGGCATAAAATTGCACTATTAATATGAAGAGCTTTAACTGCAATTATTTTAATTCTTTATTACATTTGATTATTTTTTAAAATATTTGAATATTAGATGCCGATTGTCTACTTTAATTTTCTATAGGACAAGTCTGAGGAAAAGAAAACCCAAACTAAAGGGAAAAGGGGACCAAAAGGGAAACAAACTGAAGAGATTAATGACGAGGAAATAAAGGATAACTTGCCTGCAGAAAATGGAGAAGCTAAGACTGAGGAGGTAACTATTCCAATATATGTTCTGTAGTGTTATTCTAGTTTAGTTTCATCAACATTTCCTTTACTAAGTTACTGCCACAGAAGTGTACATAAACATGCTATCATGACCCAAGAGTGTCCTCTAGTTACTGGATTACAAATTGCTCTAGTTTCAGGGAAATTCTTCCTCTTCTGACTCATTTCTGTAATCTTGATGTTGAGGGCCAGAGGATTTAAAAATATTTACATGTATTTAAAACACACTTTCCAATCAATGCATACTACAAACAGGCAGGCTGTAGGCAACCTAGATGATCAGAACAGGTAGATCCCCAAACATTTGAAATTCATAATTATATATCCATCTCTTAAATAATAGGGATTATTTGTATGTGATAAAAAGCATATACAAAGTGCTTGATTTTAAATGTATCCGATTAGATGCTGATCTTGGCAATAAAATGTGGAATGCAAATGCTTTGAAATTTGGGGTCTATATTGCTTTGAATCAAGCAAATCATTTGTCACAATTAATGATCTAAATGAAGTGTGTGCTCAAGGTTTGAATCTGTTCAGCCATAGAAACCCACAGATTGTCCTTGGGCAAGTCACACACTCTCAACCTTAGAGGAAGGCAGGCACAAACTCTGAATAGAGTTTGCTTAGGGTTGTCATAAGTCAGAAACAACTTGAAGGCACCAAGAATAATATTTGTTTTATAGTTTTAATAAGTCATTCAAGTGAAGGACTGAACTATTCTATAGTTTGAAAATCAATGCATTCTTCATCAATTAGAATGATATATTTTAAGTAATAAGAAAAAGTTGTAAATTTCTGTTAATGAATATAAATATGCTCTATTATACCAATGTTTGATGAGTTTTTAGAAAAATCTGTTATATCTAGCATGTATGGAAGCCAGTGGGGCATAATGATGGATGACTCTTGTCAGTGTCAGGTTTACTGATCTCTAGTGAAGATCTCTTAATAACATTTACATATAGAGATGGAAACAAATGTATAACTATTGTCACACTAAATTCTTTTTGCAGACTCCAATTTCTGATGCTGCAGGAGAGAAGGAAGCAAAATCTGAGTAATGTCTTTGTACAAAGTCTTTAATCAGTGGTTCCTGTACCACCATCCTGTACAATTCAGAGGATTATTTTTATCAACTATTTTGTAAATGCAAGTTTTTTAGTGGTTTTAGAGAACACATTTTTAAACATGGGGGGAATGTCCTCCATATCCCATTTAATATAGGTGAGTGTAAATGCTTCCCTTTACAAGATAAAAATCACGTTCTGGTTGTCTACTCTCTGCAACCAACAATTAATGGAATGTTAGATAATGGGTAAATTTCAAAATATTGATTACTTTCAGTTCAATCCTTTGTGTGATTTCTGAGAAGTGAGTTCCACTCGTTTTAGTGGCACTTACTCTTTCATAAGCCGCATTGGATTCCAGCCTTAACATTCCACAGGCCAGGGTGGGCAACTTGCAATTTACATGTGGCCCTTGAAGCTATCTTTATGCAGGATTTTAATTGCCGTGGATTTAGCTTGGTTTCTTTAGATGTCGAGCCCTCACATTTTCAAAGAAATTGAAACATAATATGAAAAACATGCTTAGTACAGTGGGCTCTGCATCCATTGCATTCACTGACTGTGAATGTTGTGTCCTTATTATTTAAACCTATGTTTTTCCAAATTTGAATGGGGTTCCAAAACTGAACCTCCGCAGACACACTGGGCCCACTGTGTGCAGAGCACAGATAAAATTTTGACTTCCTGACAAGTAGGAATTTGTTTTCACATTTAACACTTACCTCCCTAATTTGTCATCATTAGAATGCTTCCTCAATGAAAACTGCTCCCTGGTGTTTGATCTCCCTTTCAGATTTGTTTGGGCTGTGGCAGAGTTATTTTTGGTAGTGGTAGTTTATTTTTTCAACAGCTTTGTAATGTGTTGTGAAAGGTTGAAAATCTTGGTGTGTAGTGTGTGCGGTGTTCAATTACTAAGTAAACAAATTTTGGGGTAAAGCAGATGTGACTTCACAAGACAGTATTTTAGACAGTGGTACTTTTTCTACTTCTCCTTTGAATTAATGGTCTATTAAAGAATTGTCATAAGACAGTGGTTTACATTCATTTACTGGACGAAAAATCTTTACAGATAGTTAATACCTGTGTGGTTAATCCAACAAGATTCAATAAAATATTAATTATAAACCCCTTGCTATCTTTCTTCTCTTCAACTTGACTGAAAACTAACCTTTATGTAGATACCAACAGAGTATTTTAATGGTTATAGCAAATTAACTTCTCTTTAATAAAGAAAAGTATCCATTCTCAGAAGATCAGTAATTTTGCTGAAAGATGTAACTACTATTGATGAAATTTTTGAAGGTAAGAAAATATGGAAGAAGTGGTTTGTAGACCTGACAGCAAGACTCGAGAAGTGTGCTGTCCCCCTGGAGTAAAAAGCCAATATACAAAAGAGAGGCTGACAACCCAAAGGACAGGAAGTCATTACATGCAACAGAATGAGTAGGAGGAGATAATAACATTGTTAGGAACAATAATTGTCTAGTTAGGAAATATTGCTTAAAATGCCTATATATGTGTATTAAATACAGTAGAGTCTTGCTTATCCAATGTTCTGTATTATCCAACGCAGTCTGCCTCCCACCTGGATCCACAGCTGTTTCTCCAGGGAGCAACACTCAGCAGGCTAACATTCCCAACAACAACACAAGTGCAGCCACACTCCCAAACAAGTGGCATACTTGTTGTAAAACATGATGTTTTGGTCCTTAATTTGTAAAATCAATGTAATTTGACATTTAATAGGGTTTTCCTTAATCCCTCCTTATTCAACATTTTTGCTTATCCAATGTTCTGCCGGCCCATTTATGTTGAATAATTGAGACTCTACTGTATTACTGTTCTTTATGATAAATGTGTAAATTTAAAATAAAAAACTAAAGAATGAATGTTGCTGGGATGAAGCTAGAGAGAAAGAGAAAGCACCTAAAAGCAGCAGAAAGGAGGAGGCAAGGAAAAGGCAGAGGACATTCAGTGGTTTACTTATTTATTCCTAGGGTTGGCAGGAATCCTGCAGCCTTCCAGATGTTTCTGCACTCTCCTGAGCCCTACCCACACTGATAGGGGATACTAGGGACTGCAGTTCAGTCCACTAAGAGAGAAAGGACTTCATGATGGAAGTTTCTGAAAGCAAGCTATTGGAGGCACAATTTCACACCATTCCAATGAGGAGGAAAAATAGGAGATGGCTAAAGTAACCAGAATGGATGTCTAAGGTACTTTCAGTTAGGTAGGATTTTAAAGGAGCATGCACACAAAAAAATGGGAAAGGGACAAATAACCAAAGAGAATTCAAATTAATATCCAACATACATAGGGATAAAGTTAGAAAAGCCAAAGTGTAGAACAAGTTCAGGTTTACTGAAGAGGTTAAAGCAATCATAAGGGCTTTTTATGTCCACAACAAAAGTAAGAACAAGGAAATGGTAAGACCATTGTGTAGAGGTGATGGCAAAATGCTAACAAGACAGAGAAAAGGAAGAACTGCTCGACACCTTTGCCTAATCTCCCAAAAGGCTTAAGCGCTCAGTTTCAGGAAGATGGAGCAAAGGATACAGATGGCGAAATGCAGCACAGAATAGGCAGAGACATACAGTACAGGAATAGCTAGCTAAATGATTTCAGGTCTCCAAGACCAGATTAACTACATCCAAGAGTATTAAAATAACTGGCCGAAGTAATTGCAAAACCACTGAAAATCATCCTTGGGAACTGCTGGAAAACAGAAGTTCCAGGAGATTGAAAGAAGGTGAATGTACCCATATTCAAAAAGGAGGAAAAGGCAAGCAACTATGGTACTACCCAGCCTGATAGCATACCAGAAAAGGTTCTGGAGCAGATTGTTAAATAAACAGCCTGTAAGCACTTATAAAATAATTCCATACTCACAAAAAGTCAACATGGATTTCCCAGAAACGTGTAATGGCAGACAAAACTTACCTCTTTTTGATAAAACTTACAAACTTGGTGGATGAAGGAAATGCTGTAGACCACTGGTTCCCAAACCGGTCCTTCAGTTGTTTTCGACTTCAGCTCCCAGAAATCCCAGCCATCTTACCAGCTGTTCGGAATTGTGGGACTTGAAGTCCTAAACACCTAAAGGACCAAAGGGAATGCCTTAATTTGGGTAAAGCCTTTCACAACATTTCCCATTATTCTTACAAACTAATAAAAATTGGTTGGCTGGCTAAACCCAAATGGTGCTGACCAATTTCGACTCATCCTGGAGAAAAGTGGCCAGTGGGGTGCCACAGGGATCTGTCCTGGGCCCAGTGCTTTTCAATATATGTATTTATTTTAAATTGGGAGGAATAGCAAGAGGACAGGATCAGAGTCGAAAATGATTTTAACAGATTAGAGAGCTAGGCAAAAACTAAATGAATTTCATCAGGTAGAAATGTCTTGAACTACATTTTGGTAAAAAATTAAATGCACAGCTATGGGATGAGTGACACCTGGCTGGAAAAGAGTACACATGAAAGAGGTCTAGAAGTTTTAGTGGACCACAAGATGAACATTAGTCAACAGTGATGCAGCAGTTATTAAGCCCAATGCAATTCTAGGATGCATCAATAGTATAGTGTCGAGATGAAGGGAAATCATACTCCAATTCTATTCAGTTTTGGTCAGTCCTCATCTAGAGTACTGTGTCCAGTTCTGGACACTGCAATTCAAGGATACTGACAAGCTAGAACATGTCCAGAGAACGGTGACCAAAATGATCAAAGGTTTGGAAACCAAGCCCTATGTGGAGCAGCTGAAGGAGCTGGGTATGTTTAGCTTGCATGTTCAAATATTTGAAAGGATGTCACATTGAAGAGGGGGCAAACATGTTCCCTGCTTCTCTGGAGACTAGGACATGGAGCAGTGGATTCAAATGGCAGGAAAAAAGATCAAATCTAAACATTAGGAAGAACTTCCAGATGGTAAGAGCTGTTTGGCAATGGAATATACTGCCTCAATGCATGGTGAAGTCTACTTCTCTTGAGGTTATTGAGGAGAGGCCATCTGTTGGGGTGCTTTGATTCTGTGTTACTTCATGGCAATGAGTTGGAATGGATGGCCCTTGTGGTATCTTCTAACTATGATTCTATAAACTAATCAGGATTTCAGTTAGGTGAGTGCTGTCCTAGAGCTGATAAACAGTTTAAATTGTTTGTGGGTCATACTGTAGCTTAAATAATTAAAATGTTATTTGAAGAATTTATTAAAATTTGAAGTGTAATTTAAATCAAATTAACTCAGATTCTATCTAGTTCAATAATTCTATTATGTATTGGTGCTCAAAGTGCAACTCATGAGCTGTGTACTTCCATGGATGCCTTCCCTGTTTTTTGGGTTTTTTTTTAATCAATGCCAGATGATACCCTGCCCGGCAGAAGACTGAGTGGGAATAAACCCTCTGCCTATACAGTTTTGCTGCTCTTTCCATGGGGGTTTGGCTCTGAGCAGATTCCGTCAACTATGGATTATCATGTCCCATATTATTTAATCAGCAATGTGAATGTGCACTACAGTATGTCCACATTCACGTTGCTATCATCTTGGAACATTATAATCCATAGTTGATGCACATCACTGATCTGGAAGACGCACTATATCCCCGAAACATCTTTTCATTTAAAATGGAATTTCATTTAAAAGGTACATTAAGCCCCACTGAGTCTTTTGATGTGTGTGACTTACCACCCTTTCACAATGATTGAGGAAACCATACAACCAGCATGTGAGCAATGTATGCACTATTGCTTTCCTCTAGTACCTAACTGGTGTCTAAAGTAACTTGATGAAATATGAGGGAAAGAAGATGAAGCAAACCAAGTAACACAAACACACAGTTGGTAGGGAAACCGACTCCCTGAAGGACCAGTTATGCCATGTATTTACTTCTGAAAATGGTGTTCACCAGGGAAGCCCAGGTGGAACTGGTGGCTATAAATGGAATTTTAAGAGCAGCTTCCTTGTTATATCATGCACAGCATTTATTTTTACATATTCACACCAATAATAGAAGAGCTCAGAAAACACAGTTACTTGCAATATCTGTCAGAAATTGTAGAATTTTTCACATACTAGTCTAGTAGTTGAGGTGTTGAATCTGAAAGTTGGAAAAATATTAACACACTCTATTCTGTCCTTTGGTTGAAACCTAGAAACAACAACCTGCTGGTCAAAGCTCTGTCTACCAAGGAGTGAGGCAATACTCTACTTTTGGAATTGGTCTTCAAGACTCGATACCCTGATTTTCCTCTGCAATGGTTCTCCTCTCTTTCATACACACAAAGTGACTTAGAAAATATACTTACCTGGCAGGGGAGACACCTTGATCATGACTTAGAAAACAGATGGAACGACAATGGTCAGACCATCTTTTCTCCCCCCAGCAGAGGGTAGATTAAAATTATCCCATGCCCATGAAAATATTGTGACCTTTTCAAACCTAGAAACATCAATCCTGCCAAGAATGTAAAAGATACCAATTCAAGCCTCTGTTTCCAAGGTGAGGTTTTTATTGGGGGGGGGGGGGGGCATGAGCAGCAGCAGATCACAACAACTTACCTCTAGTTCAGGCGAGATCACAATGACTGCTACTTCACTGCAGGTTTTAAATCTTTAGCATGAAGTCACAATGGTCAGTCTCCAAGTGAGCAGTATTTGCATGAACTCACAATGCCCACTTCCCTATTTCAGGAAATTATATTATGACAGACTCATATTGAAGTAGGCAGCAACATAGGAGAGGAAGACCATTTCAGGCATCCTGGAGAAGATGTGGTATGTAGGTAGCTCTTTCTCATCAGTGAAATTATATGCAAGAAGTTTCTAATGAGTAAGGCAAGGTCCATGTGTTCATAGTAACCACATTATTGGTGGCAGTTATGTGGACAGGGAAGTAGGAGGAAAAGAGAAGAGAGCTGGCAAGTACTGCAACTATTACAGCAAATAATTGTACTTTGGCACGCAAAGTAGTAATGGTGATACTGAATTGGATACAAGGATGGATACAAATCATGTTAACATCATGAAGAGACGTATGTATTGGAAGGAGCTGTAGGATTGCTCCTTTGGTCCCGTGTGTCCTATGTCTCATAAAATGTTAAGTATGGTCAACTACAGAGAAAACCATTTTCATTATTGTGCAGGGTTTCCTAATGAGTGGAAAATTGACATACAGTATATATAGTCTTTTCCACATGGATACTGAGGGCAAGAGCAAACTACCAGGCTTGGGAAGCAGGAGTATCTGCGGGATTTTTTTTCCCAGAGGGGGCAAACCCATATATAAATGTTAGCATATTACATATTCACAGCATACACTGCTACAGAATAGCTTCACATTTTTCTTGTGTAGATGTCTACAATGTGGGAAGAAAATCTTCAGAACTTTGAAATTTTACAGCATTGATGCAGAACATAAAAGACTTTGTGACCCACAAAAAAGTCCATGTGAAGTGTGGGATAGTTAGAAAACAGAAAACCTAAGTCTAGCAATCAGACTCTCAAGATCAAAGGTTAGGCTAGTTGGATGCACATCTATTTGTAAATTAAAATAAATAAGTATAGGATTACAGCAAGCCAAGAGTCCATCCCTGCAGACACCCATGTTCCCATAAGTCTCCATTTACATAAAGTACTTCTTTATGATTGAAAAGGAATAGCATTTATCCTGATTTCCTCTTTCAAGCAAGATTCAAAGTGCCTAAAAAGCAGAGTAAAAAGAGACAAATACTTAGAAAAGCATAGTTGCCGTAACTAGGCACAATCCAAGTGTCATGTTGGGTGACTGAAAGCAGACAGCAGTAGAATAATTTAATCAAAGCAAGACAGAGCAGAGACAAGCAATACTGTAACATTAGAATGCCATGTGTATATTCCCATTTTCTATGACTTACCTCAGTCCTTTCAAATCTGTGCATGAAAATTTGAGCTACTGGAGCACAATCAGCAGGAAAAGCATGCCATCCTATATTTGTGTGTCAATTTAACCTTCTACAAGGGGAGAGATGGAGGCAAGCAGCAGAAAAATGCCAGAGAATACAGTACTTGAGAAAGAGGAAACATTATTCATAGATACTGAAGACTCCAAAGAGATCCCTGGATGAAATTATTCTCCATAAACATAACACTTTTATTCATTACTGATAATGGTATTAATCACTGCCTTTCCTGCAGAGATGTGTTCGTGGTTGAATAAAACATGCTAATTTTCCACGCTTGAATATGGAAGACTTAAAGCTCCTTCATCTATTCATTTTCCCCACCCAGGGCCGGTTGGACATATGAGGCTGCTGAAGCGGCGGCCTCGGGCGCTGGCTGCTAGGGGCGCTGTCGAGGCGTCGACAGCAGCCCATAGCGCCACAGCAGAGATCGCCCAATCCTCCCTTAGTTCCTGGACGCGGCTGCAGCTCGCCCTGGCAACCTGCGGCCGCGTCTAGGAAGGGAGAATTGGGCAAGGAGGAGGCAAGTGGACAATATCAACGGAAAGGAGGAAACCATGAAAATGAACAAAATCTGGCAAACAGCATTTTAAAACTCTAAAATCAGGACAGTAAATAAAGAAACACACTCTGAAAACGGGAATTCCAGACATGAAACAACCAGGTAACACCTCCCAACAAAGGATTCCCACAGGTAGGAATCAGCCAGACCTTGAAGCTGCAAGGCTTTTCACTGCTAATCAAGGTGATTAATTGCAACATTCACACTTGCCTCCAACAGACAAGAATTCTTTCTCCCACCCTGGACATTCCACAGATATATAAACCTCTCTTGCTTAGTTCCCAACAGACCTCACAACCTCAGAGGATGCCTGCCATAGATGTGGGCAAAACGTCAGGAGAGAATATTTCTGGAACATGGCCACGCAGCCCGAAAGACATACAACAACCCTAAAAGGTAAATGTTTTCCTCCTGACATTAAGTCCAGTCATGTCTGATTCTGGGGTTTGGTGCTCATCTCCATTTCTAAGCCAAAGAGCCAGCGTTGTCCGTAGACTCCTCCAAGGTCATGTGGGATGACTGCATGGAGCGGCGTTACCTTCCCGCTGGAGCAGTACCTATTGATGCACTCACATTTGCATGTTTTTGAACTTCTGGGTTGGCAGAAGCTGGGGCTAACAGTGAGGGCTCACTCTGGTCCCCCAATTCAAATCTGCTGCGGCCTTTCAGTCCAGAATTTCAGCAGCTCAGCGCTTTCACACGCTGTGCCATCAGGGGATATTATTTCCTAAAGGTTGTGAATATACAATATTTCTGATTGGTTGTTTTTTTTGTCTATTAGAGGCAAGTATGAATGCTGCAATTAGGAAAAATGATAAGGATGTAAAGGCCTTGCAGCTTTAAAGCCTAGCTGTTTCCTCCCTGAGTGAATTTTTTGTTGGGAGGTGTTAGCTGGCCCTGATTGTTTCCTGTATGGAATTCCCCTGTTTTCAGAGTGGTGTTCTATGCGATATGTTATGTGCTTCTGCCGTCTGTGGCCGTGAGAAAACAGAGCATTTACCGGACTTTGATGATGGGAATACTTTGTTGGGAGGTGTTAGCTGGCCCTCTCACGATATATTGAAAACATTGACTACAAAAATGCATTGGATAATCCAGAACATTGGATAAGCGAGTGTTGGATAAGTGAGACTCCACTGTAATTACTACATAGCATTACTATGCATGGAACTACTTTTTCTGTCAAATTTGTTGTCCAACATGATGTTTTGGTGCTTAATTTGTAAAATCATAACCTATTTTGATGTTCAATAGGCTTTTTCTTAATCTCTCCTTATTATCCAACATATTTGCTTATCCAACGTTCTGCCAGCCTACTTATGTTGGATAAGTGAAACTCTACTGTACATGTTTAATGTTTAATCCCTTGTTTTGGGAGTTGTAGTTGGTGACTGAATGTTTTGTTAATTAATTAATTGAGTAGGGAGTTGTAGTTGCTGGGATTTATAGTTTTAATAATTATATATTATATATACTAGTTGTGCCCGACCACGCTTTGTTGTGGCGAAGTATGGTGGTATGGGAAATAAAGTATTGAGGAACTGGTGGTAGTTAAGGTAAAGGGTAAACATGTTGTCGAAGGCTTTCATGGCCGGGATCACAGGGTTGTTGTATGTCTTTCGGGCTGTGTGGCCATGTTCCAGAAGTATTCTCTCCTGACGTTTCGCCCACATCTATGGCAGGCATCCTCAGTGGTTGTGAGGTATGGATACCTCACAACCTCTGAGGATGCCTGCCATAGATGTGGGTGAAACGTCAGGAGAGAATACTTCTGGAACATGGCCACACAGCCCGAAAGACATACAACAACCCTAAAGGGTAAATGTTTTTCCCCTGACATTAAATCCAGTCATCTCTGATTCTGGGGTTTGGTGCTCATCTCCATTTCTAAGCCAAAGAGCCAGCGTTGTCCGTAGACTCCTCCAAGGTCATGTGGGATGACTGCATGGAGCGGCGTTACCTTCCCACTGGAGCAGTACCTATTGATGCACTTACATTTGCATGTTTTTGAACTTCTGGGTTGGCAGAAGCTGGGGCTAACAGTGAGGGCTCACTCTGGTCCCCCAATTCAAACCTGCTGCAGCCTTTCGGTCCAGAATTTCAGCAGCTCAGCGCTTTCACATGCTGTGCCATCAGGGGATATTATTTCTTAAAGGTTGTGAATGTACAATATTTCTGATTGTTTTTTTTTGTCTGTTAGAGGCAAGTATGAATGCTGCAATTAGGAAAAATGATAAGGATGTAATGGCTTTGCAGATTTACAGCCAGGCTGTTTCCTCTCTGAGTGAATTTTTTGTTGGTAGGTGTTAGCTGGCCCTGATTGTTTCCTGTCTGGAATTCCCCTGTTTTCAGAGTGGTGTTCTTTGCGATATGGTATGTGCTTCTGCCGTCTGTGGCCGTGAGAAAACAGAGGATTTACCAGACTTTGATGATGGGAATACTTTGTTGGGAGGTGTTAGCTGGCCCTGATTGATTCATGACTGGATTTCCCCTGCTTTGCTACACCCATTACAATGGTCCACGCTGGCGTGGCACTTCTGAAGGACAAGAGTTCACTTCCTGAGAAAGGAAGTGTCTATTCTCCTGGGGCTGCGTTCTCCCAAACAAAACTGATCTGAAGCTAGTCCGAAGTCTGAAAAATCTTCTGAAGAGATATCATGACCAGGAAACCTTTGTGTAGTACTTGTAGACTAGAAATAACAAAAAAATTAAAATTGTTGCAAAGTTTATTAAAATATTTATTTATTAAAATGCAAGATTGGTGTTAATTCTATGTAATGTTACTATATGAACATAATGTTGTTAATAAACTTCTGGTTGTAAGGTAAACTCTTTTATCCATTCTATTCACCTCTACCTTCTACCTTTTATTTCTCGGTGATTGGGGTTTTTTTTGGGGGGGGGGGGCACCAAAATCCTGTTTCGCTTACACTTGAAAATTTCCTTGGGCCGGCCCTGTCCCCACCTCTGTGAGGTACTGAAGGCTGCAAATCTCTTTCCATGTAGGGCGCTTAACTCAAGGAGCCCAAACTTCCTTTAGTAGCAAAAGGAGGAAAATGCTCCCCCCACTATTGAAAAGTACATATTGTTCCAGGGCAGGGGTGTATGTCAGCAAAAGCACTGCAGTTTTGCTTTGAAGGTAATCTATTATCTCTCAAACCCTTTAATCATATTAGAATAAGCATCTGCAGGACAATTTAGTCTAGGTGTTTTTCCTGCCTAACAAAAGTGTTCAAAAAAGTATGTATACACTCATAACAGTTCATAATTCTGTGGGTTTTCAACTCTCAAAGTGACCAGTGCGTTGTTTGAACCTTACATAAAATTGTAATTTAAGATGTAACTGGGTTGCTGTGAGTTTTCGAGGCTGTATGACCATGTTCCAGAAGCATTATTTCCTGACGTTGGCATCTATGGCAAGCATCCTCAGAGGTTGTGAGGTCTGCTGGAAACTAGTTAAGTGGGGTTTATATATCTGTGGAATAGTCAGGGTGGGAGAAAGAACTCTTGTCTGAGGCAGGTGTGAATGTTTCAATTGGCCACCTTGATTACCATCGAATAGCCTTTTAGCTTCAAGGGAATTAGATTGGTACCCACACTGAACACGTTCCGTAAAGAGCTAAAAACGTGGATTTTCCATTGTCCTTTCAATTAAGCAGTTCACAAGGTATTCAGCCCCCAACTATATCTACCAGCAGTTCCCACACTTTATCCCTGTCCTTTTTCCTATAGGTTTAGCGTTTTAAACTAACATTGCCCTTTTACTTCTTATTATGGGCCCTTGCACTTTTGTCCACCAGCCCTGTTCTGAAATTCTATTACGCAATTCCCTTCCCCCCGAATTTCAGTACCCATTATTGCTGACTAGTGATTGTTGATTATGCTGTTTTTATGTTATTGTCTTGTTGTAATGTTGATTCTATTGAGATATGTTTTAATCTATGTTTGATTTTAAGTTTTGTTGGATCGGCATTGTGCCCATGAAAGCCACCCCGAATCCCTTTGGGGAGATGGCAGCGGGATATAAAAATAAAGTTATTATTATTATCAAGGTCTGGTGGCTTCCTGCCTGGGGGAATCGTGTTGGGAGGTGTTGTTTTATGATTTGCTGTGATGGAATCAAGGGGACCATCATAAATTACCATTTTATGGAAGGTTCAAACAATGCACTTGTGTGATGACTCATGGGCCTTGTAGTCCTGTTCCTAGTACTATTGTGGCAGACGAAGAGGAAAACATGGGATTTTCGCCGGTTCAGCAAGAGCCGGAGCCTCTCCACCTGCTAATGTTGACATTTGCCCTCAAGAATTCAGCCAAACAGGCCTTGGGCAGAACTCCCCCCCGTTTTCCAGGAGGGACAATTATACTAAGGAAAGGGGAGTCAGGGAGGCTAATCGCCGAAGTCTGAGAATCGCTGCCAAACAAATGGCTGATTAGGTCTGCTTCCCTTGGGAAATTCTAAGGAGTCATGCATCTGGACAGAGTTGGGTTTCGCTTCTCGTTCTCTAGGGAAAGAGTTCTGTTGGTGGGAAAACGAGACCCAATATAGGTGTTTGTCGCAAGGGAAACTTTGCGGAGTCAATTGATCAGCTTGAGGAGAGAGATCGTGTGTGGACTTCGTAATCCCAGTTCCCTGCTTCCCGGATCAAGTTTCAAGTCTTGCCTTGTCTCACGGTTTTGCCACGGACTTTGTTTCATGCTTCATGTTTGCCTCGTTTTAAGTCTTGGATCAAGTCAAGAATCAAGTTTAATTCCAGCCTTGTTGTCAAGCTTCATTGGACTATAAAGACTCCATTATATTCCCCACACTATTGCTTGGCAAAGTGTGTGTTTCGGTCAAGTGGATTACAACTTTGAACTTTAATATCTTATATTGGACAATACATTTCTGGACTATATTTGGCCTTATTTGAAAGGTCTGCTTCTGAACTATATTCTTCACTTGTTTTTATTGATTTTATATATTTCTTTAATAAAGATATTAGATAGAGACTGGCCTCTGTGTAAGCTTATTGGTGCTCTGCAGCCTGGGTCCTGACAACTTGTCACTTTGAGAGTCGCAAAATCAGCCATAGTAGAGCACTTGATTTCTTTTAATTCATGTCAAAAGCACTGAATAAGTTTAAAAGTGATGAAATAAAGAAATCACAAGCAGTAAATGTAACTATTTAGCTGCTTGTGATTCCTTTATTTCATCACTTTTAGACTTATTTATTATGCAATGCTTTTGACACAAAATTAAAAAAAAATCAAGTGCTCTGCTATGGCTGATTTTGCAACTCTCAAAGTGACCAGTGCGTTGCTTGAACCTTCCATAAAATGGTAATTTATGATGGAACCCTTGATTAAATAATCCTGATAGGATCTCTCTACAATATCAATGTCTTCGCTTAACCTTCAAAAAATCACGGCGGCCAGCCACTATTAGCTGTTAAAGGGTTCATATTCATCTTTTTAGGGACTGCCTGTGTGCCAATGAAGGCGAGGTGGAGCGCTAGGCCTCCCGGACTTGCAGCTATATTATGATGCAGCGACATTAAGTTGGGTAAAACACTGGTCCAAGCTAAAGAAAAGGAAAATACTTGCACTAGAGGGTTACGACCTAAACAAAGGATGGCACAGCTACCTTTGGAGAGGGCAAACAAGTAAGGAAAGGAGCTTTAAAAACCATTATATAAGGGCAGCTCTCATAGCGACGTGGGATAAATATATGAAAAGGTTTTACATGAAAATGCCGCTTTGGCTTTCCCCATTGGAGGCCGAACACATGAGAGATCTACCAAGAGAAAAGTGGCTGACATACAGACAAACATTAAATTTAGGAAAGAGATAAGTTTAAAAACACAGGAGGAGATCAAACAAATGGAACCGACAATGACATGGTTGAACTACTGGAAAATAAAGGAAAGCTTTATTGAGGATAAAAAAACTGGATTTGAAAAAAAGGATACATGCTGGGACAAAATATTAAAAATAGAAACAAAATTAATAAAAGTATTATATCAACAACTGCTGGTATGGGACACAGAAGAAGAACAAGTCAAAGAGGTGATGATCAAATGGGCAAGAGACGTAGGTCATACGATAAGTCTTGAGGATTGGGAAAAGATATGGAGAAAGAAACTAAAATTCACATACACGGCTGAACTTAAGGAAAATTGGTATAAGGTTTTTTTAGGTGGTACATTACACCAGAAAGATTATCGAAATTCAGTAAAGGGAAGGGAGATGGGAAATGTTGGAAATGCGGGAGACACAAGGGAGAATTTATGCACATGTGGTGGGGTTGCAAGAAGATAAAGTCCTGGCAGGGAATCCACAAAGAAATGGAGAAAATATTGCAATTTTTTTTGGATATGAAACCGGAGTATTTCCTACTAGGAATCACCAATTTCCAGATGGACCTCAACGCGGAAAAGCTCTTTAATTACATGGTTACAGCAGCTAGGATATGTCTAGCAAAATTATGGAAAACAAAAGAAATCCCCTCATTGGAAAAATGGCTTTTGAGGCTATTAGACATTAGAAACATGGACTTATTAACACACACAATATCTCAGAGCAAACCGCCAAGACATAGGACAGACTGGAACATTCTGGATTTATACCTGGCAAAAGAGAAATTTAAACTTTTATGAAACGCATCTAAAAATATTTTTTTGGCTCAAAGATGTAAACGAACATTTGCCATCAAAATGTTCGGAAGACAAGAAAATATGCCTCGCAGTGCAGAAGATCTGGAAGGGTCCGTACGGGAGTGGGTTTTTCTTTTTAATCCTACTATCTTCACTCTTTTTTCTATCTATTCAAATTGTTCCCCTACTTTTAATGTATTTTGAAAAGCATAAATAAAAATTGAAAAAATATATATCAATGTCTTTGCTTAACCTTCAAAAAAATCACGGCGGCCAGCCACTATTAGCTGTTAAAGGGCGCATAGCAATCTTTTTCGGGACTGCCTGTGTTCCAATGAAGGCGAGGCGGAGCGCTTGCCACAAGCCTCCTTCAAGGCGCGCTTTGCAAAGCACCTTGAGACGTTGAATCTCCTCGGTCGCCATAGACGTGTCTCCTTCCGCGCTCTGCTCAGCCCTTCCTTCGCGAAAACCGTCGACCTCCACATTAACGGGCAAAACAAAGACAACACGGGTCTTGCGAACATTCTGAGACGCTGTTGTGTGAATATCTTTCCTTTCATAAAAGAAAAATCGTCTCAGTAAACTGAGACGGACTATTTTTTCTTCCCTCCAGCCGAGCCCCCCCCCCCCCTTTTCATCAGAGCTGCAGGTGACGTCAGAGAGCCGTGTGAGGCCTCTCAGCGCTAATGGCAGCGGCAGCAGGCAGGAGGGAGGATTAATGTTCGAGCGCGAGGCTTTAGAAGGGCGGGTTCGCGAGACAGACAAGGGGCGGTTGGCTGGTTGGGTGTGCGCGCGCGCACACATATGTCCCCGTCCGCGCGACCCTTCCACCTCCCCCCCTCCACACAGATCTCTATATACGTAATCCAGAGCGGAGGGCGGGGGAGGGAGAAGGGGCCGCGCCGGCAGGATTACGTCGAGCCAGGCCTGGGCCGCAGACAGAGCCTTGAGTCCTAATCTTGTTTTGGCAACAGCGGCCGCTACTGCGGATATGGCCGAGTTGTCGCCAGCGGCCTCTCGTTCCGCGCCGGGCGCTGTTTCCCCGCCGCTCGTTGAAGCAGGTAATACTATAGACAAGGAGTTGTGTGCGCTTGAGAAAGGCGTTGAGAAAGGAAGAGCGAGGGACGGGACAGACGGAGGAAACGAGCGCTCGCTTCCCCGCCGCCATCTTACATTTGTAATTGTTGGTTATGAATTGCAGTCACTGAAGGGGATCCTCTCACACTCAGCCTCCCCTCCCACGTTGCCTCAGCGTCGCCACTCGCCAGCTGTGAATTCATTCCTCTCTGCCCCCCTCCCTCTCTTCTCTCTCTCCTAGAACTATACTTCCTCATAGCTCGCTTCTTGACCACTGGGCCCTGCAGGAGAGCAGCAGAGGTGAGTCCTCCAGAATTATTATCCAGTCTCACCGCCCCCCAACACAAACTGTGAAGGGCTTCAAGCGCCCCCCCCTCGGTCAGCAGTTGCGCTTTTCTTTTTCTTTTTTTAACTCCCTATTCCAATCAGGCTTCTTTTTCTTCTTCTTCTGTAGGTGCTAGTGCAAGAACTGGAAGAGCACCAGGTTGGTTGGACTCTTCGTTTGAATCATTTTGAACTCCGCTCAGACTACATTTCACTACCCTCGTATTTTAAAGAAAATAATAATTTGTATAATACACTTCACTCAGACTTCATTTCACTACCCTCGTATTTTAAAGAAAATAACGATTATAATAAAAACTTCATTTGTAGCTCGCCCTATCTCCCTGAAGGGACTCAGGGCAGCTTCCAACAGAAAAAAAGGCAAACATTCAATGCCAAAAGGTGGACGTACAGCAAATCATAACAAAACAATAAAGAACAGCAACAATGTTAACTTACAATAACAAATACAACCCAAACTAAAACGTAATAAATGGAGACACATCACATAGAATAATAAAACTTGCTTATCCCAAGTTGCTTATTCCAACTGTAAGCTGGTAGCCTTATGGATTTGATTCCTATATGCAGAATATTGCCTGAGAACTGTCATTTTTAAGCGTAATACAGCCTCAGTATTGCAAGGTGGGTGTACTGTTGACTTGACTGGTTAGGAATGATTTTTAGACCAGTTCTTTAACAAGCGTATCTATTGTACACTTGCGATTTTTAGAGGGAGTGTCCTGTTGATCTCAGAATTTTCTTATATTTTACCCCATTTATGTGAGCTTCTGTAATAGTAATTTTCTGTTATGCCCTGATCTCCTCATCTCTTTATTTTTCTTATTTTAATTTTAGTTGCTTCCTAAAAGATTGGATTGGGAAGGAAACGAGCATGGCAGAACTTATGAAGACTTGGTGAGAGTTTAAAAGTTCTCTAAATCTTAGCTTACTTGGCAAACCATAAACATTTGTTTGTTAAGTGAAGAAACATGCTTTCACTTAATCTGCACTTTGCTAATTGTGCGTTTCGATTGAAAGTATATATTATTCTGTTTAATAAAAACCATAAATGGGATTCAGCAAACAGGATGCATGTTGTCATATCATGGTGGAGTGTGTGATCTGTGTTTGTCTTTTCAAATTTTGTATCTCAGGATGATGTATCCTGAAAGGACGTTTCATTTCTTGGTTTCTATAGAAAATTATCCTAACAGTTTTAATTTGACAGTGCTTTCTTGCTGGTTTCCACAAATCATCTTACTTGGCAAACCATAAACATTAGTTTGTTAATTGCGCTTTGCTAATAATTGTGCATTTTGATGGAAGGTATTTATTATTTTGCTTAACAAAAGCCATAAATGGGATTCAGCAAACAGAAGATACATGTTGTCATCTGATGGTGGAGTGTGTAGGTGTGTGACCTGTGTTTGTCCTTTCAAATTTTGTATCTCAGGATGATTTTTTTTTTAATCGGGTCAGAGGCGAATTGAGAACATACTGCCCAGTCGCTTCTGGTGTGAGAGAATTGGCCATCTACAAAGATGTTGCCCAGGGGACGCCCGGATGTGTTACCATCCTGCTGGGAGGTTTCTCTCATGTCCCCACATAGCTAGGGCTGATAGATGGGAGCTCACCCCATCTCGCAGATTCAAACCTTCAACCTTCAGGCCAACAGTTCAGTTGGCACAAGGGTTTAATCGATTGCATCACTACTCTGAAAGGACGTTTTATTTCTTTGTTTCTATAGAAAATTCTCCTAAACAGTTTTAATTTGACAGTGCTTTATTGCTGGTTCCCACAAAGCATCTTGTTCTGAAGATAAGAGTTTGTTTCTGCTAGACACTTGAGCTGTTAGAGGCTGGAACATCAAACAATTACAAGTTTTAGATAACCAATCTGAAAACATAGTTTTTGCTTAGTATTTGGTGTGTAGCAGCATGAAAGTAGAATCTCACCATTGCTTTGTTTTTGAGTGACTTTTGTGATCTTAGCCTCTATTGTATGAGTATTACACATGGTTAAAGAACACATTTTGGAGTATTGTACGTATTTAAGTAGAGCAATTGTGATGGACTTTCATTGTTAGTTAGTCTTATACATATCTACCCAGTAATTAGTCATTATAAGAACTATAACAATAATGTGTTTTTGCCTGCCATTTATAACAACAACAACAACATTTCTTACCCCCTCTCCACATGGTGGGTCACAGCACAGTTAAAAACACACAAATACTATATAAAAATTCTACAAACACATTAAAATTCAGTTCCATAAAAGATACAGATCAAAAAATTTATGGCAACTCTATGAATTTTCATAGGATTGTTTTAAACAAGGAATATTCAGAGGTGGTTCTGCTAGCTTCTTTCTCTGAAACAGTTGAAAACACCTGTTTTTTTTTTTACTGTCTCCCATCCAAGTACTAACCAGAGCTAACATTGCTTGACTTCTTAGAGTTTTTGGATCTTTTATGTCCAAATAATTGGAGTGGGATTTCAGTCTTTGTATATTTAGGATTAGAATAGCCATTGTATGTTGAGATGTACACTGGATTCATTATTTTTTTAAAAAGTGGCAGTGCCTTCCTTTTAACTAGGTATAAATTATATTAATTGATTTCAAGATGTAACTATTACAATCCATGACGTTTTGTGGGGAGAGTTCATCCTAAAGTGACTAGGATTGAATTGTCTGTTTGCAGTCTTATGCACACGTTTTTTAAAGTTTGATTTTAATATTGAACTGCAACTCTGGAAACCAGGGCTCAATTCCCTGCTCAACAGTGGAAACCTATGATCTTGAACAAGTCACTCTCAGCCCCAGAAAACCCATGGAAGGTTCTAAGGTCATAAGTTGGAAACAACTTGAAGGCACATAATAACAGTTGCTGAATCTGATGAGATATTCATTTGTGTAAGGATTCATAAGATTGCATTGTAAGTAAGTACAGTATTTCAAACCATATGTTAAAATCTCAGTTCCTACACGTAGTTGCTGCATCTCTTTCTGCCAGCTTGGTAACATCCCTAATTTTTTGATCTGACATTGTTTCTTTATTACTTTATGCTTGTACAGTAGTCACGTTCCTCCTGTTGATGCAGCAAAGCCCAAGGATTAAGCTGGTCACTTATAAATGATGCATTTAATCCACTGTTAAAAGAAAAAAGCCTGGTTTGCATGTTGTGCTATGCCTTCAAGTCGCCTGTCAACCTATGGCAACCCAGTGAAGTTCATTGGTTTTCTTGGAAAAGGAATAGTCAAAAGTAGTCATGCCAATTCCTTTTTCTGGAATATAGCCACCAGCAGCTGGTCTTTGTTGGTGGTCTCCCCTACTAGCCAGAGCTGACCGACCATTATTAGCTTCCAAGATCAGAGGGAATGTGGTGCCTTTGGCATCTGGGTTGGGTTTGTTTGTTGTCCACCTTTAAATTAATGCTGGTTTATTAGAAAATATTTGAAAACGATTGTCTTTCTCATGCTTTATATAAAAACATTTGAAGATGTACTTGTTATAATTTGAGGTTCAGATTTTTAATTTCTTGAGAGATAATGAGAAAAAATCATTTTAAAATTCTACAAAAATCATATTCACCTATGGTATTTAAAGGGACAATACAAAAGTTGCATTGTTCCCATAATATGGTGGTATGTATTTACAAGATACTAAGTGAATATTTATAAGATGTTAAAGTTAATGTGATGTCTAAGTAAATGTTTAAGAGTAGAATTAAGACTCAATATTAGGATTCTTTTACAATTTGTCATATCTAGTGTTAGAGAATACTTTGTTGCTGCTGTTTGTAAAGTAATGTAACAATATGACTTTGTAGCCACTCCTGTTGAGCATCTTTATTACAGTAGGGTCTCACTTATTCAACATAAACGGGCCGACAGAATGTTGGATAAGCGAAAATGTTGGATAATAAGGACAGATTAAGGAAAACCCTATTATACGTCAAATTATGTTAAGATTTTACAAATTAAGCACCAAAACATGTTTTGCAACAAGTCTGCCATTGTTTGGTAGTGTGGCTGCACTTGTGTTGTTGTTGGGCATGTTGCCCCACTGTACGTTGTTGCCAAGAGAAACAGCTGTGGATCTGGGCGGGAGGCAGACTACGTTGGATAATACAGAACGTTGGATAAGTGAGACTCTACTGTCAGAATCATAGCACATTAAAAAAGGACTGGGAAAAATGAGTAATAACAAAGTTAGAAATATAAAGGTTTTGTGTTAAGGTTGGCTTAACAAAAGGTTAAAGTAACATGCAGGAAAATACAAGCGAATTAATACGTGGTGTATAACTTTATTTTTATACCCCGCCTCCATCTCCCCGAAGGGACTTGGGGCGGCTTACATGGGGCCAAGCCTGGGTAATTACAATATTTAGAAAAATAAGAACACGTCACATAAAATACAATTGTCCTTATTAAACATTACAAAACAGTAATATCAATTAAACACAGTCTAAAGTCCTGAGCAAAAATTATAAAAATGAACTGGGCCAAAGTGCACAGAGAGCATATTGTAAACTAGAAAATGAAGTAGGAAGCAAAAGTGCTGCAATTGATAGGGGATTTGGGATGAGGTAGACGTTGAATTTCTTTCTAACAGATGCGATAGAATAAAGTGCATTGAATATAGTAATGGTCACTGGGACGGGAACCTGACATGGAGAATATTCACTTTCCAAAGGCCTGCTGGAAAAGCCAGGTTTTTAAGCTTTTCCTAAAGACTAACAGGGTGGGTGCTTGCCTAATCCCCCTGGGGAGTGAGTTCCAGAGCTGGGGGGCCACTATGGAGAAGGCCTTCTCCCTCATCCCCACAAACCGTGCTTGAGATGGAGGCAGGAGTGAGTGGAGGGCCTCTCCCGACGATCGAAGAAATTGCACAGGTTCATAGGGGGAAATGCAGTCACGAAGGTAGGCGGGTCCGGAACTGTTAAGGGCTTTGTAGGTGATAACCTGCACCTTGAATTGTGCCCGGAAAATAAATAGCAGCCAATGGAGCTCTTTGAACAGGGGTGTTGACCGCTCCCTGTAGTTTGCTCCAGTTAGTAGCCTGGCTGCCAAGCATTGGACCAATTGACGTTTCCGGGCCGTTTTCAAGGGCAGCCCCACATAGAGCACATTGCAATAATCCAATCTAGAGGTAACCTAGGCATGGATCACCATGGCTAGGTCAGACTTCATGAGGTACACGTTGCAGCAGACGCAACCGTACCTCGTGCAAAGTTGTGCAAAGGCCCTCCCAGCCACCATCGACACCTGAGCATCGAGCGTCAGTGCTGAATCCAGGAGGACCCCCAGACTGCAGACCTGTGTCTTCAGAGGTCTTCATCTGTATTTTATGCACAAAAAGGTTAAAAATACTGTGTATAAAAATACTTGATGTCTATAAGATTTGTACCATATTCCAACTCATAATAGTTGCATTTTTCATCATTTTGGGGAGCTGAAAAAAAGGAGAGTGCAACTGTTATGTGATGGAAAAAAAGTGGCTCCAAGCATTTTGGATAAGGGATACATTGTTAGGAAATAATAATGTAAATAAATGTAAGTTCAAAATGTTTCTCAGAGCATAATGCACACCAAAATCTGAGGTTGGTCCTGAACATTTCTGCTTTGGGCCAGTTCCATATTCTACAGGGCTCTTCGGATGCTATATTTCCCTTCCCGCCGCCCGAGCAGCAGCGAGGGGATTCAAACTGCCCAGTGGGGCCAATATTTGTCCTTTCCAGACAGTTACCTTTACGTAGCGCTGCTAAAAGGGGATGATGGCTCTGGACATATGGACAATGTACTGGTTCGAATTAGAGCCGCTCCAGCTGTGCACACTAACCCTTAAGTGCGAGGCTGCTCTGTAGCATTCCCCATCTTATAATGCAGGGTAAAACTGGGTTAGCTGGTTTTACCCCTCATTACAGTCTTCCTGGACATCCAGGAGCAACCTCTGGTTGAAACCAGAATATGCAGGAGTGTAGACTCAAAGGACTTTTGCTGTTTTGGAGCACTATGAGATTTTTTGGTGAGTAACCTTGGGTGGCGAATTGCAGATAAGTAATATAGAAATTGAAGCTGATAGAATTAATATACTATTGTTTTTTATCATCTAAGTTATGTAAACATTATTTCCTATTATATTGGTTGTAGCAATGTAAAATTAAATTCTATTTTTGTGTCAGGTCTTATGCAACAAACATGTGGCACCTGATCACTTACTGCAAATTTGCAAGCGGATTGGCCCTATACTGGATAAGGAGATTCCACCCAGCATTCCGAGAGTGAATTCATTGTTGGGTGCAGGAAAGCAATCCTTGCTACGAACAGCAAAAGGTATGTATTCCTTAGAAATATGAATTCCCCTGATTTATTGGAGCCCGCGGTGGCGCAGCGGATTCAATTGCTGAGCTGCTGAACTTGCTGACAAAAAGGTTGGCGGTTTGAATCCAGGGAGCAGGGTGAGCTGTTAGCCCCAGCTTCTCCCAACCTTGCAGTTCGAAAACATGCAAATGTGAGTAGATCAATAGGTACCGCTCCAGTGGGAAGGTAACTGTGCTCCATGCCATTATTCAAGGAACATGGCTACAAAAATGTTAGTCTACAACTAGAAAGAATATTTATGGTCTCCATTCTTCCTGATTTTTACTTCTGCTTCTGTTCAGTTGTGTAATTCTTTTTACCCAGTTTTTCCACCACAAAATATAAAATAATTTAAAATATAGAACATACAGTAGAGTCTCACTTATCCAACATTCACTTATCCAATGTTCTGGATTATCCAACGCTTTTTGGAGTCAATGTTTTCAATACATCGTGATATTTTGGTGCTAAATTCGTAAATACAGTAATTACTACATATCATTATTGCGTATTGAACTACTTTTTCTGTCAAATTTGTTGTCTAACACGATGTTTTGGTGCTTAATTTGTAAAATCATAATCTAACTTGATGTTTAATAGGCTTTTCCTTAATCCCTCATTATCCAACATATTCGCTTATCCAACATTCTGCCGGCCTGTTTATGTTGGATAAGTGAGACTCTACTGTATTGCAGCTTTCTGCATATGTATCTTTTTTTCTTTAGAGCACAGCTTTCTAAATTGTATGTTGCAACACGTTAGTCTGTCATCTGCAGTGTGTAGGTGTGTAATGTGAAGTCATCAGAAACCTCCAACAGACAAAAAAAACCCACAAAACAATCAGAAATATTGTATATTCATAAGCTTTAGGAAATAATATCCCCTGATGGCGCAGCGTGTTAAAGTGCTGAACTTCTGGACCGAAAGGTCGCAGGTTTGAATTGGGGGAGCGGAGAGAGCCCCCAATGTTAGCCCCAGCTTCTGCCAACCCTAAAGTTCAAAAACATGCAAATGAGAGTAGATGAATAGGTACTGCTCCGGTGGGAAGGTAACAGCGCTCCATGCAGTCATGCCACATGACCTTGGAGGAGTCTATGGACAACGCCAGCTCTTCAGCTTAGAAATGGAGATGAGCACCAACCCACAGAGTCAGACATGACTGAACTTAATGTCAGGGGAAAACCTTTACCCTTTACCTTAACTACCACCAATTCCTAAATACTTTATTTCCCATGCCACCATACTTCGCCACAGCAACGCGTGGCCGGGCACAGCTAATGTGTGTGTGTGTGTGTGTGTGTGTGTGTATATACACGTGTATGTGTATATACAGTAGAGTCTCACTTATCCAACATCCGCTTATCCAACGTTCTGGATTATCCAACGCATTTTTATAGTCAATGTTTTCAATACATTGAGGTATTTTGGTGCTAAATTCATAAATACAGTAATTACTACGTAGCATTACTGCCTTTTGAACTACGTTTTCTGTCAAATTTGTTGTTAAACATTATGTTTTAGTGCTTAATTAGTAAAATCATAACCTAATTTGATGTCTAATAGGCTTCTCCTTAATCTCTCCTTATTATCCAACATATTCACTTATCCAACGTTCTGCTGGCCCGTTTATGTTGGATAAGTGAGACTCTACTGTATATATAAATGTAATGTTTGTTTTACTATGGAGTAAACAATACAACTGAACCAAATAACACCAAATTTGGCCACAAAAGACATAGTCATCCAAAATATGTCTTTCAATTTAAAAAACCTAGAAAAATAGTCCAAATTACAGAGGACGAGGAAGAGCCTTTCTCCCCCAACTGCCAGTTAGAAAGGCAGGCTCTGCTGCCTTTAGCCCCTCCCCGGCTGCCTTTAGGCCCGCCCCCTTCATATACTAACAACTCCCTCAGCCAAAATGGCGCCCAGGGCACAGGCAGAGTGCACTTAGGCCTGATCCACACTGCCTATAAAATACAGATTATCTGATTTGAACTGGATTATATGGCAGTGTAGACTCAAGGTCCTTCCACACAACTATATAACCCATTTATAATCTTATATTATCTGCTTTGAACTGGATTATCTTGAGTCCACACTGCTATATAATCCACTTCAGTGTGGATTTTATACAGCTGTGTGGAAGATGTCTCATATAATCCAGTTTTAAGCAGATAATATAAGATTATAAATATAACTTGTAATATTACTGTGGTATAATAATACAGAACAATACAATCTCTAAAACCAGGACAGTAAATAAAAAGTAACACTCTGAAAGCAGGGAAATTGGGAATTCCAGAAAGGAAACAATCAGGGCCAGCTAACACCTCCCAGCAAAGGATTCTCCCAGGCAGGAAGCAGCCAGGCTTTGAAGCTGCAAGGCCATTAAATGCTAATCAAGGTGCCTAATTGCAGCATTCATACCTGCCACACCGAGACTATACATTGCTATTCAAACTGACCAACCAAGGATTCCGCAAGGTAGAAAGCGGCCAGGCTTGCAAGCAGCAAGGCTATTCAGTGCTGTTCAACCTGGCCAACCAATATTTCTCCTAGGTGAAAAATCCCCAGGCTTTGAAGCCTCGAGGCTACTCTGTCACATTCAGCCTGGCCTAGCAAGGATGCCCTATGTAGAAAGCAGCCAGACCTTTAAGTAGCGAGGCTATTCAGTGCAATTCAATCTGGCCAAACAAGGATTCCCCTACAAAGGAAGTAGCCAGGCTTCACAGTGACTCTTTGATTGAGGGAGCTACTCCAGAAAACGGCCAGGCTTTGAGGCTGCATGGCTATTCACTGCTATTCCATCTGGCCAACCAATGATTCCAATAGGCCACAGCAATGCGTGGCTGGGCAAAGCTAGTCTTTATATAAAATCCCTGATAGCAATACAATTTGTGATTTGCTGTGCCATGTGTGAAATGCCTGATATAAAGATTTTTATCCCTTAATCAGATTTTTAAAATTCCTTTGTCATTCAAATACGTATATATAGGTGCGCCTAGGGAGATTGTTTCCTCTATGCACCATGTTTGAGTTAACATCTCTCAATTTTGCATGCTGTAATAAATATTCTTACAAGATATTAAGCACCTTTACATACAACTTAAACTTTACAGATGGCAGACATACCATTTGGAAGGGCTCAGTTCTTGCTGCTCTTCATAGAGGAAGACCTCCTGAAATGTCTGTTAACTCTGCTACATTACCAAATCTGGGTAAGTGTACTTTAGATTTCGCTATATACTCTATCCCTCTATTACATATTGATACGAATGACACAATATTAATATATGCAGTAATTCTACATATACTAATTTTGTTGAAATCAAGAGGCAGCAGTGTGAAATGAAGGAAAACTAGCTCTCTCAGCAAGCTATTGTATACTGCCATGAAAATTATTTCTCTATTATTTCTCCCATTGCTAGTAATGTTTTTGCTTAAGTTTCTTTACAGATTAGATACTAGCTTTTTCTTCTTAAGTATATAGTCCTGTTCTGATGAAATATTAACTATGATAATCTGGGGAAGCTTGTTTTCCACTTGTTCCATTTGAAATTGGGAAGGCTGCAACAAACTGCTCCCTTCCAGTGGATAAAAATGATGGACAAATAAGAATTGAATACGATATAAATCGTGTTTGGTCTTAAAAACTGGTTTCAAGATCCCAAATACTCATTGACCAATATAATTACCTTAAATTTGACACTTAAGTATGATTACTAGACTGCATAGTGTATACTGAATATGATTACTGTAAAAGCCAGTGTGGTATAGTGATTTGATCACTGGGCTACAACTCGGAATGCCAGAGTTCATATCCCCATTTGGACATTGGAACCCAGTGAATGACTTTGGCAAGTTACCCTTTCTCAGCCTTAGAGGAAGGTAAAGCTGAACCAGCTCTGAATAGATATTCACAAGTAAACCATGTTCGGCATAAGCTGTAAATGTCTTGAAGTTTCAAAACAATAACAATATTAAGAAATAACGTTTACTGTATTTCTTTAACTGATATTCCTCTTCTAGTGGAAATAAATTATGCAACACAGTTAACCGGATGCACAAGATCGAGTTCTTCATTACCGGTCAACATGTATCAGCATATAAAGATGCATAGACGAATTCTTGGTCATCTCTCTGCAGTTTACTGTGTGGCTTTTGATAGAACTGGACAGAGAATATTCACTGTGAGTTTACTAACAAAGTTATATGTTCTGGAAGTCTATGAAGAGTAGAGAAAGTTTACTTTAGCCACCCAGTTTTGCACTCAATATTAAAGTTTGATAATTGCAGATGTTTAGATTGTCTCCCTGTGGAATTTAACAGTGAATGTTATGAGTTCTTGCTAGAGTAGTTCAACAATATGTCAGAATGTAGCAAGTTTTTTATAGGTCTGAAAGACTTATGTATTACTATGTATGAACAGATCCAATATAACTGTCTTTTGAAGACACTGGATTAAGACATGTTTGGCACTAGAATTTTGGGCATCTATAAAATAGAAAGGTGGCACAGCGGATTAAACAGCTGAGCTGCTGAACTTGCTAACCAAAAGGTTGGAGGTTCGAATCCGGGGAGTGGGCTGAGCTCCAGCTATTAGCCCCAGCTTCTACCAACCTAGGAATTCGAAAACATGCAAATGTGAGTAGATCAATAGGTATCGCTCTGGCGGGAAGGAACAGCGCTCAATGCAGTCGTGCCGGCCACATGACCATGGAGACGTCTACGGACAATGCTGGCTCTTCGGCTTAGAAATGGAGATGAGCACCAACCCCCATAGTCGGACATGATTAAAATTAATGTCAGGGGAAACCTTTATCTTTTATAAAATAGAAAAGGAAATGGATTCTAGTTTGGGAACCTTGATTTCATTAGATACCATGACTGACATCCTATTCTGTCAAAGAAATTTCAAATAATTGGTTGTTCCTCATGATAAGTATTTTACCTAGAATGAGAGGTAAAGAATGACTTTCTGTGCTGGTGGGTCACTTGTTTTGGAGTAACCTTTTTGTGAGGTGGTTTTTATGTCACTTTTGGGGATATGGTTGTTTGGATTCTGGGCTGATAAAATGGATTAGCTTTTTATGTATGAAAGAGAAAATTGCTTTTGCTCTCTTAGAAAAATGCCTTGAAGAAATTGAGGCCATTCTTAATATGAAATTTAGAATAATTGTGTTCAGTAATAGAAAACATCAAGACATAGGAATTAAATTGTTGCTAGCCTGAGTGTTTCCATTGGACTGCAGCATTTTAAAACAGATTCCATATTGTCAATGGTAAAGTTCATGAACTATAATCTTATGAAAGTGTTACAATATACCAAATGTATGTGATCCTGTTTTGATATACCGTATTTTTCGCTTTATAAGACGCACCTGATGATAAGACGCACCTAGTTTTCAGAGGAGGAAAATAGGGAAAAAAAATTGAACTAAAAGATGACCCACACGTTCTTGTGAAATGCCAATTATGCTTGAAATTTTTCTCTGAGTGATACGACTATCATCCTGAGTCAATCTGTCAAACTTTTGCTTGTGAAACTCGGTGGTTGTTGTCATAGGATGTCCAACTCTTTGTTTGTTACTTTCCAAATTGACCGGCGAGCGGGGGTCCCGGATCATGGCCTCCAGCTTCCTCCGCTGGCCCGGGAGCAGCGCGTCTTCCCCGCTGGCGGGCGCTTGCGGGGCGGGCATTTTCCCCGCCGAGGCCGCCGGCTGCTGTGGGGGCCGGTGGTTCATGCCTAGCCCTTCCTCCTCCTCCTCCGCTGGCTTCCTGGCGATGGCGGCTGCTCGGCCTTGAGGGGGGAGGAGGAGAAGGCAGGCGCAGCGGCGGCGACAAGCGAGGGGCGCCTCCCGCCGCCAGCGCCTCCTGCGGGGCCTACTCCGAGAAATCCAGGCGGCGGCTCAGTCCCGGCCTGGACCGGCCAGGCCTCTTCTGCTTCGGAGGGAAGGGAGGGAGGCGAAGGCGAGAGAGAGCGAGAGAGGCCCGCCCTCAGCAGCCAGGGGGGGAGGAGGAGGAGGAGGACGGCCCCTCCCCCCCGCTCGCTCTCAGTTCCCAGTACCAAGGAAACGGGCTCAATGGCGCCTCCCAAACTCTCCTCTTCTTCTTAGGCGGGAAAACAAGTCGCGTCCCTTCCCCTCAAATCCCTGAGGGGATTTGGAGCAGCTTACAACAGTGTAAATACTCATCCATATTGAGAAACAGTACTGGTTGCATCCCCTCCCCGCCCCACCCTTCCAAGGGAAAAGTAATCGGCAGCAGCGAGATCGCGCTCTAGCTCCGCCCACGTGAGGTCATATTGCGTTTATAAGACGCACTGACTTTTTCCCTCTATTTTGGGGGGAAAAAAGTGCGTTTTATAAAGCGAAAAATACGGTAGTTCTGCTTCTCCCCTTTGTTTTAGCTCAGCATGTTTTACAGCATCATTGTACATGATAAATCAGAACTAATCCTGCTGCTTAGTAACTTCCCAACTGATTGTATGATTATTTATGCAAGTATTTGTGGCTGTGAAAGTTTTAATCTTATCAGCATGTAGACCATGTTAATGACTTGAAGTAGGTTCTGTATTTGAAAATAAATTAGCATATTCTTTTTATAATCAGGGATCAGATGATTGCTTGGTAAAGATTTGGTCCACACACAATGGTCGATTGCTTGCTACGTTAAGGGGCCATTCAGCAGAGATATCAGATATGGCTGTGAATTATGAAAACACAATGATTGCTGCTGGCAGTTGTGATAAAATTATCCGTGTTTGGTGTCTCAGAACATGTGCTCCACTTGCTGTTCTACAGGGACACACAGGTTCAATTACATCATTGCAAGTAAGTTCCTAACTAAATATTGAAATGTCTGCTTTTGTGTGTTGTAAGAATTGACTATATTCCACACTTCATTTATATTGTATGTGCTTTCTTGGAAACTTCAGAGTTTACCCCAATTTTGAGAAGATGAAAAGATCTCTCTGTGGTCTATCTTCAGCTTAAATACTAGTATTTCCATGCAGTTAGACAAATACCAGTTTGGAAAATCTGAAGAGAGGGAACTATGTATTTCGCTCATCTTTTGCAAATTTATAACTTTTAAATGAGTCTAGTTAATTAAACTGCTCCAATAAGTATTAATCTGCTCTTAAAGGCCATGAGAAAATATGGTGCAATTGGACAAATAAAGCAGCTTTTAGCTCTACATGTGCAGTACAACACCCGTAACAGCAGAACTTGTACTCTATTTCACTTACTTCCAGCTGACAAAAATATGTCCTCTCGTGGAATTTTCTAGGTCCTCTGGGTGTTTGCATGATATGCTTCTGCCACAAGTTAACATAGAGTCCCCTAGAAGATGTAGAAAATCCCTAGGGAGAATACATCTCAAGGAATTTTTGTATATCCCCAGAGTGATTCTACGGCAACTTTTAATAACAGTCATTCATTTCAATAGGTTCAGTAGGTTTTGTACTTTCAAGACCCCCTTGAAAGTGAAAAACAACACATTAAAAAGTTGCTTTTTTAACTTGTGAAAACATTTCTCTAGAAATCTCCAGGTCCTCCAGCATGACTATATCCTACCTCCAGAGAATATTAGCCATGGAGTTGCAGTGGAGAACCTAGAGAGTACAGTTTAATCAAATCTGAATAATCAAATCCTCAAAAGTCAAAGCTGTTAATGTGGAGGGCTTGACCATATATGAAACAAATAATTTTTCTGTTTAGATTTGGATCCCATCTCCATGATATCTTATTACGTGTATATATGTGCAAATACAGTTATTCCAAAATCCAAAGCACTTGTTCTCAAATGTTTTAGAATACTCAATCATATATTTTTAATATATATTTCACTCCTTTATTGAAGGCACATTCAATATAAACTTGATGGAAAATGAAATGAAATTGTTTTAGAAGTGAATGAAAATCCAGTATTTGTTGTCCTGTTTCTTTAAAATATACAATTACTCATGGTTTATTTTAATTTCTAGTTCAGCCCACTGGTCAAAGACACCACACGATACATGGTTTCCACAGGTGTAGATGGAACAGTTTGCTTCTGGCAGTGGAATACAATTTCTATGAAATTCAAGTATGTCATTATCTTGTTTTGCTGCTTTTATTCACATACCAAGCATTTTGCTTTCTCAGATTCAACATTACATTGTAGAATAGAAAAAATAATCATCAAACCAGTTTATAATATTGTATTGACAACCTTATTGTTGCAGAATGCAGTAAAAAAATCAAAACTGCAGCTTCTTTGTAGTGTATAAAATACAAAAAAGGAATTTTATTTTTAATAAAGTTTTAAAGTTAAGATCTTCATGGGAGTGATTGTAGCATTCATATATTAAAACAACTCTTATTGTTTCTCAAGTAATCGGCCACTGAAATTCACAGAAAAACCTAGACCTGGTGTTCAAATGCTTTGCTCTTCATTTAGTGTTGGTAAGTATATGTCTTGCTGAATCAGAATGGCCTCTCCTCAGTTGTGGAGTCCCCTAAGATTTCTATTTTACCTCTGATAAAACTTATGATGCCTTCTCTGTTTCTTTCTTAATCATACCTGGAGCCTTGGCTTAAATTAAGTCATTTTAAGTTTCTTTTAGTCATTTTGTAGTTTTGAGGATTTATGATCAAATAATTTATATAGCTTTTCTATTTAGGTTACTATGTTTATTCAAATTAAATGTTTTTCATAATTTTCAGACAGTGATTCTGAAGTAGCAGATTGTGAAATTTGATGTTTTCCTTTTCTTAGACAGATTTTTCTCCTTCCTTCATTGGTTTGATGTTTCAATCAATTCTGACCTGGAACATTACTGACCTCCAAGCTACAGTTAGATCAGATTGAAATGTTAAAAGTATACTTTTTGTTATGGGAGGTCCACTGGGGCATATGGACTCATTATGTGAGAATATAAATTCCTTCATCGTATTTTTGATATTTAAACTAAGTTCAGGGAGGATTCAAAATTGTGCTAACTTAATAGCAGTTAAATAGACAAGATGGAGAGTCTATTTAGGAGTATAAATTTCCTACCTTTTAGGCATCCCCCCCTCCCGCCCCTGGAAACAAAATTTAAAAGGATTCAGTAGTTCATGTCCTCAAGTTTGCAGTTTGAATAAGGCATGACACACACACAAAGGTTGGGGCAGGTAGAGATTTAACTCCGCCCATAAGGCTTTACTATTCTTCTTTCACCCTAGCATAGCAGTGTGACAGTTGGAAAACTGAAGGCAGGACTCCCAGCAATAGATGAGTTCAAAATTATTTGAAGCAGAAGTCACAATTACTGCATCACTGCAGGGCAGCTTTTCTCAACTTTTTAGCATGATATGACCCTTCAAATAGTTTCTAAGGGAATTCGTTCATAAGAAATTAAGTTTACAGCTCCAAAAAAGTTCTCTCATGGCACCTCTAGCAACTTCTCCTGCAACTCCAGAATTCTAAGGAGCTCCAGTGGTCTGTTGCAGTTCCTAAATCCTTTAGAATTTTTAAATTGAACTGTTGATTTGCTAATTCCATATGTAAATAAATATTCGTTACTTTGAACAAGGTTACTTTAGTTCAGTCATGGAAACGAATTGGGTTAATAGTAACAAGTCTAATTAGCAGAGGATGTTGTAGCAAGACAATTACCATTTTAAGATTGAAATCCTAAGCCAAAATAAAGTGTACTGTAAATGTTACTGAACTTAGAAGGCATTGATTCTAAATATACATGAGCAGATCTTATTTATTTAATGTTTGTGCCACCATGATCCTAAATGGGAGCCAAGGCAGTTTGCAATGTGATAAACAAAATTACTTGAGTTAAAAACATTTGTGGATTTTTTTTTATTTATTTGTTTTGGGTATTTCTATCCTGCCTTTCTCCCAACTGGCCCAAGGCAGCTCACAGAAACATTAAACATACAATATAACATAAACCCATTGATTAAAACAGCCCAAAAGAGTTACATGGACACTACCTTGTAGACAGTTAAAATTAAATTAAATTAAGATGAAATTAAAAGCAATCTAAAATTCCCATAAGGCAATAAAATACTAGGCTACTGTATCATTCAATTAAAAGCTTTGCAGATTTGATTAATATCCTCTTTAGAAATCTCTAGGTCCTCCAGGGCAACCCTGAGGCCAGTGTCTCCCAGATATTGACCACAGAGTCCTCTTGGAGTCCCTAAAGCAGGCCTGCAGAACTTATGACCTCTCAGGTGTTTAGGACTCCCAACTCCCAAAAGCTCTAGCCAGCTTGTCCAATGGTCAGGAATTCTGAGAGCTGAAGTCCGAAACACTTGGATGGTCACAGGTTGTGTAGGCCTCCCCTAAGGAGTCCTAGAGAATTGTTCTCTCAGGTAAAGAATATAATAATTTTTATTCTCAGTCACCACATTTTCACAGAGGTCCTGTGTCCCAAATCCCTTTGTAAGGTGAAGGGCCTACTTTAATAAACAACAATACAATAAGCTACCATATTACAATATTGATACTTCAAGATAATATAAAAATACGGCACCAATAATAAAGATGCACCACATGCATTCCATTAATGACCTTTCCACATAGCTGCTTATTTATCAAACGCTTGTTCATATAAAAGGCCTTGCCTGTGGACGGAGAGCAGAGATAGCGGTAGCCTAGTCTTGTATTGCGGAGAGTTGCATAGCTTGGGATCCGCCACGGATAAGGATTGCAGTATAACTGTGGTTCCCGAACTTATTTGGCCTACCGCCCCCTTTCCAGAAAAAAATATTACTCAGCGCCCTAGAAATTAATTTTTAAAAAATTTTTTAATAGCAATTAAGCAGAAAGATATATGTACCTGTGGCCATCACAGCTCCCCTGGATTGCTGCAGCACCCACCAGGGGGCGGTAGCACCCACTTTGGGAATCACTGCAGTATAATTTGGACTCGGCACTCTGAAATAAATATTTTCTTTGGTGATGAGTTGAGAAGCCTAATTTCCAAGACAACAGTGGAATTCTTTAGGGGTCCCCCAAATCCCCCCCAAATACATTACATTACAACTCATTACAACTGGTATGTCCAAATTGATGGAGAATAAGATGTGGACCATGAAGACAAGGATTTAAATTCTACCATGATGTTCTTATGTATTCCTGCTTTTATATAAAGGGGAGATCAGGTAGGCTCCAGACTGTCATGTTTGAAGTAGGTCTGTTTATGTTTCACTTTGTCATGGCTAGATGTAATGATTTCAGCAGGCCTACTCTGAAAATGGATCCAGTCCATGATAGATAAGACTATATGTATCTGCATTAAAAATCAGTTTAGTAGTAAACGTATCAATATTATTGAAATATTATAAAATGAGTTGCATATTTTTATTTGTAGAAATATAATAAGATTAAGTTTCATACATTCAGATTAAGTTTCGGATCCTGCGGATGTCAGAGTAATATCTTGGCTCCCATTAAATAGAAGTCCTTGTATATTAGTCTGGACTAAGATAATGTTCTATGACTTTTTACATGTCAGCATCCTAAACTGTTTTTTAAATTGTAGGTGGGATGTTCTTAGCAACTGGCAGTACTGACCATGTTATTAGAATGTATTATTTTGGTTCTGAAATCCCTGAAAAAATTTCAGAGCTGGAGAGCCACGCCGTAAGTAATGTTAAATTTTAAAATTAATTTCTGTTGACATTGAATGTTATATTCAGATTTGTTTATTTTATTAAAATATTTCAATTCAATTTCAATTCCCTGTATATTACAAAATCATAGAGTAATGTATAAGTATTAATATGCATTATTCCTCTAGTAAAAGTCTTTGAAGATTGGAATTCTAAACTCTAAATGTTACTTACACACCCACCTAGCAAAAAAAATTTTTGGTTTTTAGGTCTGTTCCTCAGATTATTTGGGGCACTGATTCAGGAAGTTGTCTTGGCTAGGCCACATCTGCTCTAGATTTTTTTTAAAGTATATGATTGTCATGATTCTTTATGGGCAAGCATATGGCAACTGGTATATGACATATGTTTTCTATCTCAAACACTGGAGCAGATAGGGGCAAACTGCTGCCACTTTTCTAAACAGCAGTCAAATATATTCAGAAACAGGTCTGACACTTGAGGCACCAAAATGTGTGTGGGCAGTGGCTATTGTTATTATAATTACAGATGTAGGTATGCTAATGTAATACTGTAGTTATGCAAGTCTAATGTGCCATCAAATCTCAATTTTTATAACCTTGAAACCAAAAAAAGATATTTTCTACTGAATATAATAAGTAGCAAAAAGTGCACTCTTTGTAATTTAGACAAAAAAGGTGTGCATTACAATTGTTGCGTGCTTAGAATTTCTTCCTTGAAAACAAAAGTATTGGAATGCCAAAGCTTCCAGCAATGGAAAAGGAAATCCTTGGGACACATCTATGCTATAGAATGAATCCACTTTAACTGCCTTGACACATTGCTATGAATTCATTAGGCCTGTAGTTTTACAAAGACTTCAGTGCCAAAGAATACTGATGCCTCACTAAACAACAAATCCCATGATTGGGATCCCATGAATGGCCTTTAGCCATTGCAGTTAAATTAAAGATTACTGTACCTCAAATAGGAACTCCAGATGCAACTCCTGAAACAGTTTTTCCTTTTGCTTTGTCTCAGCACTAAAATGACTGTATGTCGCAAATCTAATGCTAACCCTAATTTTGGTGAAGTAATTTAGCCCAAAAAAGATGAGCATTAAATTCTAGTAAATTACAGTATTTCTTGGGAAGATTTTGTCCATGCCTGATTATTTGGGGACTTACTGTTTTCTTTCTTTTCTTTGGTGAAGAATAGCCATTCTAGTGATACATACATGTTAATGACAACTTTGATTACATTTTAGAGATTACATTTAGGTTTTTTTTAGTAAAGTAAGTGCAAATAAATGTCTTATAAAAAGGGAAATGTTTTTATCTGACTTTTTCCTTTAATATTTTAATATTTCTAGTTTTTGAATTGTGTTGTTTGCTTTTTCCTGCAGCGTGGGGAGGGAATACTTACATTATGTATTGCTTTTTCCAGTCTCATTATGGGCAGTTTTACATGAAATGTTATTCATTCTTTCCACTATGTAGAAGAATCACCCCCCCTTTTCCAGTTCAGGACAGGGCTTTCTGTGCTCCGGCTGTTTACCTTTTGTGGCTGTTTAATTGGAGGATCTTGGGCTGGTTTTTCGATTCTGGGAGTATGTTTTGATTTGGAATAACTTTTCTTATCTGAGTTTTCCCACTAATGGGAACTGTTAGCCTCAGTGAATTGCAATGGTTTATATACTCAGGACCAAATTCTTCTCAGATAAGGACTATGGGGTTGATTGCAAAACTGGAGATGCACTTTTAAGGGTGTATTCAAAGAGTAGACTGACCTACCTTCACTCAAGGATTGTTTTTGAGCCATGGAAGCTGGAAACACATGTGCCTGTTTTGTGAGGAGCGGCCTCAGTACACGTGAGACCTGGAGATTGTGGAGGTGAGTGTTATGGGCATACGTGCTTCCCTTCCACCCCTATTTCTGAAGGTAGTTTTTCATCAATCTCAGGAGATTGTTTTGCTGCCTTTTTGCCCATATCCAAAAGCACTGCAGGAAAAAGAGTGGCACAGGTTGGATGTATGTAGGACATGACTAAAGGGGTTAGGTGAATACCTTTGTGTTTAATTTCAAAGGTCTCTGAAAGTTCAGTGAGTATCTCCTTCCCCATTGTGTAGGTGGCTGAGTTGGCTTATCTGCACAGTTCTGCACAGCTTCCTTAGTGGATTCAGGCTCATTACATGAGGAGTACTGCATTGAGTATAGCAGTGTCTTTGCTGGAATTTGTAGATTGGCTAGTTTGGCTTCCTTGTAATCCATTGTTAAACAGTAGAAAATTGAAACAATTGCTTCTGCAGATGTGTCTGCAACAAATGGTAGCTGCATAATGCTGTATTACTCACCTAATAGGCATAATGATCACTTAGGTTAGGTCCCAGCGCATTCCTACACTGCAGGAAAATGTCACATTGGTTCTGATAATGAACGTTCCTTTTTCTGTAGTTGTACGGGGATTATTTTCCACTCTGGTTAGTTATGTTTTTTGTTTTGAAATTTTTTGTCCGGAGCTTTGTCAGGTCAGCACTAGGCAATGGTGCTGGTTCTTATAACTAGGGTGGAAATAATGATTAACATCAAATGAACCCCTACCTATGTGGAGTGTGCAAAGAACTAGACCCAATGTAAGTATCCCCTTCTCACAACTGCACAAAAGGAACTTTCCAGTGTTACATTTGAATGTAATATGTCTTTCTCTCTAACAGGATAAAGTTGACAGCATCCAGTTTTCTAATAGAAATGACAGGTATGATTGGAAAAATAATACACTGGAAAGTTAGCATAAACTTTAAGAGTTGGTGTAGTATATACAAAAAGTGGTTTAAATCAGCATGGAACAGAATTCCAAATTATAAAATGACTTTTGTAACCCAGGAACAAAAATTGTGTTAAATAGTGAAATCTTCAGAGAAAACTAGACTGCATGTCATTTTAAAACTTGAATGATGTCTGGCTTTTAATGCCCTATAAAATACCCAATAATACCTTTTTATTAAGAACTATTGTTGAAGAAATACAGGGAGCTATAATCATCATTCACAAAAGATGAATTTGCCTTGGTTTTTTTAGTGTCGATAACATAAGGTCATACTGAAAATAATGCTTATTAGGTCATATCTCGTTTCCTCCAAAATGGCAACACATGTAGAGGCTCCACTTAGTAGGTTCCTTTTGTTCAAACGGATAAATCAGACAAGTAAGGTTCTCATGTGGTTAGATATCAAAGAAGTGGCTTGCACATTTCTTAAGTTGCAAGGACAGTTAGAGTACTTGGGAACTACTTCTTCCAAACCTATTGAAACAGGAAGTGGGGAGAAGGGGCATGATTCAGGAAGAACTTTTGGAATCACTGATTTGGAAGTAAGGGTTTTTGTGTGTATTTTGTTTGAACAAAGCATTGACTAAAAGTGTCTAGTCCAGAATAGTTCCTGATTTGGTAGTATTTTAATTTGGGATTTTTATACCAGAAAATTCAGAATTAGATTATCCTACATGCATTAAAAGAGTGTTTGACTATAGTTGGAGGCCAACTTTAGAAGGATATGTACCTGGTTAAGCTACTGTTTTTTGAACCTGAGTTTATAAATGGTCATAATTTAATTACCATGGTTACTTTCTGTATATTATATAGTATCTTTTAACCTTATGTCAAGGTTCATCAGTGGCAGCAGAGATGGAACAGCTCGGATATGGCAATTCCAGCAAGCTGAGTGGAAAAGCATATTGTTGGACATGGCTGACAAATTACCTAGGTATGTATAGAGTTTGGGTCTTTACTCTTCTATTTGCATGTGTCAATAAGTGGTCATGAAATTTGCTCTGATATTCTAATTTGAATGAACTTTATGAATACAGTTGAACTTTTTAAAAAAAGGGGTTTGCATCCATGTATTCAGCTCTGTGAGGAGTGCTTCAATTAGATGTTCCTGTATGGCAGGGGGTCAACTGGATGGCTCTTTTTGCCTCTTCCAGCTCTATGATTCTAACCAAAGGATACTGAGAGCATATTTTCCTCTGAACAAATGTAAGATATCTTTGTTGAGCTTGTGCATAGTTGTGTGGAAATTTTTAGACATGTTTTCACTATGAAATAATTATGCTCTTACCTTTTAAAAAGGCGTTCCCAGTACAGTTCTGGAGCCTTAGTGGTGCAATGGGTTAAACCCTTGTCGGCTGAACTGCTGTCTTGAAGGTCGGTGGTTCGAATATGCGAGACAGGGTGAGCTCCTGTCTGTCAGCCCCAGCTTTCCATGTGGGGACATGAGAGAAGCCTCCCACAGGGTGGTAACACATCCGAGCTTCCACTGGGCAACGTCTTTGTAGACGGCCGATTATCTCAATTCGCTTCTGACTCGATAAAAAAAGTATAGTTCTTACTTCTACAGTCTTCACGTTAAATATTAATTTGGGTTAGCTCATTAAATGTCTATAGCTATAGTTATGGGATTAACTTTTAGTTGTCAAAGAGATTATTTAATTCTCTAATTCAATTTCTGTCGGATTCAATATATTTGAAATAAAGTTTTAAAGTATTGAAGTCTTCCGTTTGTTTTCGGTAGTGATGTTTGCTCAGAAGAAGACAAATTTATGAAGCCTAAAGTAACCATGATAGCTTGGAGTCAAAATGATAAATTGGTGGTGACTGCTGTGAACAATCATCTCCTCAAAGTCTGGAATTCTTATACTGGACAGCTGCTTCATGATCTCACAGTATGTATAGTTGCGCTACTTTCTCAATTTTTTTCCTTCAAGATGCAGTATTGAATATTTTTGAAAGATTCAGAATGGTTTAGACTTTCAGTTAATAATTAATGTTAAAAATAATTTTGAGGAATGAATTGTAAGTAGAAAGTGTGTGTTTGTAAAAAAAAGTCAAGTATGTAATGTTAAGTTTTTGTGTGGCATATATTAGTAACAATTGATTTTTCCTATATGTAGCCATGAGATCCCGGAATACAGGGCAAGATGTATTTATTTTAATAAGAACTGAAGGATAGGGTTCCTCCTTAAAAACAATAGATTAATAAAATATAATACATAGATTTAATCTATAAACTGTCAAAATATGTTAATTAACATGAAGGGTGCCAAAAAAATATATGGTCATAGATGGCTTTTTATACTGTTTATTGTTTAAATGAAACAACAATATAACTTGGAAACATGTGATCACAAAATATGTTCAATAGATTAAAACTACTTAGTAATAATAATAATAATAATAATAATAATAATAATAATAATAATAATAAAACTTTATTTATACCCCGCCACCATCTCCCTGTGGGGACTCGGGGCGGCTTACATGGGGCAGAGGCCCAAACAACACAAGGACAAAATATAAGCAACATAATACAATCACAATATAAAACAGATAAAACAGTAATGCAATATATCAATTAAAACAACAATACAGGGAAAAAAATTACATTAAAACACATAAAAGGCAAGACCATAATAAATACAGGATAGATTATTAAAAACCCTCTGGGGCTGATTAATTAATGACTGTATCTCCGAAAGCCTGCTGAAACATCCAAGTCTTCAGTTGTTTCCTGAAGGAAGATAGAGAGGGAGCCAACCTAATCTCCCTGGGGAGGGAGTTCCAGAGTCGGGGGGGCCACGGCCGAGAAGGCCCTCTCTCTCGTCCCCACCAAACGCAGTTGTGAAGAGGGCGGAAGCGAGAGGAGGGCCTCCCCGGAAGATCTCAGCGACCGGGTACTGATAATAATTGTTTAGAATTTTTAATTAGAGATCTGCTGTGTTTTCTTTCCTGCCATTCTTCTTCACAGTACATGGTGAAAATAAATAACAGGGGCAGCTGCAGAAAATTGATGAATTATGTATGCCTTGAGTACAATATTTCATAGCATAATAGTCACCACCCCCTTTTTGGGATCCTAGTTTTGGGATTTTACGGTTCCTTGCATTATAGTCATACTTGCACCCCTGCTGCATGTCTGCCTCTTGGAGCAGACCCTGTAGCTCAAAGTGGCAGGCACTCAGGTGGGTGAAGGCTAGAGACCTGGGAGACCTCTTGACTGCCGCCAGCTGATTGAGGCTTTCTTTCTCTTCCCAGCAGGCAGATGGACAGTTTTGCAGCTTTGGGGTTTCCCTTGGCTGACTGCTGAGGGAAGCCATGTAGCTGCAGAATGTTTTCACCACATAATATTCACACCCAACATTCCCCTCTACCCCAAAGGGGAAAGTGTGACTATTATGCAGTGAACTATGGTATTTTATGTGTTTTGTTTATGTTACTGGTTTTATGTCATCTATTTCGTGTATATAAGTTGACTACTATCCCTTAGCTAGAATGTCAAAATCTGAAATTGTACACATGGGGGACGGAGATGATGACACCTTTGGTTTTTGATTTTTCATTGTACACAATCTTTCTCTCATGCACAAAATTATTAAAAAAATATTGTGTACAAAATTACATTACAAAATTACATTGAGGATTTGTGTATAAGTGTATATGAAATGTATATGTTCAGAATTGTTGGAAAAAACCTGAAAACAGGATTTCAAGCATTTTGGATATGGGATACACAACCTGTATAAAAATACAGTTGTAACTATGAAGGAAACATGGTCAAGTGTTTTTATGACATTCAGCAATGTTACAATTCTTTGTTCTCCCATCTTAGTTACTAAACGTAGAATCCCAGACACTTTGAAAACTTGTTTCATTTATATATGAATGAATTTTATCATTACACAGGAGTACAAAGCATTAAAATCAGGGTTTTTAAAAGCAATACATTAATGTTAAGAGCAATGATTCAAAGCATTATCATTTACCTACTCTTTTTCAAAAAGGGACATGCTGATGAAGTATTTGTTTTGGAGCCCCACCCATTTGATCCTAGAATTATGTTATCTGCTGGCCATGATGGCAATATCTTTATTTGGGATATAATAAAAGGAATTCAGATGAAACATTATTTCAATATGGTAAGTCATAATTTTGTCTTCTAACAATATATGTTCTTTTTCTTTAACTATTTTTGGTTATCTGAACAATTGTGAACATATAAGAGCTTACAACTACTTGTCTGCTTTAAAACACTTGTCTTTTATCATTTGATATCAAAAGACTCTTGAATGTCTCTTGTCATTTAGCACTTTGAATCATGCAAATAATTTACTTCTCCCTCGTGGTCAACTGTGAAATCACACATATGGTATTTCCTGCGCCAACACAGACAGCTTCGGAATCTTCTAGAAATCTTGTTAACACCTCAAGACAGTAGCCCCGCCCAATCTCCCCATAGAGTATATATAGCCAGTGGGAGGAGCTACTCCCCAGTTCCTCTGCCGCAAATAGCAGCTAGAAGGACTGAGGCATGACAAACAGCGGGGAGGACGGGCGGGGATGTGCGAATTTCACAGGCGACCACTCGGAGAAACACGGTTACAGGTAAGCAACCTCTACTTTCTGGTAGTATTCAATATCTACATATAGTTATAAAACAAAGACCTTCATATAATGGATTGGAACGTTGTGAAGTGGAATCAGAATTTTTACTGTTAAGAAAAGAGACACTATTGCTGATGCAGGGAAGCTCAGTTTCTCTTTTCTTTGAAGAGATGTTTTCCTATGGCAGGGGTCCCCAAACTTTTTAAACAGGGGGCCAGTTCATGATCCTTCGGACCATTGGAGGGCCGGACTATAGTTGGCCACCGAGCAATAATAATAATTAACAACAACAACAACAATAAAGAGGGTTGGAAGAGACCCCTTGGGCCATTTAGTCCAACCCCCTTCTGCCTTTGTGCACCGAAAGCACAAGCACAGCACCCCTGACAGATGGCCACCCAGCCTCAATGTTAAAAATAAATAACAACAATAATAATAATAATAATAATAATAATAATAATAATAATAATAATAATACAGGGTTTTGGAACACAATACTCCTGACTTCACAATCGTGTTAAAAAACAAAGTATGGATTGTCGATGTTGCAATCCCAGGTGGCAGAAGGATTGAGGAGAAACAACTGGAAAAGCTGACACGATATGAGGATTTAAAGACTGAATTACAAAGACTCTGGTACAAGCCAGTCAAGGTGGTCCCAGTGGTGATCAGTACACTGGGTGCAGTGCCTAAAGACCTTGGCCTGCACTTAAACACAATTGGCACTGACAAAATTACCATCTGCCAGCTACAGAAGGCCACCTTACTGGGATCTGCATGCGTTATTTGCCGATATATTACAGAGTCCTAGACACTTGGGAAGTGTCCGACGTATGATCCAATACAACAACCAGCAGAGTGTCTGCTGTGGACTCATCTTGTTGTGTTAATAATAATAATAATAATAATAATAATAATAATAATAATAATAATAATAGCAGCTTTAAGAGAGACCCTTGGGTCATTTAGCCCAACCCCCTTCTGCCCTTGTGCTGTGGGGGCCGGATAAATGGCTTCGATGGGCCGCATCTGGCCCCCGGGCCTTAGTTTGGGGACCCCTGTCCTATGGGAATCATTTGTGTGTGTGTGTGTTTGGGGGGGGGGGGGGGTGAATGCTGGTGGTGGGAAGGGCTAAAACAATGTTGACCAAGGACAAAAATGAGGACTTGATGAGACTATCTTCATTTCTATTTCTTGTTTTTTATCTCTACCCAGCAAAGTGCTGGGAAAAAAACTCTCTGACAATCTGGATTACTTACTTTACTCACAAAAGCCTTTTGAAAGTAAATGGAGGGCATCTTAAAATTATACATTAATCATCTATTACTGTGCTATTAGAACATCTGCCAGTTGCAGTAAGACTGAATTGAAAAACACACCTTTTGAATGCAAAAAAATTTAATATTTAGTTCGTGACATCTCCATGTAGGAGTGGGAAAAACCCCTGTCTGAGGTCCTAGAACTGTGGTGGGCTATTGTGGGAAGCCAGAGCTTCTGGCAGGAGGATAACAGCGCTCCATGCAGTAATGCCAGATACATGACCTTGGAGGCATCTACGGACAGCACCGACGCTTCAGTTTAGAAATGGAGATGAGCAACAACCCCCAGAGTCGGACATGACAAGACTTAATGTCAGGGGGAAACCTTTACTTAGAACCCCCTGGGAGACCCAAAGGTTAGAAATATGGCTCTGAGGTACTACACTTTGCCTATCCCTATCCTTAAAGTACTACTGAGAGCTCTGTACAGCTTGGATTGAAGGTCATTCTGTGTGCAGAGTGACTGACGTTTCTTTTAAAACTGGTAAGGTGTTTAAGATCTAGTCAGAGGATGCTGTGGTTTTTAACTATTTGGTGAATTTTAACTGATTTTTTTTAGTGCTGGTTGTGTTTAACTGTTATTTTTTTGCATATTTATATATTTTAAATTGTATACTAATGCTTTTATGTCAAGCTACTTTGAATTCCCTTTGGGCAAATAGAGCGGGGTATAAATAAATATAATAAAATAATTATAATTAAAATTCTTCTATTTTTCTTCAGATTGAAGGACAAGGACATGGTGCTGTCTTTGACTGCAAATTTTCATCAGATGGACTTCACTTCGCTTGTACAGATTCTCATGGGCACCTCTTGATATTTGGCTTTGGTTGTAACAAACCTTATGAAAAGGTATTATTTCCACTTTACAGTATTTTTTTCAATTAGCTTTCCTAATAAAATTAGTGATATCAATGTATTTAGCCTTAAGCATTAGTTCTCCTGAACTTGTCTTTGCTTCATATATAGTGTAAGCCTGCAAGTTTCACAGATAGTTTTGTCATAACCTTGTTTTTGGACAATAGATAACCTCAAGTAATCTTCTGTGCATCTGATTTGAAAGAAGAGCGCTGTGTTGTGTGCCAGTTGCGCCTGTACTTTGGGAAATCAGACTTGGCCACGGTAGTCCATGCTCTGGTTACATCCTGAATAGACTATTGCGACACCCTCTACGTGGGGTTGCATTTGAAGACTGTTTTGAAGTTTCAAATGGTCCAACGGGCGGCAGCCAGAATCCTCACCAGAGTGGTGTACAGGGAGCATACAACTTCCATTGTTATGCCAGTTTGCTACCGAGCATAATTTGAAGTGCTGGCTTTAGCCTATAAAGCCCTAAACGGTTCTGGCCCAGTTTGCCTGTCCAAACAGATCTCCTCTATGGACCATCTCAGAGTTTAAGATTGTTTGGGGAGTCTCTTCTCTCGGTCCCGTCTCCTTTGCAGGCGTGACTGGCGGGGACGAGAGACAGGGCCTTCTCTGTGGTGGCCCCTTGGCTGTGGAATTCCCTCTCCAGGGATATTAGATCAGACCCCCTCCCTCATGACCTTCCATAAGAGGGTGAAAATGCGACTTTGTGATCAAGCCTTTGGAGAGCTTGTACAATAGATATATAATAGAATTACGTGTAATGGCTATTGGAACAGCCCGGATTACGATTGTGGATAGCATGGTTAATAGTGAAGGTATTGTTTCAAATGTTTTAATTATTTTATACTTATTTTTAAATGTTAATTTTAATTGTACATTGTTTTACACATAGCTGTCTATGTGTAAAGCCGCCTTGAGTCCCCTCCAGGGTAGAGAAAGGCGGGGTATAAATGCCGGTAAATAAATAAATAAATCACAATATTTTGTGACCTTCTGTGGGATGTGCAAGAAATGGGTCAGAATAAGACCTGCAAAGATCCTTTGACACTGAGACTTGTGGCTAAAAGATGTAGGATATTTCTCATATGTAAATGAAAGCTTTTAGACAGCAACTTGAAACCTGTTTTCTCCTTTATTCTTATGGATCTGCATTTAGCATTCTATAACTTTCTTTGTATTTTTTATTCAATGGTGAGATTATATGTAAGCTTCATGTCTTTCTAGATCCCTGATCAGATGTTCTTCCACACTGACTACCGACCCCTGATTCGAGATTCTAACAACTATGTCCTAGATGAGCAGACTCAACAGGCACCTCACCTCATGCCTCCACCATTCTTGGTAGATGTGGATGGAAACCCTCACCCAACAAAAAATCAGCGGTTGGTACCAGGAAGAGAGAATTGTGCAGATGAGCATCTGATTCCACAGCTCGGATATGTAGCAAGAAGTATGAATGGCAGTTTTCATCCTTTAGCTCTAAGTCTTTAATATCATCAAAATATGACAAAATTTAAAAAATCATCTGAATGTGTACCATAGTTTTAAAGTGATAGTGTTTTGAAGGTGGAGTTCAGTCAATCAGTCAGTCAATCAGTATGTTTATTGTGCTAGCCGAAGGCTATGACAAAGAACCCAGGACATTCAAAATTTAGAAAGTACAGCTAAATGGATATGCTTTGTAAAAGGCTAGTTCTTAATGTATTTGTTGGGTAGATTTATACCTCAGCTTTTTTCAGATGTGTTCAGGTTTGTGTGCATGGCTCTTTTCCCCCATCATTTTACTTTCTAAACAGCAAACCTCTGAAGTAGATCAGACTGATTAATGGTGATTGGCAGCGCCTCTCAAACTCTGGTCTTCCAGGTGTTTTGGACGTCAACTCCCAGAAGCCTCAGCTGCCTTGGTCAGTGATCAGGGATTCTAGGAGCTGAAGTCCAAAACACCTGGAAGACCAGAGCTTGGGAAACACTGGCCTAGTGTCACCCAATCAATTCCTGCCATCTGGTCATGGGTTATGTCTTGGTACTGCAGTACTTAGTCAAGTCAAGCGATCACATGATCTCAACAGCCTCTTTTACCAACATAGATCTGATCGTTCCCTTTTCAGTTTTCCCCATTCTTTAGTCCAGATTAGCTCCTTCATTCAGTTCTCATTTTGTAGATCTGCTTTCCTGCAGCTTTTATCTTCTATGATCATTCCTTTACTCTTGCCTTTTAAATGGCTGTATTCTTTTAGATAGATCAACTCTCATGATAAAATGTGTAAGTACAGGCAGTTCCCAAGTTACAAACAAGATAGATTCTATAGGTTTGTTCTTAAGTTGAGTTTATATTTAAGTCGGAACAGGTACATTTTAAAGTGTAACTCCATTCATCTCACTTTCAGTCCATGTGATAAATAGATTTTGAAAAAATCATTTAGGAAACAAGGATTGGTGATAAAGCTTCAGTTGAGACACCTTTCCCCCATGATAACTTTCAGGAGTTAATTTCCCTTCCAAGAGGTAGATTGCTCACTTCCTGCTGTCTTACCCTTGTTCATATCTACGAGTCATTTGTAAATTGGATATTTGTAACCAGGGGATTGCCTGAATGGTATATATTAATGTGTAAGCCTAGAAATTTTAGTAAATAGGCCACCAAATGCTGGGTCAACACACCCTTGGGTCAATGTAAGTACTGTACCATAACCCTTATCAAAAAAGAAACCATCCCCTTCTCTGAGTAGCATGGCAAAAGATTAGTCATAGAATCATAGAGTTGGAAGAGACTACAAGGGCCATCCAGTCCAACCCTCTTGTCATGCAGGAAAACCCAAGCAAAGTACTTCTGACAGATTAGCATCCAGCCTCTGTTTAAAAACCTCCAGAGGAGACTCGACCACACTCCAAGACAGCATATTCAACTGTTTGGGGGCCAATGTTGCTCCCCTTCTTTTTCTTTCCTTTCCTCCTTCCTTCTTCTGCCAGCTCCCGAGGAGGAGGAAGGGTGTAGTCAGGAAGAAGAAAGGAAGGAAAACAAGGAGGGAGAGACTTGAGTGTGTATGCATGCAGCCGCACAGCAGTCGCTCTCTCTGCTGGAAAGAGAGGGAAAGGGAGAGGGAAAGAGAGTGTGCATGCACCACCATCCAGGCAGGGGACACCGGGTATGTGTGTCCCCAGGCTGAGAGGAGCACCTGGGCATTCAAAACTCTCCCCTGCATGGCAACTATATGGGAAAACTTTTTTTGGTGTGGGCTGCATGGCAGGCCCACTTGCCTCAGCCTGGCCTGCCATGCAGCCCACATCGCTCTAGAACATCAGAAAATAAGCCTGCCAACTCTTGGAGGCTTTTAAGCAGAGGTTGGATGGCCATCTGTCAGGGGTGCTTTGAATGCGATTTTCCTGCTTCTTGGCAGGGAGTTGGACTCGATGGCCCATGAGGTTTCTTCCAACTCTATGGTTCTATGATTCTATTATTCTTCAATGCGAAATCCTTTCAAATATTTAAACATGACTATCATGTCCCCTCTCAGCCTTCTTTTCTCCAAACCAAACATACCCAGCCTCGTATAGGGCTTGGCTTCCAAAACTTTGATGATTTTGGTCGCTCTTCTCTGGAGACATTCCTGCTTATCAGTATCCTTCTTTATTTGTGCCCATCACTGGACACAGTAATCCAGGTGATGTCTGACCAAAATACAGTAGGGTTGCAACTATTACTTTCCTTCATCTAGAAACTGGACTCCTATTGATGCAGCCTAGAATCGCATTGGCTTTTTTAGCAGCTGTGTCACACTATTGGCTCATGTTCAGTGTGTGGTCTACTAACACTCCTAAATCCCTTTCACACATACAGTTTTCAAGCCAGGTGTCATCCATCTTATTTCTGTTCATTTCATTATTATTTTTTTGCTTAAGTGTAGTTCCATGCATGTTTCCCTACTGAAATTTGTTTTGTTAGCTTTGACCCAGGTTTCAAATCTGTTAAGGTCATTTTGGATTCTAATCCTGTCTCTGTGGTATTAGCTATTATTCCCAATTTGGTGTCATCTGCAAATTTGATAAGCTTGCTTTCTGTTCTGTCTCCCAAATCCATAATCTGCTTTAAGAGAACCTGAAAAATGTGTCTATCCTATCCTACACTCTCTGCCCTGACCTTTTTGAATGTCTGGTGAGAAAAAGGTCACAATGATGGCTAGGGATGACTGGCCCCCTGATGTCGTTTTGATACTTTGCCCTCTCCATATCAAAATCCATTATCTTGACCCCAAAACATGCCCTTGAAGATTGACTTATATACCAGTATATATAGTAATCATGTACCATTTGTGAGTTCTGGTGAGATTCAATGTGATGAAAATTTCTAACAATTGACAATATGTTTTTGTATTTAAATTTTGCAAGGTGATGGAGAGGTTGTTGAGCAAGTAATAGGTCAACAAACAGCTGAGCAGGATGAACAAGGTCCAGAATCTAGCATACTTGATGGAATGATTAGACAGTTGCAGCAACAGCAAGACCAAACTAATGGCATTGATCAGGACAGTTTTCCACCCGGGCCACAAAATGGTGAAGAAACACCCAGAAGAGGTCAGTGTTTCCTTTATGGATTTAATAAAACATTGACATCTTTTCATTATTATGAGAGCCATTTATTCCCCTTTCAAGGCAGTGGAGCAAGCCCACTTAGTAGTACAGTGGACTATTGTAAGAAGTATGCTCTGAGGTTATCAAATTAATAATTTAAACTGCCTGCATTCAGATAGCTTTTTGTGGAATAACATTCATTGTGTTGAGATGTCAAATAGACCTTTAGAAGATCTCATTTTCATGGGAGAGAAATTCTTGGTTATTTCACTGACTACTCCATGAACATATACGAGATACTTACAGTAGTTCTGGGGCCTTGAATGTTCCCTGATACAGTACCTAGGATGGCATCATTCTCTTCAAAACAAAGGAGAACTGTCTATGACAGGGGTCCCCAAACTAAGGCCCGGGGGCCGGATGCGGCCCATCGAAGCTATTTATCCGGCCCCCATGGCACAAGGGCAGAAGGGGGTTGGACTAAATGACCTAAGGGGTCTCTTCTTCTCTTAAAACCATTATTATTATTATTATTATTATTATTATTATTATTATTATTATTATTATTATATTGTATGACACAGCAAACAAGATAGACATTCTGGATTTCGTATCACAAGATCACATTATTATTATTAACATTGAGGCTGGGTGACCATCTGTCAGGGGTGCTTTGCTTGTGCTTTCGGTGCACAAAGGCAGAAGGGGATTGGACTCAATGGCCCAAGGGGTCTCTTCCAACCCTCTTTATTTATTTATTTATTATTAACATTGAGGCTGGGTGGCCATCTGTCAGGGGTGCTTTGCTTGTGCTTTCGGTGCACAAAGGCAGAAGGGGATTGGACTCAATGGCCCAAGGGGTCTCTTCCAACCCTCTTTATTATTATTATCATTATTATTATTATTATTTATTAACATTGAGGCTGGGTGACCATCTGTCAGGGGTGCTTTGCTTGTGCTTTCGGTGCACAAAGGTAGAAGGGGATTGGACTCAATGGCCCAAAGGGTCTCTTCCAACCCTCTTTATTTATTTATTTATTTATTTATTTATTTATTTATTAACATTGAGGCTGGGTGGCCATCTGTCAGGGGTGCTTTGCTTGTGCTTTCGGTGCACAAAGGCAGAAGGAGGATTGGACTCAATGGCCCAAGGGGTCTCTTCCAACCCTCTTTATTGTTGTTGTTGTTGTTAATTATTATTATTGCTCGGTGGCCAACTATAGTCCGGCCCTCCAACGACCCGAAGGATCGTGAACTGGCCCCCTGTTTAAAAAGTTTGGGGACCCCTGGTCTATGATAATTGAGAACTTATTTTAAGGGTTTTTTCAGTATGCTACTAAACCGGTGACCCTTAAGATGTGAAAATATGAGGGAGGAGAGAAAAGAAAATAAAATAATCAAAAAAGGTTCAGAAGTGCCAAAGTACTGAAATAATGCCTTTTCCACTGGTCTAAGTAATTGTGTATCTACACTAGAAATTGTGGAGCTTGACACCACCTTAATTGCCATGGCTCAATTTTATGGAATCATGGAAGTTGTAGTTTTACAGGGTCATTAACCTCTGCCAAACAGTGCTGGTGTCTCACCAAACGACAGCTTCCAGGATTCCATAACATTGAGACATGGCAGTTAACGTGATGTCAAACTGCATTACAGTAGAGTCTCACTTATCCAACATAAACAGGCCGGCAGAACATTGGATAAGTGAATATGTTGGATAATAAAGAGGAATTAAGGAAAAGCCGATTAAACATCAAATTAGGTAATCATTATACAAATTAAGCAGCAAAACATCATGTTTAACAACAAATCTGACAGAAAAAGTAGTTCAATAAGCAGTAATGCTATGTAGTAAATTACTGTATTTACGAATGTAGTACTAAAACATCACAATGTATTGAAAACATTGACTACAAAAACATTGACTACTAAAAGGCAGACTGCATTGGATAATCCAGAATGTTGGATAATCAAATGTTGTATAAGTGAGACTCTACTGTAATTTCACATGAGATCACATAGGGATATTTGCTGCTGCTCTGCTTAGAGAGAGAGAGAGAGAGAGAGATTAAACCTTCCTTGGTCTTTGTGCTGAAATGCTCTGCAACTAGACATGCCCATAATTTCTCAAAAAGGTTTTTTAGATTTTTAAAAGAACTTTTGCTATAATGAAGTCTTAGCAATTCAAATAGTACATAGTGAAGCTTATTCAAATGTTGGACACAATGCATTGTGGGTCTAAAAGTGTGACACAGAAGATTTATGATAAACTTCACCCTCAGTTGCTAACTCTTTAGCAAATTGCTATGTTGCAAGATAATGGGTTTGTGTGGTAGCCCTGCTTGAATTTTGATCCTAAGTGAAGCATGATTAATATTACCTTCCTCATGAGTTTTAAACATTCCAGAATGATCAGGATAAAGATGTGCTTAATCACACAAGAAAACTGCTGGGCTGCAATAAATTGGTTAATGGAAGATATATGTTCAGGGCGTTTACTCGCAGAATATTTGTTCACCAGTATTTAATATATTTTACAAAGATTTTTGGAGACCAAGTTTAGACATCCAGTCCCCTCCTAATATTGGCCTGAGGCGTAGCGGTCAAGTTGAAGGTGTGCGTCAAATGCATCAGAATGCTCCGAGGAGTCAGATTGCAACAGAGAGAGATCTACAAGCTTGGAGGCGGAGAGTAGTTGTTCCAGAAGTACAACCCAGTATATTCAGGTGTGTGTATCTCCTCATCTAATCTAATCCTTGTGAAATCTAGTTATATTGATAATATATGTATAACAGTCTTGAGTTCCTTTATCATTTTCATCTTTAAAGTAACTTTTTACAAAGGTATATCTAGATAATTGTCAACCTAATATTTTTGTGTTTAGGGGTTTGATGCCATTTGCTTCTCTTTTGACCCCCGTATACAAGTCCTTTTTTCACTTTTTATTTTCAAACTATTCTTTATTGAAGTTTTTTCAGGGTGTAGTCATAAAATTTCAGTGTTGTGTACATCAGCATGTCTTTGGGGAAAATTGTCATGGTTTCCCATTGTGCCAGCAAATGGCACCATATTTTGTACTGCTAATTACTACTATTTGTTTGTTTCTTGAATTCTCCAGGACCTGGCAACCAGGGTCTCCCATTGGTCTTGGAAACACCCTTTAAATAGCACACTTTACTTCAAATCCATTTATTCAGACATGTTAGATGAATGGAAATTGTTAAAATAACATTTACATAAAGCCCATTGTTTTGTTGGGTCTATTTCATTAGAACCGACAGTTGTATTTTATTTTTATTATGCCTCTCAGCCGAGCAAGCTGTTAAAGTTGCTAAAGTACTTTTATTAAGGAGTAGATCTTTTTGAAGAATTAGAAACCCTACATTTAAAAGATTTTCCTATTTACGTATGGGAAAAGTAGTATATACATATATCTATTCCTTAAAAATATATGTTCATTGCAAGAGAATTTGATCTGCCCAGGGCTCTGATTTTACAGTTTTGTCAGTTATCAAAATGTCTTTTTTAGAAATCAAGAGGAATATAGAATAGCAAAAGGAGAAGAAGAAAAATGTTTGTATAAAATGGAGCAGAAAAGAAAGTTATTGCAGTCTTCAGAAAAGGTAGGAAGTGATGTCTGCCGGGGGGATCTTACTTGGAATATGGGGAGTGCACAGTATTCAAGCAGTCTGCTTGTCTAAAAACTTGCGCTTAGCTTTTTGAATGTGGGAGAGATAGCAGTGAAAAATACAAATAGTTCCATCATTCTGCATAATTTCCTTGGTTTCTTTATGTATGTTTAAATGATTCTTTCAGACTGCAGCCGAGGAAATGTTTTGAGTCTTTTATGCAGGCATAGGTATGCTTTAAAATTTTTGAATTATCATGAAGCCATGAGTGCTAGTGCTTTAGTGATTCACAGTGCAAGTCTGTGCTCTGGGTATATTCTTGTCAGTTGTTGATGATGTTTTTATTATTATTGTTACTTATATCCTGCTTTTTAATGTGCAGCTCACATAAAAATGCAATTTAAAATCTACAACATATACAAATTAAAATAGAATTAAACTATCAGGTCAGTTAAAATTTGTTAAAATCCTAAAAAACAGTTAAAATAGAATTCTATACACTATCACTTTGACTCATTCTTAAAAATAAATTTTAAAGCCTGCCCGAATAAAGAGGTTTTAGCCTACTACTGGAAGAACAGCAAGAAGGGAGCTATTCTGGCTTCCCTGAGAAGGGAATTCCAGATGCTAGGGTTATTTGTAATAATAGCCATCCTTCTCCTTAGTATGTCCAGATGTCTATAATTAAACAGCTGCTAAATTTGGTCTAGAATTCATTGACATATAGGCTTGTATATTTTCTGACAAAATTGATTCCAGTGTTTTTTTTATTCCTTACTTCAGAGTGATTCAGAAGATTCATTGATGCAGTCCAAGAGGCGGCTTTATAGACGTAAATATGTACGCAATAAAATTGACCTATCTGATTCTTCTAGTGAAGATGTGGATGATAGTTACGAGTTTATGGAACAGGTAAATATTTATATTTTTTCACTTCCATTGATGGATCTCTCACAAACTCTGACATCTTTTTTCTAGAGATATCAGGATAAATAAAACTAATCTGTGATTCCCATAAGTATAGAATAAATGTGAGGAGCTACATCTTCATTGATGCATGTTTATGTTGTACTATCTGAGGGATGAACATACTATGGGACTTATGTTATTGAATGGGAGTGGGGGGTTGGCTATTCTTAAGTGTCTCCCAAAGGCATTTATTTTGTGAAATATTTTCAGGGTATGAGCCCCAGGGCTTTGGGGTAAAAGTGGTATCAAGGACTTTAGTGGACCCCGAAAAGGGAACATGCAGTCCAAGACCCTCATGGTTCCCACCCCTTTATGTATAATTAGTTTTTTATTAAATACTGTTTTCTTCATGCTTACTAAATGAGCATGTTGCTGATGAAACTGTTGAAAACCTATTCTGTCTATAAGAAAAAATAGAGTTTGTACATTTGGAATGCTGCTACAAGGAAGAAGACTTCAATAGCCTATCTTCAACTTCATAGAAATGTTAATGTCCAATCCTATTGTGTGGTTCAGCATAGCAGGGGTTGTTGGCAGAATGGATTAGAGATGTGGTGCTCTTCTCTTTTCAATACGCTTAAACCAGGGGTCCCCAAACTAAGGCCCGGGGGCCACATGCGGCCCATCGAAGCCCTTTATCTGGCCCCTGCCACGGTGACAGCTCCCTCCTCCTCCATTGAGGAAGGCGCATGCGGCGCAAGGGAGGGAAAGGCGCACACCTTTCCCACCTGCTCCCTCGCCTGGTGTGCGCCTTCTAAAGCTTTGCTTGTTTATAATGGTATTTTAATTATTATTTAATTAATAATTAATTATTAAGTGGTGCTTTGCTAGAGCTTTTGGTGCACAAAGGCAGAAGGGGTTTGGACTAAATGACCCAAGGGGTCTCTTCCAACCCTCTTTATTGTTTTTATTATGATTATTATTAACATTGAGGCTGTATTTGTTCCCGTTTGTTTTGTTTTGTTTTACTTCAAAATAAGATATGTGCAGTGCGCATAGGAATTTGTTTATAGGTTTTTTTTTTCAACTATTGTCTGTCCCTCCAATGGTCTGAGGGACCGTGAACTGGCCCCCATTTTAAAAAGTTTGGGGACCCCTGGCTTAAACTTTCTGGTATAGCTTTATTCTTGTAGTAATATGTGAGAGCAAAATAATGAAAAATTATACGAAGAACTTCCATCTACTGGCATGATTTCAGACTGAAACCTCTTCCCTTTATTCTAGGATGCAGAAGGAAGTGGTGGGTTGAGTTTGTCTTCCCATGAGGAAGAATGGCAAAGTGATCAGAAAACCAACAGCAACAGTTCCAGGTAAAATCAGATTGTGACTTGTCTCTGAGCTTTGAGAAGAGTGCATTTAAACTGATCTCTTGAAAGAGCTGTTAAAGCCTTCTTGGTGCAAATATTATGCTCCTTTGGGTTTTTCAGCATTCCTGCATTTGTTTAAAAATCAGACCTAAGAAATCTGTTAAATTGCAATAACTGTGATGAAATCCCATTCATTAGCTCTGAATCACACTGTTTCTACAGTAATCTAATGGGAAAAAAACTTGTTCCAGTATGTACAGAACTCCAGAAAATACACTGCTAAAGAGAAATGGTAATCATAGGGTGCTAGACAATGTGACACTATGGATCTCCTTTATTGTGTCTGCTGAAATAAGCACATGTGGTACTTGATGCACCTGGGCAGCAGTCAACGGAAACCTCTGAAAAGCTGAAGGCTTTTGTGGCTATGGCCCCGCCCCCCTCACCAGAGGGAGATATAGGCTGAGCAAGGGGCTGGAGCCTTCGTTCCTTTTTTTCCGCCACCCTGTAAGTAGCATACTAGTAATCTCTCTGACTTGAATGTAAATTACTTGTCTTTGGACTGATTTTGGATTTTTTGACTCTCTCCTGCCCTTGACTACGGACTCCACGACTATTCTGGACTTTCTGGTTCCCTATTGACCTGGTCTGTACTATGGCTACTACTTCTAAGAATTGTATCTCTTGTGGGGACAAGCTTCCTGATGGGGATGCTCACTCCTCTTGCCTCTTTTGCCTGGGCAAGGCACATTCGGTGCCCTTTTGCCCTGTCTGCTGCACTCTCACGCCGCAGGCAAGGAAGAGCTGGGAATCTATAATAATAATAATTTTATTTTTGTACCCCACCACCATCTCCCCAGAGGGACTTGGGGCGGCTTACAGATATAAAACCAGCATACAGTAATATCAAATACAAAAACACACAAATAAATTTAAAAGGCATTAAAAATCACAATCATTATAAAACACATGAAAAACACAGCAATAAAAACATAAAATGAGCTGGGCAAACTGCACTGAGTGGAACTTGTAAACAAGAAGGAAGTTAAGGTGCTACAAGGTCATGGGAAGAGCCTTAAACTGGGGTGAACTCTGAGGCTATGTCAAGGAGTTAACCAACAGGTACAACTGGTCAGAAGAAACTGCTAGTACAAGGGTTTAGCATACAGTGGGCGGTACTTCTTCAAAGGCCTGTTTGAAGAGCCAGGTTTTCAGGCTCTTCCTGAACACTTCCAAGGTGGCAGCTTGCCTAATTTCCCTGGGGAGCGCATTCGAGAGCCGGGGGGCCGCCACGGAGAAGGCCCTCTCCCTCGTCCCCACCAACCGCACTTGTGATGGAGGCGGAAGCGAGAGGAGGGCCTCCCCCGATGAACAAAGGGATCGTGCGGGTTCATAGGGGGAGATGCGGTCAGAAAGGTAAGTGGGTCCCAAACCGTTCAGGGCTTTGTAGGTCAACACCTGCACCTTGAATTGGGTCCGGAAGGTGTAATTCACGCCTGTTAGGAACCTGTTAGGAATTTACTTCGAGAGCCCTGCTCTATGAGAAAGCTCTCCCTCCCTTCAAAGTCGGGCCGCTTCAGAGCCACCAGCGGGGGTTGCCGGCCAGCCACAGGCAGCTGCCGGCGAGTCCGGGAAGCGCCCGGCAGCAATGCACACTCCCTCACCTACCGGCAAGGGAGGGAAGAAGAAGCGCAAGATGAAGGCACAGCTCTGCCTTCCTTCCCCTTCAGTGCCACCACAGCCTCTCCTCCATGAGGACGCTGGACAGTTGTGCATGGAGCTTACAGCGGTGTCCAGAAGTGGAGGCGGAGCTACGCTCCCAGGGCAGGAGATGCCCCCCGCCTCCCGCACAGGGAGAGGTGTTGCTTGGCAGGCGCCACGCAGGGGAGGCGCAGCCAGTGGACCAGGCAGAGGTCTCAAACACAGCCGCGTTTGTTTTGCCATGCCCACTTGCTCGCACAAGGACGACTGGGACTGGGCAGGCCGGTCAGGCCATTCGCTGGGCTCACGGAGGCCTAGAAGGTCTCGCTCCACCAACCGTTCACCAGCAGAAGCCTTCTGGTCCTCTTATTCAAGAAGCCCAGCAACTTATTCTTGCTGGGATTCGCCTCCTCAACATCATCAAACCAGGTACTCCCCTGAATCTTCTAGGATTACATTCACCACCTGCTAGGTGGCAGGGCTTATGGCCGGTCAGGCCATTCGCTGGGCTCACGGAGGCCTAGAAGGTCTCGCTCCACCAACCGTTCACCAGCAGCAGCCTTCTGGTCCTCTTATTCAAGAAGCCCAGCAACTTATTCTTGCTGGGATTCGCCTCCTCAACATCATCAAACCAGGTACTCCCCTGAATCTTCTAGGATTACATTCACCACTTGCTAGGTGGCAGGGCTTATGTCTTTATGCTCTTAGAAGACTCTCATTACTACCGAAGACCCAAGCACATGGCAAAGCATGGCCCTGCAGTCTTATCACCTCAGATATGCCACTCCCAGGCTTCCCCTGTGCTGCCATGCTGTGTTACCCATGAGGGGTCAGATTCAGAATCATCTGTTGTAACGCCCTCTCACCCTGATCAGTCAGAGCCATCGTCATCTCCTATGACTGATAAAACAGCTGCTTTTTCGGCCCCACTAATAAAGCTTGCCAAATGAGTTTGCCAACTCAAAAGGCACAACAGTCAAGAGCACCACACTCTCCTAAGCAGCAGGTGCAGACCAAAGCGCACCAAAAGGGTAAAGATCAGGCTCAGCAGAAGGCGAAACTTCGCTTTTAGCGACAATCTGGTACAGTGCCATTTCACCTCTACATGCTCACAATGTTTTGTTGTTTCCCCTTCAATTGAACCCTTTTCTCACCAGCCACAGGACATACTTGATAAAGGAGCGATTGTGCCATTGCATCCTTCTAATTACTCCTCAGCCTCCTTTTCCACCTACTTTCTTGTCCCTAAGCAGGATGGAGGCCAGAGGCCAATTCTGGACCTAAGAGGCCTGCACGAGTACATTCAACTACACAGGTTTCGAATGGTAACGCTTCAAATGATCCTTCCACTACTCCCTCGGGGAGTGTGGTTTGCCATCATAGATTTGAAGGACGCTTATTTTCACATTGCCAAAGCAACACGTCATCATAGATACCTTTCCTTTAAAATAGGATACAGGGCTTTTTCTTTTCGAGTCCTTCCTTTTGGGATTTCAACTGCACCTCGCATTTTCACAAAGGTGATAGCAGCTGTGGCAGCTCACTTGCAATTTTAGGGCATTACAGTCTTTTTTTATATTGATGACTGGCTTCTGGCCAGTGGTACCCGCTCTCAGCTCCTGCGCCAAATAGATATCACTCTTTCTCTCCTTCAGGATCTCGGCCTTGTGGCCAATCACCAGATCCTTCACAGGATATTCAGTTTATCGTAGCCTGCCTCAGCGCTCTCACACAGAAGGCATACCTTCCAGAGGCACACTTCCAGAACTTGCATTCTGCAGTTCAACAGGTCATGCATCTGCCAACTGTACTGGCTAGACACATTCATTCCACATTACGCCACATGACCTCAACAATGGCAGTGACTCCGTTTGCTCGCCTCCGATTTTGGCCGCTGCAAGCGTGGTTTTTAAGGGTGTTCAATCCCCTTCATCACAGCCCTCACCGGCTTCTAGTGCCAACCTCATCCATACGCAAGTCTCTGCGATGGTGGACATCCCGCTAAAATGTTTGTGTCGGCATGTACTTTATCTCTACCTGCCAATACCCCTGTTGATGAGAGCCGTGGCCAAGGCATATGCAGACAACATCAATGCCATTCTCATCGCACCATGGTGGCCATGACAACCGTGGTTTCCACTCCTCAACATGATGTTGGCAGACAGCTATCTCACCCTCAGCAAGCGGCAGGACCCTCTTTCCATTCAGGATGGAATCGTTTTTCATCCCGACCTACGGATCCTGTGTCTGACGGCATGGCACCTTCGGCTATGCCCCTCTCAGCAGCTGTAACACGGGTTTTGGATGCTGCACATAGACCTTCCACGCAGCGGTCCTATGCAGCAAAGTGGGAAAGATTTTCTACTTTCACCTGTCAATATGGCGTACAGCCATTAAAAGCATCTACAGCTTTGCTTCTGGAGTTCCTCCAGCTGCTAGCCCATGATAATCTACCGTGTTTCCCCGAAAATAAGACCTCCCCAAAGAATAAGACCTAGCAGGGGTTTGGGGGGATTGCCAAATATAAGGCCTCCCCTGAAAGTAAGACCTAGCAACTAAGGCTGCAGCAGAGTTCCATTGGGAAGCATGGCTGCAGGGCTAAAGCAGCACTCATACACACATCGGAGGGAGGGAGGGAGAGAAAGTGCTTGCTTTCTGTGCCTCCCTGCCTTGCCTTGCCTTTCCTGTCCCCCAGCCGCGGCTTGAAAAACTTTCCGTGGCTGCTGCTGTGCTGCCGTTTCTTCCTTCGGAGACAAGGCCATGCTGGCCATGCTCCCTTGCTTCCCAGAGGCTTCTGATTGGCTCCTGGAGCCAGGGCAAGGGAGGGTGGGAGGGAAGGAAGAGGGCTTTCCACTCGTCCCCAAGGCTTCTGTGCTCCTTAAAGGTACAGGACGCATTGGGATTCTCCTCTCATCCTTATTCCTATCCTATGCCATGAAACTGATTATTTTATACTATTATTCTATTGCCATATTATTATCATCATATTCTGTTACTATTATTATATCCCATTATTATATTATCCTAATAATATATTTTAAATCATTATATTATATTTTTCTATTATTATTATTATTATTATATCATTATATTATTATTCTGTTATTATTAAATTCCATTTTATATTACCCTATTAATATATTTTATATCATTATATTCTATACTATTATTCTATTATATTATCATATTATTTTATTATTATTAGCATATTCTGTTATTATTATTATATTCCATTTTATATTATCCTATTAATATATTTTATATCATTCTATTCCATTCTATTATTCTATTATATTATCCTATTATTATTATATTATTATGCTATTCTGTTATTATATCCCATTATTATATTATCCTATTAATACCATATTATCATATTCTGTTATTATTATATCCTATATTATATTATCTCATTAATATATTGTATATCATTATATTATTATTATATTATCATATTATTATTATAGTATATTATATTATTCATCATTCATGACTACATTGAAACTAGAATAGAGAGAAATCAGCGTGGAAACCTTGTGAAACCTAAATTGCAAGAGGTACCATAGATTGTTGTACATGTAAATAATGGTAGTAACAACAAATTCTTGATAGGATTCATAGTTTGTTTGGTTATGCTGGTTTGTGATGACAACTACTTTACAGAATATAATAAATTTTCATTTTGTTGTTCAACAATAAATGTGAGCTCTTCTTCATGGAAAAATAAGACATCCCCTGAAAATAAGACCTAATGCATGTTTGGGAGCAAAAATTAATATAAGACCCTGTCTTATTTTCGGGGAAACAGGGTATCTCTAGCATCCCTTAAATATTATCTCGCCATGATATCTGTGATATCGGCGGCGGGCAGGAAACCCCTTCATGTTTTCAGGATCCCCTGATTCAACTTTTTCTTAGGGGTTACGAGAATCTTCTGCCCCCCGTAAGCCCTCCACTGCCAGCTTAGCATTTGGATTTGGTTTTATCTGCATTAATGAAGTCTCTCTTTGAACCATTGGCCTCTGCTGATCTTGTTTATGTTTCATGGAAAACCGCCTTGTAGCAACTACAACTGCTCGAAGGGCCAGTGATCTGTGTGCGTTACATGCACATGAACCTTATCTCTGGTTTCACCATGATAAGGTCATCCTACGAACAGATGTCGCAGATTAGCAGTTCCCCGCCCATCTGCCCTGCATACATGCCTCACACCTTGAGTCTCAGCATGGCGAAGGGGAACTAAGGCTACAGCCCCTTGCTCAGCCTATATCTCCCTCTGGTGAGGGTGGGTGGGGGCCATAGCTACAAGCCTTCAGCTTTTCAGAGGTTTCTCTTCATTGCTGCACAGGTGCATCAAGTACATGTGCTAATTTCACAGATCACCACTCAAATAAACATGGTTACAGGTAAACAACCATACATTTTAATCCTTTAAAGCCTACATATGTGATTGTAGAGAATACTAGCTTCAAAACAACTAATCCAGTAAATTACCTCTTTGTCCATGATGTAACCTAGCTCAGCCTTGTGCAGTGCAGTTCAGTTCTAAGAAACACCGCACAAACACTGAAGCATAAGTACTATTGCAGTTAGATCTCTTAACTTGCCGTGTGATTGTTTTTGAACAGTGACTCCTCAAGCCAGTACTCTGATTGGATTGCTGATGCAGGGATCAACCTACAACCTCCTTTAAGAGCCTCTCGCCGTAAAGCTATTAGATACTGTAGTTCTTCTGAAGATGAAATATCATTGGGGAAAAAATCTCCCCGTCAAAGGAGAAAAAAAAGACGAAAGAAATACAAATCAAAAAGACATGAGGAGGTATTTGTAGTTTTTAAAATCTATTTTCGGATTCTGTTAATCAGGTTAGAGTTTGTCAATACCTGTGTAGTGCTAACATCTTAAACATCTTACATTTCTTTTAGTAAATTTCCATGAACTATGTAGAGGAAACACGGCAGGCAATATATAAATGATATATTGTAGGTTTTTTTCTCTCTTTTGCATGCAGATGAAAAACATTTTAACATTTGAAGTGGGGAGGATGGATACTGTGACCTGGGCCATCGTATTAAATCCAGCTCTTCACTCTGTTATGGTTCCAGCCTGACCCCTCCTTTATGCAGAATGTACATAAAATGTGTTGTGTAATGAATACCCGTGAAATATCCTACTTTTGTCAGATTCACTTTTCTCTGTGCATATCTATATCTATGTATAGATAGAAGTGTATGTATGCTGGTTGGTTGATTTGTACCACAAAGATCTGGGCCAAACTTGGCACATATACCTTCATTATCCAAATTAAAATAATTGAGGGGGTTTGAACTAAAAAAAAAAACCTCCTGAAGCCCAGAGCAGAGGGAAAGAAAACGAATAAAGCGGATTGGCTGTGGCTCTCTTTGTGACTGGTTAATAAAGGGAGTGAAGCAAATTAACTGTTTCTAAGAAGGAAAGGAGGGAGGGAGGGGAAAGAGAAGAGAAAGGAGAGAAGGGGAAGGAAAGGGGAAAAGGTATGAGCAGAGGAAAGAAAAATCGCATGCCCACTGTTGCCAGAGCATTGTCATGGGAACATTGTGAGGTAGGCCCTCTCAGAGCTGTAGAAGGGAGAAAGCAGATGGGCATCAGCCTGTCTGATCACCAAGCAACACCAGGTATATAGTAACTATATATGTAAGTGTAATTTCATTGTATTCGCCAAATGGCAGAGAAACTTGTGTGAGCACACTATATACAAATAAACATAGTGTAACTTAAGAGTTCTCTAGGAGAAAAAAGAATGCAAGTCTGCATTATTTATTTATTTATTTATTTATTTACAGTATTTATATTCCGCCCTTTTCACCCCAAAGGGGAATCAGGGCGGATTACAATGCACACATACATGTCAAACTTTAAATGTCATTTTAGACATACAAGACAGACAGACAGATAGAGGTATTTCGGCATTTTTCCAACATTGGCGCCTGAAGGTTATGCTTGATTCTGGCCACCGGGTGGGTAGGTGGGCTCTCGCTCCATCTGCTATGACGACGAGCCATTTTGAATTTTCCCTCCTTTGTTCTTTAATCACTGGCATTTTAATGGTGTCCTAAAATACCTCCCAATCTGGAGCTCAATCCAACTTGGGCTTCGAATTTGCCAACTTTCCAGTCTGCAGTGACCTATTGCTGTTGGCGATTAACTAGCTGTGCTACAGCCGGACCCATTATTTACTGCCAATTATTTGAGTGTGATCTGTTTCATTGTGAAGGGCTTGAATTTGGATATCTGCATTCTGTTCAGTTCATTAGATGGCTTGGGACAAAGAATTCAATTTGTTTATGATCTCCACTTTTACTTGTGCATGGTAATTCCATGTTGTGTAAATGAAGACAAACATTACCAGATGTTTTCCCATAAACAAAATCCATGCCTAAAATCTAATTTCTATTTAAGTGCCCTTTTGCTGTTGGATGACTTATGATTGGCTAATCTTGTATAGTTTAGTGCTTGTGATAACTGGGGTTGCAAATGGAACATGATGGTATTGCAACAGGAAAAATGGAACCTGTATAACTGTATATAAATTTTATAAGCATTCAAAGAATGGCTTATAAACAGACATAACACTGCATTCTAAACTGAACAATTTCTTATTAGAATGTTAAAGCTGAAGTGGATGCCTCTCAACAGACTTCAGACCCAGAACTGTCCTTTGAGTTCCATCCTCCTGATTGGATAACAGACATGAGACTCCGAAGATCTCCTTTTGTTCCACAAATGGGGGATGAGGTGAGAGAATTTGAGCTGTTCCACATAATTTGCTGTCTCTTTCTAGTAGCATAACTGATCCCATTCCTGTAACTCTCTGCACTGCATAGAAGTGTAATAATGGCAAACCATACCGTAGTGCTCCTTTTTTATTGATAGTAAAGTATTTCTTTTACTTTAAAGATTTACCTGGCCACATGTGACCCTTGGCTGCTTTCTAAGAGGTCCATAAAACCAGCAGTACTCAATCTGCTTTTCCCCACAGCCCCTCTGATTAGTGTGTAGTAATCAGGAAGGAGAATGCTCTTCCTTGTCTTAAGACTAGTTTATCTGCTGCTAGTAGTGGCAGAGAAATGGTGATTTCAGTGGAGGTTACTGAGGATAAGAGCATATTGTGTCTTATGTATGTACATGCCTATGTGTGATTGTGTAACCTTCTAGATTGTGAACCAATATTAGATTTAACAATTGGGAGTCAAAAGGTTTGTGCACACCTGTATTAAAGTTACAAAATGAAGCACCAGATTTCTTTAGCAGTATGTAAAAAATACCTGGAACATGTTATTAGCCTATCAGACTACATACTGCTCTCTGAATTTGTTTTAAAGAGATACTAAAATGCAATAACTGAAAGCTAATAAGGGCCCTGATGAAGACCTCCAAGACAATAGTGGCAAGGTTTGTTCTAAATGCAGAATGGCAAAATATAGCAGAACGAGTCCCTGCACTCAGTTTCCTGTTTTGGAAGGAATGATTATACAAGAGAGACTAATTTTATAGCTGTTTTCATTCAACCTGGTGGCTTGCAATTTTGGTGAGGAATAAATAGTGAGTGCAACTGGCAAATGAATGATCATTATGTTGTTGAAGGCTTTAATGGCCGGAATCACTGGGTTGTTGTGCATTTTCCAGGCTGTATGACCATGTTCCAGAAGCATTCTCTCCTGACATTTCACCCACATCTATGGCAGGCAACCTCAGAGGTTGTGAGGTATATTGGAAAACTAAGCAAAGGGGGCTTAATATATCTGTGGAAGGTCCAGGGTGGGAGAAAGCACTCTTGTCTGTTGGAGGCAAGTGTGAATGTTGTAATTATCTTGATTAGCATTAATGGCTTTGCAAGCTTCATTCCTGTGTGGGGGAATCCTTTGTTCGGATGTGTTAGCTGCCCTGATTGATTCATATCTGTAATTCCTCTGTTTTCAGAGTGTTGTTCTTTCTTTACTGTTCTGGTTTTAGAGGTTTTTTTAAAAAATACTGGTAGTCAGATTTTGTTAATTTTCATAGTTTCCTCCTTTCTGTTGAAATTGTACACATGTTTGTGGATTTCAATGGCTTCTCTGTGTAGTCTGACATGGTAGTTTCTAGTTTTCCTGCATTTCAGTGTTCAGTGTTCTCAAGTAGTATGCTGTGTCCAGGTTGGTTCATCAAATGCTGTGCTATGGCTGACTTCTCTTGCTGAGTTAGTCTGCAGTGCCTGGTCATTATCTCCAAGTAATTAATGTAACCAGACCTGACCTGGAACTTTCTAACTTCTGTCAAATTAATTTTGTACTTTTGACTCATTAACTGACAAGAATTTTTATATATATTAGGTGATATATTTTCGACAAGGCCATGAATCTTATATTGAAGCGGTGAGAAAGAACAATATTTATAAGCTGAATCCTCATAAGGAGCCATGGCGAAAAGTAGTTCTTAGGGTAAGGCTGATTTGTCACTGTATATTCCTTTGCAAAGTAACTTAGAGTTTTTCTTACCAGTTGCCTTACAAAAACAGTAAAGTTGACAAGGATGTTAGTGAATTTCATAGCATAGTGAGGAATTTAGGCTTCCTACTTCAAATATAATTTGCTAGCTGTCATAGATTTATGTATTACTTACTGTAATTCCACTTAAAACTATGACATTCCACTATTGTAGGAATGGGCAAATTGTGCCACATGTTCTGCATGTGGCCCCTTTGGGGCTTTCTTATAACGCTAGAATCCTCCTGATGGTCACCTGCCTCACTACCAAATATTTTTAAAATGATTATTTCTACTCCTGGAAACTTCCAGAGGGAGATTGTTTCACCATCCACAAGTTGCTTTGGGGGAAAGTTTATTGGAGAGGAAAACAAGACCACTGTTAGCAGCAGAGCATGACCACCAGATAGACTATTTTATTGCCTGGCAACTACTGTCTTTATCCTCCTTGAGCTTCAGAATAAAGACACCTCTGTTCAGTTACTTTCCATCTCAGTAGGGATTTGTGTTTTGGATCTAAAGAGTCATGTAGAACAAATGGAGTGCTTTTGTTTTTAACATATGAAATATATCCTGAATGCCTTTCCTGCACAATTATAAACAGTGCCATTATACTAATATCAATGGGAATCTTCATTGTGTGTGTATCTTCTTGCCCAGGAACAAGAATTGGTAAAAATCGTTGGGATACGTTATGAAGTTGGTCCTCCTACCTTATGCTGTCTTAAGCTTACTCTTATGGATCATATTACAGGGCATCTTCAGGACAAGTCATTTTCTCTTAAGTATGTATGATTTCCATATAGAAAATATATGCAGAAAATAGGTCATTGTGTAAATCAGAGAACTAAATCTAATCTTCTTTCTAGATACCATGATATGCCAGATGTTATTGATTTCCTAGTGTTACGTCAATTTTATGATGAAGCTCGGCAAAGAAACTGGCAGCCTTGTAAGTGTATCCTTCTCAAATGATAGAAGTGTATTGTCAAATGCTGTAAAATAGGAAGGAATAGTGTAACATTTGTACAGTAGAGTCCTACTTATCCGACTTCCACTTATTCGACACTCCGTATTATCTGATGGCAAAGGCCCTTGCTCACTCACCCCACCGGGTCCCGGTGCTGCCGGAACCCAGCCAGGAGAGTGAGCAAGGGACAGAGGGTGGACGAGTGAAGGATGGCAGCAAAGGCCCTCGCTCGCTTGCTTGCGCTCTCTCTCACTCACTCACTCATTCACCCCGCTGGGTCCCAGTGCTGCCAGAACCCAGCCAGGTGAGTGAGTGAGGGATGGAGGGTGGGCGAGTGAAGGAGGGCGGCACAGGCCCTCCCGCACTCACTCACCCCGCCAGGTCCCGGTGCTGCCGTTGCTGCTGCTAGGACCCAGCCTGGTAAGGGAGCGAGGGTGGGTGGGTGGGTGAGCGAGCACCCACCTTGTTATCCATCAGTTTCTCTTATCCGACATTCTGCCCACCAGTTTATGATGGATAAGTGGGGCTCTACTGTAGTAATATTTTACTATTGATACTTGCATTCATTATAGGAATCCAGCTAGGAGTTTAAACACTTCCCATTGAACATTGATTGATTGGACAGTGGAATGACTGAGTGTGTTTTAATACATAAAAAGTAGGAATTTGTACTTTGGAAAATGTACCTTTATCTTTACAGTAAACTCCAAGTTTTCAGAACTTGAATTTTGAGTCCTCCAGGTTTTTCCTTTGCCTACTTTGATAATCAGAAGAATGCAAATAATACAATTCACAGCTTGATGCACTTGTATTTGAGAGCAACTGGTTAGAAAATGAAATGGATAGTTACCATTTTGTATGTGGCCTAATGCTAGAAAAGGCTTGATTCCGAATTGTATAATATCTGATGGTGTTTCTTCTTACAGATGACCGCTTTCGTTCAATTATTGATGATGCTTGGTGGTTTGGAACTGTTTTGAGCCAAGAGCCTTATCAACCACAATATCCGGACAGCCCTTTCCAGTGCTATAGTGTTAAGTACGTGCATGGTGTTTTTTTTTAAGCTGGTCATTTCAGATTGATGATTAAAACACATTTTAAAAACATTTGCAGTGTGTGGCAGTGAAAGTGTGTAATTGTTTATAATGAAGATTGGGATGACAATAAGAAAATCAAGCCCTCTCTTGACTTTTTAATTTATGTATTCTGGATTTTGCAGTGAGCAAAACTATACTGAGTATACACTTAATTTGAAATCTCAAATATAATGTAATAAAATAGCTGGATAAAGAGGAATATGGGAAATCATTACTGCTTTGGATGGAACTGTACAAAGATTGAGCTGCAACTGTAAACGTGCTTCCTAGGAAATAAGCTCCACTCCCATTTTGGCAGAAAAAATGGAAATCAAAGATACAGAATGGGGGACGCCTGGCTTGACAGCAGTGTGTGCGAAAAAGACCTTGGAGTCCTTGTGGACAACAAGTTAAACATGAGCCAACAATGTGATGCGGCTGCTAAAAAAGCCAATGGGATTTTGGCCTGCATCAATAGGGGAATAGCGTCTAGATCCAGGGAAGTTATGCTCCCCCTCTATTCTGCCTTGGTCAGACCACACCTGGAATACTGTGTCCAATTTTGGGCACCACAGTTGAAGGGAGATGTTGACAAGCTGGAAAGTGTCCAGAGGAGGGCGACTAAAATGATTAAGGGTCTGGAGAACAAGCCCTATGAGGAGCGGCTTAAAGAGCTGGGCATGTTTAGCCTGCAGAAGAGAAGGCTGAGAGGAGACATGATGGCCATGTACAAATACGTGAAGGGAAGTCATAGGGAGGAGGGAGCAAGCTTGTTTTCTGCTGCCCTGCAGACTAGGACACAGAACAATGGCTTCAAACTACAGGAAAGGAGATTCCACCTGAACATCAGGAAGAACTTCCTCACTGTGAGAGCTGTTCGACAGTGGAACTCTCTCCCCGGGGCCGTGGTAGAGGCTCCTTCTTTGGAGGCTTTTAAGCAGAGGCTGGATGGCCATCTGTCGGGGGTGCTTTGAATGCGATTTCCTGCTTCTTAGCAGGGGGTTGGACTGGATGGCCCATGTGGTCTCTTCTAACTCTACTATTCTATGATTCTATGAAGACAGTGGATCTTATCTCAGAATACGTATGCATAAGGATTGAACTGTTAGTCCTCCCTTTGCTCAAATGTTAGTTCTTCTGCTGACTAATTTATATAAAATTATCTTTTTAGAATCAGAGGATTTGGAATGATTTAGTTTGGATTTAAAGGGATTGTGTCAGTTGCCTTTGAATAGGAGTCTTTCCGTTCAAAATATTTTAGACGTGAACATACGTTGCTTGATGCATCTATGAGATAATTATTCATTTGTTCCTAGTTTTACATTCAGAAAGAAAATACAGATCCTCATCAAAGGGACATTTTTTTCATTAGAAAAAATGTATTATTATCATAGTAAAGTTCCACCAATGATGTAGTAGCTATCTGCCATCAAGTTGACTAATTAGTGGTGACACTATGAATGAGAGATTTACAAATCATTTTGTCATCACAGGGCCATGGCTTCATGATTGAGCCCGTCCATCAGTAATATGATCTTCCTCGTTTCCTACTGCTTTCTTCCTTACCATGTATTATTGTCTTTCCTAGTGAATCATGTCTTATGATATATCCAAATTATGATAGTTTTCATGTAGTTATCTTGGCTTCATTTATTTGCTCTAGACCAGTGGTTCTCAACCTGTGAGTCCCCAGATGTTTTGGCCTTCAACTCCCAGAAATCTTGACAACTGGTAAACTGGCTGGTGTTTCTGAGAGTTGTAGGCCAAAACACCTGGGGAGTCACAGGTTGAGAACCACTACTTTAGACGAATGAATGAATTTTATTGTGACAATCACAGACCAGGAGTACATGTATTAAAACATTAAAATCAGGGTTTTGTTGTTTTTTTTTTTTTTTAAAAAAGGAAATATATTAACATTAAGAACATTAAAAGCAGAAAATCCTCAACATTGACGTTAAGATCAATTATTCAAAACATTAAAAGCAGAAAGTCCCCAAAATGGGAGTCTTTTGGATCGGCTCTTATAAAACCTGCCAGATATAGACACTAAAATGAGTAGATTAAAATATTATCCTTTAAAATAATCTAGACCCCTTTTATTTATTTGTTCAGCAGTCCTCAGCATCCCTAAAACTCTCCTCCAATGTCACATTCCAGATGAGTTCATTTTCTACCTATCAGCTTTCTTCATTGTCCAGCTTTCACAGCCATACATAAAAATTGGAAATACAGTTACATGACCAAACAGATATAAATCAGTAGGGAGAAATATGAAGCAAACTATAAAACAGATTGCTGAAATGGGTTTCCCTAGACTCAAACACAGAGTGATATTCTAGTCACCGAGCGAAAAGGAACTAAAAAATGTGTTTCTCCATGAGAGTACTTTTATTTATGTTAATTTAAATGTGCTTTACTATTTGTAATCCTTTTCACACCCATTAAGTTTCCTAGAACCTGTATTTTAAAAATAGTATTTTTACATTGGCTTATATTAAAGGCAGTTTTTTCTGTCTGCAAATATTGTTGCTTTACCTTCTATTTATTAGATGGGACAATGGAGAAATTGAAAGACTTAGCCCTTGGGACATGGAACTGATTCCAGAGAATGGTATGTAAAAATAATTGGCTAGACTTTTTCTTGCTAACTTGCTATTTTCAGTATATCTTGTAATTCTCATGCTTATAACATGTTTTCTGAAAGAACGCCTATGAGGAATATATTTCAGAATATTTACTGCACTGAAATGAAGAACACAGTTCCTTCTTCTTGGTCTGTGAAATCTCACAAGTGGGTTTATTGCGCCTGCACAGGCTCCAACAGAAGCTTTTCCATCTGCTCTCCCTTTAGCTGTCCTGGAAGAGGTCACTACGTTGCTTCAAAAGTGAGCCATAGAGCCTCTATACAAAAAAAGACTACAATTGAGCATGTCTTTCTTAGTACTTCACAATCCTGAAGAAAGACAGCAGTCTGTGCTAATTTCATGTATGTTAGGGGTCCCCAAAAGGCACTTGGGATTCAAGTGAACTCCTGTATTCTGCAGCCTTCAGAAATGAAAGTTGTCTGAGGCATGCAGTTTTAAACTGCTGCACCTCTGCTCTTTCTGCGTCTGTGCTATAGTTAAACACCCTGTAACTTTTTCTCTGCCAAGAGTCCTCGGCAACATATTTTTATTCCTGTTCCAAAATATTTACAGTTACCTATAGAGATTAGCACACAGACATGGTCCTGACAAAATAGAGAGTATCAAGCACATACTGTCTTTTTATATCATTTCCCTTCCATGCTTATTTCTGTTGACACCTCCGGATATGACATCTGGATTAGTCACTGTTACCTGGCCAGACATGACATTTCTGGTCCAGCCTCGCCACACTCTCAGTAGCTAACCCCTCAGTGTCAGTGCTGTGCTAGCACATGTCTTTGGAATGATTTTCCTAGCCTATATCTCCACCAATAAACAATAATATGATCACCACCAGGCGCCTCCTTTATGACGTCACCTCCCGGGGCAGGGTTCCTGCTAGGAGGGGCGGCGCATGTGCGGTGAGCAGGAAGGTGACAGAGCGCCTGTTGCCTTCCTCTCGCCCGGCTTCTTCCTCCTTCCTCTTTGGGACCAAGCAGGAGCATTGCCACAGCAAGATGGCAGCCGCCGCGGCCTCTCCGCTCAAGCATTTTGTGACCGCCAAGAAGAAGGTCAGCGGCATCTTCAAGCAGCTGGCTGCCTACATCCAGGAGAGCGCCGCTTTCCTTTAGGAGACGCACCGGGATGTGGAGCTGGACCCAGTCACGACAGAGGAACAGGTGCTGGAGGTCAAAGGATACCTTTCGAAGATCAGCGGCATCAGCGAGGTGGTTGCCCGGCGACACATGAAGGTGGCCTTCTTCGGACGGACCAGCAACGGGAAGGGCACCGTCATTAACGCCATGCTCTGGGACAAGGTCCTGCCCTCCGGCATCAGCCACACCACCAACTGCTTCCTGCGGGTCGAGGGCACCGACGGGCAGGACGCTTTCCTCCTGACCAAAGGCTCCAAGGAGCGCAAGAGCGTCAAGACGGCCAACCAACTGGCGCCCGCCTTGCACCAGTATGAGCGGCTGGCATCCGGCGGGCTTGTCAGCATCATGTGGCCCAACTCCAAGTGCCCCCTCAAGGACGACCTGGTGCTGATGGACAGCCCCGGGATCGACGTGACCACCGAACTGGACAGCTGGATCGACAAGTACTGCTTGGACGCCAATGTCTTCATCCTGGTGGCCAACGCCGAGTCCACCCTCATGCAGATGGAGAAGCAGTTCTTCTACAAGGTCAGCATCCGCCTCTTGTGCCCAAACCTCTTCATCCTCAACAACCGCTGGGACGCCTCCACCTCTGAACCTGAATACATGGAGGAGGTGCGCCGTCAGCAAAAAAACAAAAACAAAAACCCAAAATAAAATAATATAAACCAAGACATTGTGTTATGAGCATTGTTTCCAAACCCAGCCTCTCCCCTGGAGAGGAGACTTCACTTGCTTGATGTAAAACGTGCGTTGTCTTTCTATATCAATAAAACTACTGATTCCTCAAGGTTGCATAGGTTGTTTATTGTCTGTGCTATTGACAAACTTGAACTCCCTGTGTCTCCTCAAAGACTGTCCAAATACATAGCTCACACTATCAAACTGGGTCATCAACTTGCTGGTAAGCAACTGCCAGGCCATGTTTGGGCCCATGGGACTAGGGCAGCATCGACATCTACTGCCTTTTTGCAAGGTATGTCACTGGATATGATCTGTTAGGCGGCTATGTGAAGCACACCACCTTTGTGTCTCACTATTGTTTGATCTCTATATCATTGAAGGACACTTCGCTTGATTGATCAGTTCTGCTGCCCTGTATTTTTTGATATCTCTGAACCCTGTTTTTGGGAATATGTATCCTATCTGCTGTGTGTTGTACCATGGTTCTGTTTATTGTACCTCTATGAAATGCAATGTTCACTAGGCAGACGTTCACATTTGTAACCAGTCTCATGTCCAGACTATACTGTTGATCTATTCATCTCATTGGATGTATAGTCAGGTGTCTTACTCATCTGTGTGCTTTGCATATGACAATATTGCCTGTGTACTTTCTGCTCATTTCTACCTGTTTTATGGTATTGAAATATGCAAAAAGAAATGGGTGACCTTTCAAAGCTTTATTGTTGAGACAGTGCTCTTTATTGAATAAAAACCTTATTTTTTCATCCAAGATGCTGGTCGACTATGTGTCATAAGTTCTGCCTCTGATTAGCTTGCTACTCGCCCCCATTGTGTGATTCACAGATATGATGAAGAAAAAGGTCAGGTTGTTTCCCTGTAACCTACAGAACCTCAAAGAAATAGAGTACCTGTGAATACCCTGCCTATACTCTCTACAGAGGGATCATGTCACCTCTGGTCTCACTGGCTGTAGCTGCAGCCTCAAGACTAAGGGATTTAGGCAGCAACCAGGCCTTTTATGTACAGTTAGTCCCCAAGTTACAAGCAAGATAGGTTCTGTAGGTTTGTTTTGAAGGTAAATGTGTAAGTCATAACAGGTACATTTTTACACCTCACTGTCCCTATGATCATTGGATTTTGAAAAATGTGGCATATCGTGGAAACAAGAATTGGTGATAAAGCTTCAGTGAGAACTCTTTCCGGAGAGAATTTCCCTTCCTAGGGGTGGGTTTCTCTCACTTCCTGTTGTCTCACCCCGTTCCTAACTAAGTTGGATGTTTGTAACTCGGGGACTGATTTACTTGGAAAATTGGGTGAAGTTACAGCAAAAAAAAATATCCTAGGAGGTTTCAAAGAGGCTTTGTGCAGGTGCAGAATATTCAGTTGTGTGAATTCACAGATGACCAGTCAAAGAAATATAGTTACAGGTAGGCAGCCTGTCCATAATATTGTTTAATTGATATATATTAATTATGCTTTCTTTGAAATCTTTCACAAATATATTAAAAGTGTGCTTGCAAATGAAGTAAAACATATGAGTGTTTAGTTCATTATAGTGAAGCTGTAGTAGTAACAGTTTAGCTGATGTGTGCTCCTTTTGATTATTCAAATAACTCAGTTGAGTTTGGTCAATAATAGCTCTTTTTTTTAAAAAAAGGAGGTGTCTTTGCAGTACACACTTTAATTATGACATTTACTTCATATGTATTCCTGACTTCTTTTTAGTTGGAATCATTCCTAGGAGTTTACATGTTTGAATAGGCAATGATAAACAAGGGACTGCAATTTTATCCACTTTTAAGAAAAAGAAATGATATTGTCATCTTCAGGTTGTATCATAAGAATGGGCATTTTAAAAAAATGCTACATTTTATTCCCTCCCTTTTATCCCCTGTATTTGTTGAAAATAAGTAGTTGAGCCACCTGATGAACTGGGAGCCAGTGTTTCTGTGACTGCCGAAGAGATGGCAAAACTATTATACAAACCTCAAAAGGGAGAATGGCAAGAGGAATCCCAGGATGAAGAATGTGAAAGAATTATTTCTGCAATTGATCAGCTTCTAACTCTTGGTAAGGATCTAGAAATCTAAGAAATATATTTGAAAGTAGGAGATGAGATGGATGGATTAAGGATTAGGATATTTCCTGCATATATGTCTTGTGATTGTAAATGCAATTTGTTTCAATTTGTTTTAAGTCTTCCAAGCAAAGTTTAGCTCATTTTTAAAAGACTGTGTGATTTGTTTTGTGAAAATGTTAGTATGACACATTTGAAGTGCTTTAACTGACTGAAATTACTGTTTTGACAGATATTTCAGCACCGTTTGCTGGTCCAGTTGATCTGAATACATATCCAAAATACAGTACAGTAATAGCTTATCCAACAGACCTTTGGACTATTCGGATGCGACTATTTAACCGGTTTTACAGGTTAGTCTGATGGTGCTTTAGAAAGAAAGAATATTTTGCATTTTTAAAAGGTGATGAAAAGTTACGCTATCAGTATGTATCTTCTCAAAGAATATTTGTAAAATCTTCATGATAGAAGAATATTCATATAGAGTGAACTGTTGAAAGTACCATGTGTCATTCAGGAAACAGTCAAATTTAACTTCAGTTGGAAGTTGTTGCTTATTGTTTAAACTTTGAATGTTAAGCTGGAAAATCCAGAGTAAGATCTTCAAAAGGTCTTCTTCATGATGCATATTCATCCTTCAGAACTGCCATGATACAGGTCATTGCTTTAGCCACAGCATCTTAGTATTTTTAGTAGTAAAAAGGAACAGTGAGTTGTTTGTAACCATATGTGAGAGTTTTTTCCTCTTTTCTTGGGGGAGGGATGGCATACACTTGGGAATGCATGTCTAAAAGCCTTTCCAGGGCCATGTGAGTAATGTAAGTGCAGGATAACAAGTCTTCAATCAGAAACAGGCAAGCTGTTAAGGTGCTCACAATAGTCCTTTTATTTCAGTCTCATCACAGAAAGATTCAAAGGCAGGTTTTCCTCCTCTCTTCCTTTCTCTTCATCTTTCATTTTTATTTTCCTCCAGCCTCATCCTTCATACACGCCCTCCCAAACACTTGGCTGATGTTCATCAACAAGCCTTGAGCCACCACTTGTTTCTCTTCCTGTTGAATTAGGGGAATGTGCGGTCTTCAAAGGCTGGGTCCTCTGCCTTCATCACCCTCTTACACTATAGAATGTGGAACAATACACCTGGCTATTTCTTACCACTTTTTGTGTTTTTCATCCTCTTTCAATATTTGTATGTGGACTTTCTGTTCGATTAAAATGTGTTATATTGGGTCACAGTTCTACTCAAACATGGCAAATATAGGATATTTTTTATGTGGAGTGCTGTTTTGTTAGAACATCAAATCAACGAAAACTCAGATTCTTTCACTTAAAAGATCTCCTGTTTTAGTAATATTTTTCCATAACTCTTTCCAGTGATATTTTAAATTGTATCCTGTTTATATACTGTTCATTATAGGAGACTCTCTGCATTGATTTGGGAAGTGAGATGTATTGAGAGCAATGCCCGCACCTTCAATGAACCCAATAGCACAATTGCCAAGTCTGCTCAGAAAATCACAGATCAACTCTTAGAATTCATTAGGTAAGCAAAGTATTCCAACTCATAATGAATGCAAGTTCAGTGCTCAAAATAAAATCAGAATTGTGTTATTTTTGGCCACTGCTAATGATACCAGTTTCTGCAAGGGCAGCTTTAAAAATACTAATTATAGGCTTTTCAGCTAATAACTAAAACATAGCTCATATTTGATATAGACATGCTATTGCTTCTAGTAGCTATTGTTATGTGGATATTTATTTATTTATTTATTTCCATTATTTCTATCCCGCTCTTCTCACCCGAAGGGACTCAGGGCGGCTTACAAAACTGGCAGAATTCAATGCCAATACACAGCAATACAAAAGAATAAAACATAAGCAATTAAATACAGATTTAAAATAATACAAAATACTTGAGCCATTCATCCACAAAACATTGTACATAAACCTTAGTCCAGACCGAGTCGAAGCCAACGAAACTTATTCTTTGAATGCTTGCTCGCATAGCCAGGTCTTCACTTTCTTTCTAAAACATGTAAGTTATCAGGTTGGCTGTATTATCACTTACTATTATTACCAACCTTTACATCATTCCTTTTGTCTTAGAAAGTGAGCTGAAACATTAACCAGAATTGTTTGTTCGCTATAGCAAGTGCATTTAAAAATATGTTCCTGGTTCAACATTATTTCCAAAAACAAATTTCTGCTATGTTAGCTGTAGATTTGTGTATAGCGAAGAACTGAAGTTTTTTTCCTAAACATGTTTTTATTTTCCAGAAACCCAAACTGTACAGATATTTTTGAGTTGTCTATTGCAACAAATAACGAGGATAGCACTGATGCAGCTGATCTGGTAATACATTGTTATTTTATTCATGTTTTCATTTACAGTGCTGCTGTTTTAGAGCTCTGTTTTTCTTTAATCATACCAGCATTGACTTAGCATTGTGAATTTGCTGAGTAAGATGGTATCTGGCACTTTATCTCTGTTCCGTAATGTTTCAAAATGTTTTGTTTTGTTTTTGTAGGATGATGAAGAGGCCTATACACCAAGAGCACGGTCTAAAAAAGTAAGTCAGCCTGATTCAGCCATAATTTCCACTCTTTCCAGAAGACAATAGCAATTTTGCAGTTGTATAATGTATATTATAGTCCAGTAATATTGATGTTATATCCTAGTGTCTTAGGTTTGCCTGGACCATTCCTTAATGTTTTATTTAGGCATTTTATATTTCTGTCTTAAAGCGGCAGACCATGAAGAAGAAAACCATTGTGAAACACAGCTTTGATGGAAATAGTTGGAAAAAGCAGTGCATGGAACTTATAAATTTAATTTTCCAATGTGAGGATTCTGAGCCATTCAGACAACCTGTTGATCTGAATCAGTACCAAGTAAGTTACTCTTCACTGATGAGACTTTATAGAGATAATCTCCTCTGAGTTTCATAACTTGAAAAACAGCCAGGAGAATTACAAGGTGTGTTCCTTGTTTGAGCTTAATAATGCAGAACATTCAGTTCCTTTTGGCCTTGTATCAGCTTTTCCAAACCTGTTTTGGACTCTAGCTCCTGTCATCCTGGATGACGAGAAGTGATATCAAGATGGAAAAGCTTTATGAATAGTGGCTAAATGCAAATGATTGTTCCATGTATAAATTCACATTAAAATACCTCACTTTAATATTATTGTCACCAATACTACAATGCATAAAGTGTTCCAAACTAACCTCAGTTTGAAATTCATTTCATGAATATTGTATCTTTCCTCTCTTCAGGAAAACTGAAGATTGCAAACAGTACAAATTTAAACATTAAAAAGAATAAAACCTGCTGACACCAGTTTCAACAAGGCAATGTTCTGCAAGTTAAAACAAAAGACCTTAAAATACTTTGAAATTCTTTCACAAAATAACTAATTTGGAAAAGTATGAATGGAAGGGAAAGACATTGCAAAGTTGCAGAGTTTTGAGATTTATTCTCAGATTTCCAGAATTGTCTCCATAGTTTGTTCTAACATTCTTCAAATACTACTTCCTATGATGGAATAAGAAATAATAATATCAGAATTGGCCCATAAGGTTGCATGTTTAAAACTGTGTCTATCTGTCTATTTATCTCACAAATTATTGCTTGTATCATTCACCTGTTTTATACTGCAAACTGTGTTCTCCTGTTTGGCTTTGTCAAGAGGCATATGCATATAACAGAAGTCCACCCCCATTTTATTTTTCAGCTACAAAATGTTTAAATTATGTAATTATTTTGGTTTCTTTATTTAGGACTACAGGGAAATTATAGACACACCAATGGACTTGAGCACTGTAAAGGAGACGCTAGAAGCTGGAAACTATGATACACCAGTGGAACTATGTAAAGATATCAGATTAATATTTAGCAATGCTAAAGCTTATACCCCCAATAAGAGGTCCAAGGTAACATTTCTATATTGTTTTTCATAGCAGTCAAATTTGCATTTAGATTAATTAAAGAAGAACTGAGGCAGAGATGGCCTTTAAGTGTGAGGGACAGTGTTAACCTAGGTCAGTGATGGCGAACCTATGACACACGTGTCAGCACTGACACGCCTAGCCATTTTTGTTGACACGTGGACGCGTGCCAAGAAGGACTTTTTTTATCCTTGGCTCCTGCACAGCCAGGTGCAGAAGCCGAGGATGAAACATTTGCTGTAGTGTGGTGGGCGCTGCTAGTGCAGCAAAAGGGGCTCCACTAGGCCAGGCCGCTGCCTCAGTTTGGGATGAGTGGCCAAAGCCCTGGATGAGGGAGTGGAAAAAGGAGGGGGAGCGTCGTTCAGGCCGAGCGAAGGAAGGGAAGGGGAGCTGAGGAAAGGGAGTGAGAGCCACCACCGGCCTCTGAGGCTGGGCCGGGTACAAAGAGAAGCCGCTACTGTGGCTCTGAGGAGGGTTTTTGTTCAGTCACATCAAGCGGCGCAGGCAGTGCAGGACGTGAAGGGCACCAGGTAAGCTTGGCCTGGGCTTGAGGGGAGCACCCATTTGCCTGATGCCAGCCAGAGTTGTTGTAATATAAAGAGAGCCAAACTATTGGCAGAATAGCTCTCCATAGTTTGCTAAATGGAGTCCCCTGAGGTGAGAAAGGCGGGGGTAGAAATGCTGAAAGTAAATAAATAATTCTGGGATGCAGTGTTAAACTATGGAAATTAGCTATAAGCTCAGAATTTAGGTAATGTGTTTTAACTTTCTTACATAACTTGGTTTTATACTAATCCATAATGACCAGTATAAACTAAGTGGTAAATCTCACATAATTTATGAATTGTGTTTATTTTTATATTTGAGAACTTGGCTCAAATATTTCACTCTCCCCCCCCCCCCCCCCCAATATAGATTTACAGCATGACATTGAGAATATCTGCACTGTTTGAGGAAAAAATAAGGAAACTCCTTTCTGACTACAGAAATGGACAAAAATACAACAAAAGATTGCAGAGAGGTCGGAGAAGTCAGAGATTCAATAGGAAATTGCAGGGTCAGTCTGCAGAGTCTACTACCAAATCACTCAGGTAATCTCTTGAGTCAAACTTGGATCTAACATTGTAATTCTAATAGCAGAAATGGCTGTACTCTTGGAACTAGGATGAGGGTTCTTCTTCATGATCTCTGTGTCTCACTCAAATGAGTTTTTGTACCAGTGTACAAAATGTTCTAGAGATGAGTAGCTTTCTGGAACCCTGTCCCTCCTTGTACTGTGCATGGCATTAACCACTAAGTTATCATCCCTTCAGTTTCTCTCTGTCTGCCAAGCAAGTCACTTCTTTCAGTGTGGTCTAGTGTTGAATAGCTTTTGCTTGCTGTGCATTTGTATGGAATTGCTTTTCGTTTTGTTTAGTTTCATTCATTTTGTATCAGTTTTGTATTTGTCCCCGTTTTCAAAAATGGGAGCACCTATATGAATAGAATTTTCATCTGGCTTACAAAAAAACCCGTAAATTTTCGTACCATTGGCTGCAGTGGGAGGGCTTCCAAGCCTCACCCCCCCCCCCCCCCCGCGCGCGCTCGGTTTTTGGGCTAGTACATGCTGTACAAGGATCGTCTATCCCTAATAACGATCCATGTCAACCCTTCTGATTATGTATTCCTTCTGGTTGTTGTGATTGTTTCTTATGGTCTTCACTGTTTTACTAGCTGTATAGGTCTTTAATTTTGTTTAATAATGTGTTTCTTGTAATGTATGTTGCTGTTTTTATGCATGTAAACCACCCTGAGTCCCTTCGGGGAGAGATAATAAAGTTTTACTTACTTACTTACTAGCAGGGTGAAAATCACCATATACGGAGGGCATTTCGACCTCCTTTTAGCCCACCAACTTTTAAAATGTTTGGGTCTTCCTCAGAGTATTATTATTATTATTATTATTATTATTATTATCATTATTAACACCCATTGGTACACATCAGCTGTCATGGGGAAGCAGACCTCTCTCAGACTCAGCTTAGGGTCCCAGAATAACTATTGTTATTAATATTATTATTAACACCCATTGGTACACATCAGCTATAATGGGAAAGCAGCCCTCTGTCAGTACCTGCTTATTGTTATGCAGGCCGAAAGTAAAATGAAAGCAAGCACGATGACTGTGCAGCTTTCCCTTTCGCGTCTCCTTTTGTTTCGTCCAGAAATGGCATCTTTTGTTTAGTGCATCCGAATGGACGATACTGAATGAATAGATGAATGAAACAGATGAAACAAATACTGCGCACATCACTAGTGTTGAATAGCTTTGCCTCTATTTTAATCTTTCTTAATATTTCACTAATTACTTCATATTTTTCTCTATCTGTACCAAAAACTTCTTCCCCCTTCTGCGGCTTCTATCTTTTTATATAAAAATTATCTAACTGCCATACTGAATGCTTATTCTGTTTAGAGTAGAGCATAACACTAGATACACCAAATCTGCTGCTGATTTACTAATCGAGCTCTGAAGAATTGGGCTTCTTATCTTTGGTTCCACCTCTGGCAACAATCAACATTTTGGATCAAGAAGCAACTTGTCAAAATCGGTCTTCATCGATTTTATTACTAAATCATGTGACAAATCCAAAGCCCTTTTTGGTTTTGAAACTGGTAGCAGAAATGTCAGGACCAATGTAGCATCTTTTGATACTGAAGATCATGATGTCACAAGCTTTGGACTTATTGCCCCACTCTTAGAAGACTTCAGAAATTGAGGCACAGATTCTACAATAATTAACAGTCTGAGATCAAGAAGCATAAACCAGAATTATGTCCATGTAGAGAAGTCAATGAGCAGCCCAAGGGTTATAAATCCAAGATGTGTAGCAGCAGGTCACAAGGAGGACGGATGTTACAATTACTTCTCCAACTTTTGGTCCTGACTGTTTTGGTACAGTTGCACTCTGACACGTCAGCACATAGTGTGTTCCATCTCCATGTCATCCATCGATGCAGACTCCCAATTGTGTGATTGGCAGAGACCATGAAGAACTTTTATCAGACATTACAGATTGGACTCTAGAGCGTGGATTTGGCCAGGCTATTCTTTATTCTGTTATGCAGTGACCTGACCTACCACTCATTGCTAAGCTTCATAGTAATCTATTTGTGTGAGGCCCAGAGACCACAAAAGATGATTTAACAGGCTGCTTACCTGTAACTGTGATTCTTCATGTGGTCTTTGTGCCATCACACAAACCCACCCTGCATTCCCCTCTGTTTAGGTCTCTATCATCGGCAGATTTAGAAATTAGGGATGTTAGCTTGGTGGGGAAAATCAACTGCAGTATGAGAATGGGGCAGCCTCTCTGCTCTAGAACATTCCAGTAGGATCTCTGCACAAGCATGACGAACTCATTTTTGTGAAGGCATAGACCCCAGTTTACACATAAGCAATCTGTCCTTTTGCAAAATCTGCATTGGAGAATTAGAAAACCCCTCAGCGAATAATTTTTTAGCAGTTCAAAGGGCTGCAAGAAGGAACCAGTAATGACAATATCCATTGTACTTAGAGTAGTGTAATTATCCCAAGTGCTCTTCATTAGTAGATGAACAATTCTGTTTCACAATAGCTTCACAGTTGGTGAATTTTTTGAGGTTGATAATCTGCAGTTGCAATCCTATCCACTTAGTTTTGGTTAGGTGCCGTTGAACTATCGAACAAACCTTTGAGTAGCCATACCTCAGATTCCACTTTAAAGTAGCATAGCATAAAGTTGTGCATCTGATCAGATGAAGAGGTGTTGGCTAACTGGAAAAGTTAACAGAAAATGTATTATCAAATATTTCTTCAGTTTAATTTTTATATGTATTACTGGCAATGTGGGTGAGACACTTCTATTTATGAATACTTTCTAAAATTGTGTTGCATCTTAAAATTAATTTCACAGTACAATTTGCAGTATTCCATAAAGTTGAAGAACATTTAAAACACACAAAGAAATATTATAAAATCTATATTCATAAAGTGCACATTGTCTTACTTTTTGTCAAGAAATTCAAAGCAGAAGCAGTGCAAATCTCAGCCAAACATTCAGTCTGAGGCAGAAGACTTATCTAACCAAAATAACTCAAGTAGAAGCATCTGTATAAGCCATAAACTATATACAAGCAGCTCTAGCCGCAGAATTGCCAACTTGTCTTCGGACTCCAATTCTGAATCTTCTTTTGGGAAATATGCACGAACAAGGAGCACAGCTGTGCTAGGCGGTTCCACGTTATCATCAGGTGAGTAATCTATGAGGAAAACATGTTGCAAAAACTTGTAATAGTATTTGCAAACTCTGCTGTATCTCAACTTGACTGTCAATTGAAGCAGGCAGATTCCTGCAGGGAGTAGGAAAGAGAGAATTTAAGATGAAGGGCATTGTCATTTCCTACCTCTTATCAGGTACCTTTGGGAGACCAAATGATGGTCAACTTTTTCCTGTCCTTCCTTGCATTTTGAAAGCATTTTCCCCTTCATTACAACAAGAACATTAGCAGTGGATTTGCTGCTAGTGCTTCTTCACTGTTAAACTCCCAATAACTCTTCTTTCACATGTCTTGATTTTTTATTTTATGGCTGGGCACAAATGTTTGTTTCATTGAAGTGAATAATCTACTGTATTTCTTAGAACTCAAGAATTTTGAATACTTGATATCGATCGTTAGCAACAATTTGTTCAGAATAGCATTTGGCTGTCATAAGAATACAGAACAATTCAAAATTTATTTTAACTTCCCATGCTGTTAAATCTGGATACTTCTTTCAAGTTGTAAATATCTAACTTTACAGAAAGTGAACTAGAACAATCAACAATGGATTCATCTTCAAGTAGTTCAGAGGAAAGCAAAGAAAGTTCTCCAGCTATTTCATCTCCTCTACTGTATAATGGAACACATGGGAAAAAGAAAAACTTCAGGGTTACTAGAAATAGAGCACATCATCAAAAGCAAATAAAAAAAGATGTTGATCATAGAACCAGAGTTGTTTACTCTGTTATGCCAGGTATGTAGCTCTCATATTTTAAAATGACCATATCTTTTGGCTCAGTAGGGCCTATTGTGACCCCCCACAAGTCGATAAAATGTACTTTGAATATTTGCCGTTGTCTGTTGTGAACCGCCCTGAGTCTCCAAGGGAAGAAAAGGAGGGATAGAAATAAATTATTATTATTATTATTATTATTATTATTATTATTAGATGTTAAAGCTAATAGTCACACTAGGTTATAACAAATACCACAGCAAAGGGAAATGTAATCAGATCACCATTCTAAAAACAGTCTAATATTAAATTGTAGTGCTTTTGTTAGTATGAAAAAGAGCATAAGTCTCCCTGGAGACTTTTCTTGCTTATTTAGTTCATCAACATAGCATCTGGTAGTTTAAATGGCTATGAGTGCTCCCTGCTGGGTGCTATAGGAGATATGGAGAGGTCATACAACAAGAGGACTTCCTGTGCTAATGTAAGTATGGAAAGGTCAACGTCAGTAGCTCAAATTACACCATGAAATTAAAAGAGGCAAAGTAACTGCCAGGATGCAATTTTGGAATTTTTCATTTGCATATATGCTAGCTTAGGAAACTGCCATATTAAATACATTCTTCTCGAGATCTTTTTGGATAACTCTCCCTGATATGTTGTCAATTATGTGAGAACTAATATTTAAATAGTTTTCTGGGGATTCAAATGTCAGTAGTAGAGTTTGATAAAAAGCCTAGCATAAATTAAGAGTAGTCTACAATTTCAAAAATATTTGACTTTTGTGAACATTTGTATTGTGCCTAGCTTCTGAAGAGAATGAAAATAGTCAGAGGACTGCCAGGAAAAGAATACCAGTGAAAGAAACAGATACTTCAAAGGAGCTATATGAAACTACAAACAACAGGCGTGGGAGGCACAGAAAAATTCCACGTAGAAGTGCTACTGTGGCAGCTAATAAATTAAGACTTATGAGTGATGTAGAAGAGGAGTGCTCTAGCTCAGAAAGTGCTGTTATTGGGTGTAAAAACAGAATATTGCCTCATCGTAGTGCCTCTGCTGCAGCCAGAAAAGTGTTGCTAAAAGACTGTGATGAAGAAAGTTCTTTTACATCTGAAAGTGAGAAAGAACAATCTAACATGAGAAAACCCTGTAAAGATAGTTCTCTTCGAAAAAGGCATGTTAGAGAGTCTGAAAGTGGAAGTTCAGATTCTGAATGTGGTATGCAAAAAACACCAAAGTGCTATCATATTAATGGTCATAAACAGAGAGTTGTTTCCAAATTAAAGGACACATTTGGCTCTTCAGAAGACAGCCCTCAAAGCCCCATACCAGAAGAGAGGGTTTTTAAAAAAACTACATCTTTACACAAAAGAGACACCAGGAGCAACTCTGAGGAAGATTCTGAGCCAGAGAGGGACAGTAGTTTACCAAAAAGGTCAGCCACTCACTGCAGGAAAGCTAAAGTTTTGAGTGATTCAGAGGAAGGACAGTCGGAGAAAGAAGATAAAAATGCTGTTTTTTCAGAGAACAGAAGCTTTCCTAAGACTTCAGGACAACCCAGCAATCACTATCACTGCTCATCTAATTTAGAACAAGAAATGGATAGCAGTAATTCAGCAGAAAGGAAGAAAAAGGAAGCTACCAAGAAAGGTGATGTATCAATGGATCAGGCCCAGTAATTTTTGCATTCTTTAGTTTTAAAATGCTCTTTTTTTGTAATGCACATGGGAATTGTTGCCATAAAAGTGAAATGTATTAGATTTCAGTTTGTTTAATAAAATATGTCCATGTCATTATCTCTAAGAGTTAAACCAACCTAAATCCACTCAGGATTGCATCCCTAATAACCTTGCTAAGCTTTGTAAATATGGTTGATTTTTAAAAGAGTTATCTTAATATGTTTCTTAAACGTGCTTTCTACAGAATTACAAATTAAGCTCAGTATAAATGATTAAGATTAGCTTTACAGATAGTAAAATAGTGTACAGATGTTAAGATAGTGTACAGATATTAAAAACAATATTGTGTAAAAAAACCCCTACCTTTTAAAGGTTTTGTGAACCTTCTGTTGAATGTATTGTCAAACCTTATGTTGATTTGATATGTTATGTGAAGGTGCGTTAATTATGAGTGGATTGCATGCTTTTATCATGTTTTGACTATTTACTACGTTATTTTGGCAAATATCTGCCAACAAATAACTTTTTAAAGCTGAGTTACACATTTTGTGATTTCTCATTCTAAGGACACTTTTTAATTTCTTTATAGAACGTGTCAGCCAAGAGAATGGGCGTGGAAGATCAACCAGGAAAAGGTCGTATGAAACTGATTCTCAAAAAGAAGTGACTCTTAGTAAAATGCAAAATAGTGTTCATCATGATTCACACAGATTACCATGCAGAAGGGCAATTGTGGCAATTAACAAATTGAAGTTGATGGGTGATGTAAATGACTTCCCTACCTTGGAAGCCAGAGACTCTGCAAACAAGAATGGAAAACTAAACCATCACAGTGTTTCTTCAAGAAGAAGGGAGGAATCAGCCAGCTCAGGAGATGCAAGTCAACAGTCAGAGGAAGAAGAAAACCAACACAACATCAGGAGAAAATGCACCTTATCAGGTTCAATGAGTTTTCCTGCCAGGATATATGATAGTGACTCTGAAAATAGTTCAAATTCTGAAAGTGCTGCAAGAAAAAAGAGACTTATTAAATCCCTTAGACACAAAAATACAACTGTCCATGATAAATCCTCTTGTATAAAACCCAGAATGAAAATTTCTAAGAGAAGCCCAAAGAGCCATACATTAAAGGATAAAAATAATGATACATTTCTTGCAGGGGATACTATAGCCAGTTCAGAATCTCAAGAAGAATCTCAGTGCAGTGAAAAAGTAGGGAAAAGACATACTTATCAGAAGACTACAACTACTTCTAGTAAATCAAGCTCCCCAAATCACATCAGTGCCACAACAGATACCGATGTGGAACACAGAGAGGATGGAATAGGCTCTATGCCCTACAGCAAGGGATTTTCTAGAAAATCAATATCAAAATGCACTGTAGACACCAGTTGCCCTTCCAATTTGGAAAATGAATCAAATTCCAATAGTAGCAGTTACAGTGATGGCATGATTGAACACAAGAGAAAGAAAAGAAAAGCAGAAGTAACTAAGAAAGGTAATACAATAGCATTAATGTATTAGACTTTGCTTACTTCAAAGATGTTGCTGCTTTAGTCTGTATCAACATAAATATAAAATTATCCTGTGGCATTTCAAACCTTTCTTGGTTTGAAAAAAAGAAGCTTGTAGTATAAGCTTTCATGGACTCAATCTCCTTGTATCTGATGAAGTCTTTGGAAGTTTCTGCTACAAACTACTTTCTCTCAATTAGTCTCAGAGATGCTACAATAATTCCTTTGTATCCTGTTTGGTAGTGGTGGTTTGTTGTAGGTTGTTGTCATGCTGATGATCATGATGCTTAGATCAGAAATAGTGCAAGGTTAACAGAAGGGATAATGATTCGGAGGCCGCACACAGTACTAAATACAGTGGGGGGGAAAGTATTTAGTGAGATACCAATTGTACAAGTTCTCCACTTAAAAAGATGAGAGAGGCCTGTAATTGACATCATAGGTAGACCTCAACTATGAGAGACAATATGAGAAAGTACATCCAGAAAATCACATTGTCTGATTTTTCACGAATTAATTTGCAAATTATGGTGGAAAATAAGTATTTGGTCCATAACAAAAGTTCATCTCAGTACTTTGTTATATATCTTTTATTGGCAATGACAGAGGTCAAACGTTTTCTGTAAGTCCTCACAAAGTTGGTACACACTGTTGCTGGTATGTTGGCCCATTCCTCCATGCAGATATCTCAAGAGCAGTGATGTTTTGGGGCTGTCACTGAGCAACACGGACTTTCAATTCCCTCCAAAGGTTTTCTATAGGGTTGAGATCTGGAGACTGACTAGGCCACTCCAGGACCTTGAAATGCTTCTTACGAAGCTACCCCTTCATTGTCCTGGCAGTGTGCTTGGGATCATTGTCATGCTGAAAGACCCAGCCACGTTTCATCTTCAGTGCCCTTGCTGATGGAAGGAGGTTTGCACTCAAAATCTCACAATGCATGACTCCATTCATTCTTTCATGTATACGGATCAGTCGCCCTGGTCCCTTGGCAGAGAAACAGCTCCAAAATAGGATGTTGCTACCTCCATGCTTCACAGTAGGTAGGGTGTTCTTTGGATGCAACTCAGTATTCTTTCTCCCCCCCAACAGTTCTGCCAAACAGTTCTACTTTGGTTTCATCTGACGATATGACGTTCTCCGAATACTCTTCTGGATCATCCTAATGCTCTCTAGCAAACTTCAATTGGCCCAGACATGTACTGGCTTAAGCAGGCGGACACGTCTGGCACTGCAGGATCTGAGTCCCTGGCAGCATAGTGTGTTACTGATGGTAGCCTTTGTTACATTGGTCCCAGCTCTCTGCAGGTCATTCACTAAGTCCCCCGTGTGGTTCTGGGATTTTTGCTCACCGTTCTTATGATCATTTTGACCCCACGGGGTGAGATCTTGGGTGGAGCGCCAGATCAAGGGAGATTATCAGTGGTCTTGTATTGCTTCCATTTTCTAATTATTGCTCCCACAGTTGATTTCTTCACACCAAGCTGCTTGCCTATTGCAGATTCAGTCTTCCCAGTCTGGTGCAGGGCTACAATTTTGTTTCTGGTGTCCTTCGACAGCTCTTTAGTCTTCACCATAGTGGAGTTTGGAGTGTGACTGCTTGAGATTGTGGACAGGTGTCTTTTATACTGATAAGTTCAAATAGGTGCCATTACTACAGGTAATGAGTGGAGGACAGAGGAGCCTCTTAAAGAAGTTACAGGTCTGTGAGACCCAGAAATCTTACTTGTTTGTAGGTGACTAAATACTTATTTTCCACCATAATTTGCAAATAAATTCGTGAAAAATCAGACAATGTGATTTTCTGGATGTGTTTTCTCATGTTGTCTCTCATAGTTGAGGTCTACTTAGGATGTCAATTACAGGTCTCTCTCATCTTTTTAAATGGGAGAACTTGTACAATTTGTATCTCACTAAATACTCCCCCCCCCTACTGTACATAGCAAGATCCTCAGATTCATAAGACTATATTGTTGTCCCTCGACATTTATGGTTAAGCATTCATGGATTTGATTACTTTAGGATTATTGTATTTGCCACTGCTCTGCTTGCTTTTCTAAATGTGACCAATTAAATAGTATTCTGTAGGCATTTCTAGGTCCTCCAGCACAACCCTGTGCTGGGGACTAGAAATACCAACAGAAGAGTTCTCACAGTTTTTATTTATATTCACAACTTTTCCACTTTCATGAGAACCCTATACCACTCCCACAAATGTGGAGGGATTGTTTTAGATGAGGAAAAATGGTTGTAATGTAAAATACTATTGGTCATTTCTAATATTTGGTCACTTAATAAGTCCAAAAAGCAGATATTTTAAATGGGTATGGTGCTGGTGGAAAAGTCTTTTCAGGTTCTACCTTTTCCTGATGATCCAGATCTATAAAGCCATGTAGGAACTAACCAAGAAACACATACATACTTTGACTTTTATATATACAGACTACTGCCAACACTAGAGCCATCTCGTTGAACACTACTCTTGCATCCCCCAGAAGGGCCTGTTTTGTCTTGCCCAACTCTGGGACCAGATGTCCAACACCACACAGAAGGGCTCTTGTTTTCCATAGATGATGATGATGAAGAGGAAAGCGAGATAAATAGCATAGTGTCCAAGCACCTAGAACTGTGGAAGGCTCTCTTTAACCAGTGATCATGGTATCCCTTTTTAAGCATATTTATTTATCTTTGACTCACATGTATGAATGTTCTTTGACTTCCCAGAGCCAGTTGGTTGCTTCTAGAATTGAGCTAAGTGTTTCATTGGGAGTTGGATCCTATCAAAAAATGCAATTTAACTGTAGAAAGTTTGGACTGTTTCAGTACAGGTGCAAGGCAACCTATATATGTGAGTTCACATATAAAGGTTGAAGAACAACATTAGGCAACCAACCTGTTTTTGTGGCTGGAGATTGTTTATCTGTTCCTTTTGGCAAGGAGCTGGACAGGGGCACGTATGCAGCACAAGCCTCTAGCTAGAATTCTCTGCAACTCAAATTACATGTGGTATGTCAAAGTGAACTAATTAATTTCTCTTGCAGCTATATCAGTTTTAACTTTTCTTTTTTTTCTTTTGTAGAATTGATTTCTCAAGAAATGAGTCAAAGTCAAATAGTGCTCAGGGGCAGGAAAAAATTCAAATATTATGCAAAACAGAATAGTGAAGCAATGACTGTCAGAACTCGTAATGCACAGAAAATACCACGCCGAAGTGCTGCTGTGGCTGCAAACAAAATTAAACTAATTACTTATGCTAGAGAGGAAAATTCAAGTTCAGAGATTGGTTATACTCCAAACAAAAACAGAAGATTGCCAGATCGGAATGCATCTGCTGCAGCTAGAAAGATATTGGATGATCCACTTAAACTCTCTGAAAGTGAAGGAGAATTGGGAGAACGTAGGATTAAAGAAGAACAATTTGAATCAGGAGAATCTAGTAAACATTTGGATTCTGAAAAAGAGAGTAAGGTAAAACAAAAAAGCAAGCACAGAAATGGGCAACAACTTATTACAACTGTGACTCGAATCTATCCAAAACGGAAGAAACTTGTAGAATTTTCTAGAGAGGAATCCTTCAGTAGTACTACATCTGAGGACCAGAGAGATTTGAGCCAGTCATCTCCAGATTACCACAATGCAAAAATCAACTCTGCCGGAGATTCTGATCCAGAAAATGTGTGTATAGTTAGAACAGTAAGGAGCAAGGCAAAGAGTGCTGGAGGAGTTTTATCAAAGAGCCAGAAAACACAAGCTTCAGGGAGTTCAAAATCTGAACCAGAATGCAGTTCTAATATTTCTTCAGATTTAGAACCTGAAACAGAGTTGGGAAAAAACAGCGAAGTCAGGAAAACAAAAAAGAGGAAGAGGAAAGCCATTCCAGTCAGTCAAACGATAAGTGATGCCTTTTCTGAATCATCCAGAATACCTCAGAGAAGAAAACGACCAAAAGTAAATGAAGAGAATGATTCTGAAGAATTGAAGTATACAAAATATCGAAGAGTAAATCGGCGTTCCAAAATCAGAACTAGAAATGGGGGCAGGAGAACTGTAAGATATGCAGATGAGGAAGATGATTGTGAAATGTAATATTTTTGTGGTGTAGCCCACTTTTCTTTTACTGGTGATACTAGAATTAATAATAAACGGGATCTTCTCTTCCTATAATTCAGGGAATATATATATATATATATATTTTTCTATGAAAAAGTTAAATGCAGAGGTTTTTCTTTTCATATTATAACTTGCACTTGTCTGGCTGTGTAGCAGCATTTAGCACATATGCCAAAATGTGCCTCATTATAGGGGCAAAATTTTTCTCCGTAATGGTATTTTGCTAATTATAGTAAGTGGCAGAAGTGAGTGGATGATTGGATAAAGTGAATAATTTTACGGTGCTGCAAAGATACACTACACAAGTCATACTGCATTAGGCTGTTCAGTAAACTGATTAATCTTAACAGCTGTGTGTCTTAAGATTTGTTACAGCAGTAACAAGTCTAGCATCTAATACTGTATATTCTGAACAACTCAAAGTGGTTACTTGTTTTAAAGAACAACTATGGCAAATGGTTACCAAATAATGTAATAACTTGTAAAAATTAGCGGTGCTACAGATGTCTGAAAAACAGCTTGAAATAATCAGTAATAAATAATATTTACTGATCTTATAAATATGTTGATAAAAGATGTTGCTCTTATACATAAACGCTTTAATATATGGCTTCCATGCTGTAAATTTAAGACTATTAGAATACAGGTGATCACTTGAGCCTAAGCTTGGGGGGGGGGGGGGGAATGCATTTTGTTACGAACAAGCAAACATGTAAGTATACCCTGTGGTTTGTGTTTTTTCTTCAAAATGAATTAAATTGTTAATGCTGAAAGTGCTATGATTAACATGTTTTGCTGAAATTTAATGCTTGATTCCTTAAGATTTAAATTATTTATAACTTAGATTATTGGTGCACTTAAACCAGTCCACCTCCTGATTTGTCATAGTAAAGCACCTTCTTGTTGGTTGTGTTCAAGTCGGCACTGTTGGAGGAGATGTAATTTCATTTCATTATTGCATATCCAGAGTGGGCAGTACTTTATATTGTATAACTGTTTAATGGTAAGATGTACACATTTTCTTTTTAAAATAACATTCTCCCTTGGTTGACCTTCTGGAGAGTATTTTTAACCCTTGTCTCTCCTAGAGATACCTTTTTTGTTATAGTATAACCCCTATTTGTTCTAGTCATACCTCATGTACAGTTTTCACTTAATAGGCATTTAATTTATCCCTGTGGGCCTCCTGATGTTTATTTTGTTAGAACTATTAATGCAGGGTGATATGCATCTTTTTTATTAAATGAGCAAAACCCTGGTCTTTAGAATGTTGGTTTTGTCTTCTACTACTTGGTTTCTCAAGATAATATTCCCCCAATCATATAATTTGTTTATTAATAAAGAAATGCTATTGATCAAAGTTATTTATTTTTGTATGCTAGAAAATGTGCTTGACATTGATAAATTTACACATTTCTGTATTTAAAATGAAGCTGAACTGGAGAAGATTTGTTTGTTCAGGAGCCTTGGAATTGTACTGTGTTTCTGAAGGAACAGTAGTGAAATGACAATGGGAAGGCCTCAAAACTCTGTACTTGATCAGAAGGGCACTTCTATGTAAACAGGCTTCTATAATAATGAATATTAATTGTTTAATTTTGGTTTATTAAAGTAAACCAGTATAATGTGAAACAAAGTTCCACACAAAATGTATTTCAGTTAGTAGAATAAAAGCTTGAATTTCCCAATCCATATATATAAAAGAGTGATGGCATCAGGGCAGCGGACAAAACAACAAAACTACAGGCTCCCCAACCTCGAAATTTGACAACACAACCCATCATCCAAGCCTCTAGGTTGATACAACAAAAAGAAAAGAAAAATAAAGTCCTAATTAGAAGGAGAGGAATGATTGTTTTTATCCAATTGCTGCCAGTTACAAGGCAAAGTTCCGCCCACTTGGTCTCCTAGCAACCCACTCAGCCTAGGGGACAGGCACAGTTAGGCTTCACTTAGGCCTCTTCCACAGATTATTTAATTTGCACTGGATTATATGGCAGTGTAGACTCAAGGCCCTTCCACACAGCTATATAACCCATTTATAATCTTACATTATCTGATTTGCACTGGATTATCTTGACTCCACGTTGCCATATAATCCACTTCAGTGTGCATTTTATACAGCTGTGAAGAAGGGGCCTCATATAATCCAGTTCTAACCAGATAATATAAGATTATAAATATACAGTAGAGCCTCACTTATCCAACATAAAACAGGCCGGCAGAACGTTGGATAAGTGAATATGTTGGATAATAAGAACGGATTCAGAAAAATCATAGAATCATAGAATAGTAGAGTTGGAAGAAACCTCATGGGCCATCCAGTCCAACCCCCTGCCAAGAAGCAGGAAATCGCATTCAAAGCACTTCCGACAGATGGCCATCCAGCCTCTGCTTAAAAGCCTCCAAAGAAGGAGCCTCCACCACAGTCCGGGGGAGAGAGTTCCACTTCCGAACAGCCCTCACAGTAAGGAAGTTCTTCCTGATGTTTAGGTGGAATCTCCCTTCCTGTAGTTTGAAGCCATTGTTCCGCATCCTAGTCTCCAGGGCAGCAGAAAACAAGCTTGCTCCCTCCTCCCTATGACTTCCCCTCACATATTTGTACATGGCTATCATGTCTCCTCTTAGCCTTCTCTTCTGCAGGCTAAACATGCCCAGTTCTTTAAGCCGCTCCTCATAGGGCTTGTTCTCCAGACCTTTGATCATTTTAGTTGCCCTCCTCTGGACGCTTTCCAGTTTGTCAACATCTCCCCTCAACTGCGGTGCCCAGAATTGGACACAGTATTCCAGGTGTGGTCTGACCAAGGCAGAGTAGAGGGGGAGCATGACTTCCCTGGATCTAGACGCTATATCCCTACTGATGCAGGCCAAAATCCCGTTGGCTTTCTTAGCAGCTGCATCACATTGCTGGCTCATGTTTAACTTGTTGTCCACAAGGACTCCATGATCTTTTTCACATGTACTTCTGTCTAGCCAGGCGTCCCCCATTCTGTATTTTTGCATTCCATTTTTTCTGCCGAATTGAAGTATCTTGCATTTGTCCCTGTTGAACTTCATTTTGTTAGTTTCGGCCCATCTCTCTAGTCTGTTAAGATTGTTTTGGATTCTGCTCCTGTCTTCTGGAGTGTTAGCTATCCCTCCGAGTTTGGTGTCATCTGCAAACTTGATGATCGTGCCTTCTAACCCTTCGTCTAAGTCGTTAATAAAGATGTTGAACAGAACTGGGCCCAGGACGGAACCCTGCGGCACTCCACTCGTGACTTCTTTCCAAGATGAAGATGGCACATTGGTGAGCACCCTTTGGGTTTGTTCGCTTAGCCAATTACAGATCCACCTAACCGTAGTTTTGTCTAGCCCACATTTTACTAGTTTGTTTGCCAGAAGGTTGAGAGGGACTTTGTCGAAGGCCTTACTGAAATCTAGGTACGCTACATCCACGGCATTCCTAAAAGCCTATTAAACATCAAATTAGGTAATGATTATACAAATTATGCACCAAACATCATGTTATACAACAAATTGGACAGAAAAAGTAGTTCCATGCACAGTAATGCTATGTAGTAATTACTGTATTTACAAATTTAGCACCAAAATATCACAATGAATTTAAAACACTGACTACAAAAACATTGACTACTAAAAGGCAGGCTGCGTTGGATAATCCAGAACATTGGATAAGCGAATGTTGGATAAGTGAGATTCTACTGTAATATGAAATAATTACTGTGGTAATCCAGTCCAACCCAATTCTGCCATGGAGGACACCATCCAAGCACGCCCAACAGATGGCCACCCAGCCTCTCAATAATAATAATAATAATAATAATAATAATAATAAGATCATACAATCATAAGGTTATTAGACACCCCTAAGGATCATCCAGTTCAACTTCTACCATGCAGGACAACACAAACCAAGCACTCCTGACAGATGGCCATCCAAGATCTGCACAATAATAATACAAATCAAATCATAGAATCAGACAGTCAGGAGAGACCCCTAAAGGCCATCCAGTCCAACCCAACTCTGCCATTGGATGATACAATCCAAGCACTCCCAACAGATGGCTAGCCAGGCTCTCAATAAGAATAAGAATATCATACAATCCTAAGGTTAGCAGATATCCCTAAGGATCATCCAGTTCAACTTCCTTATATCATGCAGGAGGACACAATCCAATCACTCCTGACAGATGGCCATCCAATATCTGCACAATAATAATACACATCAAATCATAGCATCAGACAGTTAGGAGACACCCCTAAAGGCCATCCAGCCCAACCCAATTCTGCCATGCAGGACACAAGCCAAGCACTCCCAACAGATGGCCACCCAGCCTCTCAATACTACTAATACTACTACTACTAATAATATCAATAATATCATCATACAATCCTAAGGTTTGGAGTGACCCCTAAGGATTATCCTGATCAACTTCCTTCTACCATGCAGGAGGACACAATCCAAGCACTCCTGACAGATGGCCATCCACCCTCTACATAATGATGATGATGATGATAATAATAGAAGCATAGAATCCAAGAGTTTGGAGAGACCCCTAAGGGCCATTCAGCACAACCCTTTCTATTTGCAGCAGGACACAATCCAAGCATTCACAACCAGGGCCGTAGCCAGAAAAAATTTTTGGGAAGGGTTTTAAAAATGGGGGGGGGGTTGAACCCCTAGCACTCCCCCCACTACAAACCTGTCAATATCTGCTTGAGATCGTGCCTGGAGGGTCTCTTAATGTTTTGCGTCTCATAGACTTAGCATGGGGATATGGTTAACCAGTTAAAATTCATGAGTAAACCAGGTTTTTTTTTTAATAACCTGAAAATTTTGGGGGGGGGGGGGGTTGAACCCCTAAACCCCCCTCCCCCTCGCTACAGGCCTGTTTACAACACCTGGACAACGTATAAATAAATACTATACAATACTACACAGGGACATAGACCTCTACCCTCACCACATTCACAGTACACAAACAACCAAATGCATACTAACCATAAAGACAACCATACAACAGACATTCAATATCACCACTACCTCAACAAGTTCTCAACAACACCACCAGACAACGCCACAGCAACGCGTGGCCGGCACAGCTAATAGCATACAATCAGCCAAATGTTCTCAAATAAAATGAGGGAAGAGTGGGAAGATATTAATATTGTTATGACTGCAGGCTCTCTCAAGAAATGGAAAAAGTTATCTAGTCTGAAATGGGCATTATACCCGTGCTGCAGTTCGTTCATACACAAGAACAAGCAAGCATTTGTACTTGCTTCCCCCCCCCCCTTTTGTTTAATGCATTGTAAAAGGGGGAAAGATGATAGGACCAAAAACAAGAGGAACTTAACGTATATTAAAAAGTACAAGTCAATATTTGCCTTTTCCAAACAGCAACTCAGGAACTCCTGCATTAACGATGATTGCTATATACAGATACCAGGCCTCAAAGTATGTGAATGGATTTTGTAGCAGCTTTGAAACTAACTGATAAAAAGTTCATGGCATAATCCTTTGTAGACAAGATTTCTGATGACGTAGATGTCATCAGATCTGATAAAGTAAATTTAAGTATGAAAGCTCATGTTACTGCCTTCTTTCTCTCAGTTGTAAACACACTGTAAACATACTGATCCTGACAAACATGGTTATGTCTTTGGATTCTTTAGGCCTGAAAATGTTGAACAAGGTTAATCCAAATTGCATGGCAGGCTTAATTAATTCTTGGGAATATTTTTCACCAATAAGAGAATGAGTTAATGAGTAAGAAAAATGGGAAACATGTTAAAATAAAAAATAAGTTTTAAATTAGTTGAATAAAGAAAAGATGTGATGTCTTCAGTACATTCTGAGGCAAGATTACATTTAGCCCTCAACTTTAGGAATTTACTATCTTAAAAGAGAAGGAAGTAGAATAGTTTCAAGATGTGAGGAAAATGTCCTCTAATTTTTCAAAACAGTCAAAGTGGCATCACACATGCTAAATTATTTATTATTTATTTTATTTACGGCATTTATATTCCGCCCTTCTCACCCCGAAGGGGACTCAGGGCAGATCACATTACACATATAGGCAAACATTCAATGCCTTTTAACATAGAACAAAGACAAACAAACATAGGCTCCAAGCGGGCCTCGAACTCATGACCTCCTGGTCAGAGCCATTCATTGTAATGATTCATTGCAGCTGCTCTCCTGCCTGCGCCACAGCCTGAGCCCAACATTAAATTACCAACATTAAAGCCAATTTCCCCCCTCAGGAGGAAGTCTTATGATCTGACTCCCTGGCACTCTTATGGGAGATCAGCAGTTATAAGGCTCAGTTTCAATCCTGTTGTAATCTATATATATAAAAGAGTGATGGAATTTGGGCACCGAGCAAAACAACAAAATTAAACACCCCCCAACCTAGAAATTTAACCACACAATACAACATCCACGCCTTAAGGTTGAAACAATGACAAATCACATAACACAGCTTCACACGGACAGAAAATCACACAACCCACCATTTGCGCTTGCTCAATGAAGCCCTCCTTGCGCTTCCCTTTGACTACGGACGCCGCGCCATCTGCGCATGTGCAAAAACGGCCATTTCCTGCTTCCCGCCGTTCCACCCTATTCACTCACCCAAACCCCTTTGACTACGGACACTGCCATCTCCGCAGCCACAAAAAAGACGACCTCCCTCGCCACTCAGATCACCCCAAAATAAAACTCTTTTCTCCACAATAGTCCTCTTTCCACCTCCTTTCTCCGCCCCCCCCCCCGAAACCTCAAAGGAAAAAAAAAATCTCTTCAGAACAGGTACGGACTCCCAGGGAAAGAGGATCTGGGAGGGAAGGGCTCAGCCACTCATGGACCCTCGCCTTCCCTTCTCCGCTATCACCCTCCACAGATCACCTTCTCTTAACCACTTCAACACACTGCAAATCCCCATTCCTAACGAGGGAAGAACACTTCAAAACAAAGGTACAGTAAAGTCTCACTTATCCAAGCTAAACAGGCCGGCAGAAGCTTGGATAACCAAATATCTTGGATAATAAGGAGGGATTAAGGAAAAGCCTATTAAACATCAAATTAGGTTATGATTTTACAAAGTAAGCACCAAAACATCATGTTATACAACAAATTTGGCAGAAAAAGTTGTTCAATACGCAGTAATGTTATGTTGTAATTACTGTATTTACGAATTTAGCACCAAAATATGATACATTGAAAACATTAACTACAAAAATGGCTTGGATAATTCAGAAGCTTGGATAAGCGAGGCTTGGATAAGTGAGACTCTACTGTACCTAACAAATACAAACTTGCCCCAAACAACACCACAAAAAAAAAGGAGGGAACCATTCTAAATTACAGGGGCCACAATAACAACATCAAAAAAACAAAAACAAACAGCCAATGACCTTCACCTCAACTTAACTATTTCTACCCACCACAGGTCCATCCCCCAACCGAAGACAACACAAAACCAGAAAAAGAAACAGCCTCCAGAGAAAATGACACACTACAACACCAAGGTATCTTCAAACACCCCTCCCTCAGCTACCTATCCAGGGGAAAAGGGACCCCCTCTCACACACACAACATATTTCTCCGCAATTGCGGGAAGGGAAGGGAACATGAGGGGAAGGTTACAAATACATTACACAAAACAAAATCCCACCATAACATACTCTAAACACAACCCAGAGACAAAATACACCCCAAACAAAACACCACCACACACTAAAGACACTTTTCAAAAGGAACTCATCAAGCACTTCGCCACAAAATACACACCACCATTCAAACACAACAACATCACAATAACCAAAACAAAAACAACACACATTACCACTCCCCACACACACCAAATCATTCGCCACATACACTTCCTCCTACTATCCAGGCTAACACAAACAAACCCCGATTCCTCAAAGAAAACAATGACATCATACACATGAAAAAAACAACGCATAATACTAAGACAAGACAATAACACATTAACCCACATCTACATCCAAATTAAAATCTCAACCATACACTACACTATCCAAACACAATATACATATACCCATCAAAAACCTACAAATCTACTACCATACACACACACACACACACAATATCATATTCTCTTCTAGGCTGATTTCACAAGAACACGCTGACCTAACTATGCCTCGCAGAAAATCAAACCTCGGCTGCAGTACACGCTATCGCCAAACACATACAAGCCACATCACAACAATCGGAAACAAAAAGAACAACAGCAAAACAGCGCAAAAAGGACAACGCGGCTTTACTTTGCGCAAATGAGGAACCAGAACATCGTGAACAAAGACTGCACCAAGCACGACTTGCTGCTCAACACAGACGTGACAAAACAAAACCACAGAAGCGCACAGAACAAGCAAAAAAAAAGGAGCACACTTCAGCAAATTGTCAGACAACAAACAATGCAATACCACCGCATAGCATACCAATATGATCCAACTGAGGACTACACCACAACTCACCCTGTACAAATTGGCAACCTAACAAATGTTTGCCCTCACTGCAATGCAATGAAATTCCCAGGAGAAACAAAAGGTGTGTGCTGTGCCGCTGGGAAAGTTAAATTACCACAATTAGAACCACCACCAGAACCACTACACAGTCTACTTACCGGGGAATCTCCAGAATCCAAGCATTTTCTAACAAACATCAGAAGATACAACTCATGCTTCCAGATGACTTCATTCAGGGCCAACATCATAACTGCACCATTCATGCCAACATTCAAAATCCAAGGACAAATCTATCACAACGCTGGATCCCTCCTACCATACAATGAGGGCGAACACAAATTCCTACAAATACACTTCATAGGAGATGAGGAACAACAAGTCACTAAACGATGCAGTCTTTCTGACACCCTCAACAGAAACATTGTACAACAACTACAAAAATTACTTCACGAAAGGAACCATTTAGTACGACTGTTCAGGACAGCACTAGACATGATGCCATCAGACACGCACAAACTTATTATCCATCCAGAGAGAACGCCTACCGGACAACATCACCGCAGATACAACGCACCAACTGTAGATGAAGTTGCCATTGTGATAGTAGGAGATCAATTTCAGCCAAGAGACATTATACTTCATCGAAGAAACAATCAATTAACCACACTCTCGGAAACACATCGATGCTATGACACTCTACAGTACCCCATCATTTTCTGGGATGGTGCAGACGGATACTACATTAACATCAAAATGGTCAATCCCATCATAGGCGAAGAAACAGACAACAACTGTAGTGCCATGAACTACTACGCCTACAGAATCATGATTAGACAAAATGAGACAAACGACATCTTGCAATGTTGACAACTTTTCCACCAGTACATTGTGGACATGTATGCCAAGATAGAATCAGAAAGACTACAATACATCCGCTTCAATCAGTCAAAACTCCGCTCTGAAGAATACATACACTTAAGAGATGCAGCCAAACATGATGGCCACACAAAACAAATTGGAAAACTCACAATATTACCATCGTCCTATACAGGGAGTCCACGCCATATGCATTCGTACGCCCAAGATGCCATCATTTATGTTCGACAATATGGACGTCCAGACCTATTCATTACATTTACATGTAATCCTTCCTGGGACAGCATACAACTACTTCCCGGGCAAACATCTATTGACAGGCATGACATCACTGCCCGAGTATTTCGACAAAAACTAAAATCAATGATCGCCTTCATGGTAAAATATGAAGTGTTCGGAAAGGTACGCTGCTGGATGTATTCTGTTGAGTGGCAAAAAAGAGGCCTGCCACATGCCCATATTCTAATTTGGCTGTACCAAAAAATAACATCCAATGAAATAGACAAAGTCATAAGTGCTGAGATACCTGATCCTAACGTAGATCACGAATTACATGAGATAGTAACCAAAAACATGATTCATGGACCATGTGGCATACTCAATCCCAAGTCACCATGTATGAAGGACGGAACATGCACCAAAAGATATCCCCGCACGCTCATCCAAAACACAATCACAGGCAACGATGGCTATCCTTTGTACAGGAGAAGATCACCAGAACAAGGAGGCCATGTAACAACGATACGAATGCACAAACAAGAAATACAAGTGGATAACTGCTGGATTGTACCATACTCTCCTCTACTAAGCAAAACATACAAAGCACACATCAACATAGAATACTGCAACTCTGTAAAATCAATCAAATACATATGCAAATACATAAACAAAGGAAGTGACATGGCAGTATTTGCAATGGAACCAAAACACACAACTGAAACAATCGATATTGATGAAATTTCCCAGTATCAGGCAGGAAGATACATCAGCAGCAACAAGGCTATTTGGCGCATTCTCATGTTTCCAATACATGAAAGGAGTCCACCTGTGGCACACCTGGCTATACACTTAGAGAATGGACAACGAGTTTATTTTACTGAGGCAACATTACAACAAGTTGCAGAAAATCCACCACCAACAACTTTAACATCATTCTTCACTTTGTGTCAAACAGACCCATTTGCAAGAACACTACTCTATTCTGAAGTACCAACATATTATACCTGGGATCCCAGCAGGAAAGGTTTTGCTCGACGCAAAAGAGGACAACCAGTAGAAGGACAAACAGGTGTATTCAAAGACAACACCATAGGACAGTTATACACTGTACATCCAAGGCAAGATGAATGCTTCTTCCTTCGTTTGTTTTTAGTAAATGTGAAAGCAACATCATTCCAACAATTAAAAACAGTCAATGGAATAACCTACGACACATTTTATGGTGCCTGTCAAGCTTTGAATTTGTTGGAGAACGATCAATACTTGGATGAATGCATAAACGATGCATGCCAAACATCACATCCCAAACAAATTCGAGCACTGTTTGTCATCATACTAACCTTCTGCTCTCCATCTTCTCCAACACAACTCTGGGAAAAATATAAATCATACATGGCAGAAGATATTTTCCATCTCATACACAGACAAAATACTGAAATCGATGAGGAAAAAAGTAAACAAATCTACAACGAAGTCCTCATTACGATAGAAGATGCTTGCTTACAAGTAGCACACAAACTACTTGAACAATTAGGAATGCCAACACCAAATCGCACATCACCCCCAACATTTGAGGTAGAAATACAACAGGAATTCAATTACAACACAGAAGAACAGCGCACATATGTACAGTCTAATACCTCCAAACTGACAGATGAGCAAAGAGCAGTGTATAATCGGATAATCAAAACAGTAGAAAATGAAAATGGAGAAATATTCTTTTTGGATGCACCAGGAGGTACAGGAAAAACCTTCCTGATAAGACTCATTCTGGCAACAATACGATCGGAAAATATCGCTTTAGCGCTTGCATCATCTGGAATAGCAGCAACATTGCTACCAGGAGGAAGAACAGCACATTCAGCACTAAAACTACCCTTAAACATACAACACATCGAAACACCAATCTGTAACATCTCAAAAACATCAAGTATGGGAAAAGTACTCCAAAAATCCAAAATAATCATATGGGACGAATATACTATGGCCCACAAGAAATCTCTTGAGGCTCTCCAGCGTACACTTCAAGATCTACGTGGCAATAAAGGCCCCTTTGGAAATGCCACAATACTTCTGGCAGGAGACTTCAGGCAAACCTTACCCATCATTCCCCGTTCCACACCAGCGGATGAAATCAATGCATGCCTGAAATACTCTAATTTGTGGCAACATTAAAACTGACTATAAACATGTGAGTCCAACTCCAGCAAGACTGCACAGCAGACATATTTACCAATCAATTATTAGACATTGGAAATGGACAACTGCCAATCGATCAAACAACAGGATGAATTACACTACCTCCAAACTTCTGTACCATTGTAACAACTAAAGAACAACTTATACTAAAAGTATTCCCAAAGATCCAAAATAATTACACAAACGAAAACTGGCTCAGTGAACGGCCTATTTTAGCTCCAAAAAATGTATATGTCTATGCCATAAACCATACAATTTTGTCAACCATACCAAATGACATTTTAATTTATAAATCCATTGACACAGTTGTTGAAGCCAATGAGGCAATTCATTACCCTACAGAATTCCTCAATTCTCTAGATTTGCCAAGACTCCCACCACATATCCTCAAATTAAAATTAGGCGTCCCTATTATCATGCTTAGAAACATTAACCCTCCAAAATTGTGCAATGGAACACGTCTGGCAGTCAAAAACTTACTTAAAAATGTCATCGAAGCAAGAATAATCACCGGACCCTTTAAAAGAGAAGATCTCCTCATTCCACAAATACCTATGATTCCCACTGATATGCCTTTTCAATTCAGCAGGCTCCAATTCCCAATACGATTAGCTTTTGCCATGACAATCAACAAGGCACAAGGACAAACACTACAAGTCTGCAGCATCAATCTTGACACCAAATGCTTCTCACATGGACAATTATATGTAGCATGTTCCAGAGTGGGGAAACCACAAAATCTCTACATCAGTGCACACAATGGAACAACCAAAAATATTGTCTACCCATAAACTTTAGGACAGAATATCTATTAATCCTCAGCACTTCTCAAGGACCATTACAAAAAAAAATCATCAACAGTAAAAAACAAACAAACACACATTCACCAAACTCAAGTGTAAAGAAGTGTATGATTTTATTTTGTTTAATGATGACATGTTTATTTGATTTGTTTAAACAGTCAGGTTTGGTTAATTTAATATGGTGAGTATTAGAGCTGATAATACCAGGAGATAGCCAGCTCAGCATTGAAGAACTGGTTGCTATGACAACGGGGGCGGAGCCAACCGCCATTTTGAAAGGAAAAGGGGGAATGTTTTAAAACCCAGTTTCAGTCTGTGATTTTGAGTTGCAGGAAGAAGACTGATTCTCATGTGGAGGATCAGGGTGACTCAAAAGAATTTGAGTCAGGTCTAAAATAAAAGGATTTATTTTAGACAGTCTGTGATTTTAAATCACAGGGAGCAGTCTGGTTTCAAGACTGAAGGGAACCAGAAGGATAGACCTCTATTAGGCCAGACTAAGCAAGTTAGGGGACTTGTTTAGGGTCATTTACAGAGGCTGTGGATTAGGGAAAGTTAATCCCAGTAGATCCAGGAGGATCAGGTTTTAGTTTAGCTGAGAGGAAGAAGTATTTTGAAAGTTTGAACACCTCATATCTGTTTGTAACCATTAAGCTAAGTGCCTTTAAAAAGTTATAAGAAACCATCAAGCTCTGTACAAGCAATAAACTTGTTTTGATTTAATTCCATCTAAGTCTCTGTCACAATTATATACCAAGTTAAGCAACATCATCATCTGAGGTAAAATAAACAAAGAAATCATTAAAAAGAACCAGTGCCATCCGCCTGACATCTCCTCCATTGGTGGCAGCGAAGAAGATAATTAAATAAATAATTAATTAAAATCATCATTCATAAAACATCTTTATAATTGGTGGCAGCGGTGTGTGTGGTGGGATCAAAAAGGATTCCATCTCTGTCACACATCTCTCACCTCTCCACATCAAGTATCAAGAATAACAACCATTCACAGACAACATTCCTCTCAACCAATCTTCAAGCAACATAAAAATTTAACAACATAACAGACTTCAACAACTACTACTAATTGTGAGTATAAAAGAGGAAGGGGGTCACAGCAAAAATAAAACCTAATGTACATTGACCAACACCACTAAAAAAAGCCACAGCAACACGTGGCTGGGCACAGCTAGTCTATATATATAAAAGAGTGATGGCATCACGGCGATGGACAAAACAACAAATCTACAGCCCCCCCCAAACTCGAAAATTGGCAACGCAATCCATCATCCCCGCCTCCAGTAAGATACAACAAATTTACACATAAAACACTATCACAACACCAAAAAATGCCAAAACTAAGTACGCATGCGCAAAAACACCATGCTTCAAACCTTTATGGCGCTCGCGCGGCTCCAGTAAGATTTATATGACAAACACAATCACAGGGCCACAAACGGCCAAAAACTGCAACAGGCGATGTGCGCCTGCGCGCACCCCCCATCCCTTCCCGCGCGCGCACACACACACCTCGCCTCAGAGCTGAAGGAAGGAAGGCAGGAAGGCCGATTCCTTGCTGGGCGCGGGATGGAGGAGGCCGCGCTGGGAGGCGTGCGGGCCTCACGTCGCTCTCTGCCCTCTCCCCCTCAATGTCCTCCCCCCTCAGGGCCCATGGAGGGCCCCGGTTGCCGTTCAGGCCCCCTCCTCCCGCCCCTCTCCCCTCCCCCCAATGCGAGGAAGGCCCCGCGGAGCCCCCCCCGCCTCACCCTCTCTCCTCCTCCCTTCTCGGTTCTTCTCGGAGGTCTTCAAGCTCTTCAAGGTGAGGGGGGAAGAGGAGGGCACGGCCCTCGAGCAGGCCTGGACCTCCCCTCGAGTGGTTTGGGGCGCCAACCCCCGCCCTTCCCGGCCTCAGGGCCCTTCCTTTTCCCCCTCACCCGGTTAAACGGCTGATGGGGAAAAGGAAAGAGCCTCAGGCCAGGAAGGGTGGAAGTTGGCGCCCAAAACAAGTCAAGGGAAGG